>NC_135953.1:96987134-97647134 GCF_053455715.1 Rhinoraja longicauda
TAAAAAGTGAATTTGCAAGGACTTTCAAGGACCTATGATAAATCCAAGGACTTTCAAGGCCTTGAAAAACAGTGTTTCAAATTCAAGGACTGTCAAGGAGCATACAAGCCCTGGTAGGGAGTGGGTGAGTATAGAGTTGGGAGGTCATGTTGTAGTTATCTCAGACATTGGTGAGGAAAGATGTTGTCAAGCTTGAAAGGGTTCAGAGACGATTTACCAGGATGTTGCCAGGACTCCAGTGACTGAGCTATAGGGAGTGGTTGAGCAGGTTAGGGCTTTATTCCTTGGAGCGCAGGGGGATAAAGGGTGATCTTAGAGAGGTGTAGAAAATCATGAGAGCAATAGATCAGGTAAACACACAGTCTCTTGCCCAGAGTAGGAGAATCAAGAACCAGAAGACCGGTTTAAGGTAAGGGGGGAAAGCTTTAATAGGAACCTGAGGGGTAACTTTTTCACTCAATTGGTGGTGGGTGTATGGAACGGATGTTATTGAGGCAGGTACTATTGCAAGGTTTAAGAAACATTTAGACAGGTACATGGATAGGATAGGTTTTGAGGGGTATGGGCCAAAGTGTGAGCTGCGATAATGCTATGAGGCTGCAGGGTGACTTGGATAGGTTGGGTGAGTGGGCAGATGCAGTATAATGTCGATAAATGTGAGGTTATCCACTTTGGTGGCAAGAACAGGAAGGCAGATTATTATCTGAAAGGTGTCAGATTAGGAGAAGGGGAGGTGCAACGAGACTCGGGTGTGCGTGTACATCAGTCACCGAAAGGAAGCATACATGTACAGCAGGCAGTAAAGAAAGCTAATGGCCTTCATTGCGAGAGGATTTGAGTTTAGGAGCAAGGAGGTCCTACTGCAGTTGCACAGGGCCCTGGTGAGACCGCACCTGGAGTTTTGTGTGCAGTTTGGTCTCCTAATTTGAGGAAGGACATTATGGCTATTGAGGGAGTGCAGTGTAGGTTCACCAGGTTAATTCCCTGGATAGCGGGACTGACATTTGATGAAAGAATGGGTCGACAGGGCTTGAATTCACCGGAATTTAGAAGGATGAGAGGGGATCTTATAGAAACATATAAAATTCTTAAAGAATTGGACAGGCTAGATGCAGGAACAATGTTCCCAATGTTGGGGGAATCCAGAACCAGGGGTCACAGTTTAAAAATAAGGGGTAAGCAATTTAGGACTGAGATGAGGAAAAACGTCTTCACCCAGAGAGTTGTGAATCTAGCTAATGAGTTTTACAACAAAGAAAAAAATGTTTTGTTTTGTTTTTTCTATTTTGCTTTATCCGTACACATCCCAATTCTCTTGGTATTGAATAAAAGAACAATGGTCATAAAATGTATGACTAAGTTACGAAGAGTTTCATTTAAAACTGCACATACCTAATTTAATTGAAGACATATTTGCTCCAATGGTCTTCAACAGCAAATCACCATGTCCCCCAACCCTACTCCCTCCACCCCTCTCCCCCCAAATCCACTCCCCCACCCCTCCTCCCACCCCCACTCTCCCCCTCCCTTCCTACACACCCCTGACCCCCACTCCCTCCTCCCACTCCATTACCCCCCTCAACTGCACCCCAACCCCTCCCCCATCCCCTCTCAACACCAACGGGCCTCACGCTCCGCAGCGAGGCTAGGCCTGCGGCGAGGTCGGGCCAGCGGCGAGGTGAGGCAAGGCTAACGGCGAGGCTGGGCCAGTGACAAGGCGATACCGGGTGAGCGGCGAGGTGAGGTGAGGCGAGGTGAGGCAAGGCTAGCAGCGAGGCCGGGCCAGCGACAAGGCGGAGGCCGGGCATGTGTTTTGCGGAAAAATATGAGGCGAAATCAGAATGGCAGAAATGAAATAAGCAAGCGGAAACTTTCCGCCAAATTCGGATGGGTTGGGCGGTCTGCCGATATGGACTTGGTGGGCCAAAGTGTCTGTTTGCATGCTGTATTCCAAAACTAAACTAAAACTGGATGGAGTTTGACTGTGTGGGTTTTCCCTAAGTGCTCCATTTTCCACTCAAAGACCTGCTGGTAGATTAGGTGGCTCCATGATCAACCCACTTCAGGGGGAATTTACATAAGGATGGACGTAGGTTTAATGGTGCTGTGAGAGGAACAATGTGATTAGAGTTGACGGTGACATTGGTGGAGTGGGCTAAAAGACCTGCTTTCAAGCTGGATGACATGAATGCCTAATTGTCACTGAAAACATATTGTGCAGGATTAAATGTTATAGCCCAATGACTACAATATTGTTTGGGACAAAGAATGTTTGGGACAAAGACCCATCATTTATTTTTTTGCCTCTGTACTCCACAATTTGAGATTTGTAATAGAAAAAATCACATATGATTAAAGTGCACATTGTCAGATTTTAACAAAGGCCATTTTTCTACATTTTGGTTTCACCAAAATGGCGGCGCTGCCATAGCAGCTGCGGCTTACCTGCGGTCCATTTGTCTTTGTGTTTTTGTTGTTTTTTTTGTCTTAATTGTAGTTGTGATGTCGTGTTTTTGTGTTTGTGTACTATGTGTGTATGTGGGGGGGAGGGGGGGAACTGTAAAATTGTAAATAGGTGTCCCTTCCGAACGGAGACTCGACCTTTGTTTTCTGGGCCGTGCCTCCAGGGCTCCGGTTCGCAGAGCCCGCGGACCGGACTTACCATCACCGGAGCCGGCCGTCTTCGGAGGCTGCGGGAGCAGCTGCGACTCGCCTTAGGCTCGGGCCGCGTGGATGCCGACATCAGGAGCTCCGGCAGCGGCAGCGTGTTCGCCCGTCCCGGATCGCGGGGCTTGGGTCGCGGACATTTCACCGTCCGGCGCGGCCTAAGATAGGCCGCGGGATATTTCTCTGCTGGGCGGGGGCTTCAATGTCGGGAGCCACGACCGCCCCGACGTGCAGCAACAGCGGCAGCAGCAGCGTGTTCGCCCGCCCCGGATCAGACTTATCATCGGCGGAGCCGGCCGTCTTCGGCGCCTGCAACCACAACAACCTGACCGCGGGAGAGGACAGCTGGAGAAGGGAAAAGACATTGTGGCCTTCCATCACAGTGAGGAGGACTGGAGGAGACTCACTGTGATGGATGTTTTCTTGATGGATGTTTCTTTTGTGTGTTTTGGGGGTTGTGTAATTTTAATGCCTATTTTGATGCTTTTGTTGTTGGACTGTGGGTGACTGAATTTCGTCCAATTTGGATGACAATAAAGCTATCTCCAATCTTGAATGTAGGAATTACAGCAGTGTTTATACATAGTCTCCCCATTTCAGGGCACCATAATGCTTGGGACACAGCAATGTCATGTAAATGAAAGTAGTCATGTTTAGTATTTTGTTGCATATCCTTTGCATGCAATGACTGCTTGAAGTCTGCAATTCATGGACATCACCAGTTGCTGGGTGACTTCTCTGGTGATGCTCTGCCAGGCCTGTATTGCAGCCATCTTTAGCTTATGCTTGTTTTGGGGGCTAGTCCCCTTCAGTTTTCTTCAGCATATAAAAGGCATGCTCAATTGGGTTCAGATCAGGTGATGGATTTGACCACACAAGAATTGACCATTTTTTGCTTTGAACAACTCCTTTGTTGCTTTAGCAGTATGTTTGGGATCATTGTCTTGCGGTAGAATGAACCGCCGGTCAATGAGTTTTGAGGTATTTGTTTGAACTTGAGCAGATAGGATGTATCTACACGCTTCAGAATTAAATATGCTACTACCATCAGCAGTTGTATCGTCAATGAAGATAAGTGAGCCAGTTCCTTCAGCAGCCATACATGCCCAGGCCATAACACCCCCACCACCATGTTTCACAGATGAGGTG
Source organism: Rhinoraja longicauda (assembly GCF_053455715.1). NCBI lineage: Eukaryota > Metazoa > Chordata > Chondrichthyes > Rajiformes > Arhynchobatidae > Rhinoraja > Rhinoraja longicauda. Next base: position 96,990,951 of record NC_135953.1, read on the forward strand.
GTATGCTTTGGATTTTGGGCAGTTCCTTCTCTCCTCCATACTTTGCTCTTGCCATCACTCTGATAGAAGTTAATCTTCGTCTCATCTGTCCACAAGACCTTTTTCCAGAACTGTGGTTGCTCTTTTAAGTACTTCTTGGCAAACTGTAACCTGGCCATCCTATTTTTGCAGCTAACCAGGTTGGGGAGAGTTTAAATCAATGTGTGAATCATTTTTTTTTACAGAATGGTGGGTGTCTGGAATGCACTGCCAGGGGTGGTGGTGAGGCAGATACGATAGTGCTATTTTAGAGGGTGTAGGGAAGGACATTGATGTGCAGGGAATGGAGGGATATCCACCACCAGCATCCTTGGTTCCAGAGCCTTTCCAGTTAATTTGTATTGCCAGACCAACAGAGGTCACGGCCTCCGTAAGCAGTCCAATGGTGCTAGAACAGTCCGCCTGGGGGCTGATACTGGCCCGCAAATATGGCCTTGGAAGTTGGCTATGGGAACGGATCTGACGGCACCAACCGAGCTGGAGTCCCAGAACCCCCGCCACGGGGACAAACTGGACCCGCCAATCAGCCGCGGAAGTCCAGGAAGTGCCTCACCCAGCCTAGACGCCCCATTTTTGGGGGGACTTTGGGGGCAGGTATGGGATCTCAAGCGCACTCTTGTAATTTTATTTATTTTATTCATTTAAAATTTTTAATTATAATTTAAAAAAATTTATAATACAAAATAATTTGTACTTTATGATATATGTCTCAAATTTTAATGCAGTCTGGTTACATGCCATTGAGAGTATAAACAAAGCTAATTCAAACTGCATTTAGCACTACAGATGTTAACCATGCTTATCTCAGCATCTCAATGTTTTTTTGTGTACCAGTTTCTGAAGATATTCTTTTCCCCAGAGGTTGAGGGGCAGCAAGCAAATTATAAATGAAAACAAGAGCAAGTTTCCATTGTTAGAAGCAGTCCGCATTTCCAGCGTTTAGAGATACAGCGTGGAAACAGATCCTTCGGCCCACCGGGTCCTCGCCGACCAGCGATCCCCACACACTAACACTATTGCACTAACACGAATGCAGCGCCGGAGACTCAGGTTCGATCCTGACTACGGGTGCTGCACTGTAAGGAGTTTGTACGTTCTCCCCGTGACCTGCGTGGGTTTTCTCCGAGATCTTCGGTTTCCTCCCACACTCCAAAGACGTACAGGTATGTAGGTTAATTGGCTGGGTAAATGTAAAAATTGTCCCTAGTGGGTGTAGGATAGTGTTAATGTACGGGGATCGCTGGGCTGCACGGACTTGGAGGGCCGAAAAGGCCTGTTTCCGGCTGTATATATATGATATGATATGATACACTGGGGACAATTTACAATTTTACCGAAGCCAATTAACCTACAAATCTGTACGTCTCGTGTGTGGAAGGAAACAGGAGCACCCGGAGAAAGCCCATGCAGGTCAATATGACAGGAGAATGTCAGATGGTGAGGCAAAGTTTTTTCAACATGTAGATATCTAGGAGCAAAACTCAATCAAATCGCACACTTAAAACAACACAAAGAGATGGGAATTCAAGATTTAATTTATTAATTCTAGGTACCATGATTTTACACCATTAACAGCCAACATCTGATTACCTGGGAAGAACTGATGAAGCACACTAGTTTCTACTTTTTGTGGCTTTTAGAAGTATTAAGAATGGAGCAAGCCTCAACATCTGAATCAAAAAGAAATCCCAGGTTTAATTTCTGCATCCTGCACTGTCCCCAAGTCAGTAGCATTATATCACGACCTGTGACCGGTGTGCATTTCTTCCTATAAACATTGTCACTTTGTTATTTTACTACAACATGCAAGTTCTACCACATTGTTTCAGGCAACAAGGGACATCCAGTGAACAATGGAATGATAACTGGCTACTTTTTTTTTTCTCTTTAAAAACCACAGCTTATGGCTGTGAGTACTTTCACACAGCTTATGGCTGTGAGTATTTGGTGCCAGTTTATTTGTGCCGAGACTGGACCAATCTAACGCATGCACAGGAAGTGAGAAGCGAGGGTGGTGCAGGAGCAGTTCACAGCAGACGAAGGTGATCCAGTGACAAGACACTGAAGAATAGGCAAGTAGGACACAGATCTCAGCTTTCTATCACCAGTCTTTGCTCCGTCACTAATGCCTGTTGGGCTACAAGTTTATTCTCGTGGCGACGAAGCTTTGACACAATCTCTTTGAATGGCATATCCTGCGCTTCCTTCCTAAGTTGTTCTGAAAGAAAAAAAACAAATGTCCTGATTTGCAATCAATAATTATAAATAAGCAAAACTTTATTTTTAAGAATCAGCTTCTTAAGTCAGGCTGAGGCAAAATTATGGGTCTTTGTCCCAAACATTATGGAGGGCACTGCACATCCATTCCAAGCATATTCATAGAGTCACAGAATCATACAGCACGGAAACAGGCTCTTTGGCCAACTTGCCCATGCCGACCAACATCTACACTAATCCCACCTACCTGCGTTTGGCCCATATTTTTCAAACGTGTCTTATCCATATTATGTGCCTATCCAAAAGCCTCTTAAACACCATTATGATATCTGCCTCCTCCACCACCAACCATTCCAGGCACCCACCTTTTCTACAGTTTTTCTGTGTTGCCCACACATCTCCTTTAAACTTCACCCCTCTTAGCTCAAAACTATCAAAAATTAAAGCAGGTTCTTGAACAACTGGGCAATGGGGCAGAGGAATGGTTGGAGTTTAATGCAGATAAGTGAGAGGAATTGCATTTTGGGAAGTCAAACCAGAGCAGGAACTTAGACACAAAATGCTGGAGTAACACAGCGGGTCAGGCAACATCTCGGGAGAGAAGGAATGGGTGATGTTTCGGGTCGAGACCCTTCTCCAAGGGTCTCGACCCGAAACATCATCCATTCCTTCTCTCCCGAGATGCTGCCTGACCCGCTGAGTTACTCTAGCATTTTGTGTCTACCTTCGATTTAAACCAGCATCTGCAGTTTTTTTTCTTCCAGGGCAGGAACTTCCCAGTTTATTGGCAGGGCTCTGGGGAATGTTTTAGAGCAGTTATCTAGGAGTGTTTTGTTTACTTTAGAGACACAGCACGGAAACAGGCTCTTTGGCCCACTGACCAGCGATCTCCGTACACTAACACTATCCTACATACCCTAGGGACAATTTATCAAAGCCAACTAACCTACAAACCTGTAAATCTTTGGAATGTGGGAGGAAACTGAAGCACCCAGGGAAAATCCACGTGGTCACAGGGAGAATGTACAATCTCCATACGGACAGCACCCTTAGTCAGGATCGAACCCAGGTCCCTGGCGCTGTAAGGCAGCAACTCTACTGTTGCGCCACCGTGCGCCCAACGTGTAGGTACATAGTTCCATGAAAATTGCGACACAGATAGAGTGGTCAAGAAGGCTTTTGGTACATTAGCCTTCATAAGTCAGGGTATTGAGTATAGAAGTTGCGATGCTGTGTTACAGTTACAGTGAAGGATATCATTAAATTGGAAAAAGTGGAGTGAAGATTTATGAGGATGTTGCCAGTATTTGAGTGCCTGAGCTATAGGGAGGGGTTGGACAGGCTAAGACTTTACTTCTTGGAATGCAGGAGGCTGCTGGGTGATCTGAAAGAGGTGTATGAGATCGTGAGGGAAATAGATAACTTCAACCTGTGCCTTTTGTTGAGTAGAGGAAACTCTCAGACTTCTTCAAATCTGCAGCAGGGTCCTGACCTGAAACATCACTAATTCCTTTTCTCCAAAACTACCTGACCCGCTGAGTTACTCCAGCATTTTGTGTCTACCCTCGGTATAAACCAGCATCTGCAGTTTCTTTTCAATAGTAGGAAAATAACCAATTTTCCAAATCTAAGGTGTAGCTATGGGCACTTGCATGGGCCCTAGCTATGCCTGCCTCTTTGTAGGGTACGTCGAACAATCCCTGTTCCAGGCGTACACTGGCCCTATCCCCGAACTCTACAATAACGACTGCATTGGTGCTACCTCCTGTACCCATGCAGAACTCACTGACTTCATTAATTTCACCACTAATTTCCATCGTGCTCTTAAATTTACTTGGACCATCTCCCCACCTTTTCTGGATCTCACCATTTCCATCACAGGAGACATACTTGTGACCGACATCCACTACAAACCTACTGACTCCCATAGCTATCTTGACTGCACTTATTCTCATCCTGTTCCCTGTAAAATTTCTATCCCCTCCACCCAATTCCTCCGTCTACGCCACATCTGCGCCCAGGATGAGGTGTTCCATACAAGGGCATCGGAGATGTCCTCATTCTTTAGGGAACTGGGGTGACTTAGTACCAACCAGTTTAGTTAGTCTCAAATTAGTGTCCAATAGATTTGCTAGTCAGCATCAATTGCAAACAAAATTGAGTAAAAAGTAATTTTAGTTTAGTTTAGAGATACAGCGTGGAAACAGGCTCTACACCCCACTGAATCCACGCCTACCATCGATCATCCGCACACGAGTTCTATCCAAACACTTGGGGCAATTTATAGAAGCCAATTAACCTACAAACCCGCATGTTTGTGGAATGTATGAGGAAACCAGAGCACATAAAGAATACCCACAGTCACAGGGAGAACATACAAACTCCGTTCAGACAGCACCCGTGGTCAGGACCAAACCTGCGCCTCTGGCAGTAACTCTGCCGCTGTCACCCTCAATGTTGCTTTTGTAAGGTGCAATATTTAACTCCAAAAAGAGCCATAAATGATGGGAGTTGATCTTTAAACAGTGCAAATACGTCACACGACACGGGGACCAGATGAACAGTACTGAATTGAGCAGTTAATAAAGATCTTTAGAGATACTCTCACAACCCTTTAATTTTAATCAAACCTTGTAATTCTGGTGTCTGACAGTGTCAGGCAAAGCAACTCCTCCAAAACAACACCAATGATATTCACATCTTCCCTCTCTCCACCCTCTCAGCAATTTTAACTGCTTTTATGATTAATGAGTGATGTAGCTCCAAGCCTAATCAACTTCTAGGTGTAGTAATAAAGTGTTACAAGTATCTGGTACTTAATTGACATCTGGCCAATTCAAAATTGGATTGTATGACAAGCGATTATAGCACTGTGTGGAAGGCAGCCTTGCCTGTTATTAGTTTAGCTTGAACAGGCATGCACATCAAATGCACAAAATGATATTAACGTATCTAGTACAATAGCCCACTAATTATAAGACTAGATATACAGCTACTGCTAAGTGCACCATTCTGTAAGTGGAGCCAGGAGGAGGCAGCCAATATCGTGAGTTACTTGTCTCAGTTTAAAGCAAATGTGAAAACACTCAGCACAACAGGTTGTGGACAGTGCAACAGTTAATGTTTCTGGTCTGGGACCCTTCATCAGAACCAGGAGAGAAAAAGACATTAACTTTAAGTAGCAGAAAAGATAGGGGAAGGATGGATAGGACAACAGTAATATCTCTATCAGATGACAGGGGCGGCGAAGTGGTGCAGCTGGTAGAGCTGCTGCCTCTCAGTGCCGCAGACCAGGGGTTCCATCCTGCCCTTGGGCGCTGTGTGAAGTTTGCACGTTTTTCCTGTGACCATGTGGGCTTCCTCTAGGTGTTTTGGTTTTACTTCCATGTCCCACTGACGTACAGGTTTGTAGGTTAATTGATCTCTTTAAATTGTCCCTAGAGTGTAGGGAGTGGATGCGAAGGTGGGATAACATAGAACTAGTGTGGGTTCGGTGGGCCGAAGGGCCTGTTCCTATGCTGTATCTCTAAACTTCATAAGATAATTAAGATCGGATAAAACCTCTGTGTCTACACAACGTGTTGCCCATGCCAGACTGTACAAAAATAAGGGAAATACTGAACCACAATTATTACAGGTAGAATTAGCAAGTTCTCACACAGACAGAAAAAGCAAAGTACGTAAAGTTGGAGAGGTCGATATTGAATCCTGAAGTTGCGGTGTGCCCAAGTACAGTGGCAGGCAACAGAAAGCTCAGCAACACTGAACGTATTTTTATTATCTCACAAATAATGAAAGGCTATTTCTACCTGTAATAATAGTGGTTCGGTATTTCATTATATGGCCAAAATAGTTTTATTTGAATTGAACTATAACCAAGTTTAGAGAGACAGCATGGAAACAGGTCTTTCGGCCCACCGAGTCCACACCGACTATTGATCGCCCGTTCACACTAGTTCTATCTTATCTCACCTTCTCATCTACTCCTACTCGGGGCAATTTACAGAGGCCAGCTAACCGATAAACCATCTAGATAGAGTGAATGTTTCCAGTAGTGGAGAGTCTAGGACCAGCCTCCGAATAGAAGGATGTACCTTCAGAATGGAGATGTGGAGGAATTTCTTTCGAGAGTGGTGAGTCTGTGGAATTGAGTATTTTTAAAGTAAAGATTGACAGGTTCTTGATTAATAAGGGTATCAAAGGTTATGGGGAGAAGGCAGGAGAATGGGGTTGAGAGGAAAAGATAGATCAGCCACGATTGAATGGCATAGATGGGCTGAATGGCCTAATTCTACTCCTATGACTTATGAACACTCCAGTGCATTGAAACGCACATGCTCTACAAAGTGATCCCCTAATCTGTGCTTGGTTCCATAGCTCCAGTTCAAGCCAGCCTGAGCTTCCTGAAAGGGAAGGACAAAGGTTCGGACAGTTGGTGCCCTGTAAAGAAATGTTATTGCTCCTAGACCATTCTTCGACAAGACTTCAGTGAGAACTCTGGAGTGAAAATCTATGGGTATACACACGGCCCGAAATCCCGAGTTCACTGGCAAGGAACACAAAGATGTTCTATTGCTATCAACCCGACACCAGACTTGGTGCAGTAGACACACTGTATCAGCTGTATTATTATTATAATAATTATTAGGCAAGGCTATGCATTTCACAGAAATTACTGGTATCCACCAGCTACTTACCCGAACCCATTATGGTACAAATCATGATCAGTGAGTTGTACTTGATTTCAGGAGCACTGATATCATCAGAAATTAGTTTGTGTAAAATTTGCACCAGTTTGGCATTCGCCAGATCCTGTTCAGCTGTACCTAGTGGGGGAGATATCAATACAAATCAAAACTAAGCAATAGACACCAAATGTGATTTAAAATCATAAAAATTCCATTAGACACAAATTTGCTGACTTTGAAGACGCGCACACACAATAAATTGTTAGCTTAATATCATGACTCCCAGTACAGCACTGGAGAATTGCTGTCACCGTTTCCTTGTTCTGACACCAAACCTTTTAATTCAAAGGAAGCCACCATGAGTCTTGAACATCTGACCATTGTATGAAAGTAAAAGGAGTGCGAGAACAGCAACCAAAATGAGGGTCTTCAATTTAAATTATAAAACGACTTTATTTTGAGGGCCAGGTTAACTCAGTATGGAAACTGAATAAAAATAATTAAGCAAAAGGGAGAATTGAGAGAAATTTTATAACTCACTCACCTACATTCTGAAGGAAAGAAAAACCAGAAAAAACATGGACCAAACACTGCTCCCAAGTTATATTATTAGATGAGAGGTTGCTTAACCCACAAGATGTTAGCTTGCAATAGGGAAAAAAGATGAATTGTAAGAGCTACTGTATAAATGGATTCACCAAAGTAAATTGTAGTCCCGTACCAAGAGAGAAGTGTAATGGGCAATAAGGATTTGCCGAAAAAGTTTAACAGACTTGGACGTGATTCTACAGTATAAGGCAAAACACTTGAGATAGTTGAGATACCAAGAAAGTATATAACAGGGAAGTGCATTTGGCAATTGAAAGAGCTGGACATTCTGGTTTACAAAAAAAAATCACAAAGTGATGGAATAACATAGCGGGTCAGGCAGCATCTTTGGAAAACATGGATCGGACCATGTAATAGGACCTATTCATGTCCACCAGAGATGCTGCCTGACCCACTGAGTTACTCCAGCACTTTGTGACAATTGAAATAACTAGCTAACCTCATCCCACACAAGGTCTGCAGCCTTGCAGGTCACATCTTTTCAAGTACACATCCAATTTTGCAAGGCTTTCTAGCTCAATCACTCTGTCACCTTTGGTGAAAATAGTAATCTCTCCCTTAATCCTAATAATTACTTCCAGCAATTTTCTCTAGTTTTTTACTCCTCTGCTAAAGAAAATAGGTTCTTCCTAATTACTCCAGATACCTCAATTACATTTTCTCTCAGCTTCCCGAGTTCCAAAGGAAACAATCCTAGTTCATAAAGGTTTCCAGAGCCACAATTTCCAGTCGTGGCAATATCATTGTAAATCTTCTATTTAGAATGATTGTCAGGAAATTGGAGGTTATAAATTAGCATGGATTTATGACTGATTAAAGTGCAAATAAAAGTGGGAATAGGTCTTTTCGGGATTGGTAGGCTTTTTACAGAGATACTCAGCGAGAATTTTTACCATCTATATCAATATTGAGATGAGATGACCATGTATAACGTATCCACGTTTACTTTTTAAATGATCATGAAAAAGTAAGTGGACTGTGGGGATAAAACAGTGATTGTGCACAATTTAAGTGTAATAATGTGAGTGGTATACCATGAAGATGTGTGTTATCCAATGAGATAGGAACAATAGAAAGGAAAGATTCTCTAAAGATATTTCTAATCTAAAGATCTAATTTCAAAAGCAAGAGTCTGAGAAATATTGGTAGAGGTACCAGACTGTCTTTGTATAGATAGACAGAATAGATAGTCTGAAATATCCCCCCCTTGCAGAAGTATCTAAAACCAGAGTGCATAGTAAGATTTAGGATTTGGAAAATCAAAGTAAGATTTGGAAGGGATCTGAAGATTTATTTTCATCCAGAGGTTGGTTGGAATCTTTAGCATACTGCCTGAAGGCATGGTTGAAGCAGAACAACTTTTTTCGTGATGGTTATAAAGGGCTAGAAGATATCTAGTATACAGTATGTAAAGAATACATGCATTAGAGGCACTGCAATGAAGGTTTACTGGACAGGATCCTGGGATATAGAGATGGTCTTATGAAGGGGCAGGGTAGGTAAGCCTGGCCTATATTACTTATATATTAAAAGAATGTCACCTCATGCAAACATTCATAAAAGGGTATGAAAAGGATCTGAGAGGATATATCTCTTGATCTGGGAGCACCTATTAGAGGACACAACTTTTTTGAAAGACCCTTTTTGAAAGGATTTTTTAAATTGTGAGGTGGAGAAAATACCTACAGAACGGTACATCTACAGTATTATACATCAGAAAGCAATGGGGAACACTGTTCACCAGTGTGATTCATCACTTTTCCCACAAGCAAGCTACTGAAAACATTCTAAAAAACCTATGTGGCCTAACTGGCTGGAGTTTACAGACATCTACCACTCCTCACAACTCCAGTCTGAGGTACCCCCACCCACTCCCACTGTTCTAAAAGGGTATCCACAACACTGGTGCCCAAGAGCAAGGTGACATGACTCAACGACTATTAAACAGTGGCACTCACATCTATTGTAATGAAGTGCTTCGAGAGGTTGGTTGCGACACAAATCAACTCCTGTCTCAGTAATGACCTGGTCCCACTTCAAATCGCCCACCACAACTACTAAACAGCACATGCAATCTCGCCGGCTCTCCACTCTGCGCTGGACCACTTGGACAACAGGAACACATACGTCAGGCAGTTGCTCATCGAGTACAGCTTGGTGTTCAACACCATCCATCCCTTTCAAACCCATCGTCAAAAACTCAGGGAACTAGATCGCTTCTTCTCCCTGTGCAACTGGCTCTTTGACCTGCTCATCGGCAGACCTTAATCAATATTGATTGGCAACAACACCAGCACAGCATAACCTCAGGTCTGTGTGCTCAATCCACTCCTCTACTCTCTCTATATCCTTGGTTGCTCCAATGCCATCTTTAAATTTACCAACGATATTACCAATTTGAAAGAATAACAGGTGGCGAGACAGAGTATAGGAGGGAAATCGATAATCTGGTTGAATGGTGCCGGAACAACAATCTTGCTCTCAACGTTAGCAAGGCTAAGGGGCTGATTGATGACTTCATGAAGGAAAAGCCAAGGGACAGTGGTCAAGAGAATCAGAAGCTTCAAGTCTCTGGGTGACACTTGTGTGATGTTCTGTCCTGGGCCCAGTGCATTGATGCAAAGAAAGCTCACCAATGCATCAACTTCCTCAGTTATTTGAGGAGATTTGGCATGTGGTCAAATACTCCAGCTCTTTTTTAGAATAGAAACAAATGTGTTCCAAAAACTGGTGTGTTTTCTTTTTCATCATCTGCACTAAGTTTCACAAAGAAGAATTCAAAAACAAAGCGAGGATGAAAGATGAAAAAACCTTCAGTGACTAATAATTATTAATTCAGTGATTAAGTATCTCAGTGAAAAATATGGCCTACATTGTTCTTAAGCCAGTTGCAACAATAATGAAGGTAGAGAAATTGAGGAAAGTTCCTTTTTTTCAGTCACAACATACAGAAAATCAATGGATGATAGAATTAAAACTAATCTTATTAGTTAGAAATGTGAGAAAAGTGTAGAACAGACCCACAATGCTGTACAGCACCAAGACTGGAAAGAATAGGGAAGATGAACCTACACTGGAATCCACAGTCTTCAAGATGGAGAACTTTGGTATTTCTAGTATTACAACCGATTTGGCATTTTTGAAATGTATTATTGTGCAGCAGGGTCTCTCTGTAGCTGCTCTTCTCTCCTGGACATCTGTTGGCAATCTCTCTGGCTTTCTCTCTCTACTATCTCCACCACAATCGGTCTGAAGAACGGTCCCCACCCAAAACGTCATCCATTCACGTTCTCCAGAGATGGTGCTTGACCCGCTGAGTTACTCCAGCACTTTGTATCTTTTTATGTAAACCAGCATTGCAGTTCCTTGTGAATCTATTGGCAGATATGTTTCCAAACATAAAACTTCACTATCCCGAGGGTTTCCATGACCCGATGGAAGTTACAACCGCGAGCGGCTCGCAGCTTCAGGGGAAGCCCACAGTGCCAGGCCCCCACGAGCGAACCTGAGGTTCAGTGGATCACGCCTCAGGAGGAACTCGCCGGTCCCCCGTGGCCAAACGAAGACCCAACAGATCGTGGCCTGCAGGAGGATGTTGCCAAACCGATCCCTGCTCCCTGGACCCGGCGGACCGCCTGCCTGGAAGGGGAAGGCCGCCGTGACGGCCTCATTTTGTCCCCTGAAGACCAGAGACGGCCGCCGTGACGGCCGCATTTTGTCCCCTGAAGATGGAGCCAGGGACGATAGGCGAGAAGCAAGGTCGGTAGGAGAGGAGAGGGAACCGGGGACTGGCCTCGTAGTCGGCTGAAAGAGGTGGCCCCGGGGTACAAAGGTTGATGGGCGAGGAGAGGGATGTTGCGTCTAAGAAAGGAGATGGCTGGAGGCCCACAGCAACCTGGGACTTGCCTGCAAACGGCACCGCTCATAAGATCTAGAACGTGGACGTTGAAAAAGGTGCCAAAAATGGCGTCTCTTGCATGTGGGCTCAGTAGACTATTTCTCTACACTTGCCAATTGTGGATCTGTGGTATGGCAACACTCAAAGAGAGACGCAAAATGCTGGAGTAACCCAGCAGGACAGGCAGCATCTCTGGAGTGAAGGAATGGGTGACGTTTCGGGTCGACCCTTCTTCAGACCCAGCAATACTTTATATATGGCAATACACTACTGGATTGTTTGTAAGAAAAAAGGAATTTCACTGTTTTAGCACTTTGCAAGTGACAATAAGAGCACTATTGAACCAAACTCCTTAATATAATGATACAGATTTTATCTACTCAACACTCACCAAGTTCCAGAGCAGCGATCAGTCCAAGAGCAACAAGGGCTTCATTCTGCATTATAACATGTTCACTTGTTGCCATTATGACCAGATGCTTAACACCACCACTTTGAACAATGGTCTTGACAACATCCTTGTAAAATAAATGAAATAGCAGTTAGCAATGAAGAGCACCAAGTACGAATATACTAAAATCAAACCTAGCAAGGTGCAGAAGTTTGAAAAATTTGAGGTGAGAAATATATAACATTTATGGTTTTATAGCCTTTGTTTAATTTTCAATACCAAAGTCTGTAAAGTTCTTAAAGTTTATGTGTATATATTTAAAAATTCCGAATATATTCAACACTTTCACCCCAGCTCTACTGCAACCACTGGAAATGCTGTGCTGATTCAAAGCCCAGTCCTCTGAATTATTTTACTTTAGCTACTTCCAAATTTATTCCAGAAATTAAAACAAAATCAAAGTAAACTTTATTCAGAATTTACAATATATAGAAAACAAGCACTGTGCAAAAATCCTTCTGACATTCTCGGAGGCTATACATATATTTATTAGGGTCATATCGTAGTGTTATCAGAAATATCATTATACCAGGCACCCGTCTGAAGAAGGGTCATGACCCAAAACGTCATCTATTCTTTCTCTCTGATGCTGCCTGTCCCGCTGAGTTACTCCAGTTTCTTGTGCCTACCCGTGCCACTCATGTGGCTACCCGGGGTAATATCCCTTCCCTTGTTGGAGGGGCATCTCCACCACACCAGCCCTCCAATATCAAGATCCTAGACTGTGGTTCTCTCCCCCAGTCTTAGCGTTGGCTGCACCAAGCTTCACTGCATTCCTCTGCATTTATTCCTGCAGTCTGGAGCGGGCCAGTCAGCAACTTTTCCAGACTGACTGCTCTGCTGGGAGGTCAACGAGTTGCAGGCAAACCAAAGAGCGTCAAGAAATGTTGATTCAGTTTTGTTTCTTCTCACCCCAAAAGTTTTTTTAAATGTTCAGTTTAATTATCCTACATCCCTTCCTCTTCACTTCATATCTATTCAGATTCAGCAGAGCTATTTACTCAAGAGTGTATCTGAAACTGTCTTGGGCAGATATACATAGTTCTCACTCGAGGATGTCACTTTTAGGAAGGAGATGTCCCTTGAACCCACCTTTGATTTGCTGTGCCTAATCAGTGCAGATAGCAACCTGTTTGATTCGCCCATGACACCAGCGTGGTCCTTTGCATCGCACCATTCTACCAAACGCTCGACCAGCTTAATATTCTTACCCAGCTTTTCAGCTGCTTCAGCTGCAGTGGGATATACAGACAAAGAGAATTAGATCAAGCAGAACGTGCTTCAGGAAACTGCGCTTCTACAAATCATCGCCAGTTTCTAAGCTGTTGACTACATTCGGTTACAAACCAGCTTCCACATTTGAGCTGGAGAAACAAGGAACGGCAGATGCTAGTTTACAAAAAAATACACAAAGGGCTGGAGTAACTCAGCAGGTCAGGCAGTATCTCTGGAGAACATGGAGTCTGAAGAAGGATCCCCGATCTGAAATGTCACCTATCCATGTTCCCCAGCGACCTGCTGTGTTAAGCACTTTGTGTCTTTTTTTCAACACTTGAACTGCTCTGCTTAAGCCAGACAAACAACTTAAAATGGGTACTCCAATTCTTATTTAAAATATGACATAGGTATTATGTTTGAATCAATTCAGAAATCAAGTCTGAAGAAGGGTTTCAGCCCGAAACGTCACCCATTCCTTCTCTCCAGAGATGCTGCCTGTCCCGCTGAGTTACTCTAGCTTTTTGTGTCGATCTTCAGAAATCCTATTATTGATGGACAATAAATTCTAGTATTAGATCAGATGGGCAGCACAGTGTAGAGTTGCTGCCTTGCAGTGCCAGAGACCTGGGTTTGATAACGACCCTGGGTGCTGTCTGTGTGGTGTTTATACGTTCTCCCTGCATGGGTTTCTTCCTGCATCTGTAAAATTGCCCCTAGTGTGTAGGGGTGGATGACAAAGTTGGAAAACAGTCGCATGCACAGGTGATCAATGGACGGTGGGCCGAAGGGCCGAAGGGCATGTTTCCGTGCTATATCTCTAAACTAAACTGATCAGAAGTATTAAAATAACAATTGGAGTTATTGTTATTTAACTCCAATAACAATTGGAGTTAAATAACAATTTCACAATAACTCAGACTTAAGTGATATCATAAAACTACCCTTACTGTCTATGCCACGTTACCCTGCTTTTACATAAAGGGTTAATAAACATCCTGTGATGGTTCACAAGCACATGAAAGGGAAATGAGCCAAAGGAAGAGAAATGAGTAAGATTAGCTGTCCCTCTTTTTCAGTGACAGGTGGTGGCTGACAGCCTTGTTGTGGAGAAGCAGGCAGCAGAGCTTTGGATGAGCTGAAGTTTGCACAGGATGAGAGACTGGCCAGATGGTTTTGATTGATAAACAAACACTGGCCTGGGTATCACTGATAATTTTCCCTCGTCTGATAGCTACGGTCAATACAAATTCACCTATTTGGCATCTCTGAAAGCTGCTTTTTACACGGACTGCCAGAAATGATTTTTAAAATAAATAAATTTATTTAACAGTGAAGGCAGATCCGACAGCGGAATTTAAGAGGCTATGCAGGGAATGGAGGGATATGGATCACGTGCAGGCAGAGGAGTTAGTTTAAGTTGGCATTTTGTTCAGCACAGACACTGTGGGCCAAAGGATCTGCTCCTGTGCTGTACTGTTTTAAGTTCTATATAAGTTCTATATAAATCAAGAGCTCTGTGGGAAGATGAAAGAACTAGGTTTATGAAAACCATGTTTTAAGTTTAACCACACACAGATTCCTATTTCCTGCAGCAGATTTCTCTTGTTCACAGTCTCAGAAAATAAGTAGCTTACCCTGGTATGGCAGCAAAGCACTGATTTCATGCAGGGGCAACAGATGAGCATCAGCAGGCCCTCTGAGACTATTGAAGTCTGATTTTGTTGATACACCGATGAGCCAAAACATTATGACCAAACATTATGGTGAAGTGAATAACATAGATTATCTTGTTACAATGGCACCTGTCAAGGGGTGGGATATATTAGGCAGTAAATGAACAGTCAGTTCTTGAAGTTGATGTGTTGGATGCAGGAGAAATGGGCAGGAGTAAAGACCTGAGCGACTTTGTCTAGGGCCAAATTGTTCTGGCCAGACAATTGGGTCAGAGCATCTCTGAAACGGCAAGGCTTGTGGGGTGCTCCCAGTCAGCAGTGGTGAGTACCTACAGACAGTGGTCCGAGGAGGGACAAACCACAAACCGGCGACAGGGTGTTGGGCACCCAAGGCTCATCGATGCGCGAGGGCAACGAAGGGTATCCCGTCTGGTCCAAACTGACAGAAGGTCTATGTTGGCATAAGTCACAGAAGATTTTAATGGTGGTCACGGTAGGAATTTGTCACTATGCACAGTGCATCTGGGGGACTAACGGGGGGAGATTTAAAGTGCACTCAAAATCACAGGGCTGCACACAGAGGACCAACTGCATATTAGGCAGGTGGTCATAATGTTTTGGCTCATCAGTGTATAAGTTTCCTACCAGAACAATACAAGGGAATCAAGCAATACGAGGTTATTTCAGGACTGTGCCACCCTGGAAAAAGATTATTGAATGTTAGAGCAGGTACTAGGGGCAGAATGGTCAAATCCTTCTTTTATTTATAGTGTTCTAACATTCGTTATGTCCTTTCTTCATATCGTGGGCCAGAACATCAGACAGGCACTTTCTAGCCCCTGAAAAGTCCGTAATCAGCTGTTGGCAAGTGTGCAAATAGGCTAATGACTGGGGATAGATAGACACAAATGCTGGAGTAAATCAGAGGGTCAGCATCTCCAGAGTACATGGATAAGCGACGTTTCAGGTCATGCCCCTTTTGCAGATTTCGAAGCAGTCTGAAAGGTTCCTTAACTCTGAGCAAAAGACACCGATTCACACTATCTATTTCCCTCATGATCTCATACACTCAATAAGATAACCCCAAGCTTCCTGTGCTCCAAGGAACAGTACTAGCTGCTCAACCTCTCCCTATAGCTATATGGATAGGTGACGTTTCAGGTCAGGACCTGTCCCGACCCCAAATGTCACCCATCTTTTTCTCCAGATATTCAGTCTGACCCACTGAGTTACTCGAGCACTGTGTCTGTCTTTGGGATAAACCAGCATCTGCAGTTCTTTGATTCTACAAAGATTGGGAGTGTTGGTCAGTTTCCCTTTACTCCATGATGATATGTTGATAAAGTTGTGCACAGCCAAATTTTCTGAAGATAGTAAAATAGGCGGGTTATCAATTTGAAAGGGGACACACTCATCTGAGTGGATAAGTAGCTAGCAGATGGGGAAATAATTTGAGAACATGTGATTAATTATTTAAATAGACTGAGATGACAATGCTGCAGGGATCTGAGGGTCCTTGTACGCAATAAAACGCAAAGCCAGCAGGTGGGTGGACCAATTAAGTCTAAAGAAAAGTTAGCCCTTGTTAAAAAGGGGATGAAGTATGATTCTAGGGAAATTTTGATAAACTTTACAAGCCATTGTTGATGTCATCCGGAGTACAGGTCCACCACTGATTTTCCAGCAACTGAAGGTCTGGCGCCTCCTTTAATCCAGACAAAATCACAAGAGTGCACTTGCAATCTCCCCCCGTTAGTCCCCCAGAAAATTTGACGTCTAGGCCGGGTAGGGCAGACGATCATGACCTCATCGGCACTTCCGCACCAAACGGCAGGACGAATTTGCCCTTTGTGGCTGTGACTCTGGAACTCTGGCCCGGATATAGCCGGTAGACCAGTTCCCATAGCTGACTTCTGTGGCTGATTGGTGTGTCGAATTCGCCCATTTCAGCCAGGGCTCTGGAGGTCCAGCCCGGCCATAGTCGGCAAAACGGTTCCCATAGCCGACTTCCGAGGCCAGCTTTGTAGGCTGGTTTCTCGGTCCTTCGGCGGCTAAGGCGGACCATTCAAGTATGGTTGGACTCCTTTCGGAGGTTGTGACTTCTGTTGATCTGGCAAAACGGGTAATCCAGAAAGGCTCTGGAACTAAGGGTGTCAGAAAATCTATGGTGGACCTGTAATTCATTTGGAGAAGGGTCATTGGGTTGATTGCTGTGACGAAGGATTGATGTATGATGAAAGGTTGAGTAGATTGACTCTATGACAACTAGAGTACGGAAGAATGAGATGTGATCTTATTGAAGGATGCATTTCTGAAGGGAACTTACAGATTCTGACAGGGTGCATCCACTGGATTTTATAACTATGGTGATTGTTTCAGAATAAGTAGATGTCCATTTCAGATGGAAATAAAGTTATTTCTTCTGTGAATCTTTGAAATTATCAATCATAGAGACGTGGGGGCGAATATTGAATATATTCAAGGTAGAAATTGACAAGGCAAAGGTGTCAAGGGGTAGAGTAGGATAGTGCAAGAAATAGTAAACACACTAACGTGGCATAATGATGCAGCAATAGATTTGCTGCCTCTCAGCACCAGAGATCTGGGTTCGACCCTGAATACAGGTACTGTCTGCATGGAGTTTGTACGTTCTCCGTGTGACTGGGGGTTTTCTCCGGGTGCTCCGGTTTCTTCCCACATTCCAAAGATGTACAGGTTTGTAGGTTAATTGGCTTCTGTAAATTGTCCCAAGTGTTTAAGATAGTTCCAGGATACGGATTGATCGTTGGTCGGTGCGGTCTTGGTGGGCTGAAGGGATTGTTTCCACGCTGTATCCCTAAAGTCTAAAGTAGGGTCGACTGGCCTGGTTTTGTTCATGTTTTAGCTGGATATTGTCTGCCCATACTAAAATACCTCACTACCACACACAGATTTATTTCAATCATTTGATGAATACTATGACACCGCAATTTTTAGAAACAAGCAAAATTCTAAAAAGCAGTTTATTGTAAATATTTTATACACATCCACAATACCTTGTGTATCAATTAACATGCGCAGCGTTCCAAGTAGTTTGAACTGGACAGGTGGCATCTCAGACTTGAGAAACTTCAACACTTCCTCTGCAACTCCTGCAGATAGCATCTTTGCTTTATTTAATACTGAAAGAAAGGGGGTTCAAGTGGTGATTTTCATCTGTTAGTAGACAGTAATTACATTGAAAATAAAGATTTAAACTGCAGCTTGATAGATAGAACAGCACGGTACATGTCCATGCTGAACATGATGCAAATTGAACTAATACCCTCTATATACACAAAATCCATATCCCTCCATTCCTGCAAATCATGTGCCTATCCACTCTGCCTCCACCGCCAGCATATATCAGCATATTCCAGGCACCCTCTACTCCCTATGTGAAAATCTTGTCTTGTATATCTCCTTTAAACTTTCTCCATCTGACCTTAAATCTATCATCCCTAGTATTTGATATTTTTACCCTGGGAAAATGATTCTGAATGAAAACCCTATCTATGTCGGTCTCCCCATAGCCTCCGATACTCCAACGAAAACAATCTAAGTTTGTGTAACCTCTCCTTAAATCTACTACCCTTTAATCCAGGCAGAATCCTTAAAACCTCTTCTGCATCCTCTCCAAAGCTTCCAGATCCTTCCTGTAAAGGGGAGACCACAACTGGACAGAATACTCCAAATGCGGCCAATGTGACGGCATTATAAAATCTGTTTTGCGACTCATGCTCGATGCCCTGACTGATGAGAGCAAGCATACCATTCTTTACCACAGTATCTACTTGTATTGCTACTTTCAGGAAAGTCTTTTTATCCATGCCATTATACTCACATCACACCTGCCATTTAGATTTAAACTAAGGTTTATGTCACAATATACTCAACCTTCTTGAAGGTTTAGGTTTATTATCGTCACATGCATTGAGGTAAGGTGAAAAGTTTTATTTTGCAGGCGATCAAAATAGATCAGATACACCATACACAGTTAGTTCAAACTCAAGTACAATTGGCGGCACGGTAGCGCAGCGGTAGTGTTGCTGCTTTACAGCGAATGCAGCGCCGGTTCGAACTCAGGTTCGATCCTGACTACGGGTGCTGCACTGTAAGGAGTTTGTACGTTCTCCCCGTGACCTGCGTGGGTTTTCTCCGAGATCTTCGGTTTCCTCCCACACTCCAAAGACGTACAGGTATGTAGGTTAATTGGCTGGGTAAATGTAAAAAATTGTCCCTAGTGGGTGTAGGATAGTGTTAATGTACGGGGATCGCTGGGCGGCACGGACTTGGTGGACTGAAAGGGCCTGTTTCCGGCTGTATATATATGATATGATATGATATGATAATGCAAAGAGGAAGATACAGTGTGCAGAATATAGTTCTCAACATTGTAGCACATCAGTTCCTTAGATAAAGTTCAATGTCCTCAAACAGTACCCCAGCTTATGGAAGGACTGTTCAGAAGACTGACAAAAAAGACTTGTGTGACTACATCAGATGGGGCCATAATGGTAATTTAGCTACAAAGCTATATTTTGTATTATTCAACACTTTTTTGGATTCTAGGAACCTAACCTACAAGTAATGGACATTGGACACATTGCACAAATCACATGAACAGATTCTGTAAAAAATGACTGATATTTGATAGTGTACTGAGACTACATGTAAACTACACATACTTGCATGCGAAGGTCCATTAAGAATGCATAAATATTAATTCAGGAGAATTTGCAGTACTGACTTTCAATGGTAAAAAGCCAAAGACCCCATAAAGGTTCAGAAGCCCTAAATTTTTTCTTCCAGTACTGCCACACCCCAAGAATATTGTTGAACAAACATTTGCCTTGCATAACACCTACCTGCATTCCACACTACCAAATTTTGTGCAGTTGTTTTCCAATGGTAATAACTACGATATCTCTTATTCTAGTTCACCCGTTCCCATGCCCCTTGTAAATCTACCAAATACTGAGATGCACTACTGCGCTGCATTACTTCTTTGATAATATACAAGCAAAACTTAGAACCATTAGATTTTACTTATACAGGTCTGTGTTTGGTAACGGGCGGCGCGGACACGATGGGCCGAAGGGCCTCTTTCTGTGCTGTAGGACTCTATGACTATGAGGTCCACCACCGATTTCCTGGCAACTGGTGATCTGGCACCTCCTTTAATCTGGACAAAATTACGAGAGCGCACTTGAACTCCTCCCCTAGGCTGAGTGATGCGGCCAATCTCAACCTCAGTGGGACTCCTGCGCCGATCGGCGGTTCAAATTCACCCCCAACGGCCGGGGCTCTGGAATTCCAGCCCAGCCGGAGCCCGCAGTTCCGTTCTCATAGCCGACTTCTGTGGGTGACTTTGCGGGCCAGTACCTCAGCCCCCCCCCCCCCCCCGTTCAAGGCCATGACCTCTGTTGGTCTGGCAAAATGGTTAATAAGGAAAGGCTCTGAAACCTAGGTTGCCGGAAAATCGGAGTGGACCTCAATAACAGTAATGAGAAACTCTTACCGGGAATAGCCAGATTTCGGAGTGCACTAAGAGCAGCATGCTGTACAGTTACATTCCCCTCCTCGACATGTCTGTCCAGTAAGTTTAATAACTTCTGCACAATTCCAATTTCCACCATGTGGATACAGTTTCCATCTGTGAATGAGGAAACAAGCATGTTATCTCCAAGAAAGATGTGCTGAACCAGATTCTCAGGGTTTTTCCACAACTTTTAAGCTGTCAATAATAGATGACAGAACGGCACGATTGTATAGATCAGCAAAGATACACAACATTTGTATTTAACTCAGTAATCAGTTCATTCTGGAATTAATTAATCAAGATGTCAAGAAAGAGATTTTGCTGACTGACTGGGCTTTGTGCCCTGCTTATTAACTCTGCTGCAGCGATTTCAAGTTCGTGGCAATAAATGCTGCTGAATATTTTAAATTTGCTACAGCCAGCTGACAATGACATGCTGAAAAGGAAGACGATAAACCCCAAGTCAAATTAATAAAGAGGATTTACAATATCCTTAAACTACCGCGAATGTCCCAGTGCAGTTCTGGCACATCTGTTTAGAGGAAATTTCTTTCCCCTCCCCAAATTGTAAGTGCATCATCAAGGAGCTGAAAAATAACCCATGAACAACATTCAAGTGGGTAATATAAAACACTCTCAGTGCTTTACAAAGGAGTGGCTGATGGACATATGTGAAGAGGAGGAGGGGATTAGAGGAGAAAACAGCGTAACCTGAATGTGAACAGTGAAGATGTCGCCAATGTTGATAAAAATCCTTTTTGACAAGGTACTAACATTGGGGCATTATGAAATGAATTCTCAGGAGTTGGAACAAAAGCAGATGATCTTAGACCATAAAACAATGCAGATGATGCATAGATTAAGATTGCAAAAGGTTCCAGGGCAGACACATGATTGGAGTAGATTGAAGAGAATGAGGTGAAACTATGGTGAGAACAGAAGGCAAAGGGAAGCGTTCAAAGACCAATGCAGTGGGCGAGTTAGAACCAGTGCAGTCCAACAAGGATGCAAAGGGAATTTATGACAGGACGGGATGTGGGAATCACATCATTATATCAATCAAATTTCCTAAATGAATCAGCAGCACTGATATCATGTCAAGCCCATTCCATCAATGTTGGTGGAGAGGGACTGATGCAAGGGTTATTGATGAATATTAGGTAATTTAGTAGAAACAAGAAACTGCAGATGCTGGTTTATAAAAGACACAAGAGTAGCTCACTGGGTCAGGTAGCATCTGAGGAGAAAATGGATGGGCAGTTTTTCGGGTATGAAGAAGGATCCTGACCCAAAACGTCACCTATTGATGTTCCCCAGAGATGCTACCTAACGTGCTGAGATAATCCAGCGCTCTGTTTCTTCTTAGGTTATTTTGTGGGGGTTTTTGTAAAATGAGCAATAAATGCATTTGATTTTCAGATACTTTGTTTATAATTCTTTTAACAAAGCTTTTAATTACGCACATTTCTGAACACTCATTTTCAAAGTTCCATTTGAGTTTGAGGTGGGTGACAATGTTTCTCTCCATCTGATTTATGTGCTAGTTTGGTGCCCATGTGATCACTTTTGTATCTCACCACACAGGGACTTTTTGTGATGATCCAGCTGGATCTTCACCAGGAATTGCTGCAATCAGGATTGCCCCAGATAAATTTGCTAGTTCACTTGGGAATGAATAGCATAGGCAGCTCATTGTTGACTGCAACTTCCAGCCCATTGCAGCTAGTACATTCATTTTTTCTTTCTTTTGCTAATGACTGCAACAATGCACAAAGCTGAAATCGTCAAATTACAATCCTTCAAGTGGCTTGTTAATACATCTTTTGTTGTTAATCTTACACTCTTCACCAATGGAATTAGAAAGACTTTCACAATTAAGGGCTGTCACAATTTTGTTTTAAAACAACCAACTGGGCACTTTTGGAAGTAAAGTAGCTTTTACAGAATCAGGGCAAAAAAATTGGAGAATATGAAGCTCCAAAACCAGTGATGTGAATAATGACCAGTTATCCCAAATTAGTAATGATGAGTGAGGGATAGCTATTGATCAGGACAGAGATGATGCCTGACCCATTGAGTTGCTCCAGCGCTTTGCGATTTTTAGGATAACCTCCCTCACACTTCCTTGAACCCATGCCAGGAGATCTGGCACTTTGCTTGAGGATGGCTATCTGGTGCAACCCCAGACAGTCTCCTAATTCATAGAGTCATACAGTGTGAAAACAGGCCCTTCTGCACAACTTGCCCACTGACCAACATGCCTCATCTACACTAGTCCCACATGCCTGCGTTTATCCTATATCTCTCTAAACCTTTTCTATCCATGTACCTTTCTAAATGTTTCTTAAACGTTGTGATAGTACCAGCCTCAGTTACCTCCTCCAGCAGCTTGTTCCATATACCCACCACCCTTTGTGTAAAAAAGTTTCCCCTCAGTCGTTATTAAATCTTTTCCCTCTTATCTTAAACCTATGGTACTCAATTACCCTACCCTGGGTAAAGTGGGGCTTCAAATTACATATCATAATTTACAAACATATGCTGGTTCAGAAAAACACTTCAAAAGGGCTACATGTCTCATGATATTAATGCTCGGATATGACATATAGAAACATAGAAAAATAGGTGCAGGAGTAGGCCATTCGGCCCTTCGAGCCAGGACCGCCATTCAATATGATCATGGCTAATCATCCAAAAATCAGTACCCTATTCCTGCTTTTTCCCCATATCCCTTGATTCTGTTGTAAGATTCATTTTAGCTAAGCATATTTGTTGGCCTGATTTGGGGGCTTGGGTAATTTTAATGTGGGCTCACCTTTGAACTGCTAACCAAGGAAGTCTTCACTGTGTTGTTTACCAAGTATTACTGTTAACTTATTGTATCATTGTTTAACTGGAGCACCCGGAGAAAACCCACGCTGTCACATGTTGAGGGTACAAACTCCATACAGACAGCACCCGTAATCAGGATCAAACCCGGGGTCTCTGGCGCTTTACGGCAGCAACTCTACCGCTGCGCTACCATGCCACCGGCAATAAACTAACCTGCTTTAGATGGGCTTCCGATGTTACATAGCTTGTTTCATGCCACTAGTTTTTGGTGTCCATTACTATAATTAACTACTATTGTCTATTTATTTATCCGTTTGCTTTTTAATATATACTGAACTATTTTGTGGATTATTATTACGGGTTTTACAGAGTTCCTCGTTTACTTATCTGTTGTGCTGCTACAAGTAAGAATTTCAATATTCCGTTTTGGGACATATGACAATAAAACACTCTTGACTCACTTTCTTTTAAATCTCTCTCTTGAATTTCAAAGTACACACCTTTTAGCCTAAACCTGCAAGACGTGCCAGATTCAGTATCGTCCCAGGTTTATTCTTGGACCTCCCCTGCTATACAGAAGATAAAAACTATAAATGGTGCTCATAACGTGTATGAATATCAAGCCTATTCTAATTTATATAGCACCAGTGCTGAGAAGATAGGATTGTCGGTGAACTTTTCTAACTTTGTCGGCATCACAAATGCGGTGACTCTTTTGTACTGCCTAGGCTTTTACAGTTTAGTTTATTGTCATGTGTACCGAGGTGCAGTGAAAAGCTTTTGCTGCGTGCTATCCAGTCAGCGGAAAGGCAATACATGATTATAATCGAGCCATTTACAGTGTACAGATACATAGTTCACAAGTTATAGGAGTAGAATTAGGCCATTCGGCCCATCGAGTCCACCCCGCCATTCAATCACGGCTGATCTCTGCCTCCTAATTCCATTTTTCTGCCTTCTCCCCATAACCCTTGACACACGTTCTAATCAAGAATTTGTCTCACTCTGCCTTAAAAATATCCTCTGACATGGCCTCCACAGCCCTCTTTGGCAATGAGTTCCACAGAGTAAATACCCTCTGACTAAAGGGTAAAACCTTTAATCTAAACAATATTCCAAACACCCTGTCAAAGTGAGCGGCTGTTAATTCTTCACTGTCAACACCATTTATTGTGCTGCTAAAATAAAGGTGTAATTTAATTGAAAGCAACTCTATGGCACTGTACTCATCAGCAGGACAGAAGACTGATGTGATATTTGCACATCTGACATGAGAGATGGCAGTGCTGTGGAATTAGTTTGATTGGCATAAGGCTTTAAGTACAGGATGGTTTGGCCCAGCTTGTAATCGCTGTTCCTCTTTCTGCATTATCTATAGTGGAAAACTGGCTCCCAAAACCAGCTCCTGGTCAGTTCAACTCACACACAACTTCCATAATTGTTCGGCAGTCAGTTAAGACACAACCCAAGGCTAATCGGCTGTTCTAACTGTCATAAGAACTTAAATGTGAGATCAAAATTATTCAAACAATTAAAAACTCTTAGATTTAAAGTGTCACCAAAAATGCAAAAAAGTTAAAAATACTTAAACAAGAGTCA
Source organism: Rhinoraja longicauda (assembly GCF_053455715.1). NCBI lineage: Eukaryota > Metazoa > Chordata > Chondrichthyes > Rajiformes > Arhynchobatidae > Rhinoraja > Rhinoraja longicauda. Next base: position 97,015,735 of record NC_135953.1, read on the forward strand.
AACAACATTGTTTTTAAAAAGTGTATAGTATCTGAATCTTGCCACTTTTCATTATTATGAATGGAGTCACTGACCCTGCCTAAATTGGAGCAAAATCAGTGTCCAGATTTCCCAGCACAACTCTTGCAAAATTGTAGGAAGTTAACATTCTTCCGTGGAACTGTGGGACCAATATTAGAGTGCAGGAATAATAATGATATTTCCATAATCATCCAAATCATCAACCTGGCCATTCACAAATGTGATGCAGTGCCAATTAGGGGACTCTCACTAAGTTTCAACTTCCTTTTTTTTTTTAACAAAGACGTGTACTAACATGACAACGTGGTGAGACCGCATTTGAAGTATTGTGTTCAGTTTTAGTCACCCTGCCATAGAAAGGATGCTGTTATGCAGGAAAGAGTGCAGGGAAGATTTACGAGGATGTGAGGACCCAAGCCATAGGGAGAGGTTGGGCAGGCTAGGACTTTATTCCTTGGAGTGCAGGAGGCTGAGGGGTGATCTTATAGAGGTGTATAAAATTATGAGTGGAATAGATAATGTAAATGCACAGTATTTTATCCTGGTGGAATCAAGAACCAGGGGACACAGGTTTAAGGTGAGAGGGGAAAGATTTAATAGGAACCAGAGGAGCAACATTTTCAGTCAGCGGATGGTGGGGTTATGGAACCAGCCACCAGAGGAGGTAGTTGAGGCAGGTACTATATCAGCATTTAAAAGACATTTGGACGGGTACACAGGTTAGAGTGATATGGGTCAAACGCAGGCAGGTGGGACTAGTGTAAATGGTGCACCTTGGTCAGCATGACAAACTGTTTCCGTGCTGTATAACTCCATGACTTTATGAGAGTGAAAGCACACCAACTAGTTATAAAACATAATTTTAAAAATTCACTCCTCCATTATTTTCCTGGCAGTATTTGGTGCTGCAGTAATATTAGATTAAGGAGAGGCTCTCACGCTTAAAGAATTAAGGTGGACAATATTACGGTTTGTCTTTATCAAATTAATGCTCAGAGTTCTTATGCCAAGAGTTAACCTGTCAACCTACTCTCCAATTAAGTGTGCTCCTGCAGTGATACAAGTACAATTCTACTTTAAGAGCCAATGATTACCTGGGGAAAAATAAAGTACCACAATTCACAGGAACGTAATTATCAGATTTTACGACTTATTAATAACTTCTTGCCGAAGTTCACCTTCCAAGATTTATCCCTCAAACACTACTATCAAAAACAGATTTAGTGTTGGTTATTCCACTAATGGTTGTGAAACCTGCAGTGTGTAAACCAGCTATTATATTTACCGACACAAATAAAAGGAGTCTATAGAGCCCCAGGGCCTGCTCAGGTATTCAAATAGGCTCATGACTGTCCTTTATTAAAGTATATTTACCCTCCTAATGTCCAGATTTAAAGATGATCCCCGAAGTGTCCAATCATCTATTAATCTGAGCCATAACATGCTGGGTGAGGTAAATGCCACAGCCCCTGGGGACAGAGAATTCCAAAGATTTACAACTATCAAAAGTTAAATCTCTTTAATTTGTCAAAGCCAAAGCTGCTGCACATCTAAATTAACTCACTGGGCCTACAAAGGTATGAAAGACAATTAAAAAAGTAACTAATCAAAAAACATAGAAAGGCACTCTCTAAATTGAATAATGGTTTAATGTTTAATATCAAAACTCACCATTTCGTGCAAAATTTGCAATGGCCAGTGCTCCAGCAAGTTGCAGTTGATGGTTATTTGAAGGAAGCCAGGACAGCACTTTTTGAAAGACACTGCCTTTACCCGTATCAAACAACTTCTGCATAGATTCATCTGCAAGACAAAAGAAGCTTCAATAGCTTATTGATCTATCCTCCAATTTCTGCATCTTGACGAGTTGTTTTCTCTGAGCGTCAGAGGAGGTTGAGGAGAGACCTGATAGAAATACATCAACTTGTGAGGGCAGAGATGGGATTGACAGGACATTTTCCTCTCGGGTGGAAAGGTCAAGGACTAGAGGGAGTAGCTTCGAGATGAAATGGCAAACTTTAAAGGAGATATGTAGGGCAAGTTTTTTTTTAAAGCAGAGAGGTGGTTGTCAGGAACACGTTGACAGGGATGGTACAATAATGGCATTTAAGAAGCTTAATAATAATAATAATATATTCCTTTATTCGTCCCAAACCGGGGAAATTTACAGGAAATTTAGATAGGCTCATGGATATGCAGAGAATGGAAGGATATGGATAAAGTGCAGGCAGCGATTAGTTTACTGCAGCATTATGTTTGGCACAGACATTGTGGGCCAAGGGGACTGTTCCTATGTTGTGTTGTTCTGCGTTCTATGATTCAATATCCATTATCATCCTAGTCTTTGAATGATATCAGTTTTAATTAATTATACGCTTCACACCATTTTTGGGAGACCTTGCCAAATTTACCTTACTGTTTCTGAACAAATTCTTCCAATGACAACCGATTGTTAAAAGGTGTACCAAGATGACTGGAAGTTGTTGCGTCATCTTTTGTTATTTTGCCCATTGAAAACATTTCTCTATTGATGAGAAACTCCAGTTATTCCTGTCACCACAGTGTGCAGTGAAGTAATTGAAATCAAGTCCCCACACACAGCTGCACAACCATCTGTTCAATAACTGTTGGGGTATGTTTAGTTTAGTTTATAGATACAGTGCGGAAACAGGCTCTTTGGCCCACCGAGTCTGCACCGAGCAACGATCCCCATACACACTACTCTGCACACTAGGGACAATTTACAGTTTTTACCAAAGCCAATTAACCTACAAACCTGTATGTCTTTGGACTATTGGAGGAACCTGGAGCTCCCAGAGAAAACCCACATGGTCACAGGGAAAACGTGCAAACTCTGTACAGAAAGCACCCGTTGTCAGGATCGAACTCGGGTCTCTGGCGCTGTGAGGCAGCAACTCTACCGTCGTGCTGCTGTAAGGTGTTCAATGGGAGATCCAGATTGTCACAAAGACCAAAATTTGCAGCATTGGTTTGGTGTGAGTGGATTTTATAAGATTATCATGACTTTGCGAAAATAGAGCAACTCAGTCTACTTAAAAAGTTTCAACAGCTGGCTAGATTTGAGACGGTCTGGCTTGTGTTCAAATTTTTTAATATTTTAACTTATCACCTGCAAAGAGGAGTTAAATTATTCCGGTAGAGTGCCAACATATTACACCAAGGCACTATCTCTAGAAAGACTCAAAAACAACATCATGTTTGAGACCCTTTTGAAAGGACACTAACCATGACACTGATTAACTCACTTATTTGAGAAGCGAGATGGGTGAATATTTATGGAAGTTTCACATTTTCTACTTGTATAACCATTGATGCAATATTTATAAAGGCACAAGAGACTACAGATGCTGGAACCTTGAGCAAAGCAAAATGCTGGTGGAACTCAATGGGTCAGGCAGCATCTGTGGAGGGACTGCCTAACCTGCTGAGTTCCTCCAGCACTGTGTTTTGCTCAGTAATATTTATCTTGAATTTAGGGGTGACTGTGTTTTGTTTCTAGATTAGATTTTCATCTTAAGACTCTACTTCTCCCCCTCTTCCCCCCTTCCCAGTAATGGCTTATGACTCTGAAGTTCTTTAAAAAAAGACCTGATTTGCAACTGATAAGTTGAAAACCCAAATTATATAAATTACCATTTGGGTCACTATCAGACCAGCACTCTATTTTTTCAACAACACTGCATGAAAATAGGTCGCATGTTAATGCATTTTCATCAAGATCACTGTATTTTGAAGCATGGTGCTGTGCACAGATGAATGCCGCATTATGTTAAATTATAAACTGCAGAAATGTCCACATATTTTGAATGGTGAAATCACGTGGTAAAAGATTCATTTTGTATCTCAGGATTTTCAGTTTGGTAGTGCGAAACTAGAGTGTGTTAATTGATTCGAAGATACGGCATGGAAACAGACAATTCAGCCCATGCTGACCACCAATCACCCGTTCACACCAGTTCTGTTATCCCATTTTCTCATGCACTCCTACACACTCGGAGCAATTTACAGATGCCAATTAACCTACAAACCTGCATGTCTTTGGGACGTGGGAGGAAACCGGAGCACCTGGAGGAAACCCACAGGGAGAACGTGCTAAGGATCAAACCAGGATCTGTGGTGCATTGAGGCAGCAGCTCTATCAGCTGTGCCATTGTGCTGTCCTAAAGCATTAAAGTCAAAAGCATTCCATACATTTAGCTCAGTATTGTCATGGCCTATCATTAATCCATTAATCAGTCACTGAAAGGAAGCATGCAGGTACAGCAGGCAGTGAAGAAAGCCAATGGAATGTTGGCATTCATAACAAGAGGAGTTGAGTATAGGAGCAAAGAGGTCCTTCTGCAGGTGTACAGGGCCCTAGTGAGACCGCACCTGGAGTACTGTGTGCAGTTTTGGTCTCCAAATTTGAGGAAGGATATTCTTGCTATTGAGGGCGTGCAGCGTAGGTTTACCAGGTTAATTCCCGGAATGGAGGGACTGTCATATGTTGAAAGACTGGAGCGACTAGGTTTGTATACACTGGAATTTAGAAGGATGAGAGGGGATCTTATCGAAACGTATAAGATTATTAAGGGGTTGGACATGTTAGAGGCAGGAAACATGTTCCCAATGTTGGGGGAGTCCAGAACCAGGGGCCACAGTTTAAGAATAAGGGGTAGGCCATTTAGAATGGAGTTGCGGAAAAGCTTTTTCAGTCAGAGAGTTGTAAATCTGTGGAATTCTCTGCCTCAGAAGGCAGTGGAGGCCAATTCTCTGAATGCATTCAAGAGAGCTAGATAGAGCTCTTAAGGATAGCGGAGTCAGGGGGTATGGGGAGAAAGCAGGAACGGGGTACAGATTGAGAATGATCAGCCATGATCACATTGAATGGCGGTGCTGGCTCGAAGGGCCGAATGGCCTACTCCTGCACCTATTGTCTAACAAAGCAAAATGAGAAAACCTTTATGGTTGGTTCTTCTGTTTATGAAGGATAAGCAGGACTTTCTCTCATGCCCCAACTCTCTTCAAGATTGCAGAACTGTTTATTTAACAAGAGTATGTTTATTTGGTCCTAAGAAATGGTGCTAATTGTTTTAACTGAAATTGTTAAAAACTGATACACCAAACTCACCACCCAAAAGCAGCAATACCATGAGATCAGAAGCTGTTTTAAGCTCAGAGACGTCATCTTCTTTATTGCTGTCTACCATCTCTTCGACAAGCTCCAGCAGACAGTCCACTAATCCTGCATCAACCAGTTGTAGTTTGATAACATCTGAAACAAAAACGAAACACATGTTACATTACAAATCTCATTTGACACCTTCTATACTCCATTCCTGAACCACAAAACCCTCTTCAATAACAATTTACTTCCAAATAATAAGGGCGGCACAGTGTGCGGCAGTAGAGTTGCTGGCTCCTTACAGCGCTAGAGACCTGGGTTTGATCCTGACAACGGGCGCTGTTTGTACGGTGTTTCTACGTTCTCACACCTGTGGATTTTCTCCAGGTGCTCCGGTTTACTGCCACATCCGAAAGACGTGCAGGATTGTAGATTAATTGGCTTCTGTAAATTGTCCCCAGTGTGTAGGATAGTGCTAGTGTATGGGGTGATTACTGGTTGGCACGGACTCGGTGGTCTGATGGACCTGTTTCCACTCTATATGCCTAAATTCTAATAGTACAGAAAAAAAGATGAATACCCAAGATATAAACACCACCAAACTGGGAACCAGCTGTTTTTAAGATTCAGTCACTGGAACAAAGGAAGTGTTAGTGATAATCCCTTCAACCTTCCATCTGCAACAGTTAATTCCTACATCCTCAAAATGAAGATCTGGTTTCCTTCCATTCTACCACATGCAAGCCTTGAGAGGGACACAATGCATTATTGTAAAATCCTAATAGATGAAGGTCTTGAATTCAAAGGTTTAGAAATGGGAGGAAACTAGAGACTGAAGTTGAAATAACTATGAAGATAGTAATGGCTAGCATTGAAACTAACACTGAAAATTCATTTCCATACATGATCCATATTCAAATTTTCTGATGAGCATTAAAATTGCAAGAATGGAAGAAATTTAAAACAAGAATGAAATAATTGGGCAGTACCAATGGGCTACAGAAACTTCTTGGTCTTCAGTGTGTACTAGAATAGGGCATAGAACAGCACAAGAGCAGGATATTCGGCCTACAATGTGCCGAACATGATGCCAAGTTAAACTAATCTCCTCTGCCTGCACTTTATTATCTCCTTAAAAATAGCGATTCAACTGAAATTAAGTTCTTTCTTTCACCTTTTGTATTGCTATTTACAACCATAATCTTTCATTTCATTTCCATTTAAAACACCTATCACTCAAACCCAGCTATTTACTTTCAACATTTCCAATGATTCGCCAATCAGCATTTTTACTGAAAGTGGAGCAACTGACCTGCCGAGTTAGCGCAGCGGTAGAAGTTGCTGCTTTACAGCGAATGCAGCGCCGGAGACTCAGGTTCGATCCTGACTACGGGTGCTGCACTGTAAGGAGTTTGTACGTTCTCCCCGTGACCTGCGTGGGTTTTCTCCGAGATCTTCGGTTTCCTCCCACACTCCAAAGACGTACAGGTATGTAGGTTAATTGGCTGGGTAAATGTAAAAATTGTCCCTAGTGGGTGTAGGATAGTGTTAATGTACGGGGATCGCTGGGCGGCACGGACTTGGAGGGCCGAAAAGGCCTGTTTCCGGCTGTATATATATGATATGATATGATATGGGTCCACGACGACCATCAAACACCCACCTACACACTAGGAGCAATTTACGGAGGGCCAGTTAATCTACAAACCTGCACATCTAATGATGGCCAAGTCAATGGATATTTATGGTGGAGATTGACAGATTCTTGATTGGTAAGGATGTCAGGGGTTTTGGGCCGAAGGCAGCACAATGGGATTGAGAGGAAAAGATAGATCAGCCATGATTGAATGGCGGAGTAGACTTGATAGGCTAAATGGCCCACTTCTGCTCCTAGAACTTATCTGTAGGAGCCATGTGTGTTTATTAGCTATCTTAGCATATATTATTTTGTATCCTGCTGTGTTATTTTTGGACACTTGGGGGTTGTCATGAGATGAATACTAGGCTTACATATATGGGCATATGTGCATATATGGACTGGGAGGAGCCTGGGGAGGAGCCAGAATTAGGAGTATACTTGGGAAGGCAGTGACGTTTTACGTTAGACATGAAGGAGCTATGGCAAGATCCAAATTCTTAACAGATTTATGACTAGAGATATACTAATCTGTTTGTATTACTACTTCAATAAACGACTAATTAAACTAAAACATTGTGAAGATCTCTCTGTTGTTGTTTGCGTCAAGAATGATCACTCCACTCCTTTCATGAAAGTGGTAAGCTTAAGGACTTTATTGGGAAGGACTAAATTGCCGCTGCATTATCTTTGGGACGTGGAAGGAAACCAGAGCATCCGGAGGAAACCCATGCAGTCGCAGGAAGAACACAAGAATGAGTTCAAACTCAACACCGACAACACCTGAGGTTAGTATAGAAACATAGAAAAACAGGTGGAGTAGGCCATTCAGCCCTTCGAGCCAGCACCGTTATTCAATATGATCATGGCTGATCATCAAAAATCAGTACCCCGTTCCTGCTTTTTCCACATAGCCCTTGATTCCTTTAGCCCTAAGAGCTAAATCTAACTCTCTCTTGAAAACATCCAGTGAATTTGCCTCCGCTGTCTTCTGTAGCAGAGAATTACACAGATTCACAACTCACCAGGTGAATTTTTTTTTGCCACATCTCAGTCCTAAATGGCCTACTCATTATTAAACTGTGACCCCTGGTTCTGGACTCCCCCAACACCGGAAACATTTTTCCAGCAACTAGCCTGTCCAAACCCTTAACAATTTTATATGTTCCTATAAGATCTCCTCTCATCCTTCTAAATTCCAGTGAATACAAGCCCAGTCAAACCATTCTTTCATCATTTGTCAGTCCCACCATCCCGGGAATTCACCTGGTGAACCTACACTGCATTCCCTCAATAGCAAGAATGTCCTTCGTCAAATTAGGAGACCACAACTGCACACAATACTCTAGGTGTGGCCCTGTACAATTGCAGTAGGACATCCTTGCTCCTAAAACCCAAATCCTCTCGCGATGAAGGCCAACATGCCATTAGCTTTCTTCACTGCCTGCTGTACCTGCATGCTTTCTTTCAGTGACTGATGTACAAGCACACCCAGGTCTCGTTGCACCTCCCTTTTTCTAATCTGACATTCAGATAATAATCTGCCTTCCTCTTCTTGCCACCAAAGTGGATAACCTCACATTTATCCACATTATATTACATCTGCCATGCATCCGCCCACTCACTCAATCTATCCAAGTCACCCTGCAGCCTCATAGCACCCTCATCGCAACCCACACTGTCACCCAGCTTTATGTCATCCGCAAACTTGGAGATGTTACATTTAATTCCCTCGTCTAAATTGTTAATATATTGTAAATAACTGGGGGTCCCAGGACCGAGCCTTGCGGCACCCCACTAGTCACTGCCTGTCATTCTGAAAAAGACCCGTTAATTCCTACTCTTTGGTTCCTGTCTGCCAACCAGTTCTCTATCCATGTCAATAACCTACCCCGAATACCATGTGCTCTAATTTTGCACACTAATCTCGTGTGGGACCTTGTCAAAGGCTTTTGAAAGACCCGATACACCACATCCACTGGCTCTCCCTTATTCATTCTACCTATTAAATCCTTGAAAAATTCCTAAAGATTAGTCAAGCATGATTTCCCTTTCATAAATCCATGCTAACTTTGACCGATCCTGTCACTGCTTTCCAAATGCACTGCGGCAACATCTTTAACAATCGACTCAAGCATCCTCCCCACTACCGATGTAAGGCTAACTGGTCTATAATTTCCCATTTTCTCCTTCCCTCCTGTTTTAAAAAGTGGAGTTACATTAGTCAGTTCCTGTGGACGGGAGGGTAATCAGAGTCGAGGGAACATTGGAAAATGATCAACATCAAAGATGCAAGGCAGCTTTATCAGCTGCGCCATAGTGCCGCCCCTATTCTCCGAGTACTACACATAACTCATCTGTGCTGAAAAGAATATTATTTTCCTTTTTGCTCACATGTTGGACACTGGTGATTCGCTCTGGCTGTGTTGCCTATATTCAGTGACGTAGAAATATATGGGACAAAAAAAGAGCTATTTAAATGATTTCTATTTCCCAGCACTTGTTACCATAGTCTTAACATTTATAGGTGTTCATATTCTCATTTGGGTAATATCTAAATTTCTATCTACATTACTTTCACACAGCGAGTTTAAAACTCCCATTCTTCTCCGTGCATAGATATTTTCCTTCCTCAGTTTTTAACTTATCTTGCTGACAATTAAATTTGGCTCCTAATTATCAACTGCTGTAAAGTGAAAGCGTCCTTTTTTGTTTTATTTTGTTCAAGTTTCTCAATTTTACAAACCTCAAAGCAATATTCCTCAGCCTTTCATTCCAAAGAAGGAAAAACCCCTCAGAGTGAGCCTGGGAAAACCTCAGCTTAGTTACTTACCTCGTGACTAACATACGTCCTCTAATTATTCCAGTAACTCTGCTACTTTTCTAGAGCTATCCATCCATCCCATATTCTGGTGACAACTGTACACAGTACACCATCTTTCACTAGTAAATGTCTAATACTGCCATCTCTCTTTCCCCATGACAATTTCCAATGCAGGCTTTTACATCAAAGCCATTGATTTTAATTTGGTTATCACTTGCTGTGACGAGCATCTTCTCATTTGCAGCAAGCAATAATTTAAAATATTTAGCGTTTCATGTTTCTTCATTTTCACATTAATTGACCTCAGAACCTTCTGCTATCCAGGTACCTCTTGCTACCTCAAATTTAGAAGATTCAAAAACTAATATATGGCTAGATACTGCAATGCTGAATTAAGTCAAAAAGGCATTGCCAAAAGCACTGCTCTTCTGAGTCGAGTTGAGTTTAGTTTATTGCCAGTGAAAAGGTTTTGTTGCGTGCTAACCAGTCAGCGGAAAGACACTACATGATTACAATCGAGTCATCCACAGTGTACAGATGCATGATGGAGGGAATAATGTGAATAAAGTTTAGTGCAAGATAAAGCCAGTAAAGTACAATCAAGGATAGTCTGAGGATCTCCAATTAGGTAAATAGCAGTTCAGGACTGCTCTCTGGTTCAGCTGCCTTTTAGCAACTGGGAAAAAAATTGTCCTTGAATTTGGAGGTGTGTGTTTTCACACTTCTATGGCTTTTGCCCTTTGGGAGATGGGAGAAGATGGGGTGGCCAGGGCAGCATGAGGTGTAAATGGAGTCAATGGAAGGGAGGTTGGTTTGTGTGATAGTCTGGGCTATGTCCACAATTCTCTGCAATTTCTTGTGGTCTTGGATGGAGCCAAACCATGCTGCGATGCATCCCAATAAAATGCTTTCTATGACGCATTTGTTGAAGTAGGTGAGATTTGTTGGGGATATACCAAACTTCCTAAGCCTCTAAGGAAGTCGAGTCGTTGGTGTGGTTTCTAAGCCATTGGTTCAATATGGGTGGTCCAGGAGAAGTTGCTGGTGATATTTACTCCTAGGAATTTGAAGTGTTCAACCATCTCTACTTCGGCACCGTCAAGGCAAACTGGGGTACGTATACCACTTCATTTCCTGAAGTGGATCACTATCTCCTTTGTCTCACTGACACCGAGAAAATATGTTGTCTTGACACCAGGTCATGAGGTTACAGGTGCTCCGCAACTTATGATGGGGTTACGTTCCAAGAAACCCATTGCAAACCAAAAATAGTGTACGTCGAAATGCATTTATTACACCTGATCACGTGGCCGGAAGCTAGCTGCAGCTCGCTACCGGTTGCTGTCGTTTGCACCATCACAAAGTAGAAATATCGCAAGTCAAAGCATCGTCATTCGGGGAGCATCTGTATCCACCTCTATTCCGTCTCATCATTATTTGCTATCCCGCCCACAATGGTAGTGTCATCTGCGAATTTGTAAATTGAATTAGATTTGTACATGGCTACACTGTCGTGGGTGTACAAGGAGTAAAGGAGGATGAGAACACATCCTAGTGCAGCACCAGTGTTGAGAATTATCGCGGAGGATGATTTAGCCCCTATCCTCACTGATTGAAGTCTGTTGGTCAGGAAGTCGAGGATCCAGTTGCAGAGATGGGTCCTCTCTCCAAGTCCCATGAGTTTGGTGATGAGCTTGGTTGGGGTAATGATGTTAAAGGCAGGGCTGTAGTCTATGAATAGGAGTTTGTGCTCCTGACAAATGTAAACAAATACTATTTTAACTTATTTGAATGATTTAGCAGGCAGTTCTCCAGGCATTCCGGACAGTATGCTTCCACTGCCACTATCACCAGCAAAAGCACATTAATCAATCATTCTACCATTATTTGTAAGATCTTTATAACATGCAAAATCTAATTTATCCACACAGCAAACACTACAGTTAAAAACACTGATCTTTTCTGATTATATAAAATGAGAGCAGTGGCAGGAGGAGAGACCTGGGAAGCTTAAGAAAAATGTAATCTATTTTTCAAATGGAAGTAAAAATATATTTACTATTTTTGCTAGCAGAATTTGGTTGGCCAAATTACTTTTGCCAACAGACTTTTCTGTGGAGTAGATTTCCACAATAACCGATGAAATCACAGCCTACAAATCTAATGAAACACAGATTTGGATATGAGGAAATTTATGTGAATAAATATTGTGGAAGTTAAACAAATCAGCAAAAACACAGAGTGCACCAAATTTCAAAAACTTGGAAAGGAAGGTCAAATTGGACATCTCCCTTAACTTAGTTAATCTCCTGCATACAAATGATAGTGTCACTTTCACTATAGTGCTTTCACATTGTACTCCAGGTCGGTTTTGGTATCGGAGGACTTGCAGCTAAATGCCCAGTTTCAGGAACAAACTTGACCACAAGAAGATTAAAAGTAATAGCAGCATAATGCCTTTAACCACAAAATGACATTTAGGTTTATTATTGTTATGTGTACTGATGTACAGTGAAAAGCAGTGTTTTGCATGCTATCCAAACAGATCAGATATACTATATATAAATACAATTGAGCCAAACTCAAGTACAATAAGTAGAGTGAAGGGGAAGATACAGAGTGCGGAATATAGTTCTGAGCATTGTAGCGCATCAGTTCCATAGACAAAGTCCAATGTCCGCAATGGGGTAGAAGTGAATTAAACTGTACCCCGGCTTATGGAAGGATTGTTCAGAAGTCTAATAACTGAGGGGAAGAAGCTGTTCCTGAGTCTGGTAGAAACTTACATATGATTTAATTTGATTTTTTTGTAAAAATTGATTTAATGAAGTAAAAGACTCACCATGTTCTGCCAATGGAGCCAAGACTTCAAAAATCATTTCTTTCTTCTCATGTTCAGTTTGCTTTTTGAACAGCTTTACAAGTTCATCTGCAATCTTTGTTGATGCAAACTGTTCTTTGCTGGACTCTAAAATTAAAAAGATATATGAAGCTTTTTCAAAATATAGTTAGAAAAAAGAAAAACACACTAAAAGGAAGAGATGATTTTGCCTGCCAGATTATAGATATTTAAATCTTAATAATGATAAGTTCAATGTGTTTCATGCACTGGGTTGAACAAAAATATTTCTATTAATATTTTAAATTGCTCAAATTGGCCATTGCTTAAAAAACAGAATAGTGGTTCCAATTTAAATTTTAGAACACAGAAGCCTATATTTGCAAGTGTTTTTTGACATTTGCTCTTTATTAATTTCTCCCAAAATAATGGAAGTAGAATGATGCAAATAGCAGTAAAGAAAATTTGGCATGCTTGACAATGTATCAGAAGCCAACTCTTGATTAGTTACGCAAAACAAGTTTTCAGCAATCACAAATTGACTTGGTCTTCGTGGTGTATCCTCACTTACCTATCTCTGCCAGGTTACCAAACGCGATCAAGCACATTTCTGTCAGTGCTGTATGCTGGGAATGTATACCCAACAACTGAACTAAAGTGGGAATGACTCCCATATTTATCAGCTGGGCCTGCAAGGCATCTGTAAAACAAGAAGTTTATTAACTTAAAATGAAGTTCTTAAAGCCTAAAAGCATCCCTGCACACATGATCCCATGACAAAACAGGCGATTAAGGTTTCAAAGCAAACACAACCAGAGAGCAGACACAAAATGCTGGAGTAACTCAGCGGGTCGAGACTGACGAAGGGTCTCGACCCAAAATGTCACCCATTCCTTCTCTCCAGAGATGCTGCCTGTCCCGCTGAATTACTCCAGCATTTTATGTATACCTTCGATTTAAACCAGCATCTGCAGTTCCTTCCTACACATACAACCAGAAAGCAATGGACTCAAAAGAGATCTTAGAATGGTTAAAGAACTTAATAAACTCAAGCAAAAAAACCCATATTGGATGTCTTGGTCCTAATATGCAGCACGTCAGCAGACATCTATAAACAAATAAAATATATAAAACAAAGGCAAAATTAATGATATAACCTTGAGGTGACAGGTGCAACATCCAACTGCACAAAGGGCTTGATTACTGAGCATGTAGGTAGATTCTCAGAGAACATGATACATTTGGTGACCTATATGCTCTACATTCTTGTTTACTAAAGAAAAGTTAATGGCCAATTTAAAAAAAGGCAATTACTAATTAGAGGACCTCAATTCTATTTACATAATCAGAAAGAGTTCAACAAAATTAAAAAGTTGCCTAGTTATGAAGTTAAAATAAAAGACAAAGTAACTCAGCGGGTCAGGCAGCATCTCTGGAGAATATGAATAGGTGAATGTTTTGGGTCAGGACCCTTCTTCAGACTCTGTTTATGAAGTTGTTTTATTTAAGAAGCCCACATCTTCTGCAACACTTGCTGTGGAGTAAAGTGTCTATCTCTGGAGTACAGTCTACACTCAATATCTTCCACCAATGTCAATCATTTTAAACTTGACAAAGCTGCAGGCTGCTTCAAATCGTAACAAGTCATTATTCGCTTCTATATTCTGGACATCAGGACAAGGCACGTTCCGTTCTCAATTTGAGTTAGGGGCTTTTGGCAGGGGTATATTTTTTTTATTATTATTCATTCAAGGGACATGTACTTTGGTGGCCAGCACCGAATTATCCAACTCTAGTTGCCCTTGAGAAGGTGGTGATGGGCTGCTTCTTAACCTGCAGCAGTCCTTGAGGTATGGGTATACCCAAAATGCAGTTAGGGAGTTCCATGACTTTGACTCCATATCAAAACAGATAACAAGTCTGGACTTGTGGGGAAAAAAATAAGAATCAAATGTTATGAAAATATTGTTGAGATTAGCTTAGGTAAGCTAAAGAATCTGCTAAAAGTCCTGACTTTTGCAGCTATTAATGCGAGTGGAATCATACCCTGACACAAGTTAGCACTTAATAATGTGCTCGTAGACTTGAACAGTTTATGGAAAATGTAAAACACAAAACTTTTGCACTTGAAATAGAAAGTGCAACACCATAACACAAGTGGGCATGCTCTATTTTAATCTTTTGTAAGTTTGTGTGCAGTTTGCTAACTAATTGCTGTTTTATCACCTTTCTAAAACTGATCTCAGTACAAATGATGGAAACAGCACCATTCATCATTCCCATTTCATACCTGGCACATAAGATCATAACATTAAACAACTGCAATATTACTAATGGTGTTAAAATTCACAGATGAAATCTGCACATGCAGGTATTGGTTTACACTTCAGTGCTTGGTATTTGTTTAATCTCACATATACATCGCTACATTTCATTTAAAGACATTAACATTAATATCAGTTTTCAAACACATCATTTAATTATTTAGTTTTTCTAGTTTTTAGCACATTAATCCACACAAAATGGACGGCAGAGGCTTCAAGGCAGTTATCCCTTCAATATACACAAGGGCCACATTAATGCGTCGTCAGGTCAGTTAACATTTGATAGTACATGTGATAAAATTATATAATTTGATCACTTCATATTCTACTGTCAGTGACCTAACATGACAAGTTATAGGAATCAAATTTAAATTAATACACATTTATGGATTTCTGTCACTTCTATTGACAGGAACTGGACTCTAAACTGGAGACCATACAGATGTTACTAAAATAATGCAGGACTTCAATTTGTTTATATCAATGTTTTTAAAAAACATTTAATTTTTACTGAAATGAAACTATCAAAATATATCCTTGAGCAGAGGAAAATTAGCTAGCTAGATACTTGAACGGTAGAAATTAACACCTTTAATTATTAAATACCAAGGTCTTTAACAAAAATAGCAACTTGGAGTAACAGCTAACTATTATAATGGCTCATAATTACACAGTAAAAGTACTTTTACAAAATCATAATATAATTATATTATGTTATGTTATGGAATTAAAAATTGACTAATATTGTGACAATTGAAAATATCAATTGACTATCGCATTTCAAATAAAATAGGTCATTTTTCATGGTTCATATTTTTGTTAAAACAGTGATCAGAGGAATGCCACATTAAGAAATTAAAGCAATCAAAATACTGCAGATGCTGGAAATCTAAAATAACCAGAGTAAATATTTACAATAAACATGAGGAGGGAGTGAAACAGTGAACATTTTAGGTTGGTAACTTTCCAGCAGAACTGAAAATTGTTTGGGATGAGAGAAAAAAGGGAATGAAGGCATCACAAGATAGAAAATGACAAGAAGAACAATGCTGTCGTGTAAAAGAGGCTGGTTCTTGAATAAAAAAAGAGACAAAGGTTTACAAATGAAAATAGCAATATTCCACTAGCTTCCCATTATTTCATTCAATTTTACCATCTCCAGTTGCCTTGAGCAATCATATCATTTATTTAAACTCAGAAATGACATGTATCTGGTTAAATTTTCCCGTCGCCACAAACACGCCCTGAACAGATGCTATAACACTGGCTCGCCACTCAGCTATGGACCATCTTGGATAACAGGAACACATCACCACCTACAGCTTGGCATTCAACAGTATCATCCCCTCCAAACTCACCAGCAAGCTCCAAGACCAACCCTTTGCAACTTGACCCCCAACTTCCTCATTGGCAGACCTCAATTGGTACTGATTTGTAACATCTCCTTCTCACTGACCATCAACACAGCTGCATCTCAGGGCCTCGTGCTTAGCACCCTGCTCTAATTACCGCACAGCCTAGCACAGCTCCGATGCTATCTATAAATTGGCAGACAACACCACTGTGGGCCAAATCAGATGGGGAACAGTCAGCATACAGGAGAGATAGTTGAGCTGTGCTGCAACACCAATAAAACCAAGGAACTAATCGTTGACTTCAGGAAGGGGAAATTGGGAGACTGCGTGCCAGTTTTCATTGATGTGTCGGTGGTGGAGTTAACAGCTTCAAATTCCTGGGTGTTACTTCTCGGGTGACCTGTCCTGCACCCAGCAAATAGATTAATCACAAAGAAGATCCTCCAGTTCCTCTGCTTTCTTAGAAGTTAAAAGATTTGGCATGTAATGCAGATGGTATCCTCTCTGGTTGCATCACCAGAGTGTTTGACCTTGTATAGCAATTGGGGAGGCACAGTGGAAGAGTTGCTGCCTTACACCATCAGAGAAGCGGGTTCGGTCCTGACTACGGATGCTGTCTGTACGGAGTTTGTACGTTCTCCCTGCGACCGCATGAGTTTCTCTGGGAGCTCCCACACTTCAAAGACGTACAGGTTTGTAGGTTAATTGGCTCCTGTAAATTGTCCCTAATATTTAGGATAGTGTTAGTGTATGGGGAGATCAATGGTTGGCGCAGACTAGGTCGGCCGAGGTCCTGTTTCCACATTGTATCTCTAAAGTTTAAATTCCACACAAAGGAACGCAAGAGGCTGCAGAAGTAGTGGACTCTTCATCATGGCACAGCCCTTCTCTCCGTATAAAGCATCTACATGAGACGCTGCCTCAAGAAGACAGCATCTATTGTCAAGGATCCTCATCATCCCGATAAGGATCTTTTCTCACAGTTACCATTGGGCACAAGGTACAAAAGCCTGAATTTGTACACTACCAGGTTCCAGAATAAGTTCTTGAGCCAATTCCCACAGCCCTAATCGTACTTCGGCAATGGAACACTCCAGACTATCTCTTGCTCCATCATGGACTTTTTTTTTCTAATTGGGTTTTGCACTGTCTTTTTTTCCACCGCCTTGCAGAATTTGTGCAATTAACTTATACTGTCTGAGTCTATGTGCTGCAAGATGCTGCTGCAAGATCTTCATTATACCTGTATCTCACTGTACTTGTGAACATGCCAATAAACCTGACGACTTCCCCTGCCTTCCAAGCTACCACAGTCCTTCATTTTGATACATTCTTTGTATTCTTCTCTCTCACCTGTCAACAGAAATGACAAAGTTAATCAATCTAAACTGTTAACACACACTCTCCTTCTCGGCTGCCCGATCTACTGACTAATTAAGATGCCTTTTTAAAAAAATTAGTAGTCAATAATATGATATTAAATTAGTAGTCAACATTGGATGATCAGCCATGATCACGGTGAATGGCGGTGCTGGCTCAAAGGGCCAAATGGCCTACTCCTGCACCTATTGTCTATTGTCTAATATTACTTAGCTGGACTTTAATATTGAGAATGACCAGAAGTTTTAAAATGTTTAGGAATTAAGACTGAATCTTTAGAATTGATTTGTGGAAACACACTGGTTTCTAGGTGAATAATGCATTTACCAATAGCTGTAAAAGACAGAACAAATACGTGCCATGTGCCCATTAGGAAGCAAAAACTGTTGTAAGCCATGGTACATTAGCTCTAATGCATGAAACACTCCTTTCTAGCTGATATCTATGAACTTACATTAAACAGCTATGAGCCGAGGTCGGTAACTATGGTAGAACTACACCAAGTCACAGACAGGATATGGGAGGACATTCAATTACTAAGCCACTACCTGCAACTGACGACTCTAAATATGATTTTTATGATCTCAATTCCAAGTCAAAAACAAAGACTAAAGATTTCTAGTTTGAGAGAAATACCTGTGCATTTCCCGGATATTTTGCAATAATTATTGAAAAATGAAATCAAAGTGTTGGCAACCGAAAAATTAGATCGAAATGTTGGCAACCAAGACTGACCTAGCCTACATCTTTAAGGGAAATTAAGATTTTAAGAATATTTATAACCATGTTTAATACATCCAATGAATTTAACTTACAATGAGATATTGCCAAATAGATTGTCTTCATTTATTAATTGAATTTCTCAGAGTAAACATGTGATAGATAACGTAGTATGATAAATTAGATGTACTTTGAATACAAACTCCATAAAATAAACAGCAGAGCCTATTATGAGCAAGTATCATACTAAAAACATTAAATAACAGCAGCTCATGTCTACCTGGCTTCAATTACCTAGTTTTTTTAACATTAGTAAATATTTTCCCATTGCTTTGTTGGTAACTTTGCAGCAATTAAGTTTCTCACAACACCATATACTTATTTGCAGCATGAGAACTCGTAGATCCACAAAATTGCACACTTTAGATCTGTACAAAAATCACAGGACACCACTACAACTAATAACGTATTACAATATCTTATTAGTCGACGGTACTATTAATTCTCAAGATTCATATACCTTCAATGATTGTATCATTTCATTAAAGGGTTATTCAGAAATAACTCTTTCATCTGGTTTACAAAGTAGTTCCTAAGTAGAATCAAAATACCGTAAAGCCGCAGGGCATTGCACATATCTTTATTTATTTCCTTAAGTATATCATAAAATCAATGCATTCCACAATTTTGGGGATTATGGCCAACCAGGAAATGCTAATCTGACATTTTGCCCTTTTATCTAAAGAGAAGCAGAAGAATGAAAATGTGCGTACTAAAATGAAACCAGATATTACTTCAGATCAAGGCAATGAAGTTCACAATAACTAAGATGAAAGAGATAAGCATTGAAAAGTAACGATTTTACAGTGGACATAACTTGGGAAATTAGAACATGAAACAAAGTTTTCAAATAGTATCACCGACACTGCAAGATGAAGCAGAAAGCAATAGAAAGATTAACCGTTTTGACACTGTGCAGAAAACCTCTTGACTGCTCAAAATTGAATAATTTTATTGGACACTAATTAGGTTTTGCTTAAAATCCATAAATAAGAATAAAATCTCCCACCTCCTTTTCCCTCTGCAAGGTGGAACTATTTTAAACAAATTCAATTTTCAAAAGTTAAAATTCAATTGGAGTTTCCTTTGAACAATAAGAACCAATGCTGGGGATACGACATATTTATGCCAGTCAAGGATCTTATTCGTGATAATAAGCAAGAAATTACAAAAATAAGAAAATAAGGGAAATAGAGGACAAGACAAAACAAAAGGTCAATGGTTTGATACTGAATATTCCAGATTTTTTCAAAGCCATCATTATACTAAATAATGAATAAAAATGTTTGCTTTATGTACATATGCAAACTATAAATATTTTTGTTTTAGTTTACCATTATCATTGCTATAGTTCAACAGGAAGCCACAAAAGACAGTCAAGAGCTTCTGATTGGCTCCGTCAATATTACTGCATAGTGTCTGTAAGTGGGCAACTACTATCTGTACGCCACCAGAGAGGTCAACTGCATTCCTGCCCTCATCTGCAAAACAAAGAATTAAATTAAAAAATCTGCAACATAAATATAATTTCAAACTAGGCATAGTGAAAAACAAAATGTTTTAAATTAAAAAAGCAGCATTTATAAAATAATAACAGTAAGAGTCAAACAGCCCTAAAAAATTGTTCCAAGTGAATAAAATTAATACAATTTTTGAAACTGTTTGACACTATTAAGATATGGAAGCACCTTCAAGAATACGTTTTGCATGCCGTCACAGAACCACCACAATAGCTTCATTTCCTGTCCCTTTACCACAACCTCTGATGTTCACCAAAGATGCATTCTGTGGCTTCCTTCACGTGGTAATATTTAGCATCATCAATAAAAACATCACCAATCCCTTCAAACATGGCTTGTTGAACATCCAGGAAAAGATGAGCAGAAATTTCTGCCAACCAGACATCAGGAATTAAACCCATTGCCTGAGCAATTACCGTATAAATTTGGTATATGGTATAAATTTGGTATAACTCCATACAAATCACCTTTCCGTTTCATCATTGCTTATTTCTGCCTCCATAAAGTTCATCCAACTTCCCGTTTGGCAACACAGCTGCAGTAGAGCTTCTACCATACTCCTTTGGTCTAATATCGACGAAACTTTCAAGGCATTAGAGCAACAGCATAGAAACAGGCTCTTCCTGGTCTATAAAACCAAGTTTTATAGCTGGACCAGTCCCATTTGCCCAGTTTTGGCCCATATCCCTCTGAACCTTGCTTATCCATGTACCTGTCTAATTGTGTGAAGACAGACACAAAAAGCTGGAGTAACTCAGTGGGTCAGGCAGCATCTTGTTATCATCTATCCCACAGCCAACAATGGACCATTGTGGGCTCCACATTTCCTTGATTTTTGTGTATCTTCTATTCATTTGTCCTATATCTCTCGTTTCCCTTTCCCCTGACTCTTAGTCTGATGAAGGGTCTTGTCCTGAAACGTCACCTATTCCATTCTCCGGAGATGCTGCCTGACCAGCTGAGCGACTCCGTCTTTTTGAGTCTGCCTTCAGTTTTAATCAGCATCTGCAGTTCCTCCCTACACTAATTGCATGAAGAAACTGCCTCTCACCTCTCTTAAATCTTTCCCCTCTTACCTAAACCAAAGCCCTCTTGATTACTCTTTAGTTCTAACCTCCATGACAAATAGTAGTCGTGCCACCAGCTCCCAAGCAGTCAGTAAATTTTAGTGTCTCACTAATTCTTTTTTCTTTCTTGCATCGCCCTTTAAAACGTACAATTGAAGCCTTCTTCATTTACTGTATATTCTGATGACTTCTTTATCCATTTCCTTGTGAATATTTTTTGGAATGTTTTGCTGCTTCAAAATGTGCTACATAAATACAAATGAATGTTGTATTCCACCTCCCCCCCCCCCCCCCCCCCCCGATTTAAAACTTAAAATCTCCTACTCTCAGAGTCTAGAGGTTCAAAGTGAGAATTACTGAGGAAGAAATCTCATGAAGGAAGCACATGATATAAAGAGAATCACTTTCAAACTGGTTCACTTGAAACAGCTTACAAGGTGTCCCCAGAGAAGGCAATGGAATGTGTTCCAAAGCTTCTGACCATCAAATCACTGGATCTGCTTTTAGAAAGGATGGAATCTTAGATTTGTTATGGTGCTGGACATGAAACGGGTATCCCGTTAAAACGTTCAGGTCTTTCATCGTGCTCAAGGCCATACCAACTGTGAAAAAACGGCTGAACACTACAAGATATCTGAAGGCGCAAGCATCCGTTACAATTTAATGAACTTTCAAACATCCAAGTCTTATGGTTTCTTGCACTTTTAATTTGCTTCATAGTTTAAAGGAGTAAATTAAAAGTTCAAGGAAAGATAAGGCTTGCATTTGTTCAAGTCAAGACAGATTGAACTCTTGGGGTTAAAAAACATAATGTAACACAATGTTCTTCAACACCGGGATTTAATCCACAATTTAATATTCTTGTATATCACACTGAAATGTGGCTATTCTTCCATAGCAGGTGGAGGAATCTAAAATTAACAAAATGTATGCATTTTACAAGTCAAGTAATATGGGCACTTTTGTATGAATTTGCTTTTCATAGTATTGTACGTCCATCATATTAATGACTGACCATTGAATAATGTTCTATTGCTCTGGACAATACAATGTGATGTTTAAAGTCAGCAAAAAAAAACACTATCAGTGCATATATGCACAGCAGACAAATCTGCTAAAAGTTTTTTAAAAACATGAAAATAATGGAAATAACAGGTTAGAGAAAACTCCACAAAGTTCAGAGCTATATTTCTGCTGGAACTGGTTTTATACAATAATCTTCATTTTTTTTTGCAAATCCGCAGTCCTGTAGATAAAGAGCAAACTTTTGGATTAGTTACAATTGATTAGTAATCCTAAATTAAGCAATCTGGCTATTAAGTCAGTATAAGAATATATTATGATTGGTATCATGATTTCAAAATTATAAACAGACAAAAAGATTTGCAGCAAATTTCATTTGTTTTAAAAGTCAAAAAGCACATGCTGGAAATTGGAATAATCAAACAAAATGCAACACTAGAACGAGAAACAGAGTTAGTCTTAGAGGTTAAAGACCACTCTGAAGAATGGTCTTTGATCTGAGACATTTATCTATTTTCCTTTCCACAGATGCTGTCTGACCTACTTAAATGTTTCCAGCATTTTTGTATTTATCAGGCATGTGAATGAGGTGAAAAAAAAGGGGAAAAGAGCAGAGCGTTTGCTCGAGGCGTACAACCGAGGTCAAAAAATTGGAAAACTTTCACACAATTACCAGTTTCAAGCCTCTTAGTGCATTTCAAAGTAAAAACAGACATTTTGTCTACCTTACAAAATAATGAACTGAGATGAGGAAAAACTTTTTCAGTCAGAGAGTTGTGAATCTGTGGAATTCTCTGCCTCAGAAGGCAGTGGAGGCAAATTCTCTGAATGCATTCAAGAGAGCGCTAGATAGAGCTCTTAAGGATAGCGGAGTCAGGGGGTATGGGGAGAAGGCAGGAACGGGGTACTGATTGAGAATGAACAGCCATGATCACATTGAATGGCGGTGCTGGCTCGAAGGGCCGAATGGCCTCCTCCTGCACCTATTGTCTATTGTCTAATGTGAATATGTCACTGTACACTAATAACATTTAAGTAAATTTGCACATTAATTGATAATCAGCCCAAAAAGGTGGCAATTGGCTTTTCTGCTGGGTTTTATATTTTAACCCTGTCTTAATTTAGTTATATAATCTTACACTTAAATTTAATATTTACTCATTACAGTTCCACCACTGATTTTCTGGCACTCTTGGTTCCAGAAGTTTGCTGGTTTATCCAGCAGGCCAAGGAAGTCGGCTATGGGGATAGATATGCTGGCACCAGCTGGGCTGGAGTTCCAGAGCCCCGGCCGCAGGTTACAAATTCAACCCACTGATCAGCCATGATGAGGTCGAAATTGGCTATCTTGCCCAGCCTAGGTGCCACATTTCCGGGGAGCCTTCCAGGGCGCAGGGCATTTCTCGTGGAACCACTAGCAACCTCTAGCGGAACCCTAGTGTTCATTACAAGTCTATACATCGTTCACTTTTTTTCCTTTCTTTTTTTCGATCCGATTTCTCCGTTTATTTGGCAAAGTGAAAAACGCGGAAATCATGCAAAAAGTGCGGAAAATGGATTTTAAAAACGCAGAAATCCGCCGAAAAATCACATGCCTGATTTATTATTTTAGTTGTATTGAATGCTGTTGTAAGATGGTTTCAGTGGAATTACTGAAAACTTCAACTTTGCGTTTTATCAACTATATTAAAATTCATAACACTGATATAGGGACCTCTCATGTCATCAGAGCTACACAGTTATACTCTTCCCAACATGCCCTCAATTCTTATGACTGACAGGCAATCATCATTCAGGGCAGCACAGTGGTGCAGTGATAGAGTTGCTGGCTCACAGCATCAGAGACTCTGGTTCGATCCTGACTACTAGTGCGGTCTGTACGGAGTTTGTATGTTCTCTCTGTGAACGTGTGGATTTTCTCCGGGTGTTCTGGTTTCTTCCCCACACCAAAGACGTACAGGCTTGTAGATTAATTGGCTTTGGTAAAAATTGTAAATTGTGCTTAGTGTGTAGGATTGAGCTAGTGTACGGGTTGGGTTGATCACTGGTCGACGCAGACTCGGTGGCCTAAAGGACCCGTTTCCTTGCTATATCTCTAAAGTCTAAAGTCCAAAAGTAAATCTTTTTATCTAACATTAATAAAATTCAGTAATATTTAGTAATTATGCAATCATACGTGTATTTAATCATGATGTCACATGTGCACCATGATGTGTAGGATTAATATCACAACACGCCGGGCAAGTCGAGGAATATTGAGGGGTTGGGAAAGAAGACAATCAAACAAGCGAGCCAAACAGGGTCAATGAAAGAATTAAATACTTCATTATACTTATCATTCATTGGTATGAAAATAGGTTCCGAAAATCAATACCCCTATAACTAATTCCACAGATTTTACGTTTTAATTTGTTAATCATGAGTCATTGCATCAATACTGGAAAGAGCAAAGTAATGCATCTTGTATTAACAAATCAATACAAGCATTAATAGGCTGCCGAGAAACAAATTAAAACAAGACTGATAGTAAAACCCAAGAATACTAACAAACCAATTCTAGAACATAATGCGCTTAGACTATTTCTGTGACATTAATTAGAACAAGTCTTTTACTATTAAGACTTTCATTGTACATAGTAGGTGATTACACCTGACAGCAATATGCACATTCTCTGAATTTGATCATGGTATATTTTTGTGCGTGCAGTTACATATGGTTTGTTTTTAAAACAGAGATGACTTAATGATTCACAGGTTTCATTTTGGCAATAAACTCAAAATCCCATTAGTAAAATTGATCCTCTAAGTGCCCCAAATGTGGTTGTGAATATTAATTTAACAGAGTCTTCATTTTGGACTTACGGCTATCATAGCAAATATTTCCCAGGGCACGTCCTGTTTGAAGAAGCACTTCTTGATCTTTGTTATTTAGCAGCAGAACCAATGGTGGAATCAATCCTGTATCCACACACGAGCTTCGCATCAAATCTGGAAACAGAATGAATATCGTCACGTCAAAGTATTCCTCAAAATAAGCCTATTGTAAATCAGTATGGCTTAAATGAAAGATTTGATCAATTGGAATTCACACCCAGGTTAAGGTATTTACTTAAATTAATTAAAACACAAGAAAAATACCAGACAATGACCAGTGAGTATAGTTCTATTAGTTTTAAAAATTAAATGGCCAAAACTGGTCCACAAGTTCTAAATTGGGGCAGACAAAACTTGATTGAGGTAAGTCGTTTGTGGGCAAATGTATTCCAAATCTCTCACATTCAATCTGTTCTGAATAGAACGGAAATGGTAAAATCGCATTTCAACACCTTCACCAAAGATACTTGAAAAAACGTTACAATGACATTTCAAATACAAAAATAGCTACATAAAAAGATTTGCAACATTTACTTGTGGACAAACCAATAAGGATATAACTGAAAAAATCTACCTGATGCAGCCACTTCACGCTAACAAAATGCAAGAGCGGTCAATCTGAAACAATTTTCCATAGGATGTATTTTTATAAAATTGCTTCATTAAAACTGCAGCTCAAAATATAATGGAGCTCTTGAGTTCATGACTAATTTGCTAGAAATTTCCTTTCATCAAAATGGATAGCGCACAATTCTATCCCATCTTAAAAAATATTTTAATTTTCCTTCATCCACCCCACCTGTTCTGTACAATATTTCCTGCCAAAAGAACAGACAAATGTGTATGTAAGCAGCAGGGCTTCATGGTGAGCAAATGCATGATCCAACGTGTCTTAAGGGAATCAAAGGTGGGAAAAGAGCTAGAAATATCCAACAAGTGCTGGCATATAAAAATAGAATCGATAGTTCTGTTACAGAGCTGAATAGGCAGTACTGATGAATGACAGAATATGGGATTATTGCTAAATGTAAGGTCAAACATAAAGGTCACAATTGCATAACGTTATCTTCAGCCCAAGCTGGGGTACGGATAGGGGTTGGGGATAAATAGTGAGAGTTGACCAGTACCTAGAGAATTTACACCTGTTGGTTAACTCTTGCCAAAATAATTCTTAATATACAATGATGCCAGAGAGCAGAATTAATCATAGGGCAGCACAGTGGCGCAGTTGTAGAGTTGCTGTCTTACAGTGCAGAGGCCCAGATTTGATCCTGACTGTACAGATTTTGTATGCTCTCGCTATGACCGCATGGGTTTTCTCCGGGTGCTCTGGTTTCCTCCCAAACTCCAAAGATGTGCAGGTTTGTTGGTTGATTAGCTTTGGTAAAATTATAAATTGTCCCTGGTGAGTAGGATCATGCTAGCGTACTGGGTGATGGCAGGTCAGCACGGATTTAGCAATCATACGTGTATTTAGTACCTGCATCCCAATAAAATACTTTCTTTGGCACATCTGTGGAAGTTGGTGACGTTTGTTGGGGACATGCTGAACTTCCAAAGCCGCCTTAGGAAATAGAGGCATTGGTGTGCTTTCTTGGTCGTTGCTTCAATATGGGTGGTCCAGGAGAAGTCATTAGTGATATTTACTCCTAGGAATTTGCCAAAATGCGTTTGCTATTCTCTATAACTGGATCATCTGCAACACTCTGTTGCAAAAACCCTCTGCAATTGGATCCATGGCTTCCTGACCAACCGACCCCAATCAGAGGATAGGGAACAAATTATCCTCTACGATAATCATCAGCACTGGTGCTCAGCAAGCATGCGTTCTCAGCCCCCTTCTTTATTCCTTATACACCCACGATTGTGCAGCCTTGCATAAATCTAATTCAATTTACAAATTCGCAGACGACACCACCAATGTGCTCGGATATCAAATAATGATAAGTCGGAGGACAGGAAGGAGATTGAGAACCTTGTGTCCTGGTGGCGAGACACAACCTTTTTCTCAATGTCTGCAAGACAAAGGAGATAGTGATCGACTTCAGGAAGTGTAGCTGTACACATACACCAGTTTGCATTGACGGCGCTCAAGTCGAGATGGTTGAAAACTTCAAATTCCTAGGAGTAAATATCACTAATGACTTCTCCTGAACCACCCATATTGAAGCAACGATCAAGAAAGCACACCAATGCCTCTACTTCCTAAGGCGGCTTTGGAAGTTCAGCATGTCCCCAACAAACGTCACCAACTTCCACAGATGTGCCAAAGAAAGTATTTTATTGGGATGCATCACAGCTTGGTTTGGGAAAAGTTCCCTTGCAGAGAATTGTAGACGCAGCCCAGACCATCAGACTAACCAACATCCCTTCCATTTACTCCATTTATACCTCACGCTGTCTTGGCAAGGCCAGCAGCATAATCAAGAACGAGTCACATCCTGGCCATTCCCTCTGCTTCCCTCGCCCATTGGGCAAAAGATATGAAAAAAGGTGTGAAAACACACACCTCCAGATTCAGGGACAGTTTCTTCCCAACTGTTACCAGGCAACTAAACCATCCTACTGTAATCAGAGAGCAGTCCTAACTGCTACATACCTCATTGGGACCCTCAGATTATCTTTGATCGGACTTGACTGGGTTAACCTTGCACTAAACGTGATTCTCTTATCATGTATCTGTACACTTCAAATGGCTCGATTGTAATCATGTATTGTCTTTCCACTGGCTGGTTAGCATGCAACAAACGCTTTTCACTGTACCTTGGTACACATAATAAACTAAACTGAACTGTTCCTGAGATGCATCTCTAAAGTCTAATCATGAAAGTAACTCATGGAATATGGTGTGAACTGGGAAAGTTAGTGTTTTCTGCATTCATGTATTCTCGTGTCTGCAGAAAGGATTGTTGGAAGGAGGAGAGAGGTATAACTGGGACATTCTCATGGGAGTGAACATCATTGCAGATATTGTGCTGGTAACATTGAGCCATCAATTAGAACTGGAACAGATTAAGAACTGCACAAGGTAGTGAACAATGAGACAAATATTGAAAGATGGTGCGTCTAATACATCAAGTACTAAAAAAAAATTGAGGAGAATTATAAAGGATGTGTCAACATTTCAAAGACGCTGGTGGCTGTGACAAGACAGTTTCTCCTGCTTGAGGCATTCAAAGTCAGACGCAGGATAGGAGGGATGAAGGTCAACATACACATTTGCAAAGCTATTGTACAGCATATTCAGAACTGAAATATCAAAAAGGAAAATCTGCAAGATACTGCCAATCTAAAAAAATTTAAATGCCAGGCATATTCCACATCTGGCAACACCTGTGGGAAGTTAATGTTTTACATCAATGACCTTTCATCAGAACTTGGAAAGTGAGAAAACAAGTTTGTTTTAAGTTACAATGGGAAGGATGAATAGAACAAAGGGAATAATTCTGATAGTGCAAGGCAAGGGTTGCCCATATGTTCCTATTGTTCATAGTCAGTATTTATGAAAGCAGTTAGGAAGAGAACAAAGAGAATATTAAAACTGTAAATAAAGGTGAGAACAACTGCTGAAACCAAGAAAAGGTCAGAAATTCTCATGGCTTCAGGGTTTAGCATTGTTTCTAATCTGCATAAACTCATAAGTGATAGGAGCAGAATTGGGTTATTCTGCCCATCAAGTCTACTCCACCATTCAATCATGGCTGATTGATCTCTCCCTCCTAACCCATTCTCCTGCCATCTCCCCATAACCCCAGTACTAATCAAGAATCTATCTCTCTGGCTTAGAAATATCCATTGACTTGGCCTCCACAGACTTCTCTGGCAAATAATACCACAGATTCACCACCCTTTGACTAAAGAAATTCCTCATCTCCTTCCCAAAGGAATGTCCTTTAATTCTGCAGCGATGACCTCCAATCTTAGACTCTCCCACTGATGGAAACATCCTCTCCACATCCACTCTAGTTATGCCTTTCACTATCCAGTAAGTTTCAATGAGGTCCCCCTCATCCTTTTAAATTCCAGCGAGTACAGCCCCAGTACTTTCAAACGCTCATCATATGTTAACCCACTCCTTCCTGGAATAATTCTCGTAATCCTCCTCTGGACCCTCTCCAGTGCCAGCACATCCTTCCTCGGATATGGTGCCCACAATACTACAAATGCGGTCTGACCAGCACCTTATGGAGCCTCAGCATTACATCCCTGTTTTTGTATTCTAGCCCTCTTGAAATAAAAGCAATAAATGCATGTCCCTTTGCATTCCCTCTTAACAGCCTTCAAATCCCAAAGTAACCCCATAAACATCTGGGCAACCTTGGCCTCACCCCATCAGAAATATTCCCTTTGTCCTCTCCATCTCCTGATCTTCTCTGTAAGTTCCAATCAGGTGATTTCGACATGAAACGTTAGCTTGGTTTCTCTAACCACAGATGCTATGTGAACCAATTGTCTTCAGTATTTTCTTTTTAAACAGTATATATTTCATCTACTGTTGGCACAGCTTATTAAAAAAATTAGGTATTATATGTAGTATTTGCATTAGCTAGCATTGTTGCCTGCACAACCATTAATTCCTAAATTCAACCCATGCATTAACATTCTGCCAGAAAACACCATCAAGAATTTAAACAAGTCTTAAATTTTAAGGTTTTTGTTAATACCTTGTCTTGCAAACTTTGAATTGCTAAAATTATTAGGATCTTTTTTTGAACCGAGGTGGGACAATACATTCCATCAGCTCCATCAGAGACCTTATTGCATACCTCAGTAATATTTTAAATGATACAATGCTATCTGGATCCGTTCCTACTAAATATATTTGGCGTGTACAAGGTAATAAGAAAGTTTAATGCTTTGTGTGTGGAGGCATGTGATATTTATCAAGGAAGAGAAAAAAAAGATACTGGAGATCTTCAAACTGACAAAGGTAAGTTAGTCAGGTCAGCTTAAAAGGGGAAAAAAAACACACCCAATGTTACATACTTTTATCAGGGAGTCCAGCCGTCTTTGACACTGATGAAAACAATCCAAGTTCATCCAGTCCCTTCACAGACAATACATCCTGATTAACCTCTTCTGCACCCTCTCTAATGCCTCCACATTCTTCATGTAATGCGGCGATCAGAACTGCACACAATACTCCAATACATTAGCCCGAAGGGTCCTGACCTGAAACGTCATCCGTCGATTACCTTCCACAAGTCTGATCTGGGGAGTTTTCCCACTTTTTTTGGACAATACTCCAAATCTGTCCTAACAAAGTTTTATACAGCTGCCACATCTTGTATACTTTACACACCAACGGATGAAGGCAAACATGCTGTATGACTTCTTTACCACCCTATCAACTTGCCTGCCACTTTCAGGGAGTTGTGGATTTACACCCCATGATCCCTGGTACTAAAATGCTTCCAAGGGTTTGCATAATTGTATAATTCATGCAATAACTTTAAATGCAAACCTTTAGTAACAGATAGATGCACTGAAGATTAATTTATGAAATATTGAGGCCAGGTACCAAAAACATTAATTGCACAAATTTATGAAAGACTGCTGCTCTAAAACAAAATACAACATCAATTGATGGGGCAGCAAAATTGAAAACATTCCTGCAGAGAGAAGACCTCACCATTTTTGGCTATTTCCGCTATAATGTTTGCTACTTTTGCTGCACATGAGCAGTGTGGAGACAGAAGACGTGGGAAAACTTGAAGAATGCCACTCTCCTGGAGCTTTACGCTGGTTTCTGCGTCTGCAACAGAGATTGTAATAATAAATTAAAATTCCAAATAATCCACGAAAAACATACTTTTCGAAAAACAAACTAAGGCAACTCCATTCATATCCAAGGCAAATAATGAATTGGACAGATTATATATTCTGCCTGTTATGACTTTAAACTTTAGGGAAAGAAGATTTAAAAATTATACCAGGAGGAACTTCAAAGGATAGGACGTGAATAACTGTAGAGACAGCCAACAATAATGTTCGTGTCAGAGTTAAGATTGTTGAAAATTAAATACTGGAGGTGATTTGGTTAATATATGGAATGGAATTATACATCATGAAAAATATAAAATAGGTCTGAAGTAGGGTCTTGACCCAAAATGACCAGTCATCTTTCAATGTGTAGGAAGGAACTGCAGATGATGGTTTACACCAAAGGTAGACACAAAATGCTGAAATAATTCAGCGGGTCAGGCAGCATCTCCATAGAGAAGGAATGGGTGACGTTTCAGACTGATGAAGGGTCTCAACCCAAAATGTCACCCATTCCTTCTCTCCAGAGTTGGTGCCTGACCCACTGAATTACTCCAGCATTTGAGTCTATCATCACCTATCAATGTTCACCAGGGACTGCCCAAACTGCTGTAACTCCAGCACTTTGTGTCATTTTCTTGTAAACCAGCATCGACAGTTCCTGGTTTCTAAATATAAATTAGGTGTTGCGGATGGGGAGCATACTTAAACCAGCCAGTGTATGTCGAAATAATGTTAACACCGATGGTCTAACCAGTGCTTTGTAAGACATTCACCACCTTTATTTCTGTCACAATCTTTTGCATAATATTAGATGGTATCATCAAAGTTTTGAAAATATTTACAGATAACTAAGGCAACTCCATTTTTTACTGTACAATTTTCATAAAACAGTAATAGCAAAGCTTTGATTAAAAAATCTTGCAGCCATACATTGGCTAGTAGAATTATAATACGAAGACCGAGATGATTTTTTTATTTCCTACAATTCCCTATATTATAACTTTTCCAGATGATTATGTAAAATGCTCAAAAGTCTGAAATCCCCACATAAGCATTATGAAAGCTGCGGATGGATAAAAAGATCCAGCATATTGACCCAGGAATGATGAAGAAACAGCAATTTCCAAATCAATGTGGCTGGTGAAGGAAGGAACTGCCGTGTTCACAAGAGATTGCACGTTTTGGAAGTGCCGCGAAAGAATCCTTGGCAAACTGCTGCAATGTTTTCTGCAGATCAAGGACTTCAATGATATGCCTGTAGTCTTTCTTTCACAAAATGCTGGAGTAACTCAGGTCAGGCAGCATCTCAGGAGAGAAGGAATGGGTGACGTTTCGGGTCGAGACCCTTCTTCAGACTGATGTCAGGTGGGCGGGACAAAGGAAGGATATAGGTGGAGACAGGAAGATAGAGGGAGAACTGGGAAGGGACTCCCCAGTGTCCCCAGCCCTGCACGTAAACGGGAAACGCCGGGGCTGGTCGCCAGCAGTTGCTGCGGTGGCCGGCCAGACTCACTGCCTCTTCGCCTGGGATCGGCGATCTGGGAATCGCTTCCTGAGCGTCCCCCCCCTTACAGTGTTGGACATCCGCTCCAGTAGGCGGGGGGGCCACTCTCACCACGGTGAACGGCAGACCCATTAAGACCTGCGGTGTTCACACAGTCCCGCTCATCTTCGCGGCCTACCATTTCACCTGGCCCTTTACTATCGTGGACGTCCCTCTTTGTCGATGTCCAGCGGGAGCACCTGATCCACTCCGCGACGCTCGAGCCCATCTCCCTGCGCTCGGTCGATACCGGCTGCGTCGCCTCGGGACCCGGTGTCGGCGGTCGGCAATCAATACGCACAGGCAGACTATTCTGACTCCCTACTTCCACACCACGAGTCCCAAGCACGGGGTGAGTCACAATATCCAGACCACAGCACCCCCCCACTCCACACCCGTGCGCGCCAACGCCCGCCCAACAGACTCGGCATCGCCCGGGAGGAGTTTCACACCATGGAGTCCCTGGGGATCGCCTGGAGTTCCGACACCCCGTGGTCCCCAAGGCGAGCGGCGGTTGGCGGCCATGTGGTGACTACCAGCGGCTTAACGACGTGACCACTGCGGACCGGTATCCCATCCCCCATATCCAGGACTTCAATGCACACCTGGCGGGGGCCAAATTCTTCGAAGGTGGACCTGGTGCAGGGATATTATTAAATCCTGGCCTACCCTGACGACATCCCCAAAACGGCAACAATCACACCGTTCGGCCTTTTTGAATTCTTGAGGATGCCTTTCGGCCTCAAAAACGCCGCACAGGCCTTTCAACGCCTGATGGACTGCGTGTGCCGCGGGCTTGGGTTCGTCTCCGTCTACCTCGACGACATCCTCGTGGCGAGCCGTTCCCGACAGGAACACTGCTCACATCTCCGGCAGCTCTGTCAGCGGCTCGATGAGCACGGCCTGGCAATCAACCTCGAGAGGTGCCGGTTCGGCCTCACCTCCATCGACTTCCTCAGGCATCGCGTGACTCTGCAGGGTGCGATTCCACACCCAGACAAGGTCGAGGCCATCCGCCATTTCCAGCGTCCTTCAACGGTGCGTGGCCTGCAGGAGTTTGTGTGGATGGTTGCCGTCTATCATCAGTTCGTGCCCGATGCGGCCATTGTTTCAGCTCCAGGCGTGTAAGCAGAAGGAGGTGCAGCGGCACGATAAGGCGGTGTCTGCTTTCAACGAGGCGAAGGAAGCCCTCGCACGGGCAACGATGTTGGTCCACCCGCAAGAGGGTACGCCGACCGCCCTGACGGTGGATGCATCGGAGAAGGCAGTTGGTGCGGTACTAGAGCAATTCACGGCCGGCTGCTGGCGCCCACTGGCCTTTTTCAGCAGAGTTAAATACCGTCCAGAAGAATTACAGCGCGTTCAACTGCTCGCCCTGTACCTGGCAGCTCCGCACTTCCACTATTTTCTGGAAGTCCGCCCATTCACTGCCTAGTACGAGAGAGCTGGATAGAGCTCTTAAGGATAGCGGAGTGAGGGGGTATGGGGAGAAGGCAGGAACGGGGTACTGATTGAGAGTGATCAGCCATGATCGCATTGAATGGCGGTGCTGGCTCGAAGGGCTGAATGGCCTACTCCTGCACCTATTGTCTATTGCCTACACCGACCACAAGCCCCTCACTTTCGCATTCGCGAAGGTGTCGGACTCGTGGTCTGCCCAGCAGCAGCGCCAGCTGGCGTTTCTAGTCAGAATTCACCACCTCCATCCGCTTCGTCGAGGGGAAGGAGAACCGGGTCGCCGATGCACTGTCCCGCCCCACTGTCAACGCCATCCTGGACATGGCCCCGGGGATTGATTACACCACCCTGGCAATGGCTCAGCGGGAGGACAGCGAGATGTCTGCCTACAGGACTGCCATTTCCAGCCTACAACTGGAGGACGTGGCGTTCGGTCCAGTGCGGACAACGTTGCTCTGCGACGTCTCGTCTGGCCAGCTGCGGCCCATCGTCCTTGCTGCCTGGCTTCGGGAGGTATTCAATGTCATCCACGGCCTGGCCCACCCTTCCATCCGGGCGACCACAGCGTTGGTGGCCGCCCATTTCATGTGGCATGGCCTGTGCAAGCAGGTCGGCCACTGGGGACGGTCCTGCATCCCTTGCTAGACGGCAAAAATACGACGCCAAGTCCAGAATCTCCAGCGATTCTGCGTACCACGCCTTCTGCGTACCACGACCACGTACACATTGTGGGCCCTCTTCCACCGTCTCGCGGCATCACCCGCCTCCTCACGGCAGTGAACTGTTTTACGCAGTGACCGGAAGCCATTCCGCTGTCCGATACCTCGACGGTGACGTTCGCTCGCGCACTGTCACAGTTCACCTCTGAGCTCTGGTCCTCGATGGCCCTCCTGTTGGGCGTGCAGCTACACCATACCACGGCCTATCACCCGCAGGCAAATGACCTGGTGGAGAGGCTCCACTGGCAACTCAAGGCCGCACTGAAGGCGCGACTCATCGGCCCGGAATGGCTAGACGCTCTACCGTGGGTCCTGTTTGGCATCCGGACCGCCCCCAAGGAAGACTTGGGCTCATCCTTGGCGGAGCTCGTTTACGGATCGTCGCTCACGGTGCCTGGTGAGAATGGGGATTGGTGCCAGGAGCCACCCTGGTTCTCCTTACAGCACCTCCGCGAGCGAGTAGGCAAGCTCGCCCCTGTGCCGACGTCTCGCCATGGGGCTTTCTGCCCGCACGTGCCATCAGCTCTCCGTGACTGTCCCTGCGTCTACCTGCGCCGTGATGCACATCGGACGCCACTCCAGAGGCCGTACGAGGGCCCGTTCCGGGTGCTGGAGCATGGTCCTACCATCTTTGTGCTGGACATGGGGGGCCGGAGGGAGACTGTGTCGGTCGACTGGTTGAAGCCGGCACATCTGGACATTGATCTGGCCTCGGCCGCGGGGACATCTTCGTTCTCGGCCCCCTCCACCTTTCCCTTTGCCGGCCCCTGCGTCGGCTGACCTGCGTACGCGATCTGGCCGGCTTGTGCGCCCGCCGGTCCGTTTTGTGCCTCCAGTTCTGGGGGGGGGGGGGGCTGGTCCTGTGGCGGCTCCCAAGAGTCAGGCCACTCCCTCATCAAACCCTTCGGCACGGTGATGGGCAGGTCCGGGGACAGCTCCCAGCTGCGGGTACAAGTAGCAGGAATTTCTGGCGCGAGAACAGGGTTCAGTCTTTCACTGAAGCGGAGAGTAGTGTGCTGCTAGAAATAAAAGCCTTTACGGAATTTGCCTGGTTCCTCTCCTTCATTCCGGGCCCATTTCACGCACCTGCTACACTGGTGACCCAGGTGGGCGGGACAAAGGAATTCTGGACTGTTAATTCAATGCATTGAGATTCAGTTTGGAATAATTGATAACTAAATAACATTTGAAAAGCAGCGAAAAAAGAGGATTGTTCTTAATCCAATACAGATTTTAAAAGGTGATGACTGTGTATCAATTGTTGTTAAAACAAGTAATTGATAACCATGCTTCACAATTACACTATTCCCACTCAATGACCCATCTTGTGCTCTTAGTTTCACTGCCACATGGTCTGAAAAAAATCAACCAGAACTTCACTGCAGTATTCTTCATTTTGGAAACATGATTTAACCCCCCCCCCCCCTCCCCTCCCCCTCCATGCAGTTTATTTAAACCATTGTAACAGACAACAGTGCAGGTCACACGCTTTGTACAGTTTCTGCTTTTCAGCGGCACTTGGCATTTGAAGGCCCCAAAATGTCCAATCCCCAGAGTCATAATTGTACATTACCCTTTTCAGTTCTCAGAACTGAAATCTTGTCTCAGATTTTGACTTCGTCTCAGAAGTGCTAATTTTGCTTTTTACAACTCGCAGCACACTGCAGACTTGAAATCAATATTTGAAATTGCAGCAGTCAACTCGTTTCCTGGGGCAGAGGCACTGCAAAGCTTCATTTGCAAGCTTTAAATTTAAACATCAGGAACAAATGCACACAAATGCAAATATTAACTTCCATCATCACAGCAAATAACCAAAGATCAGTTTAAAGTAACAGCAACATTGCCAGTGCAAAAGATGACCTAATGCGTAGGGGGTGATGTAAATCCACTAATACTGTATTCCAAAAGGCACAACTCTTAACCTCCCTCCGACTTTGAAAACAGTGCACTCATCTTCACCCTCTTCCTCTAAGCTCCAGTTAGGTTTTTGTTTCAGCTAGTGAATAGATTTATCCATCCTAAATGACACCAATACAATTGTGACTTGTGACTAGTAAATTAATCTTAAACCTCAAATAGGTTTACCAATTATCCTTCATCAGCACCCAGCTGTATCAGCACTTCCAAATTCAATTTTATCTATCCAATTTCTTCCATCCC
This sequence comes from Rhinoraja longicauda, assembly GCF_053455715.1. NCBI lineage: Eukaryota > Metazoa > Chordata > Chondrichthyes > Rajiformes > Arhynchobatidae > Rhinoraja > Rhinoraja longicauda. The sequence continues at coordinate 97,052,152 of NC_135953.1, forward strand.
CACATACTCACTGTTACTTCTTGTGTTGCCAAGTTTCTTACTTTATAGTCCTTTGGAAAAAAACATACCATGTTAGCTTCCACACCATCAAGGACCCACACCAACCACCCTGGCCACACTCATTTCACTCCGACCATCAACAAAGTGGTCTCGCAGCCAGAAACCCATGACATCCTGTTCAGCAGCAGCTTCTTCCCAACAACCATTTGGCAGTAGAACACTAACTATACTACAAACTGTCTTGTTTGCATTGGGAATGTTGGCCTTTGTTGAACTAATATTACTTTTTAAATTTATTAAACTTTTCTTTGTTTGTGTTTAGTTTAGTTTAGTTTAGAGATACAGCACGGAAACAAGCCCTTCAGCCCATCGGGTCCGTGCCAACCAGCGATCCCCGGACACTAACACTATCCTACACATTAGGGACAATTTACAATTTTTTACCGAAGCCAACTAACCTACAAAATTGTCATTTTTGGAGTGTGGGAGGCAACCAAAGTACCGGGGAAAGCACAGGCGGTCTTGGGGGAAATGTATGAACTCCATACATACATATGTAGCCGTAGTCAGGATCGAACTCGGGTTTCTGGCGCTGTAAGGCAGCAACTCTATGGCTATGTCACCGCTCCGCCCCTTATCACTGTGTTATCTATGAGTACTGCGTTTACAGACTTGTTATGCTGCTGCTAGTAATTACATTAGTTTGTTTTAAGCACATATAACAATTAAAAACTTGGTTCTTTTTGGTCATGTGATAGTAGAATTAGGCCATCCGGCCCATCAAGTCTACAACGCCATTCAATCATGGGTAATCTATGTCTTCCTCCGAACCCCATTCTCCTGCTTTCTCCCCATAAGCTCTGACACCTGGACTAATCAAGAATTTATCCGTCGCTGCCTTCAAAATATTCAAACTTGGCCTCTACAGCCTTCTGTGGCAAAGAATTCCACAGATTCACTACCCTCTGACAAAATAAATTTCTCCTCATCTCCTTCCTAAAAGAATGCCCTTTAATTCTGAAGCTATGACCTCTGGTCCTGGACTCCCCCACTAGTGGAAACATCCTCTCCACATCCACTCTATCCAAGCCTTTCACTATTCTGTATGTTTCAATGAGGTCCCCCCCCCCCCTTCATTCTTCTAAACCCCAGCGTACAAGCCCAGTACCGACAAATGCTCATCATAGGTTAACCTACTAATTCCTGGGATCATTCTTATAAACCTCCTCTGGACCCAGCACATCCTCCCTCAGATATGGTGCCCAAAATCATTCACAATATTCCAAATGTGGCCTTACCAGCACCTTAGAGCCTTATCGTTACTTCCCTGTTTTTGTATACAAACCCTCTTGAAATAAATACTGGCATTGAGTTTGCTTTCTTCACTACCGATTCGACTTGCAGATTACCTTTTTGGGAATCCTGCACCAGCACTCACAAATCCCTTTGCACCTCCGATTTCTGGATTCTCTCCCCATTTAGAAAATAGACTATGCCTTTATTCCTATTACCAAAATACATGACTCCACACTTTGCTACATTATATTCCATCTGCCACTTCTCTGCCCACTCTCCCAACCTTTCCAAGTCCTTCTGCAGAGTCCCTGCTTTCTCACCTGCCCTTCCACATATTTTCGTATCATCCGCAAACTTTTTCAATTCCCTCGTCCAAATCATAAATATACACCGTGAAGAGTCGTGGCCCCAGCACTGACCCCCTGCGGAACTCCGCGAGTCACTGGCAGCCAACGAGAAAAAGCTCCCTTTATTGCCACTCAACCGTTAGTCACATTCAGCCAACCTGCTATCCATGCTAATATCTGCCCTTTGATACCGTGGGCTCTCATCTTCCTTAGCAGCTTCACGTGTAGCACCTTATCAAAGACTTTCTGAAAATCTAAGTAAACAACATCTACTGACTCTCCTTTGTCTGTCCTGCTATTTACTTCTTCAAAAAATTCCAGCAAATTTGTCAAGCAAGACCACCCCTTCACAAAGCCATGCTGATTTCAGCCTATTTTATTGTGAACTTCTTAGTGTTCCATAACCTCATCCTTTATAATGGCCTCTAAAATCTTACCAGCCACCGAAGTCAGACCACCGAACCAGCCTCTAGTTCCCACTATTCTGCTTTGCTCCCATCTTGTGCAGCGGGGTAATATTGGCAATTTTCCAATCATCTGGTACCTCTCCTGTCTCTAGTGATTCTTGAAATATCACTGTCAATGCCTCCACAATCTCTAAAGCCACCTCTTTCAGAATCCTCGGGTACAGTCCATCTGGTCAGGTAACATATCTACCTTCAGCCCTTTCAGTTTCCCGAGCACCTTCTCCCTAGTAATAGCTTCTCCACTAACTTCCACCCCCTGACTCTCTTGAATTTCAGGCACATTGCTGGTGTCTTCCACTGTGAAGACTGATGCAAAAAAAGTTATTAAACACCTGTGCTGTTTCTTTATTCCCCATTATCACTTCCCCTGCATCATTCTCCAGAGGTCCAACTTCCACCCTTGCCTCTTTCTTACTCTTTATATAACTGAAGAAACTCTTGCTATCCTCTTTTATATTATTGACTAGCTTACCTTCATATTTCATCTTTTCTCCCCGTATTGCCTTTTTAGTTACCTTCTGTTGTTTTTTAAAAGCTTCCCAATCCTCTGGCTTCCCACTAATCTTTGCTATGTTATACACCTTCTCTTTTAGTTTTATATATACTATCTTTGACTTCCCTTGTTAGCCACGGTTGCCTCTTTCTCCCTCTGGAATCTTCCAAGACTTGACTCTCAAGTGCTGACAATACCCAACTGTTGTGTGCCACTGAAAACTCTGCAGTGTTTAAGTTGTCAGATGGTTTATTCAAAATAGTAATGGATGAACAGTAATTTCCTACTTCTAACATTTGTGAACAAACCCATCATCTCCAGGATGTCCTCCTTCTTTAGGAAATGGGGGTTCCCCTCTTCCATTATAGATGAGGCTCTCACTAGGGGTCTCCTCGATATCCCGCAGCTCCGCTCTTACTCCCCCTCCCCCCCATACGCAACAAGGACAGAGTCCCCCTTGTCCTCACCTTCCACCCCATCAACCGTTGCATGCAGCATAAAATCCTCCAACACTTTCACCACCTCCAACGGGATCCCACTACTGGCCACATCTTCCCATCTCCACCCCTTTCTGCTTGCCGCAGAGACCATTCCCTCCGCAGCTGCCTGGTCAACTCGTCCCTTCCCACCCAAATCACCCTGTCCCCAGGTACTTTCCCCTGCAACCGCAGGAGATGCAACACCTGTCCCTTTACCTCCCCCCTCAACTCCATCCAAGGGCCCCAACAGTCTTTTCAGGTGAGGCAGAAGTTCACTTGCACCTCCTCCAACCTCATCTATTGTATCCGCTGTTCCAGGTACATCGGCAAGACCAAGCGCAGGCTCGGCGATAGTTTCGCTGAACACCTCCGCTAAGTCCGCCTTAACCTACCTGATCTCAGCACGAGATGCTCAGCAGTTCTACTCCTCCTCCCATTCCCAATCTGACATTTCTGTCCTGGGCCTCCTCCATTGTCAGAGTGAGGCCCAGCTAAAATTGGAGGAACAGCACCTCATATTTCACTTGGGTAGCTTACACCTCAGCGGTATGAACATTGACTTCTCTAACTTCAAATAGCCCTTGCTTTCCCTCTCTCTCCATCCCCTCCCCAGTTCTTCCACCAGTCTTACTGTCTCCGATTACGTTCTATCTGTCCCGCCCACTCCCCGGACATCAGTCTGAAGAAGGGTCTCGACCTGAAATGTCACCCATTCCTTCTCTCCAGAGATGCTGCCTGTCCGGCTGAGTTACTTCAGCATTTTGTGTCTATCTCCCATCATCTCTAGCCCTCACTACAAATTTTGTTTCCAAATTGCTAGAGAAAGTGATGTCACTGCTAAACCACACTCAGTAACCCCAACACAAATACTCCTGTAAATTTGAAAAGAAAACACCAAATACTTTCACAACAGAAATAAAAGTTTCAGATTGAAAATCTTTCGTCAGAATAGAAAGATGAGATCATCTACCTGAAACAGCATTGCTCTCACAGATGCTACCTTATCTTGAGTATTTCCAGCATTTGCTGCTTTTACAATTAGCAGCCTCAACATATCTGTCACAAGAGTAGCCTCTGACCTCCGACCACAACTTGGTTCACGTCCTGCCCAGGTATAAGCCAATGGCCCTGAGACTGCCTGTGACCACAAAGTCAGCGAGGAGGTGGTCACAGGAGGCCTGTGACGCTCTGCAGGGCTGCTTTGAGGTCAGACTGGTCGCACTCTGTAGTCCACATGGAGAGGACATTGATGGATTCACGGACTGTTACCAGCTACATAAAGTTCTGTGTGGATAGCATTGTCCCTGAGGTGACTGTACACCGTTTCCCAACAACAAGCCCTGGGTCACCAGTGACATAAAGGCCCTTCTCAACCAGAAGAAGAGGGCCTTCAAGAAAGGTGACAGGGAGGTGGTGAAATGGGTGCAGAAAGACTTGAAGGTGAGACAGACGGGGCAAGGACGACTATAGGAGGAAGCTGGAGCTGAAACTTCAGCAGAACAACATGAGGGATGTGGGGAGCGGTCTGGGGAGGGAAAGCAATCAGAACTGGGCCATCGAACTAAACCTGCTTTTTTAATAGATTTGATGGTGGGGCCTCTGCCCACCCCCCCCCCCTGCTCCCCGACAGACTCTCCCCTCAATCACTCTGCCCTTTTTTTGTCGCACCTGACCATCAAGGCTGAGCTGATGAGGAAGGAGCTGAACAGACTCTGCCCAGGCAAAGCCACGTGTCAGCTCGAGGGTACTCAAGACATGTGTCAGCCAGTTGTGCGGAGTACTCCAGCATATCTTCAACCTGAGCCTGGAGAGGGTTCCTGTGATGTGGAAAACATCCTGCCTGGTTCCTGTACCAAAGAGGACACGCCCCAGCTCTTCCAATGACGACAGACCAGTGGCGCTGAATTCACACATCATGAAGTCCCTGGAGAGGCTGGTGCTCACTCTCCCGCGACCCCTGGTTAAACCCTACCTGGACCCCCTGCAGTTTGCTTACCAAATAAAGATGGGAGTTGAGGATGCCATCATCCACCAGCTCCATCGTTCCTATGCTCACCTGGATAAGCTGGTAAGCATTGTGAGTAATGTTTTTTTACTTCTCCAGTGCACCATCCGGCCTGCACTGTTAGGGAGCAAACTAACGAAGATGCGGGTGGATGCTCCATCGGTGTCCTGGATCACCAACTACCTGGTTGGACAACCACAATATGTCGGGCTTCAGATCTGTGTCCCGGACAAGGTAGTGAGCAACACAGGGCCTCACAGGGGACGGTCCTCTCACCCTTCCTGTTCACCATCTACACCTTGGACTTCTGATATAATTCGGACTCCTGCCAACTGCAGTTTTTAGATGACTCTGCAATTGTGGGATGCATGAATGAGGGATGGGAAGCTGAATGCAGAAGTGTCGTCAACGACTTTGTTGAGTGGTGTGGGCTGAATCACCTGCAGCTCAACACTAAGGAGTTAATGGTGGAATTTAGAAGAACACCCCTGTCCCCAGTCTCCATCAATGGTGTGGATGTGCAGTTTACCAGGGAGTACAAATACCCCTTGGAGTTTACCCGGACAGTAAACTGGTCTGGTCCTGGAACGCTGAGGCCCTGCACAAGGGACAGCCTGCGGTACTTTTTGAGAAGGTTCCGCTCCTTCAACATCTGCAGTAAGATGCTGCAGATGTTCTACCAATCGGTGGTAGCCAGTGCCATCTTCTTCACTGTTGTGTGCTGTGGCAGCAGGGCGAAGGCCGCAGAGGCAAATAGGATTAAAAAAACATCAGGAAGGCTGGCTCCGTCCAGGAGGGAGGGAGTTGGCTTCATGGGAGGTGGTCTCAGAGGGGAGGATGCTCCTTAAACAGCGGAGCATCTTGGACATTCAGATCGCCCCCTTCATGAGTGCTCAACCTGAGGAGCACCTTCAGCAAGACTGGTTCCACCAAGATGCAGCACAGAACGCCACAGGATATCCTTCTTCCCTGTGGCTATCAAACTGTACAACTCCGCCCCCTTCTGACGTGGGGTGGACTGACTCCTCTCCTCACTCTCCCCCCCCCCCCCCCCCCCAATCTTTGCACCCCCCCAATCCTTTCCACTCATCACTGTAATTTCATGCATCATGTATTTTGTGTTTTATGACTGTTGGCAGATCAACTTCCCTCCTGGGATAATTAAAGTTCTATCGTATCGAATGACACTACATCTGTGCCATTACCAGACTGGATCACTTCTATAATTCACACAGGCACCACAGCGGCACAGCTGATAGAACTGCAGCCTCAGAGTGCCAGAGACTTGGGTTCCATCCTGACCTCAGGTGCTGTCTGCGTGGTGTTTGCACGTTCTCCCCGTGACTGTATGATTTTCCTCCAGATGCTCTGATTTCCTCCCACATCCCAAAGACATGCGGGTTTGTAGGTTAATTCGATTCAATCGCTTCGATGTGTCGGGAGTGGATGCAAAAGTGATATAACATAGAACTTGTGAACGGGTAATCGATGGTCAGCTGAGGGGTCCAATTCCATGCAGTAGCTTCCAATTAAATTTTATCACCCAATTCTGCTTGAGGCTCTGCTCAATGCCTTCAATTCTGCACTCGGCTATTTCCGCACTCACGATAGTCCAAGTTCCTCCCCCAGTTTTGATTGACTGGAATTCTAACAAGTTTGTTACTAAACCAATTTTTAAATGACTCCATTGCCAGTTGTCCTTTAAACTACCAAATGGCTCAAAATTGTGGAAACACCTCTAACTATTCAACACATTGCTTGACATTTAAAAAAATCAAACCCTTTGGTGAAATTTGATTTCATCAAAAAAAAATTATAATGCTCCTGTAAACACTTGATTGTTCACATTAAAGGCACCAAGTAAAAATCAAGCTGCAGTGAGAAATCATATTTTACACCATAATTCATGGGAATTCTCCCACAATTGTTTCGTCCATTCTCTACTCTCAGTAAGAAAAAACTAAGGTAATATTGCATACACAGCAATGCAAGTAACCAATACAACATTCGTATGCACTCACCTATTACTGCCAAAGTAATTCAGCTTTTTGTAATCTGTCATATTTGAACTCCTTGTAATGGAATCCTCAGGACTTTAGGATACGGGAATTGAATATTTTCCAAGACATTCAATTATTTTGCACACAGAAAACTACCAGATTTATATAGAAACATGAGAAATGAATCAAAATAAGCATTTACATTTTACTATGCTCAGTTTAACGAGAAATAAATGGCAGAGTAGCATATATTCCAGTACCAAGTGTCACAAAGGAGACAAAAAAAAATTATCTTCATTAATTTGCCTTTCCAGTAGATTACATGATTGATAGGGCAAATGCACATTCATATGCAATAATACTTAGACATTGTCCAACCATATCTGTGCAGGCAGGCATGATGGATCAGCTGATCTTTTTATGTTTAGTTTTCACTTGCTATAGCCCTTTTCCCCAAGTAACATAATTGGCTCAATGTGAATTCTCATGACAGTAGTCAGAGATAGGGCTTCATAGCCAGTGGTAACATTTAAAAATTATTTTAAAATAATTACTGATTATTTAAAAATTAGTAGCTTGATTGAACTGAAGGTCCTAGCCAAATCTTCTGGAAACTGAAATAGCTAATTTATAGAACCTAGACCAGCGTTTCTCAACGTTTTTACCCTTGCGGAACCGTTGAAATAATTTTCATGTCTCAGGGAACCCTCACATAAAAATTATTATATTTCTTTATTAAACTCTTTCTTTCGCTTTCATAAACTTAAAGTTCATAAGGGAAACATAATATATTTTTCTGATAACTGGTTTAAGCAAAAAATAACGTACGTTTTTCTCGTTTATTGACAATGCAAAACACAAAAATGACTCAAAAATGCATTTTCATATGATGAGCCTATTTATCACTATTTCTTGCGGAATCCCTAGCGACCTCTCGCGGAACCCTAGGGTTCCTGGGAACACTGGTTGAGAAACGCTGACCTAGACAATCAAGGGAATAAAAGACATCTTTTCTCAGGATGTTCCATCCATTCAAGGAATGGCACAAGAACAGAGGTAAGATCTGTTAAATCTGTTCCCATTCCAACTGAGAACAGCATTTTCTTGTAGGGAAAACCAAACCGTATTGAGGCATTGCTAATTCTGTTCTAACAGATTGTAGACTGTATTAATACAAAAATGTGTAACTGGACGCTCAAGTTATGCCATGGAAAATCATTCAAGTATTGAACAGCTGGAACAGGCAACATTTTAGACCATAAGAGTATTCTGTGAAAAGTACACCAAATAAACCACTTACTGTTGTGTGCCAGGGCCTGGAGGAGGCAGTCAAGGCATCCCTCTATGCTATCGGATGTACCATCAGCAGTTAGCTTCAGTTTTTGCAGGGCATCATTTAGGTTTTCTGTTTTTTTGGGGTAGGATGGAAATAAAAAAATACTTACGTTTGACTAATATTTTGGTTTATAAGCAAATATTGTAATTACTTAACATTGTGCATGTATATAGTCAAACCTATTTTCATCATAGAGAACATTTAGCAAGATCTAATGCGCTAAAATGGTGAGAACTATATTCTGCACCATATATTCCCCCATTGCTTTATATATTGTACTTACTTGACTATATCATATGATATATCGGATTTGTTTATCATGCAAAATAAAGCTTTTCACAGTACCTCAGTACACGTGACAATAATAAACCTAAAACAATGTTCCAAATGATATTTTCATCAGTCTGAAGAAGGTTCTCAACCTGAAATGTCACCCATTCCTTCTCTCCTGAGATGCTGCCTGACCCGCTGAGTTACTCCAGCATTTTGTGCCGACCTTCCAAATGATATATTCCATACTAAAAATGGGGTTTGGAATGCAACTCATTAATTATAAATATCTCTATTTTCTCAAAATCTTAACGTTATTTGGTGATCAATATATTTTTTGTACCACTGTACAAATATCAAGTGCTAAAGCCCTTACTTGTTTCAGAAATTATTCTTGACAAGTTTTATTTTATTGTACCAAGATAACAGAACCCAATTACAGAGAGAATCAAGACGATCCATACATAATACCCTTATATAATCAGGCACGATGCACAACAACTCTTCAATAGTTTTTTTTTAAATTACCGAAGGAGGATGGGGACAAAAAAGATTCAAGAGGAAATAATGGCACAATATCAGCAGGCTCATGGTTAAGAAAAACAGTGGCAGAGAGGTTGAAACACATGTCAAACAGTAGGACTGAATTAGCAGTTACAGCTCAGGAGAGCATGAAGCTGAACAGTTCTATGCTAGGAGCAGGGATCTAAATATTTAATATGTTGATGAACAAGCTAAAGTTGAACAATTTATTTAAAAACTAAGAACCAAGTGGAATCTTGTACAAGCTGACGATTGAGGAGTGGAGACCAAAAATCCAGACAATGTGCATACTTTAGTTCACAGGTGACAAAAACAGACAAGAGTTTCAGTAGCAACGACAGCTGGGTAGAAATTTTAGTGTTGCAATCTCAGTTCTGTCTTAGGGTTTCAAACCTGCTTCTGACAGCTGGTAGCATGCTGATGATACCACGGATAAAAGTGGCGTTTCTGACAGAGTAAAAAATAACAGGTTTCTTTAGCAAGTGATAGTCTCAATGAACGGTGAAAGGACACCACAAAACTAATTGGAAGGTAAAACTGGAAGCCATTAATTTAGCTTGTGGATATGAATAATGTTGAGATGCAACAGTACTTGCTTTTGAACTCATGGGTACTTTAATCCAGAAGGAAAGTATCTCTAGAGACTTACTACTTTTACAGATGAACAAGCTAAAATCCACACCAACCATGAAAGCAGGGAATGAAGAATGGCAAGATGGACTACAACTGTCTTTCAGGACAAGAGGACACAGTAATAATGCACCATTCACAGAAGATAGCTCAAAAAGAACACTGAAAGAACTGTAGGCCTTCAAAGATGGAAATACAAGTCATGCAAACACAAAAAAATATACATACCCCAAAGTGCTCACATGGGTCAATCACAGGCTTTCCATGGATAACATAATGGCGATTTTGAAGTGAGAGTGTAAATAGCAAAGGCAAAGGTGATACAAGCATTATTTCTTACAGCACTGAACCCAGCCACTCAACCCAATATTCTGATTACAAGAAAGGTTGAAACAAAATTAAAGGAGCAAAAAGTAAATTGTATTGCAAAAATGGGCTTGGAGAAGGAAGTCAAATATTGCCTTTGGACACAAAATGCTGGAGTATCTCAGCGGGACAGGCAGCATCTCAGGAGAAAAGGAATCGGTGACATTTCGGGTAGAGACCCTTCTTCAGACTGAAGATTGCCTTTGGACAGTTGTGCAACAATGGCTGAGGCAAACAGAGCAAATCAGAAAAATTGCAAAACACAGGGAAGCTGTTATTGAAGATTCTTAGGGAAGGCATTTATTGTCAGAGGTTGGGAAATTATCAAAGAATCTTAGGGACAGGATTTACAGTTGAGAAAAGCATGGGACTGTATAATCAGCATGGCTTTGTGCAGGGGAGCTCCTGTCTGGTAAATTTAATTTGCAATTTTTGAGGAAGATGATTCATGAGCAGATGTTGTCCATAGACATCATTAAAGCATTTTACAAGGTTCATGGTGGTACACTGGTCCAGAAAATGTAGGCTCATGGAATCCACAGCAAGTTGGCAAATTGGATCCAAAATTGGGCTGGTCACATAAGACAAGGCAGTGGAGGGTTTTTTCTTGACTGGAGGACTGTGACCAATGGTATTCTTCTATGATCAGTGCTGGAACCTCTTGTTTGTAATATATTAATGATTTGGATGAAAAGACGAAATTATACAGTAAATGGCAGGATCCCGAGAAGCACTGATGTTCAGAGATTTGGGGGTATAAATTCATATCTCTTTGGGAGGGAGTACACACAGGTAGATTAGAGTGGCAAGGAAGGTGTATGGCATGTTTGCCTTCAACTGTCAGGTAGTGAATACAAAAGCTGCAGCTGTATATAACTTTAGTTGACCACACCTGGAAAATTGTCTGCTGTTCTGGTTGCCAAATTATAAGAACATGGAGGATTGGAAGAGGATGCAAAGATATTGTCTGGATTGTAGTTTATTAGTTATGAGACAAATTTAGATTGTTTTCACTGGAATGTTGGACGCAGAGGGGTGACACAAGTATAAAATTATAGTTTATATAGAGCGTTTTTCCTCCCAGGGTGGAATACCAAATACTGGAAAGCATAAGTTTAAGTTGAGAGGAGGAAATTTAAAGAGAGATTTGTGAAGAACTATTACCACTCTAGGAACTTCATAATTTTAAACAGCTTGCAGCCTCCTTTGCTCAAAAAAAACATTTTAAAAGGGAGGAAAACAAAAAATGCAGAACTGAATATATCCAGTCGCCTGTCGTAGAGGAAGCTGCTTGAACCAATCAATATGCATGATTGAACACAAAAACATTATGGACATCAGTGGAAAACTAAAAAGATAGACTGAGATGGAGTGCAAAAAAATAGGATTTAACCGATTCAAACCTTTGAAAAGGCACTGCCTCATGAATTATGGAAACATGATGATTCATTAATGGTTCCCAGAACACGAAATGAAATTCCCACTATCTGACATTAATGCATTGTCAAAACAGACTCTGGTCATTATCACATTGGTATTGTAGGAACTTGTGATGTGGTAATTGATGCAGGTTCACGTAACTGAATACACTCCAAAAATACTTCATTGGCTACAAAATGCTTCAGAGTACCTCAGAGGATCAGAGGTGCTACATAAACAACTTTCTTTTTTCCTGGAATTAGAATCAGCTGCAGTATGAAGCAGGTGATTGCAATTGGCTTCCCCAATCAACAAAATTACTTTTTGCATCCATTGTGTTCTGCCCAGAAACAATCTTAAAATATACCTCAATCTAGCACCCCCTCTCCCCCCCCCATTACTAGGCTAAAAAAATATCAATTAATAGTATTATGAATTTCAGAGGTTTCTATTGTCCAGACTTAAATCTTCATAATGAATTGTATGGGACTGAACAGCACCCGGTTCCTGGGTAATTAAAATAAAACTGCTGCAGCACAAGAAAGACTGTGCAAATAATTATGCTAACTCCAAATTCTCATGATATGTACAGCACTTACTTTATCCACGCCCTGGCTCCCCTCCACCATGCCAATTTTTATAAAAGGCAATAAAAGCAATAGACCAATGTTAGACCTCACCGCCCCATAAAATGTCAAAAATATATATTAGAACAAATCTAGTCACTAGATATATGCATGTAGATGCAGAATGCAGAAAGAGGTAAACAAATCAAGTTTTCTGCAAAATTACAATCCTTCTCAGCAGTTACATTTTGATCAACAATATATTGAAGCTTCAACATCTCCAAAGATATTCAAATATGATGCCAAATTCAACAAATGGATCACTATTGGCTGCCTCATGAAAGCAGCCAATATAGTCAAGTACCCTTTTCACTGCAGTCTTTTGCTCTTCTCCTCTTCTGCCAAGCAGATGATACGAAAGCTTGAAAGCACATATTACCAGATTCTGGAACAGATTCTTCCCTGCTGTATCCAGATTATTTAGCTTCCATAAGCTAAGTGTAGTCCTCATCGTTTAGCCTACCTCATTGTGGAGCTTGGACTTTATCTCTGTAATTTTAATGCCATAACACTATATTCTGCACCTTGGTATATTTTTCTCTTTGCACTACCCGTTGGCTTGATTGTACTCATGTATAGTACGATTTGACTGGATAGTAAACAAAGATTTTCACTGGATACACAATCAAAAATCCACGTGTACCTACTGAATGTTTCCAGGATTTTCAATTTAATGCAGTATATTTGTTTGGTATCAAGACTTTTGTTCAAGATAAAATTAGCTATTTTTTTCCCCTCAATAAATATGCCTCTCCCTTTAATGGTTTTTACTTAAGCTTCGTACAAGCTACCCAGTAGTGCACAGTCATATATATATAAAAGATGCAAACTAAGAGTTCTCTGCAATAGAGATTAAAAAACAATGGAATATTTAAGGAAATTGTTGCACTAACAGCTGAATTGGCAACTGTTACCCAAAGGGACTAAAACTGGGGGCTTTATGGCCTAATTTGTTTGAATATCAAACCGTTAGATATCGATAGCGGTGTTAAAAACTCGAGCAATGTTTTAAATTCTCTAACTTCCATGCAAATGTACCAGATAAACTGCATACCAATGTGGGGAAAATAACTGTTCAGTTCCAAACGCATGGTTCTTCAAACTGGAATTGGGCCAATTACTGTGAAATAATTTCTTAATTCTTCTTCTCATCTTCTTCCCCAAGAACCAATATGAACCCCCCCCTATTATTGATATAATCAGATCAGAGTGCAAAACATCTGCAATAGAGACCAAATCCATATGCTAAATCAGTTAATGAGTAATCTATTAAACTGCTTTAAAAGGCAGGGAGAATCATAAATAATTCAACAATTAACAGCTCAGGAACACAGCATGTATTTAAAAACATGCAAAATTATACTGAAAGGCTATTTGATACCTTGACATAACTCACTGACAAAATGCAATAATTTTCTGTACAAGGGGCGACATTTAATCTGCGCGACCCACTTGTGCAACAGAATGGATTATGCTAAAAGCATTTGATGCAGCAACTTATCGCGGGCATTCTCATGGCTGGTTGCCTTGGTTTATTCTTGTTTCTACAAGATATCTGGATTTGAATTGTCTGAGGTGCTGAAATATAATCTGATTCACTCAGACATTGCTATAATCATATGTCGTTATGCTTAGGTGCCAAGTGTCTGTTAGTCATTTAAATGAACAAATATTGAAGTTGTATGCTATGCTCCATAAAGGACTCAGACTTTACACAAGTTTTCACGAAAACTGCTATTACTGCAGTCTACTTGTATATTCAATCCAGACATCAGCTTTCATAACTGTTTCTTGATGAATATATTTTAAAGAAATTGGTGTTAGCATTGAAAGATAGTCACATATTATAATTAATTTTGGAAGTGTTAGGAGTGGATGACAAAGATTGACAGGTCTGTCCGAAATCATTTACAAGGTACCTTGCATCCCAGAGTACTCAGGAGGTGGCCCTAGAAATTGTGGACGCATTGGGGATCATTTTCCAATGTTCTCACGACTCTGGATCAATTCCTATGGACTGGAGGGTAGCCAATGTAACTCGACTTTTTAAGAAAGGAGGGAGATAGAAAACAGGGAATTATAGACCAGTTAGCCTTACACTTAATATAATTGTATTTTATTGTATTTATGTATTTATTTGTTTTTGCATTTATTGCATATATGTTTGTACGCACCGTCAGGATTGGCTATTTTTTTAATTTCGTTGTACTCGTTGCAATGACAATAAATGAATATTATTATTATTATTATTATTATTAGTTGGGAAGATGCTTGAGTCGATTGTTAAAGATGTTATAGGAGCACACTTGGAAAGCAGTGACGGGATCGGTCAAAGTCAGCATGGATTTATGAAGGGGAAATCATGCATGACTAATTTTCTGGAATTTTTTGAGGATGTAACAAGGAGAATGGATCAGGGAGAGCCAGTGGATGTGATGTATCTGGACTTTCAAAACGCCTTTGACAAGGTCCCACACAAAATTAGAGCACATGGTATGCAAAATTAGAGCACATGGTATTGGGGGTAGGGGATTGACAAGGATAGTGAACTGGTTGGCAGACGGAAGCAAAGAGTAGGAACCAACTGGTCCTTTTCAGAATGGCAGGCAGTGACTAGTGGGGTGCCGCAAGGCTCGGTGCTGGGACCCCAGTTATTTACAATATATATTAACGATTTAGACGAGGGAATTAAATGTGACATCTCCAAGTTTGCGGATGACACAAAGCTGGGTGGCAGTGTGAGCTGCAATGAGGATGCTATGAGGCTAGAGGGGGGACTTGGATAGGTTGGGTGAGTGGGCAGATGCAGTATAATGTGGATAAATGTGAGGTTATCCACTTTGTTGGCAAGAACAGGAAGGCAGATTATTAACTGAATGGTGTCAGATTAGAAAAAGGGGAGGTGCTAAAAGACCTGGGTGTTCTTGTACATCAGTCACATGCAGGTACAGTAGGCAGCGAAGAAAGCAAATGGCATGTTGGCCTTCATTGCGAGAGGATTTGAGTTTAGGAGCAAGGAGGCCCTACTGCAGTTGTACAGGGCCCTGGTGAGACCGCACATGGAGTATTGTGTACATTTTTGGTCTCCTAATTTGAGGAAGGACATTCTTGCTATTGAGGGAGTGCAGTGTAGGTTCACCAGGTTAATTCCCGGGATGGGGTGTATGACATATGATGAAAGAATGGGTCGACTGGGCTTGTATTCACTGGAGTTTAGAAGGATGAGAGGGATCTTATAGAAACATATGAAATTCTTAAAGGATTAGACAGGCTAGATGCAGGAAAAATGTTCCCAATATTGGGAGAGTTCAGAACCAGGGGTCATAGTTTAAGAATAAGGGTACGGTAATTTAGGACTGAAATTAGGAAAAAACTCTTCACCCAGAGTTGTGAATCTGTGTAATTCTCTGCCTCAGAAGGCAGTGGAGGCCAATTCGCTGGATGTTTTCAAGAGAGAGTTAGATTTAACTTTTAGGGCTAAAGGAACCAAGGAATATGGGGAAAAAGCAGGAACGGGGTACTCATTTTAGATGATCAGCCATGATCATGGCTCAAAGGGCCAAATGGCCTTCTCCTGCGCCTATTTTTGTATGTTTCTATGAACTGCACATACTTACCAAGATGCACAGAAGAGTATGGTAACTATCTGAAATTAATCCTTTCTTAATTTTGTAACCACTGTGGAAATAGATTCAGGATCTGGTTTCTCTATCAAGGATAATAAGAAGAAGACAAGGCGCTTGACAGCAAAAGGAAACATACATGCTAAAATTTACTCAAAGGATAATCAATTGCAAAGGAGGCCATTCTTTACTGGGTTAAGCTCTACATTCCTGACACCCAAGGTCATTCTAAATGTTGACTAATGAATTACCACGGGGTAATCACTCAAAGGTAATCCTATTCTCAGTCATACCATTTACTGTGCAAAACAGTTATAATTAATACGGCAAGGATAGAGTGGAGTCTTTCAGCTTACTTTGCCTCAAGCTAAGCCAATGACTTGCAACTTTTCTTACCACTATGTATAAACCAACATTCGTTAAACAATCTCTTCAAAGGGTCAAAAACGTCAGTAGGAATCTGACAAAGAAATATCTTAGCAACAACAAATGCTGAAGGAACTCAGCAGGCCGAGCGGCATCTGCACTTGGGAAGGAATGGTTGACATTTCAGGCCAAACCCTTGCATCAAACTATCTGGGCATTTCATCCTCTTCTTCCCCCCCTCCAACACAAAAGGAAAATTAGTACAGGGCCCCATTGGTCTCCCCCATCTTCATCATGGGGAATTAAAAAGCTAATTTAAATGCTGCTAGCCTACCGGGGGAAGAAACCAACACCAATTGGGACAATTACTCAACTAAAATGTGATGGCAGGAATTGTTCTTCACACACATGTACTTGGTGCAAAGGAAGTGACAGCTGCAACTGAGAAGGAAATAGAACAAAATGTAGCATGCATGCATTGAGGTCTGATTTATTAGTTGTATGAACTGTATTTCCTCTCAGACCACCAGTTTTATAGAGGATTCGGCAGGAAACTGCCAAGTGCAGGTGAAGACACAAGAACAGACAGATGCTGGAATATTGATCAAAATACAAAATACAAGTCAGGCAGCATATGAGGGAAATCGACAGGTACCTGTGAAGGGGGTGGGGGGATGATTGGCATTCAAATATATTAAGTGACAAAGGTTAGAGATGAACAGGAAGCAAAAAGGTGTCAGATCAGGAGAAAGGAAATATAAAGCTGGAGAGGGATATAGGTGGTAGGGAAAGGGGGAGATGAAAGGGAAATGGGAGACATAGGATGGGTGATGAGAACACAGAGGGGATGTACCTTAATAACATTTTCTATTGAGTTTAAAATGTGGTTCTGAAAACATTTGTTCCTTGAGTATCTGCTGGTGGATGGGAGACAAACATGGGGAGGGGAAACGAACAGGCTGACAGGAGGGGAGTGTAGTCATACAGCATAGAAACAGGCCCTTTTAGTCCCATTTGCCTGCATTTGGCACAAATTCTTCTAAATCCATGTTATCCATGTACATGTCCAAATATCCCTCAGATGTTACTGTTGTTCTGCCTCAACTGCTTCCATGTAGCCAGCACCCTCAGCATGAAATAGTTGGACCTCAGGTTCCTAGTAAATCTTCCCCATCCCCTCATCTTAAACCATATCATATCATCATATCATATATATACAGCCGGAAACAGGCCTTTTCGGCCCACCAAGTCCGTGCCGCCCAGCGATCCCCGTACATTAACACTATCCTACACCCACTAGGGACAATTTTTTTTATAAACATTTACCCAGCCAATTAACCTACATACCTGTACGTCTTTGGAGTGTGGGAGGAAACCGAAGATCTCGGAGAAAACCCACGCAGGTCACGGGGAGAACGTACAAACTCCTTACAGTACAGCACCCGTAGTCAGGATCGAACCTGAGTCTCCGGCGCTGCATTCGCTGTAAAGCAACAACTCTACCGCTGCGCTACCCAAACCAATGTCCTCTAGTTCTTGATTCCCCTACCCTAGGGAAAAGACCATTCACATTCACTTTATGCACTCATGATTTCATACACATTTATAAAAATCACCCCTCAGCCTCCTACACGCCAAGGCAGGGAGTGGAATGGCAAGGTCGAAGACTGCAAGCATGTTCATCACCCCCAAACCTCCCCATCCCCTCCACCCTCCTTCACTGCCCCTCCATCCCCTTCCCCCATCACCCACTTCTACTCCCCTCAACCACTACCACCCCTTCTCCGCCCGTCCAGCCTCATCCTTCACCCCCTTTCCCTCCACCCCCATCTTCCCCTTAACCCTCTTCTTCCCCTCCACCCCTTTCCCTCAACCTCCCTCTTCCCTTCAATTCTCCTGCATCCCCCCCTCAATTCCCCTTCCACACCCTCTTCCACACCCCTCAAGTCCCCACCACCCCCCCTCTTCCCTTCCACCCCCCCCTCTTCCCTTCCACCCCTTCCCTTCCCCTCCACCCCCCTCAATTCCCCTTCCATCCCCCTCTTCCCCTTCCACACCCCTCAATTCCCCACCACCCCCCCTCTTCCCCTTCCCTCCCCACCCTTCACCCCCCCTTCATCCCCCCCCCTTCATCCTGCCCCTCTGTGCACGCGCGGGTGGGGGGGCGGGCGCGCGCCACTCACCCATGTCGCGGGGCGGCGCGGGGCCGGGTCCCCGATCTACGGCCGTTGGTCCGCGCGCGCCTCAGAGGGTCGTGAGAGGAGAGAAGATGGAGCCGAGCGGATGGGATCGTCGCTGTCGCCGCCGGTGGAGAAGCTCAGCGAGGGGCTCTTCACCGGGATGGGGATGGGGTGGGACGCGAAGCCAGCCGGCCGGCCTTTCGCTCGCCCTGGGCCAGGCAATGAGGTACAACCCCGACACCGCGCCCTGACTGACGTCTTCACTCGCTCCGTGATAGCGGGGCAAGCCGCGGGTGTCGAGGTCCCTCCCTCCCTCCTTCCTTCCCCTCAGCCGGTCGATGCTACTGAGCCGCCGCCGTGAGCTGCTCACCACCAGCACCACTGCGGCTGCGCGTCCGCCGTCCCGCCCCTCCGTCCCGTCCCCGCCGGCCGCCCGTTGGTGGAAGCCCCCGTCCATCACAGGGACGCGCACCAATAGCGCTGCGGTGGGCGGGACTACCAGCGCCAGCCCGTCTCTCATTGGCTGCCTGCCCCTGCTCGGTTGTCCCGCCCCAGGAATGTCTCTGATTGGGCGCTGTCCGGGACGCCGGTATCATCGCTCGAGATGTCAATCAAGCCGCCTCCTGTATTGGAGCGACAGTACAAGACCATTCGGCCCATTGGGTCAGATCTTTCAATGTGATCCCACCATCAGTCACCTCTTCCCATTCCCACCCCTTTCTACAGAGACCGCTCCCTCCGTGATTCCTTGGTCCGCTCGTTGCATCCCATTCAAACCATCCCTTCCCTGAGCAACACCTGTCCCTATATCTCCTCCCTCACCTTCATCCAGAGACCCCAGCAGTCCATTCAGGTGCGACTTAGAGGTTCATGTGCAGCACCTCTAACCTCATCTGCTGCATCCGGTATTCCTGATGTGGTCTATTGCACATCAGAGAGACCACGTGCAAACTAGGCAACCGTTTAGCCAAACACTTGCTTTTGGACTGCCAAGGCCTGCTGGGTCAAGCGGTTGCTAATCATTTTAACTTCCCTTCCCATCCCCATACTAACCATACTGCCCTGGGCCTCCTCCATTGCCTGAATGAGGCCACCCGCAAAATGAAAGAACAGTACATATCGCGCTATTCACAAAATGCTGGAGTAACTCAGCAGGTTAGGCAGCATCTCGGGAGAGAAGGAATGGGTGACGTTTCGGGTCGAGACCCTGCTTCAGATCGCCCAGCAGAACCATCCTATGAACACTACAGAGCAGTCCTGAGCTACCATCTACCTCAATGATGAAAGATAGTCTGAGAGTCTCCAGTGAGGTAGATTGTAAGTCAGGAGCACCCTCTAGTTGTAGACTGGGGACCCACGTTCAATTCTGACCTTGGATGCTGTCTGTGTGGAGTTTGCATGTTCTCCCTGTGACCATGTGGGTTTTCTCCAGGTGCTCTAGTTTCCTCCCACATCCCAAAGACGTGTGGGTTTGTAGGTTAAATGGCCTTTGTAAATTGTCCCTGGTTCATAGGGTGTGGGACAATGTAGAACTAGTGTGAATAAATTTAAGGATAGATTCTCTTTTTCATGTATCTGTACATTGTGGATGCTCGATTGTAATCATGTATTGTCTTTCTGTTGACTGGTTAGCACACAACAAAAGCTTTTCACTGTACCTCAGTACAAGTGACAATAAACTAAAATAAACAACTTGTTGATCATGAAAACATTTTGGTCAGCATAAATTCTGACACATGTACCGAGGTACAGTGAAAAGCTTAGTTTTGCATGCCATGGAAACAGATCAGATAACACTATATAGAAATACAATGCAGCTAAACTCAAGTACAATAGATTGAGCAAAAGGGGGAGATACAGAGTGCAGAGATATATATTGTAGCGCATCAGTTCTGTAGACAAAGTCCAATATCCGCAAATATCCGCAAATGGGTAGAGATTAATCAGACAGTACTCTTGCTTATAGAAGGGCCGTTCCGAAGCCTGATAAAAGAGGGTTAGAAGCTTTGAATGATTTGACATTGAATCTGTTAGGTCTCTTTCTCGAGAGTCAAGAGAGTTTAATTGTCATACGTACTGACATGGAACAATGAAATTCTCACTTGCAGCAGCAAAACAGACTGGTAAATGCAGTACTCACTTTAGTCTTTAAACTTTAGAATACAGCATGGAAATAGACCCTCTGGCCCACCGAGTCCGCACCAACCAGTGATTCCCTTACGCCAATTAACCTATAAACCTGCTTTGGTGGAAGGAAATGGGAGCATCCGCAGAAAACCCACGCAGTCACAAGGAGAATGTACAAACTCTGAACCGATTAGCACCCGTTGTGAGGATCAAACTCGGGTCTCTGGTCCTGTAAGGCAGCAAATCTACCACTGTGCCATCATGCCATCCAACAGATAATTAAAATAAAATTCAATAAATTCATAACCATATTGCTGGTGCAAAACAACTCTTGAAGTTCGTTATGCAACTAAAGATACAGTACATACAAGTTCAGAGTTGCTGAAGTTAATGTTGTGTAGTGTTCTAAAGCCTGATGATTGTCTCAGTACTATCACTGTGATAGAAATCTCAAATTTATTATTAACATCTTTGATGATGCATAGAAAGCCACATCGACCGATAACTCAAATTAAAATCCCATTAACTGTCGAAAAAATATTTTAAAATGTTATTTGAATGATGCCACATATATAGAGAGAGACAGAGAGAGCACTAGTATACACAAAAAAGAAATTCCCTGTCTGGCGAAAAAATAAAACGGGGAAGGCGGCTCAACCGTGGGAAATCAAGGATAGTGTTAAATCCAAGGAAAAGGCATATATGTTGGCCAGAGGAAGCAGCAAACTGGGGGAAATTTAGAACTCAACAGAGGAGGACAAAGGAGTTAATTAAGAGGGGGAATAAAGAGCATGAAAGAAAGCTTGTGGGGAATGTAAAAACTGACTCTAAAAGCTTCTTTAGATATGTAAAAAGGAAAAGATTAGTGAAGACAAATATAGGTCCCTTACAATCAGAGCCAGGTGAATTTATAATGGGAAACAAAGAAATGGCAGAACAGTTAAACAAGTACTTTGATTCAGTCTTCACTAAGGAAGACGCAAACAATCTTCCAGAAATACTAGGGGACCGAGGATCTAGTGGGAGGGAGGAACTGAAGGGAATCCACATTTGTCAGGAAATGGTGTTAGGTAAACTGTTGGGACTGAAGGCAGATAAATCCCCAGGGCCTGATGATCTGCATCCCAGAGTACTCAAGGAGGTGGCCCTAGAAATTGTGGATGCATTGGTGATCATTTTCCAATGTTCTCTCGACTCTGGATCAGTTCCTGTGGACTGGAGGGTAGCCAATGTAACCCCACTTTTTAAGAAAGGAGGGAGAGAGAAAACAGTTAGCCTTACACCAGTAGTGGGGAAGATGCTTGGTCGATTGTTAAAGATGTTATAGCAGCGCATTTGGAAAGCAGTGACAGGATCGGTCAAAGTCAGCATGGATTTATGAAGGGGAAATCATGCTTGACTAATCTTTTGGAATTTTTTGAGGATGTAATAAGTAGAATGGATGTAATAAGTAGAATGGATAAGGAAGAGCCAGTGGATGTGATGTATCTGGACTTTCAAAAAGCCTTTGACAAGGTCCCACATAAGAGATTAGTGTGCAAAATTAGAGCTCATGGTATCGGGGGTAGGGGATTGACATGGATAGTGAACTGGCTGATAGACAAGAGGCAAAGAGTAGGAATTAAAGGGTCCTTTTCAGAATGGCAGACAGTGACTAGTGTGGTGCGGCAAGGCTCGGTGCTGGGACCCCAGTTATTTACATATATATTAACGATTTAGACGAGGGATTTAAATGTGACATCTCCAAGTCTATGGATGACACAAAGCTGGGAGGAATTCTGCGCTGCGATGAGGATGTTATGAGGCTGCAGGTGATTTGGATAGGTTGGGTGAGTCGGCAGATGCAGTACATTGTGGATAAATGTGAGGTTACCCACTTTGGTGGCAAGAAGAGGAAGGCAGATTATTATCTCAATGGCATCAGATTAGGAAAAGGGAAGGTGCCACAAGACCTGGGTGTGCTTGTACATCAGTCACTGGAAGTAAGCATGCAGGTACAGCAGGCAGTGAAGAAAGCTAATGGCATGTTGGCCTTCAAACTTACCTCATGGTGAACTTTGCACTTTTTCTCTGTAACTGCCATATCATAAGGCTGTGATACGATATTCTGTACTGTGGTACTTTTCTCTTATATTTGTGTATGACTTGATTGTCCTCTTGTATAATGAATTGGCTGGAAAGCATGCAAAGCACTTTGGCGTATCTCAGTACACATGACAATAATAAACCAGTACCAATACTGAGTGAATTGTTAATGAGCATTGCTTCTTGGAAAAATTTGCCTCAGAATAAAGGTTTGGTAGAATAATGCCTCGACTCCAAATTAAATGAAGTAGTGTTGTAGTTTCTGGAATTTATAAGGTGAAAGGGCAAACTGATTTAACTTGTTAAAAGAAACACATAAATATAGTCATTGGATAGTTCAGGACAAGAGGAGAGATAGAAGATAAAAGATAGAGCCATATCTTTCAAGAGTACAGTTAGAAACACTACACACAATTTCCTAAAGACATGACTGCACATACCTATCCTTTCTCATATTATCAAATTGACAACGTTCCTTTGAAAATGAGTCAGAATTCCTTCAGTGTGATGCTGATTCTTTAATCCCTTTGTTTCCCAGCATCATACTTGGAAGAGACTGCTGTCCTCGTGGCAACATGCGGGCTATACCTCAAACTCCACTGCATACTTCTGCAATTATGCAATGTAAACCCAGCAGGCATTACAGAGAATTACTCAGAAATTAAAACACAGGGTAAAGAATATTTATCCCAACTGATTCACACTGAAGGTTTTCTTCCCAAAAATGTTTAATTTCCTCTGGAATGCATTGTGTGTTTACTACTGGCACTGCATCTATTTAACCTTGGTCATAAAAAATAGTAGACACAATGAACTGCAGACACAAAGTGCTGGAGTAACATGGATAGATAATGTTTCGGGTCGGGACCCTTCTTAAGACCATGTAATAATAATAATAATAATGCATTTTATTTATATAGCGCTTTTCATATACTCAAAGACGCTTTACAGAGATTTTGAGAACATAGACATAGAACATAGACCAAGAACTGCAGATGCTGGTTAGACCGAAGATAGACACAAAGTGTTGGAGTAACTCAGCGGGTCAGGTAACATCTCTGGAAACCATGGATAAGTGACATTTCGGTTTGGGACCCTTCTTCAGTCTGAGTTACTTGAGCACTTTGTGTCTATTTTTTTGTAAACCAGCATTTGCAGTTCCTTGTTTCTACATTTCAGGTCAGTACCCTTCTTCAGAATCAAGGGATTTTGAGATATGTATCCCTCTTGGGATCACACGTGGCTGATCAGGGAACCACTCTGTCTGTGGTCTCTGTTGCCGGGCCTGATTTGTCCTGGTCTTTTCTTGCTTCCAGTCCCCACCGCCCCACTCCAATCAGTCTGAAGATGGGTGCCGAGCTGAAACATCACCTATCCATGTCCTCCAGAGATGTTGCCTGGATGTTGCAGTTATTCTGGCACTTTGTGTTTTTTTAAATAGAAAATAGTCATGTTCTTTGCTTTATTTCTTAAGCTTGAATGCTTTGTTCAATACTGCTTTATTTGCAAACTTTGTAGATGGAGTTTACAACATATTTGTGAACTTTGCTTAATAGATAAGACTAGACCAAGTTGGGCCCAAACCTCTCCTGCATTGGTGCAGCACCCTCTCCCCCCTCCCCCCTCTCCCTCCCCCCTCTCCCTCCCTCCCCCCTCTCCCACCTCCCCTCCTCTCTCCCCCTCCCCCCTTCCCCCTCCCCCTCACTCCATCCCCCTCAACCCCCCTATCCTCCCTCCTCCCCACTCTCCCTCTAACCCCCTCCCTCTCTCCCTCCCTCCCTAGGATATAGATTTAAACTTTAAAATGTGAATAACTTAAAAAATATAACACCGATTTCAATGAAACTTCTTCCATTAGCACTAAAGGGATGATGGTAAGTAAGGTGGGCCTAAAATTGTCACGCTATCATGTACTGTTTTGGCTGTAGTTCAGGAACAAACAAACAAACAAATGGGAGTTTTAGTATATAGATGTGTCTTGAGTCAACAGATTTAAGCTCCACTCCAGAGACAAATCAGCATATAAATCTAGGCTGGTATTTAAGGGATCATTTGAGAGCTCTGTACTAGAGTCATAGTCATTTAGAAATTAAAAGTAACTAGCAAATTTGCAGATGACACAAAGCTGGATGACAATGTGAACTGTGAAGAGGATGCAGGGTGACTTGGATAGGTTGGGTGAGTGGGCAGATGCATGGCAGGTGCAGTATAATGTGGATAAATGTGAGGTTATCCACTTTAGTGGCAAGAACAAGAAGGCAGCTTATTATCTGAATTGTGTCAGATTAGGAAAGGGGGAAATGCAATGAAACCTGGATGTCCTTGTACATCAGTCACTGAACGTAAGCAGCAGGTACAGCAGGTAGTGAAGAAAGCAAATGGCATGTTGGCCTTCATAACGAGAGGATTTGAGTATAGGAGCAGAGGTCCTTCTGCAGTTGTACAGGGCCCTCATGAGATCACACCTGGAGTCTTGTGCACAGTTTTGGTCTCCTAATTTGAGGAAGGACATTCTGAGGGAGTGCAGCGTAGGTTCACAAGGTTATTTCCCAGGATGGCAGGACTTTCATATGATGAAAGAATGGAATGACTGGGCCTTTATTCACTGGAATTTAGAAGGATGAGAAGAGATCTTATAGAAACATATAAAATTATTAAGGGATTGGACACGCTGGATGCAGGAAACATGTTCCCGATTTTGGGGGAGTCCAGAACCAGGGGCCACAGTTTAAGAATAAGGAGTAGGCCATTTAGAACTGAGGTGAGGAAAACCCTTTTCACCCAGAGAGTTGTGAATTGGTGGAATTCTCTGCCTCAGAAGGCAGTGGAGGCCGGTTCACTGGATGCATTCAAAAGAGCTCTTGGGGCTTGTGGAATCAAGGGATATGGGGAGAAGGCAGGAACAGGGTACTGATTGTGGATGATCAGCCATGATCACATTGAATGGCATGCTGGCTCAAAGGGCCGAATGGCCTACTCCTGCACCTATTATCTATGTATCTACCTACATATGAATTCTCTTTTTAAAAAAAGAACCTGTAGATGCAAGTATATCATTGGGGTTATCAAGTGGGCACCTCCCTTCATTG
This sequence comes from Rhinoraja longicauda, assembly GCF_053455715.1. Classification (NCBI taxonomy): domain Eukaryota; kingdom Metazoa; phylum Chordata; class Chondrichthyes; order Rajiformes; family Arhynchobatidae; genus Rhinoraja; species Rhinoraja longicauda. The sequence continues at coordinate 97,077,899 of NC_135953.1, forward strand.
GTGTTTCATTGAGTCAGGCCCACAACACCTCGGGAAGGCTCAACAGTTGGTTCTGGTCTCACCTGCTCTCACCACCGATGCTATCAATATCTACTAAATAAAGGAAGCTGCAGCCAATTAGCTCACTCGAACAAATGCTAAACACCTGCATCCTATCTTTCACTAATCCGAGCCCATCATTAAGCTTGTAACACCACAAATATCACCCTTCCACAAGACTGCAGTATATTTGCACAGACTACAATTACAAAGAAATACACATACTGCATGTCATATGTTTCCTTTCTGCCCCCAACTGACACTATTTCTTCTCCACCACATCCACCTACAGCCTTGCACTGCTGCCTCTGACATTTGCTTTACAGCCTGACGTAAACTCTGTCCGCGAATTCTTAAAGGGCCTGTCCCAGTTAGGTGATTTTAAGGCTACTGTCGGTGACTAGGCTGTCGCCGAACGTCGCCGGGGTGTCGTGGGCATGATCGTGAGGAGTCTTCAATGAATCGTAGCAGATCTCGGCGCGTCGCGGAAAAATGTACCTGCTAGAAATTTCTCGGTGACAGCTGGCTTGTTGCCAGGTATCGTAGCTTATTGCATGCTGTCGCATGCTGTCCCCAGGTTTGCTAGGTTGTCGTCGGTACTGAGGACGGATGAATTTCATTGTCGACTACCAACGTCAACCGGAGACAGGTAACGGGATCAGGAGAAGGCAAGGTCCGACAAGAACTGTCAAAACCTGTTTTGACAGCTGACAAAAGTGCAGCTGCAACAGCCAGGTGTGGAATGGGGGCGGAGACCGCGATGCTGTCAAAGGTGGGCGGACACTTGAGCAAACCGACAGCAAGGTCCGGCCAGTGAAATTGTTAGGCATATTTTGTAATCGTTTGAAGTGTCCGTTTTTAATAAAAGATTTTGGCATATAGTTATCCATCTTTCATAGGAATATAGTTTGTTGTAATAAAGTTGATTTTGGTGATTTAAAAAAAAAAATAGAGTCTGAATTGATTATGTCTCTCAGTACTTCAATCTGACTCTTCACACCACGGGACCCACTCACAAGTTAGGTCATACACTCGAACTAGTGTTATTATCCGGATTCCCAATCTACAACATTGAAACCACTGAGGCCTGTCTATCGGACCACAGCGCTATAATTTTTGACGCATCTCTGCCTTTATCTCCCGCAAAATCTCATCTCCCTGTTCGTTACTCCCGCGACATAAATTCATTGACTGCCAGTAAATTCTCCGAGGCTCTCACAGCTGCCCCCAACATCTGCACTATTGAGGCTTCTCCCCCCCATCTCAGCACTGAGGATCTCACCTCTTTATTTAATATCACTTGCTCTTCCATCCTGGATTCTATCGCTCCCCTTAAAATGGAAAAGCCTAAGCCCAAAGGTCGGCCTTGGCTCAATGACACCACCAGAGCCCTAAGAAGGGAGTGCAGAAAATCAGAACAGAGGTGGAAATGTGACAAGCTTCAAATTTCCTTCGAAACTCTGAGAAACAATCTTCTCAAATACCAGGAAGCAGTAAAGTCTGCTAGAGCACAATACTTCTCCGACCTTATCTCCAAAAACTCTCATAACTCCAAGGTCCTATTTAGCACAATTACCTCTGTCATATGTCCCGCCCCCAGTACCAGCTTAGTTGGGTCCCCTGCTAAGTGCGAAGAATTCGCTAAATTTTTCACCAGCAAAGTTGAGAACATTAGAATGAACATTTCCCCTCCCACCCGTGACCTAGCTGTCTCACTAGTCTGTTCATCTAAATTGGACTGTTTGCAACCCGTCACTCTATCCTCCCTTGCAAAGCTTGTCTCCGCTATGAAACCTGCAACCTGCCCCCTCGATCCTGCCCCCACTGCCCTTCTGAAGGATGTCATTGCAATAGCCGGTCCCAGCATCCTCTCTATTATCAACAGTTCTCTGGCCACTGACACTGTTCCAACCTGTTTCAAGCACGCGGTGGTCCAGCCCCTACTGAATAAACCTAACCTAGACCCCACCTTGCCTAGCAACTACAGACCCATTTCCAAACTGTCATTCCTGTCAAAAGTCCTTGAAAAGGCAATTCTAAACCAATTAGTGCCCTACCTACACCAAAACACCATCCTGGAAAGTTTCCAGTCAGGTTTCAGAGCCCACCACAGCACAGAGTCTGCCTGGTTGAAGGTACACAATGACCTGCTTCTCGCCATCGACACCGGCGACTGTGCAATCCTGCTCCTTCTCGACCTCAGGGCAGCGTTCGATACAGTGGACCACACCATCCTTATTGACCGTCTCCGGTACGCGGTTGGCATTGATGGCACTGCCCTGAGCTGGTTCGTTTCCTACCTCAAAGATAGGAGTTTCGCCATCAACATAGGCAGTTATTCCTCTTCTCCAGCTAGCCTCTCCTGCGGAGTTCCACAAGGCTCCATCCTAGGCCCCATTCTCTTCTCTCTATACATGCTCCCCCTTGGCCAAATCATTCAAAGGCACGGCATTTCTTTCCACTGCTATGCCGATGACACTCAGCTGTACCTCCCCCTGAAACCCAAACCAGTCAAATTTAAACAGCCTCTTACACTGCCTTGAGGACATAAAATGTTGGATGGCACAGAACTTCCTCCAATTAAACGAGAGCAAGTCTGAGGTCATCCTATTAGGCCCCCCCGACTCCATCAAATTGATAACAGGCAGTCTTGGAAGCCTATCCTGCCTAGTCAAACCGCATGTCAAAAACCTCGGCATGATATTTGACTCTGCATTAAAGTTTGACAAGCAAGTCAACGCTGTGGTAAAAGCCAGCTTCTTCCAACTTCGTACCATAGCTAAAATCAAACCTTTCCTCCAATTCGACCACACTGAAAAAATCATTCACGCTTTCATTTCCTCCCGCCTAGACTACTGCAACTCCCTATACACTGGGATCAGCCAATCATCCCTGTCCCGCCTGCAACTGGTCCAAAACGCCGCAGCGAGACTCCTGACGGGTACCCGTAAAAGGGACCACATCACGCCGATTCTGGCCTCCCTCCACTGGCTCCCTGTACGGTACAGAATCAACTTCAAGCTCCTCCTATTCACATATAAAGCCCTAAATGGACATTCCCCCCCCTACATCAAAAATCTTCTAACCCACCTCTCTAACTCCAGGTCCCTCAGGTCGGCCGACTTGGGGCTACTCACTATCCCGCGGTCTAGGCTTAAGCTCAGGGGTGACCGCGCTTTTGCGGTTGCAGCTCCTAGACTGTGGAACAGCATCCCTCTCCCCATCAGAACTGCCCCCTCCATCGACTCCTTTAAGTCCAAGCTCAAAACCTATTTCTACTCCCTAGCGTTTGAGGCCCATTGAGGAGGCGCTGTGAACTGTTTTGTATGTGCTGTTATGTTTGTGTGCTACTGTATGTTTCATTTTTTCCTTAGTACCTAATCAGATGTACAGCACTTTGGTCAACGTGGGTTGTTTTTAAATGTGCTATACAAATAAAAATTGATTGATTGATTGATTGATTTATCATGGCATCTCATTCAAAGATTCTAGTCTCATTCATTTTGGCAATGAAATAAAACGCTGACACAGGCACTGCACTATGAGAACTCTTTTCATTCATCTATATTTTTATTCACTGAAAAACCCTTGTCGCAGATGCATTTAGAAGCACATAATATTAAATTAAGAAAATGCATTTGAAGATGCCAGAAGATAGTTTTGTTTATCCAATTTATTTACCGCCAGGACATTTGACAGGTAGATTGGGGACGACAGTCTGACGGTCAGGTAAGCGTGGGAATTTTGTGATGTTTCCGAAGACGGTGTAATCTCTTAGCCAGGTGCTAGTTTCACAAAAAAAAGTAACTTGTATCGATTTATTCACAAAATGCTGGAGTAACTCAGCAGGTCAGGCAGCATCTCGGGAGAGAAGGAATGGGTGATATTTCGGGTCGAGACCCTTCTTCAGTCTGAACGTCACCCATTCCTTCTCTCCCGAGATGCTGCCTGACCTGCTGAGTTATCCAGCATTTTGTGAATAAATCGATTTGTACCAGCATCTGCAGTTATTTTCTTATATAACTTGTATCGACCTGACTCGGCATTGTCGTGGTCATTGTCGTAGGGTAAAAGAAAATTTCGGCAATCTGCTACGACTTTGACAGACGCCGGTAGTCGCCTTAAAAATTGCATAACTGGGACAGGCCCTTAACTCTCTAAATAGCGGCATGGTTGATCTCACTATGAAACCTCTACAACTCACCTCTACAGGACATACTCATGGTCTCCATCCTCGCTGCTCAACATCTGCTGCCAACTCTACTTTTCCTTTCATAAGCCTCATCCACTAAGTTCTCCCAAGGCACTGTCAGTTCTATAAAATACACTATCCTCTGACTAACTGACCATAACACTATATCAGGCCTCAAATTAGTAGTAATTATTTCCTGCGGAACAATGCTTTCCTCCTAAATCTACCCGCATCATTGGCTCCCCGTAACTGGCCTGACTCATACCTATCTGCAAACTTCCCTCCTCTACCTTTCTCTCCCACAAACAAAATTAATTACTACACTCCCAGTCTGATGCCTACTGAATTCACATGTACTCTCCTCCTCTCAATTGCTGCAGCTATGTACTTCAATATCTGGTTATGCCGCCAAATATACCGACCCTGAGAAAGACTAGTCCTACATCCTGACAAAATATGCCTCAACATTGCCACCTCTGAACACAAGGGACACACCAGGTCCCCACCTACCCATTGTTTGAGGTTCTGCGGTGATGGCAGCACATCATAAATAGACCTTGTAAGGAAACTTACATGACCCGCCTCCATACATGACAGGTCCCTCTAGCTAAACCTCTTTTCTACACTTTCCCAGTTCATCCACTGTCCCTGCTTCACCTGAGCTACTGCTCATATCTCTCACTGCTTCCTCTTGACAACGTACCTGCTATACAACCAATTTCCTCCTCTCTGTTGGACCTGCCTTACTCCACCCTGGCTTCCCTGTGCTGAGTCCTAAGCTTCCTTTCCATTGCTGCACCCTACTAACAATGTCTGTGTGCCTCAGAGCTGATTGTGCTTCTTCTACTGCCTGCTTTGAGTTCCACTTCCTCACTCTACTTACACTTGGCACCAGATTACTAACTATGGTATCCTTACTCCCTGATAATTGCAACTCTAACCTCACCTTAACACACTTAAACTCCTCTGTTCGTCTAGACAATGGGAAATGGAGAATACTTTTCCCATATAAAGCCACATTATTAAGACACCATGGAACTCCTAACCATTTCCTAATATGGTGAATTAACCAATCTCTTTAACCTTTCCACCTTAGAAATTGGCACCTCATATACTGTCAATGGCCACATCAACCTAGGGAATAGTACAAACTTCAAACACCACAACTTCAACTTGCCCTGACTTCTCTATCCTTTCTAACCCGTCAGTAACAACCTTTCTAAGTTGCTGAACCTGTTCAGTGTCATCCAAGTTCCTGTTTTACCACCTACCACCTACTGGTTTCTCCATTATAGACGGGATTTTTTCTTCATCTACACAGAACCTTTTCTCCACTACCTTTCCTCTTGCCAAAGAAATACTCCGTGACTTACTAGGTTTAATCTTCAATCTAGCCCATTTAAGATTATCATTTAACTTCTCTAACAACCTTCTTATACATCTACTATTGTGGTCACCAAGGTCATATCATCCATAAAGACCCTGATTGGAGGGAGGTCCTGCTGTCTCTCCCCGCCACCGACCCACCATGATGCTCTAATCACTCGCTCCATTGCCATTGTAAACGCAAACAGGGAAATAGTACACCCTGCCATAATGCCCATCTCTAGTCTCTGCCATGCTGTCGTAAAATCTGCTGTACTAAAACACATTCAGACATCTTGGAAATATGCTTTCACTAAATTTACTATTGGTCCTGGAACTCTAAAGAAATCAAAAGCACTCCAAATAAGACTATGTGGCACAGATCCAAACGCATTTGCCAGGTCCAAAAACACCACGTGCAAATCTCTTCTCTCGAGCTTGGCTGTCTGAATCTAGTGCCATATTACACTAATGTGTTCTAAGCAACCTGTGAAACCTGGGATTCCTGCTTTCTGCACTGTGGTATCTATTAACCTACTCCTTTCTAAGTAACTTGCCAGCCTCTGTGCCACTCTGCTAAAGAAAATCTTGCCTTCTACATTTAGGAGACATATAGGCCTAAACTGACTTAACTGAAGACTCTTTCTCTTTGGGAATGAAAATTCCCCCTGCTCTCCACCAAACCCTTGGGACGACCTGCTTCTCCCAAACGTTACGCAAGAGCCTCCACAAGAATCTAAGCACATCTGGTGCACTTTTATATACCTGGTAATGGACTTCATTCGGCCCTGGGACTGAAGAAGCCTTTGCACGCTTTATTATGGCTTCCATTTCCTTTCACTTTGGTGGCAAAACATCTACCATACTCTATCTCTCCTAAGGGTGCTATATCTGGAGGGAAACCCATTCCCCTTTTCTTTTCTGGATCCATGTATGTCCTTTTTAAATATTCTGTACCTTCTTTTTCTCAATAACACCAAATCTGTCTACACCATATTGAAAAATAAACTCTCCCATCTTATCTAACTTGTTTTCTACTGCCACTTTCAGACTCTCTTGCGCCTATACCAAATCTATATTAACAGTTTCCCATTCCTTCCTTTCACTTGCCCTTGGCCATTTAACACTAGGTTTCTTCCTGACTGGCAGATTAACCTCACCACCACCTACATCCCCCTCTACAGCTCTTGTTCCCTCCTCATCAGTAACAGGGGTAATGATATCCTGTGAGCAGTGGTTTTCTACCTGTCGCTGGACTTCACTCGACTGACTTTTCAAGAAGTACTGTTCAATGCGATTTCCCTGCACTCCCTCTAACAAGCACTTATTCTTTCCCTGGTGTATTCTGAGGCCCTTTGCTGTTGTTATTTTCTGCCAACCACAACAGACCTGGAGCTTCCTTCTATCTACCACTGAGCCGCTGTCCTTCATTGATGCGCTAATCCTACTTGTAGTGTTTTCTGTTCCATGGTCTGTAGCCGGGTAACCACCTGTGAGTCATCTTCCACCCCCGTTCTCGCAGACTCTAGGGGTATCTTTCTTTTATTTGTCATAGCTTTTTAGGGGTCGATGAGACTGTTTACAATCTATGCCACTGCTGCAATGAGGTGCTAACCCATAACAGCTCCAGTGGGGTCTATTCCCACCTGTCAGCTGTCTTTCCAAGCTGTCACATGGACTTTCCCTAGTTGTCAGCTGCTCTGGGCTAAATGTTAAATTACAATAAGTACCTACTGTAATATAGCTGTAGTAATATTTCTAATAGTATCTATAGTAATAGTATAGTAACATTTAAAAGGCATTAGGCCAGGTGTATGGATAGGAAAAGTTTAGAGAGATGTGGGCTAAACGCTGGCAAATGCTGGCAAGTTGGTCTAGTCGAGCATCTTGGTCAGCATGGATGAGTTGGGCCAAAGGGTCTATTTCTGTGCTGTACGGCTCTGTGACTCCATGACCCAGTAATGTTTTAAGATGTTGGTTGAGAGAGTAATACTTCCACTCAGATACACAGGGGAACAACACTGAACATAACACCAGCGTGAAACCCCCCCCACTTCTTCTCAGGTAGCTTTGAATGATCAGTACAAATTTGTAAATCATTAATCATAATCCATTGGGCTAAATGGCACTCACACTTCCTTGAACGGGCTTTGCACTGCCAGTCTGAGGTACATTTTGGCTATTATTTATGTTACTTGGGAACTAGACTCAGGAATCATAGAAGCATTGATTTTTCTACTGTGCTAAAAGGCTTTGTGCAATCAACCACATGCATCCCTGTTCATTTGCAAAGTAAGCTTATGAATACTTTAGCAAAAACACCAAGTGCTGGAGGAACTCAGCGGGGCAGCAATGTTTCAATATGGTACTTTACTGACGTCTGGGTGATTGCAGGTAATACATTGGTTGAAATTACATGGAAAATTTGCTGAAATACAAGCTTTTCCCATGATGTAGATATATCTTGTCACTTTAATTAATTGATTAAATGATATAGCATGGAAACAGGCCCTTTGATCTACAGAGTCCATGCCGACCATTGATCACCCGTTCACACTATTTCTATGTTACTCCACTTTCTCATCCACTCCTTACACATCAGGGGCAATTTACAGAGGTCAACTAACCTGCAAACCTGCACGTCTTTGTGATGTGGGAGGAATCCGGAGCACCCGGAGGAAAACCGCGTGGTCACAGGGAGAATGTGCAAACTCCACACAAGGTCAGGGTCGTACCTGAGTCTCTGGTGCTGTGAGGCAGCAGCACTACCAGTTGCGCCACTGTGCCACCCAGTTCTCGTAGCACGTAAAATAAAAAAACATACATGACTTTGCTGGTGTTATGTGGAGAACATATTTTATAAACTAGCAACCAGTCTCTCAACTTAGTTACACCGTTGGTTTGATTTTCTCTCTGCTCGACAAAGGGTGAGATATTTTTTGGCTGCCGAAGTCTCCCTGTTTGACCCTTCGATGGACAGATAGAGTCTCAAATATCCCCAATCTTTCTTCTGATGCTCCCTCAATTCAATTTGGAAATGGACTGGTCCACTGTGATGTCAATCAAAATGAACACAATAAGCGAGTTTTGTCCATGGCAACTGCGTAAAACTTTACACACATCTTGCCGTCTATAAAAGAATAATGGTAACAATCATGGATGCTGGGAATGTGGTGTAATCAAACCAGAAAATGAATATGTACTGGTGCTGTTCCTGTAACTTATTCTTATTAATGTGGCACTTACATAGACGCACAAAACTTCACTCAAGAATTTTGGCGATCGGGGAAGGGCGACCGGAGCATGCTCCGTGATGGCTGGAAGCTACTAGTCAAAATCCGGCACGGAAGCAGCGAATACTTGATTCAATTGCTCAACTTTGGACAGAAGCAGGAAAGTTGCTCAGTAGCAGTATTCATGTCTGAGCAACCCTATTTAGGATCCACTCTGCTCACTCTGAATTGGGAAGGGGCTAGAAAAGGTGCCCTAAAAGCAGTCTGCTTTGCCTCGTCCTGTCTGGAAAGTCGCGTCCGGAGGGATCACCATCATGCGGTCGAAAACCATCAAGAAGCGAACATATGAAACTTGGAACTTGGACTAAACGAATTCTGATGGACAACCCAAACTCAGACCGACCAGAGAGAAGAACCGCCTTTGTTGCTCGGGAACTCCAAATATTCAGCTTTGACATCGTTGCTCTGAGTGAGACCCGCAGAGCTGGAGAAGGGCAACTAAAGGAAGAACAAGGTCTTGATCCTGAACAATTGAGGATCCACGGAGTGGGTTTTGCCATCCGAAACAGCCTACTTCAGGTGACAGAGCAACTACCGGGGATCAACGAACGTCTCATGACTCTGCGAATCCAACTCGTCAGAAACCAATACAGCACCATCATCAGCGCCTATGTTCCAACTCTGGACACTGAAGACGAAGTAAAGGAGAACTTCTACTCCCAACTTGACGACGTCCTTTCCTCTGTTCCCAACGATGACAAGATCATTCTCTTAGGAGACTTCAATGCCAGAGTCGTGAAAGATCATAAACTCTGGACCGGAACAATCAGAAAGGAAGGAGTTGACAAGGACAACGCCAATGGAACACTCCTCCTCACCAAATGTGCCAAACACAACCTGGTGATTACAAACACCTTATATCGCCAGAAAAACAGGCACAAAGTCTCCTGGCAGCATCCACGTTGTAAATGCCGGCACCTCATCGACTACATCATCGTACAATCCCGTGACCAACAAGATGTACTGAAAACAAATGCCGTTACTGGTGCCGATGAGTGTTGGACAGACCATCGTCTCATCTCGTCCACCATGAGAATGAAGATTCGGCCCAAAAGGAAACATCAAAACCAGAACACTATCAAGAAATTCAATGTTGGCGTCCTTCAAGACATCAACCATGTACAGAAGTTTCAACAAAAACTTCAAGAACAACTGGCCCAACAAATCCCACCATCTGTTGAAGAACACTGTCATCGCCTCCTGCAAGGAAACAATTGGGTTCAAATAAAAAAAAATCAGGATTGGTTCAAAGATAATGACAAACAACTCATCGATGAAAAGAGAAAAGCTTTCATCACCTTATAAGATAACCAACAGTCGGCTACCAAAAGGAAGTGCTATCAGGAATGCAAGGCTGCAGTCCAGAAAAACACCCGAAACCTGAAAAACCAATGGTGGAGGGAGAAAGCTCAGGAAATCCAACAACTAGCAGAAGCCAATGACACTCAAGGCTTTTTCAACGCAACTAAAGCCATTTAGTTCAAGCCCCTCTCAAAAGCAATGATGGCTCCACCATCCTGAAGAGCAATGCTGACATCAATCATAGATGGAGGGAGCACTTTGAAGATCTTCTAAATCAAACCACCTTATTTGACAGGAATGCGATCAACAACATTCCAAAGCAGCCCGCTGACGACTCCCTAAGCAGAATACCATCACTTGAAGAAGACAAGGAAGCCATCAAAACCTTGAAAAACAAGGCAGCTGGACTCGACGGAATACCAGCTGAGGTCTATAAAATTGGAGGTAACCTGCTCCATTATCAACTGCATCAACTTCTCATCAAGATCTGGGCAAATGAAGACGTACCAGGAGACTTTAGAGACTCAGCAATCGTTACCATCTATAAAATGATAGGTGATCGATCTGACTGCAGAAACTATCGTGGAATTTCCCTGTTAGCAACAGCAGACAAGGTCCTCACCCGCATCATGAAGAACCGACTCAAGCCTTCAGCCGAGTAGATCCTTCCGGAGACGCAAGTCGGTTTTAGACAATCACGTGGAACAACCAACATGATCTTCACAACAGGTCAACTACAAGAAAAATGTCATGTACAACTTCAACCTTTCATCAACCTCACTAAGGCCTTTAACTCAATATCAAGGGAACTCTTATGGGACGTACTATCCACCTATGGATGTCCTGTAAAGTATATTTGAATCCTGAGACTCCTCCACGATAACATGCTCGCCACAGTCATGGCCAGCAACAGCAAGTGTGAGCCATTTCAAATCAGATCAGGAGTGAAACAGGGATGTGTGATTGCCCCAACACTGTTCACCATCTTCATTGTGACAACGATCCACATCATCAAGGATGACCTACTTCCAGGAATCAAAATCATCTACAGAACAGATGGCAGCCTTTTCAATCTTGCTCGTCTCAAGTCCAAGACTAAGACGTCTACGAGCTCTCTCATTAAGTTCCAATACGCAAACGACAACTGTGTTGCAGCTCTCTCAGAAAATCATCTGCAACAGATATTGACTGCCTTCAACAGTGCATACACGAAACTTGGACTTACCATCAACTCCAAGAAGACTCAGGTTATCTACCAATCATCACGAACTGAGACAAATCGGAAAGAACCATCAATTCAACTTGGTGAAACAACCCTGGAAAATGTGGATCACTTTCCGTACCTTGGCAGTCACCTCTCCTCTAATGTCGACCTTGATGATGAGATCCAACTTCAGCTTAAGTGTCAGTCTGAAGAAGGGTCTCGACCTGAAACGTCACCCATTCCTTCTCTCCCGAGATGCTGCCTGACCTGCTGAGTTACTCCAGCATTTTGTGAATAAATCAGCTTAAGTGTGCTGGAACAGCTTTTGGATGTCTTCGAACGAGACTCTTTCAAAATCGCGACATCTGAACAGATACCAAAATGTTAGTGTACAAAGCAGTAGTGATTCCAACGCTCCTGTATGCATCAGAAACCTGGACAACATACCGACACCATCTGAAAAGTTCCATCAACGATGTCTTTGAAGCAGCTTAAATGTCAGCTGGGAAGACAGAAGAACCAACGTCAGCATGCTGAATGAAGCAAAAACATCAAGCATTGAAGACTTCATCATCAAGAACCAACTAAGATGGAGCAGTCATGTTGTTCGGATGGAAGACAAGCGTCTACCAAAGCAAACCTTCTACCAGTTTAAAGAAGGCAAACGTAAAAGAAGTGACAAAAGAAGAGATTCAAAGACGCCTTAAAAGCCAGCATGAAGAAATGTGAAATCGACATCGACAATTGGGACACCAATGCCAAGGACAGGAAACTCTGGCGAACCATCATCCAAAAAGGAACAGCGACCTCCGAAGCCAACAGATGCGCAGAATGAGAAGAAATGAGAAGTAAACGGAAAGCAACATCTGGAATTACCTGCCCTGAATGCCGAAGAACTTTCAAAGCCAGGATTGGACTCATAAGCCACCTGAGAGTTTGTAAAAACAACGGAATGTAGACCATCATCCTCGACCACAAGGGATGGCCACGACGACATAGAACAGTACAGCACAGGAACAGGCCCTTCGGGTCACAATATCTGTACCGAACATGATGCCAAGTTAAACTAATCTCCTCTGCCTGCACGTGATTTATATTGCTCTATTTCCTGCATATACATGTGCCTATCTAAAAGCCTCTTATTAGCCGTTGTGATATCTGCCTCCACCACCACTCCTGGCAGCACATTCCAAGCACTCACCAGCCTCTGTAAAAAAACCTGCTCGGTGCACCTCTCACCTTAAATATATGTTCTCTAGTATTTGACATTCCCACCCTGGGGAAAAGGTTCTGCCTTTTTAACCCTATCTATGCCTCTCATGATGTCATATACTTCTATCAGGTTACCCCTCAATCCCTGATGCTCCAGATAAAACAATTTAAGTTTGTTCACCTCTTCTTAGGACTAATGTTCTCTAATTCATTTGGGTGTTATATGTTTTTAAGAAGGAATTGATCGTGGTATTTTATGACATTTCATTATTAAATCAATGCTGGTTCTCAAAACAATCCAATTCCTCCACTTGAAGACACAAGGAACTGCATAGGCTGGAATCTTGAGTAAAATACAAAGTGCTGGGGTAACTCAGCAGGTCAGGCAGCATCTGTGGAGGGAATGGATAGACAATGCTTCAGGTCGGGACCCTTCCACACTCTGGAAACATTGACAAGGTTCTGAAGTTTCTGGCATTTTCTACTTTTAATTCAAATTTCATTTGTAATTTAATTTTTTTAAATAATTATTATTCACTCAGACTGAACTCAGGTTTATGTGCAACCTAAAAGGGTCATAAAGTTGTACAGCATGTAAACAGGTCCTTCGGCCCACCTTGTCCATGCCAACCAAGATGACATTCTTAGAATGGGCTATAGAATAGATGGGTTAGTTCTTAATTGATTATGATTGTAGATGGTGATTAATATGAATAATCATTATTATTTGTAATTATACAAATATAATCCACAGTAACACAGTATCGAAAAAAAAGACACAAAGTGATGAAGTAACTCAGTTGGTCAGCCAGCATCCCTGGAGACCGTGGATAGACGACATTTCGGGTCGGGATCCTTCTTCAGGAAAAAAGTCTGAAGAAGGGTCCAGACCCAAAATGTAATTTTTCTACGTTCTCCAGAGATGCTGCCTGATCCCTGAGTTACTCCGGCACTTTGTCTCTTTTTCTGTAAACCAGCACCTGCAGTTCCATATTTCAACACAGTAGCGATCATTTTATAACATAATATGCATGAAATTATACACATAATTAGCATGTTAAAAATTTTAGCAAGCTCATTCATATGCTCACAGGATTCCCATTATTGCACTGCAGAAAATCAGTAACTGTTCAATACAATCTGTTGTGAGAGCTCTCACAGTGACTGATTGTTTGCAATTTTGCTATCGTTATCTAAATGAACTACATACTTGCTGAAGGCTATTTTGCAGGTCAGAGCAGTCAGAATTTTTCAGTAACAGTGGGTGCATTGAACACAATAATTAAAAGGCAATCACTTCACGCGGCAGGAATGTCTCTCTGATGTTAAATAAGTCCGCTATATATTTAATTGCTTTTGAAGTAATGAAGCAAGCAAAATCTCAGATTATTTTTTCATCAACACTTTTTTATTAACTTAAAACCCATTCAGTTTCCTATCTTGTTGCTGAAAAAGCAGCCCCAAACAATGAAAAAAAGACACTAAGTGCTGGAGTAACTCAGCGAGCCAGGCAGCATCTCGGGAGAACATGGATAGGTGACATTTTGGGTCGGGATCCTTATTGAGACAGGACCAGAAACATCACCAATCCATGTTCTCCCAAGATGCTACCTGATCCACTGTTGCTCCAGCACTTTCTGTCTTTTTTTGTAAACCAGCATCTGCAGTTCCTTGTATCCACAACCCAAAATAATGGTTGATTGACTGAAAGATACAGCATGGAAACTGGCCCTTCAGCCTACCAAGCTCACACCGACCATCGATCACCCATTCATACTAGTTCCATGTTATCCCACTTTCACATCCACTCCTTACACAGTTGGGGCAATTTTACAGAGTCCAAATAACCCACAAAGCCGCATGTCTTTGGGATGCGAGAGGAAAGTGAGGAAAGTGAAGTATCCAGGGAACCTACGTGATCACATGCAAATGCCACATGGAAAGCAACTAAGGTTAGGATTGAACCTGGGTCTCTGGTGCTGTGAGGCAGCAACTCTACCACTGTGCCACCGTACTGCCCATTCTGATGCTGTAAGTACAATGCAATACAATACAATACAATATATCTTTATTGTCATTGTACAGGGGTACAACGAGATTGGGAATGTGCCTCCCATACAATACAATAATTTAATTAGCTAGTCAGTATTAATTTAAACAACCCAACGAAACAAATTGTAACAGTTTTAGAACAGAATAAAGTGCAAGTAGATCTGTGCCGGTTCACTGTGCGTTGTGACCATCCGGTTCATAGCAGCTATGGCCCTGGGGATGAAGCTGTTCCTGAGTCTGGAGGTGCGGGCGTAGAAGGCCTTGTATCGTCTGCCCGATGGAAGGAGTTCGGACAGACTGTTGCAGGGGTGTGAAGAGTCTTTGTGGATGCTGGTTGCCCATTCTTTCGTTCCTTTTGATGCGGTACATGCCTCTATCAGCATGAATGGTGCCAAAGTGGAAATAGTTGAAAGCTTCAAGTTCCTTGGTATTAATATTACCAACGATAATATTACCTACGATAATATTACCAGCGATAATGTGGATCGACCACATTGAAGCAACAGTCAAAGCGGCACACCAATGTCTCTACTTCCGGAGGAGACTGAGGAAATTTGGCTTGTTTCCAATGACTCTTACAAACTTAGAAGCAGATGCACCGTAGAAAGCATATTGTCAAGTTTCAACACAGCTTAGTTTGGGAACAGCTCTGCCCAAGACAGCAAGAAATTGCAGGGAGTTATCAACATAGCCCAGTTCATCACACAGACCAGACTTCCCACCATTGACTCCATCTACACTTCACACTGCCTTGGGAAAGCAGCCAACATAATCAAAGACTTGTCTCACCCTGGTCATTCTCTCTGCTCCCTGCTCCCATCGGGAAGAGGTTACAGAAGCTTGAAAGCGTGCACCACCAGACTCAGGTTTGTGCACTCTGTTATTGGGTTTCGAAACAGTCCTTCCAAAAGCTAGGGTACTGTCTGATTTACCTCTACCCCATTGTGAACATTGGACTTTGTCTCTGGAACTGATGCGCAACAATGCGAAGAACAATATTCTGCACTCTGTATCTTTTCCTTTGCTCAAACTTAATTGTATCTATGTATAGCATGATCTGATTTGATTAGATAGTATGCAAAACGAAGTTTTTCACTGTACCTCAGTACACGTGACAGTAATAAACAAACCAACCAGCGATCACATCACAGGGTTAATTATCTAAGTCGCTAGTGGGCAGCACTGCCACCTTGTGGTTGAAGAGTGAATGCAAACATTGCTACCTAAATCACCATGTTATGGAAACTTCAGCAAAATACAAAGTGCTGGAGGAACTCAGTGGGTCAGGCAGCATCTGTGATGCAAATGGACAGACAATGCTTCAGGTCTAGATCCTTCTTCAGACTGGTTAATATAAACTTTTCTTTTCTTCCATGGTTTCTGCCAGTTTAAATGTTTTTGGAATGAAAGAAAGAGCAAAATCTCAGATTAGGGTCATAGTCATGCGTGGAAACAGGCCCAACTTGCTCACACTAGAGCAGCCCAGTGGAGCAGTGGTAGAGTTGTTGCCTTACCCGGGTTCGATCCTGACTACGGGTGCTGGCTGTACAGAGTTTGTACATTCTCCCTGAGAGTGTGTCGGTTTTCTCCGGGTGCTCTGGTTTCCTCCCACACTCCAAAGACGTATAGGTTTGGAAGTTAATTGGCTTCTGTGAATTGTCCCTAGTGTGACGGATTATGTAATAGTGCTAATGTATGGGGATCGCTGGTCAGCACGGACTCAATGGCCAAAGGGCCTGTTTCCGCACTGTGTCTCTAAAGTAAAATCTAAAGCCAATAAACCTACAAAACCTGCGCGTCTTTGGAATGTGGGTGGAATGCTAGAGCACCAGGAGAACACCTACATGGTCACAGGGAGAACGTACAGACTCTGTACTGACAGCACCCATAGTCAGGATCAAACTCTTGCATATTGCATTTCGTACTGACCGGGGATTGTGCTGTCTGACCGGGTATGGTGATAGTCTTGCTGAGCTGTATGCAAAAAAAATAAATTAATTGCACCTTGGTACACTTGATAATAAAGAAACCATTGAACCATTCTCCAGAGATACTGCCTGACCCGCTGGGTTACATAGAAAAATAGATGCAGGAGTAGGTCATTTGGCCCTTCGAGCCAGCACTGCCATTCAATATGATCATAGCTGATCATCCAAAATCAGTACCCCTTTCCTGCTTTTTCCCCCATATCTCTTGATTCCTTTAACCCTAAGAGCTAAATCTAACTCAAATCTAAATCAAAGTACTCCAGTACTTTGTGTCCATCGTCGGTATAAACAAGCATTTGCAGTCCCTTCCTACACATGGAGTGTGTCGCAAAGTGCTGGAGTAACTCAGCGGGTCAGGCAGCATCTCTGGAGAACATGGATAGGCGAAGTTTCGGTCGGACCTTGTAGGAAGGAACTGCAGATGCTGGTTAATACACAAAAGGACACAAAGTGCTGGGGACAACTCAGCGGGTCAGGCAGCATCTCTGGAGAAAAAGCACGGGGTGACGTTTCGTGTGCGGAGCTGTCTTCAGACTGCTCCAGGGATGCATCCCCAGGGTGTTTGTGTGTGGCATTATTTGATGGCATTGCAAAACAAAGCAAAGCTTTTGGCTGAACCTTGGTGCACGTGACAATAATAAAGCTTGAAGGCTGAGGCTCGCGCCGGTCTCCATGGCAGCGGCGACACAGTCTAACAATGCGGTGAGGGGATACAGGCAGGGAGATGGATACATCACATTGATACATTCACCCAGGGATACAGTCACCCAGGGATACAGTGCAGGGCAGCCCAGCCCAGCACAGCCCAGCCCAGCCGGCACCACCACTTGCCCTGACCACACCCACACCCAGACCCACACCCAGACCAGGCTCGAACCGAGACTTCTCTCCCGCTACTCATTGCGTGTAAACTTCGCGGCGGCTCCTCTTGGCCCACCCGGGGTGTTTTATCGACCCCCTCCCTTCCTCTCCCTTCAGCACCGTCCCCGTGGTGTTCTCTCACGCCGCGGGCAAAGATGTACGACCGAGCCCCGCGGGACACCATCTTCGCCTCGGCGCTGGGCAGCACCGGGCCGGCCGTCGGGCCCGCCTCGTACAACGCCGGCCGCAGCAGGGTGCAATGTGGCTGCCAGGATGGAGGTGAGCGACACACAGTCACAGGCGGCGGTGTGCCGCCTTTCCCCGTCTTTCACAGTCTCTCTCTCTTACTCACTCACAATCTCTTCCTTACTCACACTCTCTCATACATTCCTGTACACACTTGTTCACATACTTACTCACTCTCAACCTCCCCACCCCCTCTCTTCTCTTGCAAACACACCAACCTGTCACCGTTGGGTCAGCCTAAATCAGTCTGAAGAATGGTCCCAACCCCAAACGTCGCCTGTCCATCTCTCCCTCCACAGATGCTGCCTGATCCTCTGAATTCCTCCAGCACTTTGTATTCTGGGGCAAGCCTAAAGTTAAAGAAACAAGAAACTGCAGACTTTTTATCCATGTTTTCCAGGGATGCTGCCTGACCCACTGAGAGTTACTCCAGTCTTTTTGTGTAAACCAACACCTGCAGTTCTCAGTTTCGATAAGAAACTGCAGCTACTGTTTTACAAAAAAAAAGTGTTTCCATTGTTAGGCTTGGTCCTTTGCTTCAAACATTAATCCAGTTGTGTATTACTTTGTTTTGTTTATTGTGTATGAAACCCGTTTCTTCTTCCTGACAACAATGTTATATTGAGACAGAAGTTACTTACCAACTAAGTACAAACAGTAATAATTTAAACAAAACACAAAGTGCTGGAGTAACTCAGCGGGTCAGGCAGCATCTCTGGAGAACTTGGACTGGTGATGTTTTGGGTTGACACCCTTCTTCAGACCAATGAGGGGGTTTAGAGAGCAGGAAGGGAGGAGGGGGCAGGACGAAACCTGCTGAGTGATAGGTGGATACAGGTGAGGGGGGATTTGATTGGTAGATGGTTGGGCAAAGGTAAAAGGGGTGAGTTAAGGGCAGAAGATGTGTGAATTGTGGAGCCAGTGGAAGGAATGTAGGTGACGAATTGAAAGTGGGTATTTTATTTTGGGGATGCGTATTACAATGGACAGGGGCCTGAGGTGGGTGGAGTTTTCAGGACGTGGGTGGGGTTGTGGCTGGATGTAAGAGGGGTGTAACGAGTATGCTCTGGGCCCAAAACGTCGCTTGTCCATTGCTTCCACAGATGCTGCCTGACCCACTGAGTTACTCCAGTACTCAGGATTTTGCTCAAGATTCCAGCATCTTCAGTTCCTGGTATCTTAACTTTGGCTGGGGTTTGAGATAGGATAGTGCCTATTTGGAGTGAGTTGCCAGACAAAACTGTAGAAATGGGTACAATTGTGACGTTTAAAGGACATTTATGCAGGTACATGGATAGTAAAGGTTTAGAGTGATAAGGGCCAAATGCAGGCAAATAGGATCAGCTGTTAAAAAACGTCAGCTTATTCATTTATTCAAATTTATTCAAATTCTCAGTCATTGGTTTAAGTGTAGGTTTATTATTGCATAAATGTTGTGGGAAGGAACTATTGGTGGGAATTCTGCATAAGAGTCTGACGAAGGGTTCCAGCCAGAAGCACCATCTGTCCTTTTTGCACCAAAAGCGTTTAATTGTCATATGCAGGGGAACAATGACAATCAATGATTCTTTATTGTTACATGTACATAGGTACAGTGAAATTCTATTTTTTGCAAGCAGTAAAGTATTGCCTTTACTAAGTACCATCCCCAATTAGTACAAAGCGCATAGAAATAGTCGACTGAGACCGCACGCAAGAGTTGCCAGGTTTTGGCAAAATTCTTACTCGCTGCAGTTTTACAGCCACATTAAAAACAATAACATGACAAATACATACAATAATGCAATAGATTATCAGTGATGAAAAACATAAAATGCTGGAGTAACTCAGTGGATTAGGCAGCATCCCTGGAGAACATGGATAGGCGACGTGGACCTGACCTGAAACGTCACTTATCCATGTTCTCTGGGGATGCTACCTGACCTCTGTTACTCCAGCACTTTGTGTCTTTCCTTGGTAAACCATCTTGTGCAGTTACTTGTTTCTAAATTATCAGTAGTACTAGTTAACCTGACCATAATGCAAACCAAAGTAAGTAGTGCAATCTTGGGGCGGCACGGTAGTGCAGCAGTAGAGTTGCTGCGTTACAGTGCTTTCAGCGCCAGAGACCCGGGATTCGATCCAGACTATGGGTGCTGTCTGTACAGAGTTTGTACGTTCTCCCCGTGACCACGTGGGTTTACTCCGAGATCTTTGATTTTCTCCAACACTCCAAAGACGAAAAAGATTTGTAGGTTAATTGGCTTTGTAAAAATGTAAATTTGCCCTTGTGTGTAGGATAGTGGTAATATGTGGGGATCGCTAGTTGGCGCGGACTCTAAACTAAACTAAACTAAACTGACTTATATAAAGTCTCCAATAGTTCGGTCCTGAGGTAGGGTTATGATTAATGTTGTGTAGTGTGGTTGTTGGATAAATTACAGATAATAATGTCAAAGTGTATACGAGGGAGATCAATCGTCTGATTGAATGGTGCTGGAGCAGCAACCTTGCTCATCGTCAGTAAGACCAAGGAACCGATTGTTGATGTTCGAAGAGGAAGGCCAAACACCCATAAACCTGTCTTCATTGACGGTTCGGAATTTCAAGTTCCTGGGCCTGAATATCTCTGAAAATTTGTCCTGGACCCAGCACGTTGGTGCAATCATAAAGAAAGCCCATCAGTGCTTTTAGTTATTTAAAAGATTGAGGAGATTTGGTATGTTGACAAGTACTGTCTTGAACCTCTGCAGGTGTACAGGAGAGAGATATTGGTTTGGCAACTCGAACGCCCAGGAACGAAGGAGATTATAAAATGTGATGGACAGTGCCCGGTCCATCACGGTTACTGACCTCCACCTTTGAAAGGATCTACAGGAGGCGTTGCCTCAATAGGGCAGCCAGCATTATCAAGGACCCACACCACCCTGCCCATTTCATTTTTGCCACAGGGAGGAAGGTACAAGAGTCTGAAAGCTGTAACATCCAGGTTCAGGAGCAGCTTCATCCCAACAACCATCAGGCTATTAAACACTATAAACTCCAACTACTTTGAACTATGAACTGGCCTGGTTGCTCTAGGGACTTGGGGCTTTGTTTTGTTTTATAATATATTGGGTTTTTTATTCATTCAACTCTTTTTTATTCTATAATCTATTCAGTTTGACTGTGTTTGGAAACCTGTTGTGCTGCTGCCGTGAATAAGAATTTCTTTGTTCAGTTTCGGTATATGACAATAAAACACTCTTGACTCTTGACTTCACTCTATGAATTCCCTTTGGTTGCACTATGGACTTTGTATTTTTTTCCACTCATTATACAGTTGTTAATTTATTGATTTTTTGATGATATTTATCTCTCATTGGTTTTACAGATATGTTACGCTGCCGCAAGTAAGAATTTCATTGTTCCAATGTCGGTACATATGACAATAAACACTTGACACTTTCAGCATCTGCAGTCTCATGTCTCCTGGCACTCCACCTGCTGGATAAACTGGTATTGCTGCATTCCCACAGGAGGTGTCGAAGCAAGATGCTGGTTTATAAAATAAAGACACAAATTGCTGGAAAAAACTCAACGGGTCAGGCAGCATCTCTGGAGAATATGGATAGGTGATGTTTGGGCTGGAATCCTTCTTCAGACTGATTGTAGGAGGGGAGAAAGAAAGCTGGAAGAGAGGAAAGGCAGGACAGAGTGACAAAGCTTTGTTACCTGCCAGGATTTGTCCTGCCCTCCTCTTTTCCAGCTTTCTAAACTATCCCCCCTCCCACAGTCTGAAAAACGATCCCGACTCAAAACGTCACCTCTCCACGGATGTTGTCTGACCCACTGAGTTATACCAGCACTTTGTGTCTTTTTCTCCCTCAAAAGGGTTTTCATTGAAATTCCTCTCCAGTCTACCATCTGAGTTATGCACTGTCTCTGAATTCCTGGGTAGTTAAGTGTACTGACAAGGGATTAAGTTCTTGGCATGCAGAGGAGCTGTTCCCAATTCCAAAGATGTGCAGGTTGGTAGGTTAATTGGCTACTGTAAATTGTCCCTAGTGTGTAGGATAGAACTAGTGTACGTGTATTGGTCAGCATGGACTTGGAGGGCCTGTTTCCACGCTGTATGTCTAAAACTAACCAGCAAAGTAATTAAGGGTGAACCAGTTGGTCTTGTGCTTTTGGACCTTTGGAAGGCCTTTGATAAATTACCACACAAGAGGTTATTAAAGTAAAGTAACTAGCCTTGTGAATAATATACTGGTCTGTACTGAGTATTTGTCAAAAGACACAGTGTAGTTTATCGACGGGATGCGGGGGAAATCATTGATGGGATCAAGTCCACATCTGTGATGTGGAGAAAGGGACAAAGCATTGGCAGCTAGAATTCAACAGACATAGCTCCCTGCAGGAATGTTGAATTCCAAATTTACCCTTAAAGATAAGGACTCTTCGAGGTATGTCCACTTTGAAGAAGTTCTCCTCCTCTCTTCGACGAGAGTTCAGTAACATGCTCTCTCGCTGCTCCCCCTCTGTGATTTCTCCTGCCCTCCTACTCTCTCCTCTGTCCCTCCCTTCCCCTCCTCCTTCCCAGATCTCCCTCTATCTTCCTGTCTCCACCTATATCCTTCCTTTGTCCCACCCCCGACATCAGTCTGAAGAAGGGTCTCGACCCGAAACGTCACCCATTCCTTCTCTCCCGAGATGCTGCCTGACCTGCTGAGTTACTCCAGCATTTTGTGAATAAATCGATTTGTACCAGCATCTGCAGTTATTTTCTTATAAGATGTTGTATGTTCTGTTCATTTACGTGAACACATCCCACCACTGTAGGCATGTCCCCAACAACTCTCACCAACTTCTACAGATGTCCCGTAAAAAACATTGTGTCAGGATGCATGGTTTAGGAACAGCTCCATCCAAGACCGCAAGAAATTGCAAAGTGTTGTGGACATAGCCCAGACCTACGCGCAAACCAACCTTTCTTCCATTGACTGGGCGGCATGGTGGTGCAACGGTAGAGTTGCTGCCTTACAACGCCAGAGACCCGGGCTTGATCTTAATTATGGGTGCTCGTCTGTATGGAGTTTGTACGTTCTCCCGTGACCTATGTGGGTTTTCTCTGGGATCTCTGATTTCCTCCCACACTCCGATGATGTACAAATTTGTAGGTTAATTAGCTTTTGTGAAATTGTAAATCGTCCCTAGTGTGTAGGAGAGTGCTAGTGTACGGGGATTGCTGGTCAGCGCGGAAGGGCCTGTTTTCATGCTGTATCTCTAAAGTCCAAAATAAAGCCCATGCAGACAGCATCCAAGGTCAGGATCGAACCCTGGTCTCTGACACTGTAAGGCAGCAACTCTACCGCTGCGCCACTGTGCTGCTCTTTGTTTGATGTTTTTGCGAATCTTAAGCAGGAAGGCTTGCAGCATTATGAAAAACATGGATCCCAAAGTAGCTTGTTTACAGGGTAAGAAAAGAATGACCAAGGTTGTTTTCTTTCATTGCAGATGGATATGCTCCCTTTTTGTCTTTGACAAACCGCGAATCTGTGTTGGTTACTCCGGGAACTCTCCTGGCACCAGGTCCACAGCACTATGACATTAACCCCATGCAGGTAGGATAAAGTCACTGCCAGTCTGTGCAGCAAAGATAAGCCTGCCTCATAACTTCCAACTTCTTCCAAGTATTTCCAAGCAAATGCACAACAACTCCTGCCCTTGTTACGCCAGACTGCAGAGAAGATTTATGAGGATGTTACCAGGATATGAGGGGCTGAGCTGTAGGGAAAGGTTGGGCAGGCTGGGACTCTATTCCTTAGAGTGCAGGAGAATGATGGGTGATCTTACAGAGGGAGACCCTTCTTCAGCCTGAAGAAGGGTCTTGACCCAAAACGTCGCCCATTCCTTCTCTCCTGAGATGCTGCCTGACCTGCTGAGTTACTCCAGCATTTTGTTAATAAATACCTGGTGATCTTACAGACATGTATAAGACGTACACTCCAAAGACGTACAGGTATGTAGGTTAATTGGCTGGGTAAATGTAAAAATTGTCTTTAGTGGGTGTAGGATAGTGTTAATGTGCGGGGATCGCTGGGTGGCACGGACTTGGAGGGCCGAAAAGGCCTGTTTCCGGCTGTATATATATGATATGATATGATATGATAATGAGGGGAATAGAAAGGGTAGATGCAGAGTTTTTTACTCAGAGTAGTGGAATCAAGAACCAGAGGACATAGATTTAAAGTGAGAGCAAAAAGATTTAATAGGAATCTGAGGGGCAACATTTTCACACAGTGAGTGGTGGGTATAGGAAACAGTCTGCCAGATGAGGTAGTTGAGGTAGGTACTATAACAACATTTAAAATATATTTGGACAGTTACAAGGATAGGAAAAGTTTAGAGTGTTATATGCCAAACATGGGCAGGTGGGACTAGTGTAAAAAAGGCATCTTGGTCAGAGTGGGCAAGTTCGCTGAAGGCCCTTTTTCCACGCCGTATGACTCAATGACAGACTTATGACCTCTTTGTGTATGTTAGATAGAGTTCCTAAATGCATGCCATGTATATATTTGGTCATTAAACTCAATAATTTGATTCAATACTGAAATGCAGTTTCTGCATTAAAAAAATATTGAAATGTTGTTGCATTTTAATAACATAACTGTCCATGGATTATTAATGTTGAACATTTCTCTGAAAATAATCACCAAGATTATAAAGAATTGTAAATTGCATAGTTCAATGATAAATTTTAATTGCTTGTTTATCAGTGTATTTTATGTGGAAATGTTCAAGGATCTAGTTATCTTCAAGATTTTATTTAATTAGAATAATATTATTCATATCCATCAACACTCTAGGTGATTTTTGTACCACAACTCATCAGTTTGAGTTCATCTCATTAAGTTATGATGATGAATGAAAGAGGTTTTTGTAAATGTGAGACCGGCCTTGGTACGTGACCCTGAACACTGCTGGGATTGGCCTTAAATATCAGCTAATTAAAGAACAAAATCGGTCTGAAGAATGATCCTGATCAAAAACATCGCCTGCCCTTACTCTCTATAGATGCTGCCTGACCGCTGAGTTCCTTCAGCACTTTGTGTTTTCCTCAAGATTCCAGCATCTGCAGTTCCTTGTGTCTATGGATAGAAATCTGATACACCAATCTGGACAGACTTGCATGTGAAGACCCTTAGATACAGACTCGTTTAGAACAGAAGCAGGCCTTTCTGACCATTAACTATTCATCTACACTAACGTACATACAAGGGACTGCGGATGCTAGTTTACCCCCTCTACATCTCTTCTAGCTTTCTCTCCGCTACCACAATCAGTCTGTCAACACGAAACGTCAGCTATCTATGTTCTCCAGGGATGCGGCCTGATGAGCTGAATTACTTTAGCATTTTGTGTATTTCTTTTGATCCCCACTAACCCCATTTTGCAGCACTTTGACCATGGCCTACGATGACTTGGCTATTCAAGTACTCATCCAGATAATTATAATTGTTGCTTTTTGAGTAATTCACTTGACCAATAAGTACGTTCTGACTAGTGCTGTGCCTGGCTCATTTGAAAAAAAGGAAATGAAAGTAGAAAAAGCTGGAAACACTGGCACCAAAGCCAGGTGACTGCGTGATGTTCCCAAAAGTGGATCATTCATCACAATTGCCCCACTCTTTTAAATCGTTATTTCAACAGCAGCATTTCTTACTCTGACTATGCTCACTAAACATTAGTCCCTTTATCCTCTGCCTGTACACTTTGGATGGCTTCAATGTAATCATGTATAGTCTTTCCGCTTACTGGATAGTACGCAATAATTATTTTTTCATTGTCGCTTGGTACATGTGACACTAATAAACTAAATTAAATGAGCTAAACTAAACCTATGTCCGCAGGTTTTTGAGTCCCCTACTCTGAGAGAATTTCCTAGATTTATTCCTCTCATGATCTTATACACCTCCATAAGATCACCCCATATCTTTCAAGGAGGAAATGTCAAAGACACATTATTCCCTTAGCCTGTATCTGCACACTGTGGATGGCTTGATTGTCATTTCATTTCATTTCATTTTATTTTATTTCGAACATGTTAAAAGACATCAATTAAAAAACAAAATAAACAAAAAAACAGAAGAAATACAAAGAATTTCATCCATTACTTAACATGTGCGAAAAGGAGTAGGAAGAAGTGTGAACTTATTGTAATCATTTATAGTCTTTCTGGTGATTAGCTAGCACGCAACAAAAAAGCTTTTCACTGTACCTCGGTACACGTGGCAATAATAAACTAAACTATACTGTATATGTGGGCAGAGAAACAATACATCAGGTTTCCTGGATCCCTTTGATGAATCTGGAAAAATGAGAAACTGTGTTAATTTTAAGTTGCAGAGATGGATGGTTAGGGCAAAGGGAATACCTTGGATAGGGTGAGACCAGGGACCCCTCAGTAACGACTAGAGCTAATGAGAACAGATAGAGAGAGAGAGAGAGAGAGAGAGAACAAAGGGACATGTCAAAGCTGTGATTTGCAGGTTAGAGTTGCATTCCCAGACCAAAAGCCAAATGGCCAGCAGAACAGGCAGTGTTTGTGGAGAGAGAAACTGAGTTAATAGTGCACATCGTGAACATAGAACATAGAACAGTACAGCACAGGGACAGGTCATTTGGCTCACAACAATTGGGCTGAAGATGATACAATAGACCATAGGTGCAGGAGGAGGCCATTCAGCCCTTTGAGCCAGCACCGCCATTCAATGTGATCATGGCTGATCATTCTCAATCAGTACCTCGTTCCTGCCTTCTCCCCATACCCCCTGACTCCGCTATCCTTAAGAGCTCTATCTAGCCCTCTCTTGAATGTAAGTTAAACTAATCTCCTCTGCCTGCACGTGATTCATATCTCTGCATTCCCTACATATGTGCCTATCTAAAAGCCTTTTAAACACCACTATGGCATCTGCCTCCATCACCATCCCTGGCAATGTGTTCTAGGCACCCACTATTCTCTGTGCAAAAAAAAATTACCTTGGACATCTCCTTTAAACTTTGCACCTCTCACCTTAAAGTTATGCCCTCTATTTCCAACAAACACCCAGTGGGAAATGGTTCTGACTGTGTGTCCTATCTTTGTCTTTTAATAAGTTTATCTATCCTACTTCTACTTCTGATGCGGCAGGAAAAACAAATCAAGTATGTCCAACCTCTCCTAATAGCTAATACCATCTACTCCAAGTAGGTCAACCTCTTCTGCACCCTCTCCAAAGCCTCCACATCCTACCTGTAATGGGGCGACCAGAACTGCACACAATAAATCTGTTGCAAAGCGCTGATGAAAGCCATTATACAATGGGTATTTTTCACAGTTCAAACGAGGAGGAGCTCATCCTGCGATGCACACAAAACATTTCCAGAATTTTTTGCAGGATTTATATGCCTTTCAATTCTACGCCTCTTCAAAACCATGCACCCTCAGAATGAGAAGCATAAAACAAATAACGGGTTTTAAAACATGACATTGAGCAGGGTAATGGCCTCATTTAGCAATTTATCTGCATTTTAAATTTTTTATAGTTTTGTATATAGGTGAATTAAATCAAATCTTGGCTATTATGCCTCTACTTTGTAGTCTGAGATCCATTAGTGACAATGCAGAGTGACATAAATTGTCATCACAATTTTAAAGTGTCTAACTAGTTGAAATCCATCATATATTCTTTAAGATGATCAGCAATTTTCTTGCACATTAACCGGCTTATTATTAGAAAACAACATTCTTGCAAAGCGTGCAGAAAAATGGTGATTTAATCTTCTGATTAATTGGTATTTCCTCTCTCGTTCACCAATTTGCAGAGCAATGAAAATCGACAATCCACAACCTCTAACAACTTCTTACAGATAATGATTAGATGTTTTTTTGGCAATCAAAAGATTACATTTTCAACAGGATTGTCGCTCATCGGAAAACACCTGCCTCGCTCTGGCTACTTTAGTTTAGTTTAGGGATACAGCATGGAAACAGGCCCTACGGCTCACCATCAACGCCAACCATCGACCACCCGTTCACACTGGTTCTATGTTACCCCACTTTCTCATCCACTCCCTACATACTAAATGTGGCAATTTACAGAGGCCAATTAGCCTACAAACCTACATTTCTTTGGGATGTGGGTGGAAACAGGAGCACCTGGAGAATACCCATGCAGTCATTGGGGAATGTGTAAACTTCACATAGACAACAGCTGAGGTCAGGATAGAACCTAGGTCGCTTGCGCGGTGAGGCAGTGGCTCTACCAGCCGTGTCACTGTGCCACCTATTGTTTTAGCCACTTTTCCTTGCCTTCAAATATTCCCTTTGAAAGTTATCATTGCAGTTTACACCAGCCCACAGACTGTGCTTTGGAGATCATCTCAGGCTGTGCAATATTAAATAATATTTCCCAGTTCACTCTGTCTTTCTGGTTCATCCTGTTTGTATCTTGAGGGCCTGAAGAATTTTGGAAGAGCTGATTTATTTTGGTTTTGTTTTGACACTGTTGTCTTAGTGGATGAGAAGCCGCTAGTAAAGACTGAAAAGACTTTATTCCTTTGAGTGCAGGAGACAAAGGCTTGATCTTACAGTGGTAAATGAAATCATTAGGGGAATTGATAGGGTGAATGTACAGACTTTTACCGAGGGTAAAGGAATAAAGAACCAAAGGTCATAGGTTTAACGGCTGTGGATGGTTTGACTGCCACGACCGTGGGAGAATAAAGAGGAAGGAGATTGGACTTTATTGCCTTCCATCACAGCAAGGAACGTGGGGAATCCGCTGTGCTGAATGTTTATGTTAACTTTTATGTAGTTGTGTGTCTTGTTGCTTTTTTTAGTATGGCTATATGGTAATTTGAATGTCACTGTACCTTAATTGGTACACGTGACAATAAACTGACCTTGATCTTGAAGTAGAGAGGGGAAAGATGCAGCCTTACAGCATTGCAGTAACAAAGAAAATGCATGTTTAAAAAAAAGGTTGAAGGAACCACAACGAGGTCGGTTGGGAGATCGGGACTAAATCCTAACTTATGGGAGGACCACTCAGTAGTCTGATAACAGTGGGGAAGAAGCTATTCTTCAGTCTTATGCTTTCAAGCTTTTGTATCTTCTGCCCAACTGGAGAGGGGAAAAGAGGGGAATGTGTGTGGTTTTTGACAACGTTAGCTGCTTTCCTGAAGCAGAGTAAAGTGTTGATGGAGGTCGCTGACTGCCAAGGAATGCATGGTGCAACAACTGATCATGGTAATCTGAGCCAAGTCTGCAATAAGCTGCAATTGGTGTAGTGAATCTGGTAATGGGAGGTGAATCTGTGGAATTCATTGCCACAAATGGCTGTGGAGGCCAAGACATTGGGTATTTTTAAAGCAGAGATTGATAGGTTCTTTATTATTAAGGGTGTCAAATGTAACGGGGAGAAGGCAGGAGAACAGGGTTCGGAGGGAAAGATAGATCAGCCATGATCGAATGGCGGAGCAGACTCGATGGGCCGAATGGCCTAATTCTGCTCTTATGTTTAGAGGGATAGGGGCCAAACGCAGGCAGGTGGGATTGGTATAGATGGGACATGTTGGTCGGCGTGGGAAACTTGGGCCAAAGGGGCTGAATCCATGCTGTATGACTCCGTGACCATGACGTTATGACCTCAACAGGGTCACCCCCTCAGCCGTCTATAATCCAAAGAGAAAAGCCCCAGCCTATCCAACCTCTCTCTATAACTTAGGCCCGAAGGGCCTGTTTCCACGCTGTACGACTCTATGACTATATCTTATGGTCACGTAATTCTCCATGTTGTGAATTTCAGGAACACGTCAGAGGAGGGCAGAGCATGAAGAACAGGGAGATCCGGTTCAAACAGGTTGGATCAGACCAACCAGGACCTGGTTACTATGACGCCTATCCAATAAACCTTGTTGACGTAACGAACAAAGCACCTAAGCCACAGTGCACATCGGTAAGCTCTTATCTCTTCCTTTCCTTTGCCGCTCTGAATCACAATACCTGTCCACCAGTCAGAACGGCAGTGTGTAAACAATGTTGATGCTATTTCATGTTCATAAGTCACGGGAGCAGAAGTAAGTCATTTGCCCCCGTCAAGTCTACTCTGCCATTCGATCATGGCTGATCTACCTTTCCCTCTCAACCACATTCTCCTGCCTTCTCCCCATAACCATTGACGGCCTTACTAATCAAGACCTGTCAAAACACAGTGATTTTGCCTCCACTGCCGTCAATGGCAATGAATTTCACAGATTCACCACCCTCTGACTAAAGAAAATCCCTCTTCATCTCCATTCTGATTTCTGTACAACGATGTCCTAAATCTCACCTTGCAGTGTGGGTGGGTTCATCTAAAATAACCAGGTGAACATTGACCCTGCTGAAGATAGACCCTTCTTTGTGCGTCTGAAGCAGGGTCTTGGGCCGAAGCGTCACCTATCCATATTCTTCAGGGATGCGTCTGACCCACTAAGTTACTCCAGCAATTTTTGTCTTTCCTTGGTGAACTAGCATCTTCAGTTCCTTGTTTCTACTTCTTTATTCAACAGTGTTTACTGAGCCACAAAACAGCAGGGCCCTCTTTAAAGCAGCATCTATTTTCATGCAGAATCTATTTTACCGCAGTAAAATAGATGCTGTTATAAAGTTTATTATTGTCACGTACCAATGTATAGTGAAATGTTTTGTTTTGCATGCTATCCAATCAAATAAGATAATCCTACACATAAATACAAACAAGCCATGCACAAGTACGATAGGTAGAGTGAAGGGGGAGATGCAGAATGCCTGAAATCATGGTCAGAGTCCAGGATCTCGGGGCCCGAGTCCCAAGTGTTTCCTCGTCATATGTCTCAAACAGATCAATGAAAGCAACACAACAGAATCTGTAAGAGTAGGGAGAAGGAGGAAAGATCAGGGTGGGATGTCACCCGGGTCATTCCTCCTTCTCCCTACTCTTATCTGGCAGAAGGTACAGAAACATGAAAGTAAGGCCTCAATTTGCTCAGGAGATGAGGAAGTT
This sequence comes from Rhinoraja longicauda, assembly GCF_053455715.1. Lineage (NCBI taxonomy): Eukaryota > Metazoa > Chordata > Chondrichthyes > Rajiformes > Arhynchobatidae > Rhinoraja > Rhinoraja longicauda. Next base: position 97,108,684 of record NC_135953.1, read on the forward strand.
TGTCATATTTTCAATGAAACTTACAAACGGCTGCACCATAGAAAGCATACTGTTGGGTTGCATCACAGCTTGGTTTGGTAACGGCTTTTTAGTTTAGTTTATTGTCACGTGTACAGTGAAAAGCTTTTGTTGCATGCTATCCAGTCAGCGGAAAGACAATACATGATTACAAACGTGATATTTACAGTGTACAGGTGCATGATAAGGGAATAAGGTTTAGTGCAAGGTGATGCCAGCAAATTCTGATCAAGGATAGTCCGAGGGACACCAATGAGGTAGATAATTCAGGACTGGCTCTCTGGTTGTGGCAGGATGATTCAGTTGCTTGATAACAGCTGGGAAGAAACTGTCCCTGAATCTGGAGGTGTGCCTTTTCACACTTCGTTACCTTTTGCCTGATGGGAGAGGGGAGAAGAGGGAGAGGCCAGGGTGCGACACGTCCTTGGTTATGCTGCTGGCCTTGCCGAGGCAGTGTGATGTATAAATGGAGTCAATGGAAGGGGGTTGGTTTGTGTGATTGTCTGGGCCGAGTGCACAATTCGCTGCAGTTTCTTGAGGTCTTGGATTGAGCTGTTTTCTCAAACTAAGCTGTGATGCATCTTAATAAAAAGCTTTCTATGTTGTATCTGTAGGCGTTGATGAGAGTTGTAGGGGTCATGCCAAACTTCCTAAGCCTTCTAAGGAAGTTGAGGCGTCGGTGTGCTTTTTTGGTCATTGCTTGTTGTTTTTGGTCATTGCTTGTTGTTGGTGGTTGTTGTTGTTAGTGATATTGACTCCTCGGAATATGAAGTTTTCAACCATCTCTACTTTGGCGCCGCCAATGCAAACTGGGGTAGGTGTACCGCTCTGCCCAAGGCTGCAAGAAATTGCAGGCAGTTGTGGATGTAGCCCAGTCCATTATACAGACCAGCCGCCCCAATCATTGACTCCATCTACACTTCACGCTGCATTGGAAAAGCAGTCGACGTAATCAAAGACTTCTCCCATTCCTTCTTCTCCCAGCTCCTATTTGCCGGAAGATACAAAAGCTTGAAAACGTGCACCACCAGACTCGGGAACGAGTTCTTGCCCTCTGTTATCAGGTCTCTGAACAGTCCTTCCATATGCTAGGGTACTGTCCGATTTACCTCTACCCCATTGCGGACATTGGACTTTATCGAACTGATGCGCTTCAATGCTGAGAACTATGATCTGCACTCTATCTTCCCCTTTGCTCCATCTATTGTTTTTGAGATTAACGTAATAGTATTTATGTATGGTGTTATCTGCTCTGTTTGGGTAGAATGTAAAACAAGCTTTTCACTGTACCTGGGTACACGTGACAATAATAAACCTCAACTTAAACCTGTGGGTTCGAGTCCCATTCTGGAGAACTATGCTTTGAATGAGAACTATGCCCATCTCCGTCCATCCCTCTCCTCCACAGCTGCAGAAACCCTCATCCACGCCTTCATCACCTCCCGTCTGGACTACTGCAACAGCCTCCTCTATGGTTCACCCTCAAAAATCATCAATAAACTCCAATACATCCAGAACTCCGCTGCCCGTCTACTCACTCACTCCCCGATCCGTGACCATATCACCCCCGTCCTTTACAAACTCCACTGGCTCCCCATCCCCCAGAGAATCCAGTACAAAATCCTCCTCATAACCTACAAAGCCCTCCATAACCTGGCCCCATCCTACCTGACCGACCTCCTCCACAGGCACACTCCCACCTGCACCCTCCGCTCTGCTGCTGCCAATCTCCTATCCCCCCACATCCGGACCAAACTCAGATCCTGGGGGGACAGGGCTTTCTCCATCGCTGCTCCCACACTCTGGAACTCACTACCCCAAACCGTCAGAGACTCCTCCTCACTCACCTCATTCAAAACATCACTGAAGTCTCATCTGTTCAGCACTGCCTTCAACCACTAACCGTCACCTCACCTTCTTTTTCCTTTTCTGTTCGTTTACTTATTTATCTATTTATTTTATTTTCTATGTTTTAGTAAACCCTGTAAAGCGTCTTTGAGTGTTTAGAAAAGCGCTATATAAATGTAATGCATTATTATTATTATTATTTGAATATCGCGGGGAGCACCTTAATATTAAATCTAATGCCTCATTCTTCCATGCATAGCCTGGTAAAGCTGACAGTGTCACTGCAGCTTATGTGACATGGTATTAGACAGTTCATTATTGTCACGGATACAGAGATGCAATTAAAAACATTTGTTTGCATGCTGTCCAATTAAATCATAAAAATTGGTACAATCAAGCCGCACACAACAGGTAGTGCAAAAAGAAAAATACCAGAGAGCAGAATGTGGTTCTCAACATGGTAGCACAACAATTCCAAAGACAAAGCCCAATGTCTGCAATGGGGTGGAGGTGAATCAGACAGTACGATAGCTAGTAGTGTTACAGCATTGTCGCATTACAATTCCAGAGAAGAGGTCCAATGTCCGCAATGCTGTAGGTTGAAAGATCGGGACAATACCCTAGCTTATGGAAAGACTGATAACTGAGGGGAAGAAGCTGTTCCTGCATCTGGTGGCGCGTTTTCAAGCTTTTGTATCTTGCAAGGAAGGACCAGGGTGGGAAAGGTCCTTGATTATGTTGGCTGGTTTCCTGAGGTAGAGAAGTGTAGATGGAGTCAATGGTGGGAAGTCTGGTCTGTGCGTTGAGCTCAGCTGTATCCACAACTCTCTGTAATTTCTGAAGATAGACACAAAAGTGCTGGAGTAACTCAGTAGGTCATGCTGCCTGACTTGCTGAGTTACTCCAGCACTTTGTGCCTATCTTTGGTAAAAATCAGCATCTGCAGTTCCTTCCTACTTATTTTCTCTGCAATATCTTGCAGTCTTGGGCAAAGACCATCCAAGCTGTGAAGCATACTGATAGGATGTTTACAACGCTGCATATGTTGAAGTTGGTAAGAGTTGTTGGAGACACGCCAAATTTTCTCAGTCTCCTGAGGAAGTCGAGGCATTGCTGTAGTTAATTTGACCTTGTGCTTCAATGTAGTTGGCCCTGGGCAGATTGTTGGTAATATTAACGCCAAGGAACTTGAAGCCCTCAACCATTTCCACTTTGGCACCATTGAAACTAATTATCTACTCCAACATACTTCCTGAGGTTACCAGTGGCAACTGACAGCACACGGTGTAATTGGTGATGGTTCTCTTTTGTTTCCGCTGCAGACGCTTGTGAGTCCTTCAGCCAGCGCCCCGTCGATTCCCGCATCCAGCCAGTCCCACGGCTACGAGGAAGCTATCAATGGTGTATTGTGCAGGCACCTACCTCCTTCCAGAGATACATCGCTCGGGCCAGCCTACTACAATCCGCAATATGTGAGTAACGGTCACACTCCGTAGAAATGTAGCGAAATAATTAGACATTAATTTGTTTTGCTGAACTGCGATTGAACAAATACTTTCTTTGCTGAAGTGTGAAGAGAAAAGCATTTAATATTATTTGGCGTGGCATAGTGGAGCAGCTGATAAAACTGCTGCCTCACAGCCCCAGAGACCCGGGTTCGCTCCTGACCTTGGTTGTAGTCTGCATGGAGTTCGCACATTCTCCTTGTGACTGTGTGGGTTTCCGCCAGGTGCTACGGTTTCCTCCCACATCCCCAAGATGTGCTGGTTTGTAGGTTAATTGGCTCTCAGTAAATTGCCCCCAATGTGTACGAGTGGATGAGAAAGTGGGATAACAAAGACCTAGTGTGAACGGGTGATTGATGGTCAGCGTGGACTGGGTGCACGAGAGGGCATTTTCCATCAATGATTGTAAAAGTACAGAACACCTAACTAGGAAGTAGTTCTGGTTTCCCATTACAGGAAGGATGTGGAGGCTTTGGAAAGGGTGCAGAGGATGGTGAGTAAGGTGGGCCTAAAATTGTCGCGCTATCATGTACCGTTTTGGCTGTAGTTCAGGAAGGAACAAACAAACAAACGAGAGTTTTAGTATATAGATGTGCGGGAAAGGTTTTTTTACAGAGAGGGGTGGGTGCCTGGAATGATCTGCCTGGGGTGGTGGTGGAGGCAGGTATGGTAGTGGAGGCAGGTATGGTAGTGGCGGCAGGTATGGTAGTGGAGGCAGGTATGGTAGTGGAGGCAGGTATGGTAGTGGAGGCAGGTATGGTAGTGGAGGCAGGTATGGTAGTGGCGATTAATAAACGTGTAGATCGGTACATGGATTATCAGAATGGAAGGATCATGTACAGGCAAATGAGATTAGTTTGACTTGGCCTAATGTTTGGCACAGTTATTGGTCCAAACGGCCTGTTCCAATGCCGTACTGTTGTACATTTATGTTTATTTCAATTGCCCCTCTTGAATCAAACGTTGAGGAGCATGGTTCAACACGAGTATGATGTTGTTCCCATTCTGGATGTAAATCTTGAATAAAGCTGCTCTTAAGACTAGGAGCCGACATTGATTCTGCAGCACTATCTCTGCATTGTGTATCCCCAACTAGGTGACGCACTGCAACAAGAGAGACTTAACTCCTCTTCACGTTCCCACACCAACCTTTCAGTCCTGGGCCTCCTCCATTGCCAGAGTGAGGCTACACGCAGCACCTCATATTCTGCTTGGGTAGCTTACAACCCAACGGTATGAACATTGAATTCTCCAATTTTAAACACATTCCCTCTTGCCTCTCTCCAGTGTCTACTCCCACCCAGTATGCACCCGTTTCTCCCACTCTGCCGCCCCTCTTATTCCCGCCCCCTTCCACCTATATCTCTCCCTCTGGCTCACATTTCACTTCTCTTCTTATCTGACACCCTTTTGTCTCCATTTCATTCCCAGTCTTTGTCCACTCGTATGCCAATTATACAACCTTAATCTGTATCCACCTATTACTTGCTGGTTTTGTCCCACCCGTCTGCCAATTATACAGAAATAAGGAACTACAGGTGCTGGTTTATACCAAAGGTAGACACAGAGTGCTGGAGTAACTCAGTGAGTCAGGCAGCATCTCAGGAGAAAAAGGATGGGTGCGACCCTTCTTGACATGAAACGTCGCCCATCGTTATTCTCTAGAGATGCTGCCTGATCTGCTGAGTTACTCCAGCACTCTGTGTCTATCTTTGCCAATTATACAATCCTGACCTGTATCCACCTATCACTTGCACGCTTTGTCCCATTCCACCTCTTTTAGAGCTTTTCCTCTCACCACAATCAGTCTGAAGTAGGGTCCCGAACTGAAATGTCTGTCCATTCACTCCACAGATGCTGCTAGACCCGCTCAGGTTCCAGCTAGACCCGCGGTGGTTACTCCACCACTTTGTGCTTTTCTCAAGATTCCTGCATCTGCAGTTCCTTGTGTCTCAATTTTCTTTGACGACAGTTTGTAAACCTCCAACATGGAGAAGGTCAAGGGCCAGAGATGAATGGGAAGCATTTGGAATTCCAATATGACCATGCGGGGAATATGGAGCAAGAACATAATGCGATAACACCCAGAGCATTTTGTTTTATTAGGTAGTGTAAGTTGGCTGTGAAGTATTGGGTTTAGATTAGGTTTAGGTTTACTGTAATAATGTCACGTGTGCAGAGGTACGGTGGAAAGCATTGTTTTGCATGCTATCTAAACAGATCAGATGATACTATACATAAATGCAATCAAGTCAAACTCGAGCACAATGGGTAGAGCAAAGGGGAAGATACAGAGTGCAGAATATAGTGCTCAGCATTGCAGTGCATCAGTTCCATAGACAATATCCAATGTCTGCAATGGGGTAGAGGTGAATTGGACAGTACCCTAGCTGATGAGATGGGCTGTTCAGAAGCCTGGTAACAGAGGGGAAGAAGCTGCTCCTCAGTCTGGTGGTGCACACTTCTGTCCAATGGGAGCGGGGAAAAGAAGGATTGATTGAGATGGGACAAGTCTTTGATTGTGTTGGCTGCTTTTCCGAAGCAGCGTGAAGTGTAGATGGAGTTGGTGTCGGGAGTCTGGTCAGTGTGAACAGAAACAAAGGAGAATTCTTTGAAGTGCATCTGATGCAATACCACTTTATACATTGCACTGCAGTGTACAGTACTCATGTATCCAGTACCCTTTGGGGAACCTCATCACTGGCAGCAAGCATAGAGTGCATCCTCATCGCATTCAATGCAGTTTAATCTATTATCTCAAAGATGGACCAAATAAAATCAAATCCTTTTAAAATCATATTGCCAAACAGTAATGCCACTCCAGGGCCATTTTAAATTTAACTATCTCCATCAATTCCCTTTGATTTGCAAAATTACTTCTGCTAGCCAGCTCAACAGCAAGGAGTCATACCCAGGCAAAACAATAGTTGTGGCGGTACAGTGGTGCAGCTGGTAGAGCTGTTGCTTCACAGAGCCAGAGATCCAGGTTTGGGGTAGAGGTGAATCGGACGGTATCCTAGCTTATGGAAGGACCATTCAGAAGCCTGATAACAAGGGGGGAAGAAACCGTTCCTGAGTCGGATGGTGTGTGCTTTCAAGCTTTGTATCTTTCAATCAATCAATAGTTAATTTGCTTTTAGATTTCTGCAAGCTGTGGCGTTTCTGGTTTTAGACTTTAGCCTTTAGAGATTCAGCTTGGAAACAGGCCCTTCAGCCCACTGAATCCGCACAGACCAGCAGCTATGTTTCTATGTGACTAACACTATCCTACACACCAGGGACAATTTTTACAACTTACCAAAGGCAATTAAGCTACAAACCTGCACATCTTTGGAGTGTGGGAGGAAACTGGAGCACCCTGAGAAAACCCATGAGGTCACAGGGAGAACTTACATACTCCATACAGACAGCACCCCTAGTCAGGATCGAATCCGGGTCTCTGGTGCTGTAAGGCAGCAACTCTACCGCTGCACCACTGTTAAATCATTGAGCTAGCAGTCAAAGTTTAGACCATTGATCCAAGATTGAAGGGTCTCGATCTGAAACGTCACCCATTCCTTTTCTCCAGTGATGCTGCCTGTCCTACTAAGTTTAAACCAGCATCTGCAGTTCCTTCCTACACATACAAGAGTTCAAATTGCACCATGATGTCTGGGTGAAATTTCAAAAAAGGAATAAGTGAAGCTAGTGACAGTAGTAATGGAAATACAGGAATGTTGCAAATTCTTTACACAGTGGGTGGTGGGTCCCTGGAATGCACTGCTGGGGGTGATGGAGGAGACAGATACGATAGTGGTGTTTAAGAGACTTTTGGATAGGCACAAATTTGAAGTAACCTTAGGGCTGCATAGTGTCATGGCTGGTAGAACCACTGCCTCGCAGCGCCAGAGACCCGGGTTTGATCCTGATCACGGATGCTGTTTGTGTGGAGTTTGCATGTGTTCCCTGTGACCGCGTGGGTTTCCTCCGGGTGCTCCAGTTTCCTCCCACAGCCCAAAGATGTACAGGTTTGTAGGTTAATTGGCCTCTGTAAATTGTTCCTAGTGTGTAGGGAGTAGATGAGGAAGTGGGACAACATAGAACTAGCGTGAACAGCTGATCGATGGTCAGCATGGACCCGGTGGGCAGAAGGGCCTGTTTCCATGCTGTCGTTTTCAATTCAATTAACTTCACTGCCTAAAGATAATGATTAAATTGTTTGGCAATAATGGTGTATTTTAAACACAGCTCTGCAGATGGCAGTAGAAGCATGTGAATTTTGTGTGCTGAATAATGTCAGTATAGTACTTTAATTCAGTTTCAAACTATGCCTGGTTTATTGAAGAACAGAGATAGCCTGTATTGATTATTGTAGCAATATGAATCCAAAGATTACAATGTAAACACAACATATGTCATGAGATCTTTTATGAATCTTTCAGAACCTTTCCCCCCCAGGGTGGAAATGTTAAAGACTAGAGGGCGTACTAGACTTTAGAGACACAGCATGGAAACAGGCTCTTTGGCCCACAGACTCCTCGCTGACTAGTGATCAACCCGTACACTAGCACTGCACACACTAGGGGCAATTTACAGAAGGTAATTAACCTACAAACCTGCACGTCTTTGGAGTGTGGGCTGAAACAGGAGCACCCGGAGAAAACCTGCCTGGTCACAGGGACAACGTACAAACTCCATACAGACAGCAACCGTAGCGAAGATCAAACTCGGGTCTCTGGTACTGTAGAGCAGCAACTCTCCACTGCTCTGCCATTGTACCACCCTCTGGGGGAAATAATCCCAGTGCCTCCAATCTTTCTTGGTCATTGCCCTTTCTCAATTCTGGTAAATATTCTTGCAAATTTCACAGGACTTCACTACCTGTTTTCTTGCATGTAGAATGCAGAGCGGAACTTTACACACAACACTGCCTGTCTTGTAAATGACAGCAGCATGTTTAAACGGACGCCAGTGCCCTCTGTGTCCCAATGTTTAATAAATAGCATGCAGCAATTCCTCTGCAGGCAAGTTTAGCAAAATTATTAAAGTGAACAGATTCACCCGAGAATTGGTGACATGGTCATGGGGAGGTTAAAAGAAAGCTTGTGTTATATTATACAGAGATTGGTTCGAATGTGGAACTCATTAACAGAAGGCTTGGGGAGGCAAATCGAAGAAATGTGCTAGAAGGAAGAAAAAGACACACAAAACTGCAGATGCTGGAATCTATGGTTAGGTTTATTATGTATTATTTATAGGTACACTGAAAAGTTTTTTTTTTGCCTGCTATCCAAACAGACCACTCTGTTTCTCACTTCAAGAGATCACAAAAAGTGCTGGAGCTCTTGGAGGTTTTTTTTGGTAAACCAGCATCTGCATAGAGTTGCACAGCATGGAAACAGGCCCTTCGGCCCAACTGACCAACATATCCCATCTGCACTAGTCCCACCTGCCTCCTTTAGTCCATATCCCTCTAAACCTGTCCTGTCTAAATGTTCCTTAAATGCTGCGATAGTCCCTGCCTCAACTATCTCCTCCAGCAGCTCGTTCCATACACCACCAACCTTTTGTGTAAAAAAAAAAGTTACCCCTCAGGTTCTATTAAATCTATCTCCCCTGCATTCCAAGGAATAAAGTCCTAACCGGCCCTTTAGGTCAGGTCCTTGAGTCCTCGTAAATCTTCTCTGCTCCCTTTCCAGTTTGACAACATCTTTCCTATAACATGGTGTCCAAAATGAACAAAATACTCTAAATTGTGGCCTCACCCACATCTTAAATAACTGCCACATGACCTCCCAACTTCTATACTCAATATGGTGTGATGTAGGTCAATGTGTCGAAAGCCTTTTAGACCACTCTATCTACCTGTGACACCCTACCTACCAGTGACCTGTGCAGTTCTGTGTTTCTACATTTCTCTGTTTTTCTCTTCTTTGTCTTCCTCCTATACACCCTGCTCCCCACCGCCCCCCCCTTAACTATTTTGAATCTGACTGATGGCTTTAGTGATCTTAGCAAATCTATAAGACTCCTCTTTTAAAAAAATAAAACTCAAAATGCTGGAGCAACTCAGCGAGTCAGTCAGCATTTGTGGTGGGAATGGACTAGCAACGTTTCAGGCCAGGAACCTTCTTCAGTCTCTTGTCGGAGAGAGGAGGAGAACTTTGTTTTGCTCAAGATTTCAGTGGGAAAATGTGACAGAAAAAAGCATCAAAGTATGCTCTGGTAATTGTGGCTGAACAAAGGTCACACCAGTAAAATGGTTTTACAACATAGGCTCCATGCTGCACATGAAATTTAGCCATTACACCCACCCTGAAATCGTTTAATAATGTCAGCAACTGGACCTAATGACATAAGTTCGATGGAGACGAAAGTCAACAGCCGCCTGAAAGGAGGCATGGGATTTTGGTACATTATTAAATGGTACAACTGATTGCCAGTGTGATGAATCTCTATAGATTTCTTTTTAGATTTTTTTTTTTTAGAGATACAGGGTGGAAACAGGCCCTTCGGCCCACCGGGTTCGCGCCGCCCAGCGATTCCCGCACACTAACACTATCCTACACACACTAGGGACAATTTTTACATTTGCCCAGCCAATTAACCTACATACTTGTACGTCTTTGGAGCGTGGGAGGAAACCGAAGATCTCAGAGAAAACCCACGCAGGTCACGGGGAGAACGTACAAACTCCGTACAGACGGCCACCGTAGTCAGGATCGAACCTGAGTCTCCGGTGCTGCATTCGCTGTAAGGCAGCAACTCTACCGCTGCATCACCGTCTAAAGTAAAAGTCTAAAAGAATAATTAGCGGCAATGAGGCCAATGCAGCCCAATTAATGTGAAACTCATTATGGCTGGAACTACGAGGGGGCAGCCCTGAGCAAGTATCTACCTCAATGGAAACTCTCGGACTATCTATGATCGGACTCTACTGGTCTATATCCTGCACTTATTCACGTTATTCCTTTTATCATGTATCTGAACACTGTGGAATGCTCGATTGTAATCATGTGTTGTCTTTCCTCTGACTTGAGGAGATTTCGCAGTGGAGCAGTTGAATGAAACTGCAGATGCTGGAATCTTGAGCAAAACGCAAGTTGTTCGGCAGTCTAAATAAGGGTCCTGACCTGAAACGCCATCTGTCCATTCCCACCATGGATACTACCTGACTTCTGTGTTCCTCGAGCACCTTGTGTTTTGCTCAAGATTCCAGAATCTGCAATTTCTTGGTATCTCCATTAAAACTGCTCCACTGCAAAAGTGTGCATTCGTTGAAGAAGTTCTTCTCCTCTGTCCGACTCTCATTCTGAAGGATTACAACCCAAAACCTTGTTGTTTACTTAAGATCCTTACTGACCTTTGAACCTTTGAAGATTCCAGCATGTGCTGTTTTTTTTTGTGGCTCCAGAATTTGACACAACTCCATCGAGGAGTTAACCTGTGATCTGTGTAGATTTTATACAGGTTGGAGATGCAAGAGTTAAAGGGTGAGCTTGGGCAGGCTAGGACTTTATTCCTTGGAGCATAGGAAAGTGAGGGGTGATCTTATGGAGGTGTATAAGAACATGCTTATACAAGTCCAATAGTCACTGGAATTTAGAAGGATGACAGGATCTTAAAGAAACATATTAAATTCTTAAGGGATTGGACAGGCTAGATACAGGAAAAATGTTCCCGATGTTGGGGGAGTCCAGAACCAGGGGTCACAGTTTAAGAATAAGGGGTAGGCCATTTAGGACTGAGATGAGGAAAAACCTCTTCACCCAGAGAATTGCGAATCTGTGGAATTCTCTGCCACAGAAGGCAGTGGAGTTCAATTCACTGGATGTTTTCAAGAGAGAGTTAGATTTAGCTCTTAGGGCTAATGGAATCAAGGTATACGAGGAAAAAGCAGGAACGGGGTACTGATTTTGGATGATCAGCCATGATCATATTGAAGTGCTGGCTCGAAGGGCCGAATGGCCTACTCCTGCACCTATTTTCTATGTTTCTATGCGAGGAATAGATCGAGTAAATGTCTTTTATCCAGAGTGGGGCAATTGAGAACCAGAGGATAAGGGTTTAAGGTGAAGGGGGAAAGTTTTAATAGGAACCTGAGGGACATCTAATTTATACAAAGGGTGGGTGGTAGTGATATGGAACTAGCTGCCGGAGGAGGTAGTTGTGACAGGTACAATCACAACGTATAAAAAACATTTGGACGGGTTCATGGATGGGAAAAGGTTTAGAGGGATGTGACCAAATACAGGCAGATGGGACTAGTGTACATGGGACATGTTGGTTGGCATGGGCAAGTTGGGCTGAAGGGCCTGTTTCAACGTTCTATGATGCAATGAAGAGGTGCTGGAATCTGGACCATAATTTTTGCTGGAGGAACTCAAGGGGTTAGGCAGCATCTTTAGGGGAAAAGGGGATGGTCAATGTTTCGAGTTGGCATCCTGCAGCTAATTTCCAGAATAGGTATCTTGCTTTTGTTCTCTGCAACGTATGTGTTGTTTCCTAATCTATCTGCATATGGTGCCAGGAACATGATGAGTCACCGGGAGACAAAGCAAGCTTCTCAATCTGGAGAGCCTTGCTTTTCCACTCTCCAAATGCTCTGAGCGTGTGCACATTTGTCATACATTTGCATAAACTCTTTAGAAAAGGAAGAATAATTCAAAGATACATTTACAGACTTTAACCTTTTCCTAGGTTTTCTCAGTCTATGATCATCTTATGTGTGTCTTGGTGTTGCACCCAATTTATGGCACGGGAAAAGTATCTGTCTTGTCTCAGAACAGCAACAGGCCCTTCGGCCCGCAATGTCTATGCCGAACATGATGCCAGGATAGGCTAATTTTACTATGCCCATGATCCTTATCCCGCCATTCCCTGCATATCCATATGCCTATCTAAAAGCCTCTTAAATGCCACAATCCTATCTGCCTCCTCCACCACTCCTGGCCGCATGTTCCAGGCACCCACCACTCTTTTTGCCTCTCTTACCTTAAAGCTATGCCCTCTACTCTTTAACATTTCCACTCCAGAAAATGCTTCTGACTGTCTACCCTCTCGGTACTTCTCATAATTTTATATACTTCTGCCAGGTCTCCCCTAATCTTCCGAAGTTCCGGCGAAAACAATCCAAATTTGTCCAACCTCTCCTTGCAGCTAATGCCTTCTAAACCAAGCAGCATCCTGATAAATATCAGGAAAAGTCACAAAAATGTATTCAATTGTGCTTCATTGTCACATGTAAAAAGTGCAAAAACACAGTGAAATTCTTTTCTTTTTGATCAGTCCAGTAGAGTATCACCATACCATCCCCAAGTAGCAATTATACAGCAATAGTCAACTGAGCACATATGCAAGAGACACAATGTTTGCCACCAATTCCAAGTCCAGTCCACGTTCCTGTTGTTTGGCTAATCAAAGCTTCCATGAAGAAATGCGACATCCCAACTAATACTGGTATCTGGCACAAGACCAATCAAAATGGAGAAGGCACATTTTGGGATTGCACTGTTTCTTCCAGAGTATTCAGTAGATTTACTTCAGGATACACTCACCGTTACATATTTCTTCAATGTTCTGTGTATCTCTCGAGGGAAGTAAGCCAACTATAAATTCACTTCATAAAGTCTTTACCTTAAAGATAAAGCGTGGAAACAGGCCCTTCTGCCCACCAAGTCCACACCGACCAAGAATCATCCCGTACTTCTAACAGTATCCTACATACTAAGGACATTTTACAATTTTTACCGAAGTCAATTAACCTTGAAACCTGCACGTCTTTGGAGTGCAGGAGGAAACTGGAGGAAACCCACGAGGTCACAGGGAGAACCAACAAACTCCAACAGACAGCACCCGTAGTCAGGATCTAACCCAGGTCTCGGGCGTTGCAAGACTACAGTTGTGCCACTCTGCTGCTCTTGCATTGTACAGATGGAAACGGTCCCTTCAGCGTAACTCAATCATGCCGACCGAGACGCCCCTTTAAGCTAGCCCCATGGATCGCCTTTGTCTCATAGCCCTCTAAGCCTTTCCTATCCATGTAACTGCCCTAATGTCTTTTAAATGTTGTTATTGTACTTGTTTCAACTACCTCCTCTGGCAGCTCATTCCCTGTACCCACCACCTTCTGTGTGGAAAAAGTTGCTCCTCAGATTCCGATAAATTCTTTTCCCTCTCACCTTAAATCAAAGGACGCCAGTACTTGATTCCCGCCCGCCCCATGGTAAAAGACTGCGCATTGACCCTTTCTATGCCCCTTATGATTTTATATACCTCTATAAGATCACGGGTTCTGATTAAGTCTCGGGTTCCAATTAAATCTTTCCCCGCTCACCTTAAATCTATTTCCTCTGGTTTTTGATTCCCCTCCTCGGGGTAAAATAATCTTTGTATTGACCCTATTGATTTCCCTCATGATCTTAACCAACTCCATAAGATCACCCCTCAGCCTCCTCTGCTCCAAGGAATAAAGCCCTTGAGTCCTGGTAAAATCTTCAAAAATATGCTCTGCACTCTGTCCATCTTTCCTATAACAGTGCGACCAAAACTAAACACAATACTCCACGTGTGAACTCACCAGTATTTTGTACAACTTTAGACTTTACTTTAGACTTTAAAAATATAGCATGGATACAGGCCCTTCGGCCCACCGAGTTCGCACCAACCATCGATCACCCTGTACACTAGCACTGTCCTACACACTAAGAACAATTTACAATCTTTACCGAAACCAATTAACTTACAGACCTGTACTTTGGAGTGTGGGAGGAAATCGGAGGAAATCCGCACGGTCACAGGGAAAATGTACAAACTCCACACACACTGCACTCGTAATTAGGATGGAGCCCGGGTCCCTAGCGTTGTAAGGCAGCAACTCTACCGTTGCACCACTTCACTGCCTCTTCCAATTCCTTCTCTTTTCAGAAGATATTGTTTTGTATCACATTCTTTCACTATCATCGATATCCAATTCAGAATATCAGATTTGTTTGCCGCTGATAACACACAATTTCTCTCTTTTTGTTTAAAATGCCTCCCTCCACAGGCTTGAGTCAGAACTTTACTTTTTGCTTTAACTACTTCTCCACCACTCTTCCTTCAAACATTTGCTGTATTAAACTTTGACCATAGAGCATTGAAATGTACGGCAAAGGAAAAGGCCCTTCGGCCGACAATGTGCCGAACATAATGAGAAACTAATCTGCTTGCACATGACCCACATCCCTAGATTCCAATGGTTCAGGTATAGTGAGATTTTTTTTTTGCCTACAAGTCAGTAAGATTATTGCCATACATAATTACAATCCTCAGTTAAGCACATCATGCAAGGAAACATCCCACTGAGTCCATATGGATTAGTCGCTAGGTTTTGGTGCTATTTCATAGTCCCAGCTTCAGCTGGCCATAAAGGCCTGTTGCAGCCGCCGCCTCCATCCAGTTGTCCCGTGAACTGTCGTCCCTCTCCTTGCACGGCCATCTTCAGCCTTCGTGCCCTGGGTGGCACATCCCATGGTGCATCTTGAAGGCGCGGAGGGTAAGACCCTCCCGATTCTTCCTACCGTCTCTCATCCAGCGTCTGCCGCCGCCACTGCCTCCTTCCACCCTCCTCTGCAGTTCCAGGTCTACAGGAGCTGGGATCGGCGGATTCCCTTTCCCGGATCCGCATATCCGTGTGTCTATCCAAAAGCCTTTTAGTCAAGCGTCAAGAGCGATTTATTGTCATATGTCTCAGATAGAACAATGAAATTCTAACGCCACTTATTTTCTGCGTGACGGCATAACTTGTCATTGAATGCAGTGTTCTTCAATTGATGCCTCTTTGTTAAACTTAAGAACCTTGGTAAAACTTGTTTTTTCTTTATCTCTTTCACAATGACCTTCCAACTACATTACCTGATGCCTGAAGATTTGGTAAAATAAGCATGCATTCAATACCATTTAACTCATCGAATGTTTAAATATAAATGAATGAAACTGAACACTCTTATCTCTTCTGGAAAGCCAAGACATGAGAAAATGGATCTGTGTCTGCATTGTGCTGTTAATGGCCTGCGTGTTTGACTGTCTACAGTTCTTAGTATTATTTCTAGGCATTGCGTATAAGAGTCAGGATGTCATGTTGCAGCTTTATAGGACTTTTGTGAGGTTGCAAATGAGTATTGTTGTGGTTCTGGTTGCCCCCATTACAGGAAGAATGTGGAGGCTTTGGAGAGGGTGCGGAAGAGGTTTACCAGAATGTTGCTTGGATTAGAGGGTATTAGCTACAGGGAGAGGTTGGACAGACTTTGGATTGCTTTCTCTCGAGGCTCAGGGGAAACCTGATGGAAGTATATAAAATCATGAGGAGCATAGATAGGGTACACAGTCAAACCTTTTTCTTAGGTTGAAAATGTCAAAGACCAGAGAGCATAACTTTAAGGTTAGAGGGGCAATGTTTAAAGAAGATGTACAGGGCCAATGTTTTACACAGAGGGTGGTGAGTCTCTGGGACACGCTGCGAGGGGTGGTGGTGGAGGCAGATATGATCGTGGCTATTAAGAGGGTTTTAGGTAGGCACATAGATATGCAGGAAATGGAGGTATAAGAATCACATGCAGGCAGAGGAGATTAGTTTGACGGCATCTATTCGACACGGACATTGAGGGCTGAAGGGTCTATTCAATAGACAATAGACAATAGACAATAGGTGCAGGAGGAGGCCAGGAATATTCAGGTGCATATTCTATGTTTAAATTTGCTGGATTCGCTGAGGGACTGTGTTTGTGGTGTACTGTGCTGTGTTCTATGTATGTTTGATTTAAACATACTGTATAAATTGAAAAGTTTTTCATTGTAATCACTGTTAAATGGGAAAAATTCTGAGCAGAGGTTTGAAACTATGCTTCCACGCTAAAGTCACCTGCACATCTGTTGTAAGTTTTTGTGAGTTCATGATGACCTTGGGAAAATATCTTCAGTGTGATGTGAGGTTGCATGATTTATGAAAGCCCGTCCCTGGGGAAGGGGCCTGACAAGTCATTGTGCTTTGCAGTGGGGTGGTATTTGAGAACGGTTATTAATGGGCATCATTTGTAGCCTTCAGGAAAAGCTACATTGGGGAGTTTGTTAACCTTCACTGTTGTACTTGAACGTGAACTATTTGAATATAAATATCACAGCGTATTGCCCCTCTACTTCATCACTGCATTTGAACAAGTGTAAAATATACTCTCCTGTACACTTTCATCAAGGTTTATAGAGCTTACACACACCTGGAAAAGGCATGGTTCGCACTGCAATTTAGTGAGTTTACACACCTTGCACATTACTGTGCATACTAGTGAGCTTACACACTTCTGTATGTTACTATATATACTGCAATTTAGCAAATGTACACACTCCTGCACGAGTTACTGTGCACAATAAGATTAGTGATCTTACATGCCCTTATACACTACTGTTCACACTAAGATTTAGTGAGTTTACACACTTCCATACAAGTTACTATGCGCACTAAGATTTGTTATCATACACATCCCTGTACATTACTGTTCACACTAAGATTTAATGAGCTTCTACGCTCCTGTACAAGTTACTGTGCACACTGAGCAAGGTTTAGTGGGCTTACATACTCTTGCAAGTTACTTTTTTTTCCTAAAGGAGCTTTGATTCTATAGTCACAACTAACACAGCATTACATTAATCAAAACTAATATTTGTGAAGTTTGCAAACACCAAGCATCAAATTACAACGTGATCAGCCGTATCCAGGATGCCCTCGAGCCCCAGCAGCACCCACTGTTCTCGGAAGATCTGCAAAGCTCCAGGGTCGTGCAGGTACGGACATGAGCCTGCAAGAGGTGCAGGCAGTCAACCCGAGCAGAACCCTCAACTGTCTGCCACCTGGAATGGCCACCTTGGCCGGCTCCTTGTACAGATTACTGTGTACACTGGCAGGTTTGGTGAGCGTACACACCCCTGTAGGAGTGTAGAAATTGTAGAATGTGTAAGCACACTATACTTTGCTTGGTGTGCACACTGACTTGTACAAGATTGTGTAAGCTCGCTATATCCCACTCAGTGTGTACAGTAATGTGCAAGAGTGTGCAAGCTCACTAAACCTTGCTCAATATGCATAGTAACGTACAGAGTGTATAAGTTCACTAAACCCTGCTCAATGGGTGCAGTAACATACAAAAGTGTAAGCACACTAACATTTGTTGTTCTGGTGGTCGAGTCTCCTGTAGGCATGTTTAGCTCGTTCACCATGATTCATTCTAAGTGCACAAGAAAGTGGACAGTTAGAATGTGGCTTCCACCAACATTCTTCTAACTCCAGGAGCAAGAATACCATCAGTGGTGAAGCTGGTAGAGCCTCTGCCTCACAGCGTAAGAGATCTGGGTGCAGTCTGGGTGGTTGTTTGTGCATTCCTCCTGTGACAGCTGGGTTTCCTCCAGGTGCTCTTTTTTCTTCTCGCATCCAAAAGACGTGTGGGTTTGTAAGTTAATAGGACTCTGTAAATTGCCCCTAGTGTGTAGGCAGTGGATGCGAAAGGAGGATAATGTGGACTCAGTGGACCGAAGGGTTAGTTTCTATGCTGTTTCTTTCAATCAACTGAGAGAAGCTTGGATTTTTCGTCAAGTTCAGGAGTAACGCAGCATTATAAAGATGTCATTTAACACATCTTAACACAGTGGTGCAGTGGTAGAGTTGCTGCCTTATAGCGCTAGAGACCTGGGTTTGATCCTGACTACGGGTGCTGTCTGTGCAGAGTTTACGTTCTCCCTATGACTGCATGGGTTTTCTCCGGGTGCTCCGGTTTCCTCCCACGCTCTCAAGATGTGCAGATTTGTAGGTTCATTGGTTTCTGAAAATTGTTCCCTGGTGTGCAGGATAGAACTAGTGTATGGGTGTTTGTTGGTCAGCTGGACTCGGTGGGCCGAAGGGCCTATTTCCATGCTGTATCTCTAAACTAAACTAAACTAAACACACTGTGCTTTGCTGGTTCTTTTGAAGAGACATCCAATCAGTTAAATTGCCCTTACCCTTTTCTCAAATCTTTACAAAACCTTTGTTTTTTATTTCCCCGTCCACTACCCATTCAGGCTGAGTTATTTAGGTCAGAACAACTTGCTCCACTGAATAAAAAAATCTTACCTCCAACTTTGATCCTTCATGATCCAGATAAATATACTTAATATTTGACATAATAATGAGAAAAAGAATATTGAGTCATGGTCATACTGCCTGGAAACAGGCAATTCAGCCCAATTTGCCCACGCTGACCAACATCTAGTCGCATCTGCCCCTGTTTGGCCCATAACCCAATAAATATTCATGTACATTTTCAAATGCCTTTTATACGTTGTTATAATACCTGCCTCAACTAACTCCTCCGGCGGCTCGTTCCATATACCTACCATCCTTAGCTTTTTCAAAACATTGCCAAAGATTTGCAGCTATCAAATTTTTCATTCCACAAATGAATTATGCAAATAAGCAGTAAATATTCACAACATATGACCTTGTTCTGACCTTAAATTTAAGTCTTTCGGTTTTCATAATTCATACAGATGACAAAGAATAATAATTAAATTATGAGGAAAGATTACACATATCTGGGATTGTATTCCCTGAAAATTAAAATTTTTGCGGGTGATTTCATTGAAACCAAAGATACTAGAGGAACAGGATAGACCACTCGACCCTAAAAACCGTAATATGTCATGACGCCATTTTAGGAGGCAGAAACTAATGCAGAAACATTTAAAAAGAAAAATAGCAAAAATCTGTGAATTGATAGATGAGATATATTCTGCATTTTAATGCTATCATCACACATGGCTGTTCCCCCAAAGCACTAATTACACTGCGAGAGGCATAGCGAACGGCGGGTTTTGCCTACTAAAATGGCTCCTTTGCGTACTACACTTCAGTATAGGCGATTTCAACGGAGTGGTTCATCTTGTTCCTCTAGTATCTTTGATTGAAACGTTCAAGATATCATGTGAAAATTGATGGCATACCAAGAAAATGATATTTTATAGAATATTTATATATTTATTTATGTTATTGATTTTATTTTATTTTATTGTCACGTGCACCGAGGTACAGTGAATAGCTATTTGTTGCGTGCTATTCAATCAGCAGCAGTCAGAAGTCCTGATGCAGCTTTATAGGACTTTGGCTAGGCCACATTTGGAGTATTGTGTGCAGTTCTGGTCACCCCCTTATCGGACGAATGTAGAGGCTTTGGAGAGGTTGCAGAGGAGGTTTACCAGAATGATGCCTGGATAAGCGGGGATTAGCTAAAAGAAGAGGTTGGACAAACTTGGATTGTTTTCTCTGGAGCGTCAGAAGCTGAGAGGAAACCTGATGGAAGTATATAAAATTAAATAGGGAATTTAAATATTTCTGAGAGACATAGATTGGGTAAACAATTGGAATGTTTTCCCCAGGGTGGAGATGGCAAAGACTAGAGGGCATAGCTTTAAAGGAGAGGGGCAAAGTTTAATGGAGATGTGTGGGGCAGGTTTTTTTTTACACTGGGGATGGTGGGTGCCTGGAACACGTTGTCAGGGATGGTGGTGAAGGCTGATACAATAGTGGTTAAGTGGCTTTTATATAGGCATATGGATGTGCAAGGAATGAAGGGATATGGATCACGTGCAGGCAGAGGAATCAGTTTAACCTGGCATCTTGTTCGGCATGGATTTGTGGGCTGTAGAACCTGTTCCTGTCCTGTCCTGTTTTATGTACTAGGTCCTGGACTACAGTGGTAAATAGACCTACAGTCAAGTTGTGT
Source organism: Rhinoraja longicauda (assembly GCF_053455715.1). NCBI lineage: Eukaryota > Metazoa > Chordata > Chondrichthyes > Rajiformes > Arhynchobatidae > Rhinoraja > Rhinoraja longicauda. The sequence continues at coordinate 97,128,821 of NC_135953.1, forward strand.
GTGAGAGAAATACAGTGTGGATAAAGGCCCTTCAGCCCATCGAGAGCACCTTGACCAATGATAACCCATTCTCACTAGTTTCATGTTATCTCACTTGATCATCAACTCCATAGCTTGGGGCTCTTTTACAGAGGCCAGTTAACCTACAAATTTGTGCATCTTGGGAATGTGGGAGGAAACTGGAATGCCCGGAGGATACTCATGCGTCACAGGGAGAACGTGCAAACACAGTGCAAACAGTGCCCGAGTTCTGGTTTGAAACCAGGTCTCTGGTGCTGTGAGACAGTGGCTACAGTGCCACCCAGTATATTTAGCATTAAATTATCCTTTCCAGAAAATTAATGCTGTTTATTTTCTTCGGATTGACTGACTTTGTGTTTCATGCAACTTTAGAATATAATAGGATGAAATGAGATGAGAAGGAATTTCTTTAGTCAGAGGGTGGTGAATCTGTGGAATTCATTGTCACAGAAGGCTGCGGAGGCCAAGTCAATGGATATTGTTAACGTGGAGATTGACAGATTCTTGTTTAGTATGGTTACGGGGAGAAGGCAGGAGAATGTGGTTGAGAGGGAAAGGTAGATCAGCCAAGATTGAATAGCAGAGTGGACTTGATGGGCCAAATGGTTTAATTCTGCTCCTCTACTTATGAACTTATTCCTTTAGCAGAGTGTGTTTAGAAAGCTCATTTAAAAGGTTGTTGAGAAGCCAGTTCCTTTGTGGACCTGAATGGATCGGTCTTGATATATTGGTTTCATTTCAACCTGTCGCATGTTTTATCCTTGGAGAAATACCCTGCGTGAAAACAGTCCATTAACAGACAAATTAAAGCCTGAGAGTACTTTAATTCTGCATCTTATTTTATATTTATTTCTGGGCTGGGTTATTTGACAAGGGCCAAACCACCTTCCCCATCCATTTAGATGTCAGACTGAGCGAACTTCAATAATTCTTTCCCAAATTATATATCAGCATTCGCCCAGAGCCCAGCAGGGTCGAGATGAGGTTGTTCACCAATTAACCTATATTTTATCGGCTAAGTGAGTAATCATTGTCCTGCATGACTTGAAGTGGCACTTTGAGGTAAAAAATAATTTGTTGATTTAAGGTTTTGAGCGCAACATTAATTATTTCTTGGCATATTTGTTTTTTTCTAACAGGCTTTTAATCCAGTGATGAATGTGGTGTTCTTACCTGGGAAACGGAAAGGTTACTAAAGTAACGGTCAATTTGTATTATTTGTAATTCAGTTTCTAGTACAATAATCAATAATCTGAGCAAATGACGGAAGGGCTGTAAAATATGTTTGCAATTAAACTAGTCACGCTTACAAATGCTTTCCTTCCATGGAATAGACTTTACGTTAGAGATACAGTGTGGACACAGGGCCTTCGGCCCACCGAGTCCATGTCGATCAGCAAATATCCCGTACACTACCTTTATCCTACACACACTTGGAACAATTTACAATTAACAGACATCAGTTAACCCACAAACCTGTACGTCTTTGGAGTATGGGTGGAAATGGGAGAAAATCCATGCGTTTTACAGGGAGAATGTACAAACTCCATACAGACAGCACTCATAGTCAGGATTGAACCTGGGTCTCTAGCGCTGTAAGGCAGCTACTCCATTGCTACACCACTGTGTTGCCCAAATCTATTGAGTTGTCAATCTATTGTGACGGTAAGTGAATTGAAGTGGGTCCAGGTTGTTACTGAGGCTGGAGTTCATTTGCGTCATAACCGATCTCTTGAAGCATTTCATCACAGGCTTTGTGATTGCCAACATGAGTAGACCTTGCTCTTCATGAGAACCAGCGCAATGGATGTCCTTGACACATGCCCAATAGTCCTTGAAAGAAAGGGGAGCAATGGCAAAATTGTCCCTCAACGAGTGACCCTGGTGCTAAATGTCATAGTCAAGTGCCAAATTCTCAGTTGGATTTGGTTTCTTGATTAGAACGGGTATCAGGAGTTATGGGGAGAAAGCAGGAGAATGGGGTTGAAAGGGAAAGATAGATCAGCCATGATTGAATGGCATAATAGACTTGGTGGGCCCAATGGCCTAATTCTGCTCCTACAATTTATGAACTTATGATTCTTTGGGGGTGTCCAGGTATTCAAGAATAATCTACAGGATTTTTCAGGAAAGATTTAATAAGAACCCAAGGGGCATCTTTTTTACACAAATGGTGATAGGTGTAAGGAACGAACTGCCAGGTTTGAGGCAGGGACTATCACAACATTTAAAAAAATTGTTTTACTCTTTACCTTGCAGAAGAAACAATTTACAGGGCGGCACAGTGGCACAATGGTAGAATTGTAGCCTTTGTGGCGCCAGAGTCCCAGGTTCGATCCTGACTACAGGTGCTGTCTGTACAAAGTTTGTTCTCCCAGTGACCACATGGGTTTTCTCCGGATGCTCTGGATTCCTCCCACACCGCAAACATATACAGGTTAATTGGCTTTGGCAAGTTGTAAAATTGTCCCTGGTTTGTGTAGGTTGGTGTATGGGGTGATCACTGGTTTGCGTGGATTCGGTGGGCCGAAGAGCCTGCTTCCACGCTATGTCTAATATCTAAAATCTAAAGAAAGATTCAGACAGGTACATGGATAGGAAAGATTTAGAGGGATATGGACCACACGCAGGCAGGTGGGACTAGTGTAGATGGGACATGTTGGGCAGCGTGGGAAAGTTTGGCCGAATGGCCTGTTTCCAAGCTCTATAACTATGATTCCTGGAGAAAACCCACAAATGGTGCTGTTAACATGACCTTGCAACCAATATTGATGCTTTGCACAAGGCAAGTTCACAAACCCCAGTGTGATGACGATCAGATGTTCCCAGGTAATGACGTTGACTGTGGGATAAATATTGGCACCAGCCTTTTAAGACGCTTAACCTTGGGTTCATGAACTTCCTTTAGAAATAAGAAAATAAGTTGCGTGCAAACCAGCATCTGCAGTTCCTTGTTTCTTCAATTTTTTTAATCCAATGTGTTTTGATTTGTTTCCAGATTGAGGCCTATCCAACTCGGCAATACAAAGGTGTGCATTTCGGAAACAGGACATCAAAGCGTACTGATTTTAAAATCCCCTTGGGACCTGGACCTGCGTCATATGATGTCCAGAAGTCAGTATAGTTTTAGTCCTGTACTTATTAAACACTTTGTGTCATGTATCGTGGTTTACTATTTGAAGGATATTTATAACAATTATAATGTATATATTTTAAATTCCTCTTAACTGGAGTTGAATCAATCAAACTACATTTCCATTTTAATAATATTCTGCAGCTCCTAAATCATTCAGGCTTCAAATGGGCACTTGCTTTGGTCAAAAGGAAATATTAATCACAAATTTGTAATTAATGTCAATTTCAGATTTGGAAGTTGCTTTGTCTTAATCCATCCTTTACTTTGAGCAGAAACAGCCTCGCACACGGTTAGAGTTGCTGCCTTACAGTGCCAGAGACCCGGGTAGCTTCCTGACTATGAGCGCTGTCTGTACGGAGTTTGTACGTTCTCCCTGTGACTGCGTAGGTTTTCTCTGGGTACTCTGGTTTACACGCACACTCCAAAGAAATGTAGATTTGTAGGTTTATTGGCTTCAGCAATTTTGTAAATTGGTCACTAGTGTGTAGAATAGTGCTGGAGTACGGGGTGATCGCTGGTCGACACGGACCCGGTTGGCTGAGGGGCCTGTGCCGCCTGTAGAGTTCTATAATAACAGCAATCCTGAGTGATAGCATGTACTGGTATTTAAGATAGGTCATCAAATAATGTCATAGAGTCGAATCTGACTATGAGTGCTGTCTCTATGGAATTTGCACCTTCTCCTTATAAACCCGTGGGTTTCCTCCGGGTGCTCCGGTTTCCACGGGTTTGTAGGTTAATTGGCCCTCTGTGAATTTCCAGTAGCATGTGGGGAGTGGATGAGAAAGTAGGATAACATAGAACTAATGTGAACAGGTGATCGATGGTCGTGATGAACTTAGTGGGCTGAAGGCCATTTCTCTTCTCTTGCCATGCGGTATCTTTAAACTAAAAACGGAAAACGGGCTTTCAGCCCAACTCATCCATGCTGATCACAGTGCCCCATCTAAGCTAGTCTTTGTCAGAATTTGGTCCATATCCCTCTAAACCTTTCCTATCCATCTACTTGTCCAATGTTGCTAAATAATTCAGACCAAACAGGACTCATTTACAGAATGGTGGAATTGTAAGGGAGAAAAATTATGTTAACCTTCTGTGGAATCCTCGTTATAACAACCTTGGAATACTGCTTTGGTTCTGGAACCCTTAGCATTACAGAAGGTGCATGAAAAGGTGAAATCAGAGTTGAGAGTTTACACTTTTCATGAAGGCTTGGGAAGGACTTTCTCTAACATAGTGGTAGAGTCATACAGCATAGAAACAGGGTCTTTGGCCCAACTGCCCCACGCCAACCAAGATGTCGCATCTGCTCTTTAGCTCATGTCCCTCTAAACTTTAATGGAATAAAAATGAACTGCAGATGCTGGTTTATACAACAGATAGACACAAAATCCTGGAGTAACTCAAGTCTGCAGAAGGGTCCTGACCTGAAATGTCACCTCTCCATGTTCTCCAGAGGTGTTGCCTAACCTGTTGAGTTACTCCAGCACTTTGTGTCCATCCCTCTGAACCTTTCCTATCAATGTACCTGTCAGAATGTCTTTTAAATAACTGAGGGTAAGCTGGGAGTAGAGCTTAGGTTTATTCAAAGTAGAGATTGTCAGATTTCTGGATATTAAGGGTATTGAGGGACTTAGGAACATGCAGGAAAATGCTGTTGAGTTACAAGATCAGCTATGATCTTGGTGAATTGCAAACCAACTCAAAAGACTGAACAAAAAAAAAAGACACAAATTGCTTGAGTAACTCAGCAGGCCAGGCAACATCTTTGGAGATCCCGGATAAACGATGTTTCAAGTCGGGACCCTCATTCTTCTTTTTGTAAACCAGCATCTGCAGTTCCTTGTTTCACTAAAAGACCGAACAGCCTATTCCTGCTCCTGTTTACTTATGTTCTCAAAGAAAAACTTGAGTTAAAAAGCGGTTTCATGTAGTTTGATAGACTGAGTGAAAGATACAACATAGAAACAGCCCTTTGGACCACTGAGTCCACGCCGACCATCGATCTCCCGTTCGCACTAGTTCTATGTAATCTCTCTTTCTCATCCACTCCCTATGCACTGGGGTCAATTTATAGCGGACCAATTAATCTACAAAGCTCCACGGCTTTGGGATGTGGGAGAAAACCGAAACACCTGGAGGAAACCCACGCAGTCGCAGAGAGAACATGCAAACACCCACAGTCACCCACAGCATCCATAGTCAGGATCGAAACCGTGTCCCTGGCGTTGTAAGGCAGCAACTCTACCGCTGAGCCACCTAGTATAGAGATGTTTTAATTAATGGAGAGAAAACCAATGGCCATAACTATATGATATTCACCCATAAATTCAATAGGAAATTCAGGAGAAATGTTTTTACTCTGGCGAGTACGTGGAATTTATTCTGATTTGGAAATAATTGAAGTGAAAAGAATTTCAAGCAAGTATGATAAACTCAAAAGGGAGAAAGAAATAGAAAGTTGGGTGAGAACTGGAGGGCATAGGTTTCAGGTGAGAGGGGAAATATTTAATAGGAACCTGAGAGGCAACTTTTTTCACACAGAGGATGGTTGCCTGTATGGAACGACCAGGCAAATGATGAGCAAAAGCTTTAGAGGGATATGGGCCAAGCGTGGGTTAATGGGTCTTGCTCTGATGGGGTATTCTGGACGGCATGGATGGATTGGGATAAAGGGCCTGTTAATGTGCTGTATGACTCTGACAGTAAAATGGTGTGAGAAGGCTCATTTAGATTATAGATGTTGCCTTTGTGTGATGTACAGTATATTGTGTCCAATTCTATGTAATACAGGTCCACCACCAAATTTCCGGCACCCTTGGTTCCAGAGCCTTTCTGGATTAACCATTTTTCAGGACCAACAGAGGTCACGGACTCCGAAACGAGTCCAACGGTACTGGAACGGTCCGCCTCGGTCGCCGAGGAGCCGAGATACCGGCCCACGAAGTCGGCCACGGAAGTCGGCTTTGGGAGCTCCAGAGCCCCGGCCGCAGGGGGCAAATTCCATGCGCCGATCGGCCGCGGTCCCAATGAGGCCAAGATTGGCCGCCTCACCCGACCTAGTCGCCACATTTAAGAGGGACCTCCGGGAGGGGGTTCAAGTGCACTCTTGTGATTTTTGTCAGGATTAAAGGAGGTGCCGGACCACCAGTTGCCGGAGGATTGGTGGTGGACCTTTATACAGACTAAGATGTGAATAATCCAAAACCACAAGCTAAGTATCTCTCCTGTTCTGTGCTTCAGGGAGAGTACCCTTAATTACGAAAACCTTAATATGAAGAATATTGATCAGAAATACGAGTCTTATGTGCCCCGATATATTGATGCGGTTGTACAAGACGTGGAAAAGAAGGTAAAAGAAAATTATCGACAAATTGGGAGTTATCTACAGGCCCCCAAACAGTCGCCTGGATATAGTGTGTAAGTTGCATCAGGAGTTAAAATTGGCATGTAACAAAGGTAATGCCACGGTGGTTATGGGAGATTTCAACATGCAGGTTGATTGGGAAAATCAGGTTGGTACTGGACCCCAAGAAAGGGAGTTTGTTGAGTGCCTCCGAGATGGATTCTCAGAGCAGCTTGTATTGGAGCCTACCAGGGAGAAGGCAATTCTGGATTTAGAATTGTGTAAAGAACCGGATTTGATAAGGGAACTCAAGGTAAAGGAACCATTAGGAGGTAGTGACCATAATATGATAAGTTTTAATCTGCAATTTGAGAGGGAGAACTTAAAATCGGAAGTGTCAGTATTGCAGTTGAACAAAGGGGACTATGGAGGTATCAGGGAGAAGCTGGCCAAAGTTGACTGGAAAGGGCCCCTAGCAGGAATGACGGTGGAACAGCAATGGCAGGTATTTCTGGGAATAATCTGGAAGATGCAGGATCATTTCATTCCAAAGGGGAGTAAGAGGTGACTGTGGCTGACAAGGAAAGTCAAGGACAGTATAAAAATAAAAGAGAAGACGTATAACATAGCAAAGATGAGCGGAAAGCTAGAGGATTGGGAAACTTTTAAAGATCAACAGAAGGTAACTAAAAAGGCAATACAGGGAGAAAAGATGAAGTACGAAGGTAAGCTAGCCAAGAATATAAAGGATGATAGTAAAAGCTTCTTTAGGTACGTGACAAGGAAAAAATGAGTGAAGATAAATGTGGGTCCCTTGAAGAAAGAAACAGGTGAATTTATTATGGGGAACAAGGAAGTGGAAGATGAGTTGAACAGGTACTTTGGATCTGTCTTCACTAAGGAAGACACAATCTTCCAGATGTACTAGAGGACAGAGGACCTAGGGAACTGAAGGAAATACATATTAATCAGGAAATGGTGTTGGGTAGACTGATGGGACTGAAGGCTGATGAATCCCAAGGGCCTAATGGTCTGCATCTCAAGGTAGTCAAAAAGGTGGCCCTAGAAATTGTGAACGCATTGGTGATCATTTTCCAATGTTCTATAGATTCTGGATCAGTTCATGTGGATTGGAGGGTAGCTAATGATATCCCACTTTTCAAGAAAGGAGGGAGAGAGAAAGCAGGGATTATAGACCAGTTAGCCTGACATCGGTGGTGGGGAAGATGCTGGAGTCGATTATTAGAGATGTAATTTGGATAGCAGTAACAGGATCGGTCAGCATGGATTTACGAAGGAGAAATCATGCTTGACGAATCTTCTGGAGTTTTTTTGAGGATGTAACAAGTAAAATGGACAAGGGAGAGCCAGTGGATGTAGTACCTGGATTTTCAGAAAGCCTTTGATAAGGTCCCACATAGGAAATTAGTGGGCAAAATTAGGGCACATGTATTGGGGGTAGGATAGAAAATCCATATTGACATGGATAGAAAATTGGTTGGCAGACAGGAAACATAGAGTAGGGATTTACGGGTCACTTTCAGAATGGCAGGCTGTAACTAGTGGGGTGCCGCAAAGTTCGGTGCTGGGACCACAACTATTTACAATATACATTAATGATTTAGATGAAGGAATTAAAAGTAACATTAGCAAATTTGCAGATGACACAAAGCTGGGTGGCAGTGTGAACTGTGAAGAGGATGCCATGCGGCTGCAGGGTGACTTGGACAGATACAGTATAATGTGGATAAATGTGAGGTTAGCTACTTTGGTGGCAAGAACAGGAAGGCAGATTATTATTTGAATGGTGTAAGGTTAGGAAAAGGGGAAGTACAACGAGACCTGGGTGTCCTTGTACATCAGTCACTGAAAGTAAGCAGGCAGTGTAGAAAGCTAATGGCATGTTGGCCTTCATAACGAGAGGAGTTGAGTCTCGGAGCAAAGAGGTCCTTCTGCAGTTGTACAGGGCCCTGGTGAGACCACACCTGGAGTATTGTGTGCAATTTTGGTCTCCTAATTTGAGAAAGGACAATCTTGCTATTGAGGGAGTGCAGCATGGGTCCGCGAGGTTAATTCCCGGGATGGCGGGACTGTCATATGATGAAAGAATGGAGCGACTGGGCTTGTATTCACTGGAATTTAGAAGGATGAGAGGGGATCTTGTAGAAACATTTAAAATTATTAAGGGATTGGACACGCTAGATGCAGGAAACATGTTCCCAATGTTGGGTGAGTCCTGAACCATGGACCACAGTTTAAGAATAAGGGGTAGGCCATTTATAACAGAGATGAGGAAAAACTTTTTCATCCAGAGAGTTGTGAATTTGTGGAATTCTCTGCCTCAGAAGGCAGTGGTGGCCGGTTCTCTGGATGCATTCAAAAGAGAGTTAGATAGAGCTCTTAATGATAGCGGAATCAAGGGATATTTGGAGAAGGCAGGAACGGGGTACTGATTGAGAATGATCAGCCATGATCACATTGAATGGTGGTGCTGGCTCGAAGGGCCGAATGGCCTCCTCCTGCACCTATTGTCTATTTATCTATGTAATTGCTCTCCTTTCCTCTTTATCCCTTTCTGGCGGTATGTTATCGAGATTTTACTCGCATTTCTAACTCTGTTACAGAACGGCTTGAGCAGGTAACATGATCCTGCCTGTCACGTACCAGCCAAAGACAATTTGCTATATTACTGCCGGTATTTATTTCATAAATGTCATCCATGTCATGAATTCCAATGGCCTCTGTCAAAATATAAAAAGCTAGTCTATCCGTGACATGAAATAATAAATCTGGGGATTGTGCCGTGTGCACATTAAGAATTGGTTAAAATGAGTGATGTTGTCAGTTTAGATTAGAGATACAGTGTGGAAATGGACCCTTCGGCCAGCCGAGTCCGCGTCAACCATCGATCACCCTGCAGACCAGCCCTATCCTACACTAGGAACCATTAACAATTTTTAAGGAAGCTAATTAACCTACAAACCTACATGCCTTTGGGATGTGGAAGGAATCCAGAGCACCTGGAGGAAACCCACGCAGTCACAGGGAGAACGTGCAAACTCCACACACAGATAGCACCCGAGGTCAGGATCAAATCCAAGCCTCTGGCGCTCGGCAGCATCTCGATCGCTGTGCCACTGTACTGCCTAAGTTTAGTTTAGTTAAGAGATAAAGCATGGAAATCACCATCTACAACGACCATCGATGACTCATTCACATTAGTTCAATGTTATTTTTTCAATGTTATTTATGTTATCCCATTTTCTCATCCGCTCCCTTAGTCGGGTGTGTATGTGTGTGAGCATGTGTATGTTTGTGAGTGAGAGTGTGTGTGTGTGGGTGTGGTGTATATGTGCGTGAGCATGTGTGTATGAGTGTGAGTATGTGTACATGTGAGGGTGTATGAGTGGAAGCATGCGAGTGTTAGTGAGGGTGTGCTGGCTCGGGCATTTACAGGAGGTCCACCCACCTTCCGCCTCCCCCTCCCCCCCACCCCAGCTCAGGCCAATCTGTGTTAACTGTCACTGGAGATGGAAAGTTGTGCAGGGGTTTAAAAAACCTACCTCACCCCCGTCCACAATAACTGAACAAGCTCAATGTGGGGCCCCAGTTGGTGTTAATGCCAAGTTGTCTCAGGTGAGTACTGTAGACTCTAAAGAGAAAGTAAAACTTTCCACTCTCAGCAACTTCCTGAAACCTTTCCTGCAATTCCATGTCAATCCCCCCTCTTGCTTTATTATGGTGTCTACAGTATAACAGGGATTTACAAAACTCTTCAGTAGATGTGCTGCACTTGTTACTTCCCTGAAAAGTAACAAGTTGAAGTGCAAAGTTCTGGAAGAACTCAGCAGATCAGGCAGCATCCGTGGAGGGAATGGATAGATAATGTTTCGAGGGCGGCACAGCAGCATAGTGGTGCAGCAATAGAGGGCGGCACAGCAGCATAGTGGTGCAGCAATAGAGGGCGGCACAGCAGCATAGTGGTGCAGCAATAGAGGGCGGCACAGCAGCATAGTGGTGCAGCAATAGAGGGCGGCACAGCAGCATAGTGGTGCAGCAATAGAGGGCAGCACAGCAGCATAGTGGTGCAGCAATAGAGGGCGGCACAGCAGCATAGTGGTGCAGCAATAGAGGGCGGCACAGCAGCATAGTGGTGCAGCAATAGAGGGCGGCACAGCAGCATAGTGGTGCAGCAATAGAGGGCGGCACAGCAGCATAGTGGTGCAGCAATAGAGGGCGGCACAGCAGCATAGTGGTGCAGCAATAGAGGGCGGCACAGCAGCATAGTGGTGCAGCAATAGAGTTGCTGCCTTAGAGCGCCAGAGACCCGGGTTGAATCCTGACTAAGGATGCTCTCTGTACGGAGTTTGCATGTTCTTCCAGTGACCGTGTGGGTTTCCTCCGGGTGCTCTGGTTTCCTCCCACATCCCAATGAGGTGCAGATTTGTAGGTTAATTGGCCCTCTGTAAATTACCCCTAGTGCGTAGGAGGTGGATGTGAAAGTGGGATAATAACTTTGAATTTGTGCGGACGGGTGATGGATGGCCGGAGTGGTCACGGTGGTCTGAAGGGCCTGGTTCCATGCTCTATCTCTAAACTAAACTAAACTTAGGCAGAAAAGAACAATTGGTCGGTTATTGAAGGCCTTTTGAAAATTATTTAATATCTGTAAAATATAGTGTTGGCGGGTTGCACAATTGAAAACACGATGTCTTCTAATGAGCCATCATCGCACTAATGAGACCTTGGTGACACCCTCCCTCTCACACTTCTAATGAGTTTGAATCACACAAAAGACTTGAGTCGATTCGGATCTAAATGTCTGCGTCTGTTTCAGGTTATATTTCAGAAATGATTAAAAGAATTGACATTGATTAAGCAGACTTGCTTGATTGATTGATTGAAAGATGCAACATGGAAACAAATCCTTCAGTCTACCAAGTCCATGCCGACCATCAATCACTAGTTCACACTAGTTCTGTATTATCCCACTTTCTCATACATTCCCTACACACTGGGGGCAATTTGCAGAGGCCAATTAATCTACAAACCCGCATGACTTTGGGATGTGTGAGGAAACTGGAGCACTGGATGCGTGAGGAAACCCTAACAGTCACAGGGAGAACGTGCAAACTCCACACAGGCAGCACCTGAGGTTGTGATCAAGCATGAGTCTCTGGTGCTATGAAGCAGCAGCTCTACTAGCTCCAATACTGTGCCCCCAATAATCTTCAAATAATTTTTAAAATCAAAGTTTATCTGATATAACTTTTGCTGACAAAAATAATATTTTGCTTAGCTTTGGCAAATACTGAAACATCCTCTGTGTTGGAGTCTGCAAACACGAGGAATGATATAATTCAGCTGGAAAGAGTGCGGACAGGATTTATGAGGATGTTGCCAGGACTTGAGGGCCTGAACTATACGAAGAGGTGGGACAGGCTAGGACTTTATTCCTTGGAAGACAGGAGGCTGAGGGGTGATCTTATGGAGGTGTATAAAATCATGGGGCGAACAGAGAAGGTGAATGCAGAGTCTTTCACCCAGAGTAGGAGTATCAAGAACCAGAGGACATAGGTTTAAGGTGGAAGGGGAAGTGGGTGGTGGTGTATGGAATGAGCTGTCGGATGAGGTAGTTTTGGGTTAAACTGAAGAAAGGTCCTGACACGAAACATAGTCTGTTCATTCCTTCCACAGATGCTGTCTGACCCACTGAGTTCCTCCAGCCGATTGATGAATATTTATGTTTAACAATAAAGGTGTAAGGAACACAGAGAATCCGAAAGTTTGCAATGCACAGTATTTTATCCAGAAAGATGAGGAAAATATATCCACGTGCTCTTTATATCGTGTTGACTAAGTTTGACCTATTTTATTCCATCTAGTTTTGAATAGCGCATTGTTGAATAACTGTGTGTTCCATATAATTAAACAAAGCCCTTCCATAATATTACAATAGGTGACAGTTTCAGGTTTCGATCTGCACAGCATTAAACTATGACAATGGATATGAGAACTATTGCCTTTTTTATTTTGTTTCTCTTCTGCCAGAAGTGCTTTTCAGATGAAAGTAATTTGCATGCACCAGCATAAGGAGATGGGTCCTGATGAATAGTGTTGGCATTGCACGACGATGCCAATGACCTTTAAGAGATCATGGTGCATAGTCTGATGGATTAGAAGACCGATTCCCAAGCAAGGAAAGGTGTTCCGAGACCATCACTTAAATCCTGTCTGAAATACGGTCACTGTACAAAGTTTTGAAGTACATGTTTGCACAGATCAAATATATTCACATGTATGACACAAAGTTGCGTTGGCTGTAGGCAAACTTTAGTTTATTGTTAAAGCATAAACATGAACATTGAGTACGTTTCCATGCCTGTTTACAGAACATGGAACAGTCCAGTGCAAGAACAGGCCCTTCAGCCCACAATGTATGTGCCGAACGTGATGCCAAAACCAACTCCTATCTGCTTGCACATAATCCTAAAGTCATAATTATAATCTCTAAAGTCTAAATCCATATCTCTCCATTCCCTGTATGTCCTTGTGCCTAACCAAAAGTCTCTTAAATACCACTATTGCACCTGTCTCCACCACCACGCCCGGCAACACGTTCCAGGCACCCACCTAAAAAAACATTCCCACACATCTTCTGTAAACCTCCTTTAGTTTATTTGCTCATGTAAAGCATAACCCTAAACGACTGGACTGTTTTTGTGCTTGTTTGTAGAAAAGTACAGCACAGGTCCTTCATCCCACAATGCCCATACCGAACATGATGTTAAGATTCATCTCCTCTGCTTGCATGTATCCATCTATTTCCTGCATATCTGTGTGCCTATCAAAAAGCATCTTGAATGGCACAGACATATTTGCTTCCACCCACCACCCCTGGCAGCATGTTCCAGGCACCCACCACCCCTGGCAGCATGTTCCAGGCACCCACCACCCCTGGCAGCATGTTCCAGGCACCCACCACCCCTGGCAGCATGTTCCAGGCACCCACCACCCCTGGCAGCATGTTCCAGGCACCCACCACCCCTGGCAGCATGTTCCAGGCACCCACCACCCCTGGCAGCATGTTCCAGGCACCCACCACCCCTGGCAGCATGTTCCAGGCACCCACCACCCCTGGCAGCATGTTCCAGGCACCCACCACCCCTGGCAGCATGTTCCAGGCACCCACCACCCCTGGCAGCATGTTCCAGGCACCCACCACCCCTGGCAGCATGTTCCAGGCACCCACCACCCCTGGCAGCATGTTCCAGGCACCCACCACCCCTGGCAGCATGTTCCAGGCACCCACTACCCCTGGCAGCATGTTCCAGGCACCCACCACCCCTGGCAGCATGTTCCAGGCACCCACCACCCCTGGCAGCATGTTCCAGGCACCCACCACCCCTGGCAGCATGTTCCAGGCACCCACTACCTTCTAAAAATCTTGCCCTGCATATCTCCTTTAAACTTTGCCCTACACACCTTGAAGCTCTGCCCTCCAGTCTTTGATATTTCCACCCTGGGAAAAAGGTTCTCACTGTCTACCCTATCTTTGCCTCTCATCATTTTTATATACTTGTATCAGAGCTCCGCTCAACCTCTGGTGGGGAGGTTCCCGAGAAAACAATCCAAGTCTGTCCAACCTCTAATCCAGTCATCTAATACCCTCTAATCCAGTCATCATTCTAAGCCTCCACATCCTCCCTGTGTATGCTGGATGCAGATGTGTGTGCAGATGTATGTGTAGATGTAAAAATTGGATTTTTGTTGGGTTTACCTGCTTTTGGCACATCTCCAGAATATTTATGAACTGCAGACTGATTATCGATTTGGTACACAGGGCACAATATATTCTTGTAGATACAAGAACTGCAGATACTGGTTTACATAAGAAGACACAAAACACTGTAGTAACTCAGTGAGTCAGGCAGCAACTCTGGAGACCATGGATAGGTAAGGTTTCGTAATGGGATCCTACTTGAGACTGATTGTAGGCGCGGGAGGGGGGGGGGGGTGGATAAAGCTAGAAGAGAGGAGAAGCAGGACAAAGCAAGGCAGGCAATAGGGTGAAACAGATAAGGGTTTTTTGATAGGCAGATAGTTGGACAAAGGCCAGAGATGATAAAAAACAGGTGTGGGACAAAAGGATTAAAGAGCTGGGAATTGTGAAGCTAGAGGAAGGAATTTACATGGGAGGGGAGGGGGAGAAATAGGTGCGGGTCCAGGTGGGGCACAGGGAAGTGGGAGAAAGAAGTGGGGGGGGGGAGGATATGGGGGAAAGAATGAAGGGTATATGAGGGGAAAAGGGAGAGGGGAAATTACCTAAAATTGGATAATTCAACGTCCATACCATTGGGTTGTAGGTTACCCAAATGAAAACCCAAACATATTCTTCATTAGGTCGTTACTGCCAAGGGAAAATGAGTAGCTAACTTTATTCTGCAGCCGAGTTCAGTCACAAAGACAAAATGGTGCTCTTCTGTTTCAGAATGTGTGAAGCTAATTGCTTCATTGCAACAGTAAGCCATTTATTTTGGCTTGTTTTAAAACTCTTTCAAATCCATCTCTGTACTGACAAGCCAATTTGAATACCCTTGATATGCCAATCTAATTACAGATAAAATAACAAAAAAAAAACTTGCTGTTATATCACAGTCTGTTGTGGCTCTACCCCCTGCTGTGACACCAAGCTACAGATTTGGAATTAGAGTATTAATTATTAAAGCAGAAATTAATCTCATGGTATTAATTTGATATCCTTTGCGTAGGAGAAAAAATTCCCTTTGGTCTTCCTGGAACATTTAAACATGCAAATATTTATTTTGCTTTGAGTCTGATTTCACTTGGTTTAGTTTAAAGATACAGCATGGAAACAGGCCCTTTGGCCACTGAGTTCATGCTGACCATTCAACTAGTTCTATTTTATCCCACTTTCTCATCCACTCCCTACACACTAGGGGGCAATTTACAGCAGCCAATTTTGCTACAAACTCCCACGTCTTTGGGATGTGGGAGTAAAATGGATCACCCGGAGGAAATGCATGCAGATGCAAATGCATGCAGGGAGAATGTGCATCCTCCACACAGGCAGCATCTGAGGTTAGAATCACTGGCCCTGTGAGGCAGCAACACTACCAGTTGTGCCACTGTCCTACTCTTTAAATGGTCTAACACTTTACTTTGAACTTTAGAAATACAGTGTGGAAACAGGTCCTTTGACTCACTGTGTCCACACTGAGCAGTGATCACCTCATAGACTAGCTCTATCCTACACACTAGGGACAATTTACAGAAGCCAAATAACCTACAAACCCCTACATCTTTGGGATGTGGCAGGAAACTGGAGCACCCGAAGGAAACCCACGCAGTCACAGGAAGAACGTGCAACCTGCACACAGACAGCACCTGAGGTCAGGATTAAACTGGGTCTCTGGCGCTGTGAGGCAGCGGCTCTACCAGTTGTGCCCTTTAAATGGTTTAATGCCTTGAAAAGAGCCCAGCCGGGAGTTCTTGCATCATTCCTTGTTCTTTGTTTTTTTTCTCCCGAAGAACAAAGCCTTTATTGGTTTAAGAATACATTGGAACTAGAACAAGTGGCGCAGCGGTAGAGTTGCTGTCTTACAGCGCCAGAGACCCAGGTTCGATCCTGACTATGGGTGCTGTCTGTATGGAGTTTGTGGGGTTCCCCTGTGACTGCAGGGGTTTCCTACGGTTTCCTCCCACACCTGCGGGCTTCTAGGTTAATTGGCTTTGGTAAAAATAGTAAAGTTGTCCCTAGTAGGTAGGATAGTGCTAGTGTACCGGGTGATCACTGGTCAGTGTGGACACGGCGTAGGCTGAAGGACCTGTTTCCACACTGTATCTCTAAACTAAATTAAGCTAAACTAACTGCAATGGATGATATGAAGAACATTGATGTTGTGGATAATGAGGAAGTATGCCTAAGGCTATAGCAGGATATCCATCAGATAAAAAGCTGTGGAGAGTTGGCAGAGGGAATTTAAAACTAACAAGTATGAGGTGAGACAAAATACTGGAGTAACTCAGCGGGTCAGGCGGCTTCTCTAGAGAAAAGGAAACAGACGACGTTTTGGGTTGAGGCCCTTCTTCAGACTTGACCCAAAAGGTCACCTATTCCTTTTCTCCAGGAATGCTGCCTGACCCGCTGAGTTACTCCAGCAATTTGTGTCTATCTTTGGTGTAAACCAGCATCTGCAGTTCCTTCCTACACAAGTAGGAGGTGATGCATTTTGAGAACTCAATTAGTGGTAGGACAAATATAGTAAATGTTAGAACAGTGAAAACATTTTGGTGAACAGATGGACCTTGGAGCTCAAGTCCATAGTTCCCTGAAAGTGGTAATACAAGTAATGATACGTAAAACAGTAAATATGTGGAAAGCAGCAGAATGATGCAAGATTGTTGTGCAATTCAAAGTAGAAAATCATAGAGTCATACAGCATTGAAACAGGCCCTTCAGCCCAACTTGTTCATGCCAACCAAGGTGGCCCATCTAAGCTCGTCCTACTTGCCCATGTTCAGCCCATATCTCTCTAAACTTTTCCAAACCATGTATCTGTCCAAGTGTCTTAATTGCTGTTGCAGTACCTGCCTCAACTACCTTCTCAGGCAGCTCGTTCAATATACCCATCATCCTCTGCATGAAAAAATTCCCCCTTAGATTCCTATTAAATCTTGCCCCACTCACCATAAACCTATCTCCTCTGATTCTTGATTCCCTTACCCTGGGAAAAAGACCATGCATTGACCCTATCTATTCCCCTTAGGAATTTATACACCACAATAAGATTGCTCTTCAGCCTCCTGTGCTTCATTAAAACACGAAGTGATGGACTAACTCAGTGTGTCAGGCAGCATCTCTGGAGAACATCGATAAATGACTTATTGGTTTGATCCCAACTCAAAATGTCTCCACAGATGCTACCTGACCTGCTGAGTTTCTCAAGATTTCAAGAATGTTTAGTTTTTTTTAGTTTAGTTTAGGTTTATTTTGATTTAGTTGTCATGTGTATTGAGTAACAGTGAAAAGCTTTTGTTTGCTTTAGTTTAGTTTACTTTAGTGTCACGTGAAAAGCTTTTTTGTTGCACGCTATCTAGTCAGTGGAAAGATTATAAGATAGAACAATGAAATTCTTACTTGCTGCAGCATAACAGAATATGTAAACAGAATATGTCTCCAATGAGGTAGATGGTAGCTTGGGACTGCTCTCTAGTTGGTGATAGGATGTTTCAAGATGGTTCCAATTTCAGCATCTGAAGTTCCTTGTGTATATATTTTATAATTATTTTATTGGTTGGGCGATGTTGGGATGCTGAAGCCAACTTTATTGATCACACCTCAAAGATAATGTGACATCTGGAACCACTACTGCTTTCCGGTGAAAGTGCTCCAGCTGTCCTATGAGTAAGGAATTTCCTAGATTCCAGTCCGGGAGGAGAGACACAAGTGTAGGTTGGTGTATGATTTACAGAGATGTTTTCGTGCACTTGCTACACACGTCCTTCCACATCGGTAAAAGGGCGTCACTGTGGCGCAGCTGGTAGAGCCACTGCCACATGGCTCCAGTAACCCAGGCTCAATCCTGACCTTCGTGCTACCTGTGTGGAATTTACACATTCTCCCTGTGACCCCATGGGTTCCCTCCGGGCACTCTGGTCTCCACCCACATTCCAGTCCAGTCTTTTGCATAGAGTGGAGGAATCGAGAACCAGAGGACATAGGATTAAGGCGAGGGGGTAGAGATTTAATGGGATCCTGAGTGATAACATTTTTGCACAAAGGATGGTGGGTGTTTGGAATGAGCTGCTGGAGAAGGTAGTTGAGGCTGGGTACTATCGCAACATTTGAGAAACAGTTAGACAGGTACATGGATAGGACAGGTTTAGAGGGATATGGGCCAACTGCAGGCAGGTGGGACTCGCATAGATGGGACATGTTAGTTGGTGTGGGTAAGTTGGGCCGAAGGGCTTGTTTCCATGCTGTCTGACTTTATGACTCTAGAGCGTTAACAGAATGTATGTTCAAATTCATTTTGACTGCACAAAGTCTAAAAAAAAAAATGCCTTTCCTTCTCAACATTAGCTAAGGGACAGCCACAGTTGCTTTCTGTAATGGGGTGTGAATTAATGGTGTGTGAATGTCCCGAAAATGTTCCCAAAATGTTGTTGAAATGCTTAGTGAAATGGTTTCCCACTGATTGCTACAAATTTGTCAAAGACTCAATGTTCTGGAGTAACTCAGTGTGTCAGGCAACATCTCTGGTGACCATGGATAGGCGATGTAGGCGATGGTGGTGTTTTGGACTGGGACCCTTCTTGACATTAATTGGCCTTAAGTTACCTGATCATTTAATTAATCTTGTGTGGAATATAGTTCATGTTGTTACAGCCTTCCATTCACCAAGTCATTGCTACTTTTTTCAGCCTTAAGTGCTTACAAGGAGCAGACTATTCGCAAAGGTTTAAGTTTACCATTGTCAAATGTACCGAGGTGCAGTGACCAGTTTTGTTTTATATGCTATCAGATGCAAACAGGTCAGATATACCATACATACATACAATCACTGAAAGTTAAGGACAATATATAGAATAAAGGGGAAGATACAGAGTGCAGAATATAGTTCTCAGCATTGTAGCGCAATAGTTCCACAAAGTCCAATGTCCACAATGGGGTAGAGGTGAATCGGACAGTACCCTAGCTCCTGGAAGGACCATTCAGAAGACAGATAACAGAGGGGAATAACAGCGGCAAGTAGACTGAGCAAGGTTATTGCAAATGACCGAAAGGTAGAAATAAATGTGGCATTTTTCAGAAATAGAGAAGGGCAAGATGAAGGATATTGTCGTTTCTCCTGCCATCAACTCTCTTGGCCCTTCTCCTTGTGACTAATGAACAAATAATGTCATGGGCATTTGCTTGAAGTTCATGTTGTGGTCATCAATCAGTCAACGGAAGCAGGTAGTGACCATTCGATGGTTTCATTAGTACCCTGGTGCCTGTCGACCCTGGGCTCATCCCATCTGTCTTCATTAGAACCTGCTTGTTATGCACTGGTTGTTAACAGATGGGTCGTTATGGGCAGCCTTGCCCTCTGGGTCTGGCTGAGACCCTGGTCGTGTTGTCCTACTTAGGGAGGTTATAGCTCGCTGTCTCACACAGAGCTGCTCTGCTGCCGAGGACTTGCCGTGGGCTACCTGTCTTACTGTCATTTCGATATTCCCCAGAAATATTGCGCGCTTAATAGCTGCATTTGTTGCAACCCACCTACAAATTATGCTGGCAGCGTTTCAGGAATGGTTTCAGTCCCAGTTGGTTCTAACAGACACATTACTTCGGAAAAAAGTACATTTGTTAAAACGAAATGATCTTACTTCATAGAGTTCTGTTGATACAGAGCAATTATGATGGTAATATTCTTTTGATCCATCTTTCCACAGGCTATGCTCTTGAAATTATTTCATACTTTAGGGACTATTTTCATTATATTGCGATAGATTTTTTTTTTCTCTAGCCCTATTTCTTCTTCTAAGATGTTTTTTAAAACCTATCACTTTGACCAAACTTCAATATCTCGTAATATTCCCTCGTGCGACTGTCTAGCAGATTTTGATCAATAGCCCTTCTGCTAAGTGCCTTGGTATGTTTTGTAAAGCTAAAGGGTTCATGTAAATTCTAGTGTTTTGTGTTATGATGCCTGTGTTACTTATCACCCCAGTAAAAAATTGTTGTTAAAATGAGGAATACATTAATAGTAGCCATGTGAGCTTGCTTTCAATTTCAATGATATTGCTATTGAGATCCATGCGGCACGGTGGCGCAGCGGTAGAGTTGCTGCTTTACAGCGAATGCAGCGCCGGAGACTCAGGTTCGATCCTGACTACGGGTGCTGTACTGTAAGGAGTTTGTACGTTCTCCCCGTGACCTGCGTGGGTTTTCTCCGAGATCTTCGGTTTCCTCCCACACGCCAAAGACGTACAAGTATGTAGGTTAATTGGCTGGGTAAATGTAAAAATTGTCCCTAGTGGGTGTAGGATAGTGTTAATGTACGGGGATCGCTGGGCGGCACGGACTTGGTGGGCCGAAAAGGCCTGTTTCCGGCTGTATATATATGATATGATATAATAGCTACTGTGAAATTAGCCAAAGATGTAAGGGGTGCCGCAGTAGTAGAGTTGTTGCCGGAGACCCGGGTTTGATCCTGACCACCAGTGCTGTCTGTATGGATTTTATACGTTCTCCCTATGACCGCGGGGGTTTCTCCGGGTGCTCCGGTTTCCTCTAACACTCCAACGACGTACAGGTTTGTGGGTTAATTGGCTTTGGTTAAGTTGTAAAATTGTTCCTAGTGTGTTGGATAGTGTTGGCGGTTGGCCGATGGACCTGTTTCCACGCTGTACCTCTAAAGTCAAAAGTCTAAAATACTTTCAGTTCAAACTCAAGTACATTAAGCAGAGCAAAAGGGAAGATACAGAGTGCAGAATATAGTTCTCGGCTTCGTAGTGCATCAGTTCCCTTGACAAAGTTCAATGTCCACAATTGGGTTGAATCGAACAGTACCCAGTGAGACTGAAGGAACATTGCATTCTTTCCACGTTAGTACAGTGTTCCATCTCCTTGTTGTAGGTCTGTGTTAAACTCACTGACGTTGTTCAGTTGATTTTGTGACCTTCATGAACAGTAATAGCACAAGACAGTCCTCATAATTTGTCTGCCCTAGGATTTATTACTGTCTCCCAAGGTACACTGTTTTTAGTACGATATACACAATGATGTCAGGGAACATGACCAATGGCACTAAATAGCATTTTACACACAAAAACACAGACACAGCTATACAGGCACACTCAGCCATACACACACACACACACACACACACACACGCACGCACGCACACGCACACGCACACGCACACGCACACACACACACAAGCACACACATGGACACACGCACACACACGCACACGCGCGCACACACACACACACCACAGTCTATCTCGTTTAGTTTAGTTTAGAGATACAGCACGGAAACAGGCCCTTCGGCCCATAAAGTCCACTCCGATCACCGATCATCCCGTAGACTAGTTCTATCCTAGACACTATGCTAGACAATTTACAGAAGCCAATTAACCTACAACCCTACACATCTTTGAAATGTGGGAGGACAGACATCACCCGGGTCTACAGTTGCTCCACTGTGCTGCCCACTTAATACCAAAGGACGTCTTGTTCTTTAGCATTCTGCCTCAATACTCAGTGTGTCACTAACAATGATCTGCTAACCCGGTCCGGTCAACTGCTGACCTGCGAGCGTTACACAAATGAACACGATACCTTACTTATCATCATTGATTGTACTTTTCCTGACCCTGGTTGGGTGAGGCCATATGTAGTTTAACGAGTCTTGTCATGACCCCGGTGGCATGTATTTTGTCTCACAAGAGACTGTCGCTTAGCTGTGCATCATCACGCGTGAGATGTCAGTCTAAATTACTACTGGCCTGACCTCCGCTGATCTCTGCAATGTGTCTTTTGTCAGATTCTGGAACCTTCCTGACATTAGCTCCATCACTAATGGTGATCGCCTTCTTTTCCATGGGTGTACATTGTCGGCTCGTTCTATTTAATCTGTTTCTTTGGTTCAATAGTTCCTTTATCATCACGTGTACCAAGCGAGATTACAGTGAGATTCTTTTGGTTGCATATAGATCAGTGAGATTATTGCCATACATCCGTACAATCCCCGGTTAAACACATAATGAATAGGAACAGCCCATAGAGCCCATATGTAAGAGTCGCCAGGTTTTGGCAGCTGTGGTTTTGGTGTCTGTACACTGTGGACGCTTTGATTATAATCATGTACTGCCTTTCTGCGGACTGGATAGCATGCAACAAAAATGCTTTTCACTGTACCTCAGTACACTGAATTAAACACAGCAATTTTTTTTACAGTCAATTAATTAGTTTTCAAGAGCAGTCAGTGTTGTACAGTGTTATATCAGCTATAACAACCCCAGTCCTAAAGCCCTCTTGAACATAGTCCATTTCCACCACTCTCCCCATTGGCAGCAATGCATTCAGCTGCCTGGACCCCAAGCTCTGGAATTACACTGAAAGTGCTGGGTTGGTGACAGGGGTGGAGGAGGAGGCAGATACGATATTGGTGTTGAAGAGGCTTTTTAGATCAGCACATTGATATGCAGGGAATAGAGGGATATGGATCATGGATAAGGCCACATTTAGGGAGCATTGTGAGCATATTTGGGCCCCATATCTGAGGAAGGATGTGCTGGCATTGAAGAGGGTCCAGAGGAGGTTTACGAGAATGATCCCAGGAATGATTAGGATAACATACGATGAGCGTTTGACGGCACTGGGCCGGTACTCACTGGAGTTTAAATGAATGAGGAGGAACATCAAAGAAACGTATTGAATAGTGAAAGGCCTGGATAGAGTGGATGTGGAGAGGATTTTTCCACTAGTGGGGGAGTCTAGGACCAGAGGCCATAGCCTCGGAATAAAAGGACGTACCTTTAGAAAGGACATGAGGAGTTTTTTTTAGTCAGAGGGTGGTGATTCTGTGGAATTCATTGCCACAGACAGCTATGGTGGCTGTCAATGGGTATTTTTAAGGCGTAGATTGCCAGATTCTTCATTAGTAAGGGTGTCAGGAGTTATGGGGAGAAGGCAGGAGAATGGGGTTGAGAGGGTAAGATAGATCAGCCATGATTGAATGGCATAGACGATGGGCCGAATGGCCTAATTCTGCTCCGAGAACTTATAGTACCCTCCATAATGTTTGGGACAAAGACCTGTCATTTATTTATTTGCCTCTGTACTCCACAATTTGAGATTTCTAATAGAAAAAATCACGTGTGGTTAAAGTGTACATTGACAGATTTTAATAAAGGGTATTTTTATACATTTTGGTTTCACCATGTAGAAATTAGACAGCCTCCATAGCTGTCTGTGGCAATAAATGGTGAAACCAAAATGTATAAAAAGTGTTTATACATAGTCCCCCCATTTCAGGGCACCATAATGTTTGGGACACATGGCTTCACAGGTGTTTGTCATTGCACAGGTGTGTTTAATTGCCTCCTTAATGCAGCTATAAGAGAGCTCTCAGCACCTAGTCTTTCCTCCAGTCTTTCCACCACCTTGGGAAACCTTTATTGCTGTTTATCAACATGAGGACCAATATTGTGCCAATGATAGTCAAATAATAGTCATGAGACTGTGAAACAAGAATAAAACTGTTAGAGACATCAGCCAAACATTAAGCTTGCCAAAATCAACTGTTTGGAGCATCATTAAGAAGAAAGCGAGCAGTGGTGAGCTTACTAATCGCAAAGGGACTGGTAGGTCAAGGAAGACTTCCACAGCTGATGACAGAAGAATTCTCTCTATAATAAAGAAAAATCCCCAAACACCTGTCCGAAAGATCAGAAAAACTTTTCAGGAGTCAGGTGTGGATTTATCAATGGCCACTGTCCACAGAAGACTTCATGAACAGAAATACAGAGGCTACACTGCAAGATGCAAACCACTGGTTAGCTGTAAAACTAGGATGGCCGGGTTACAGTTTGCTAAGATGTACTTAAAAGAGCAACAACAGTTCTGGAAAAAGGTCTTGTAGCAGATGAGACGAAGATTAACTTATATCAGAGTGATGGCAAGAGCAAAGTTTGGAGGAGAGAAGGAACTGCCCAAGATCCAAAGCATACCACCTCATCTTTGAAACACAGTGGTGGAGGGTGTTATGGCCTGGGCATGTATGGCTGCTGAATGTACTGGCTCACTTATCTTCATTGATGATACAACTGCTGATGGTAGCAGCATAATGAATTCTGAAGTGTATAGACACATCCTATCTGCTCAAGTTCAAACAAATGCCTCAAAACTCATTGGCCAGCAGTTCATTCTACAGCAAGACAATGATCCCAAACATACTGCTAAAGCAACAAAGGAGTTTTTCAAAACTAAAAAATGGTAAATTCTTGAGTGGCCAAGTCAATCACCTGATCTGAACCCAATTGAGCATGCCTTTAATATGCTGAAGAGAAAACTGAAGGGGACTAGCCCCCAAAACAAACCTAAGCTAAAGATGGCTGCAATATAGGCCTGGCAGAGCATCACCAGAGAAGACACCCAGCCACTGGTGATGTCCATGAATTGCAGACTTCAAGAAGTCATTGTATGCAAAGGATATGCAACAAAATACTAAACATGACTACTTTCATTTACATGACATTGCTGTGTCCCAAACATTATGGTGTCCTGAAATGGGGGACTATGTATAAACACTGCTGTAATTTCTACATGGTGAAACCAAAATGTATAAAAATGGCCTTTATTAAAATATATGACAATATGCACTTTAACCACATGTGATTTTTTTCTGTTACATATCTCAAATTGTGGAATACAGAGGCAGATAAATGATGGGTCTTTGTCCCAAACATTATGGAGGGCATTGTTTGTGCAGGCAGAGGAAATTAGTTTATCTTGGCATCATGTTTGGCATGGACATTGTGAGCCAATAGGCCTGTCCCTGTGCAGCACTTTTCTATGTTCTACATGCTATATAATTTCCTCCCTAGATCTCCTTGATTCTCTATGTGTCTTCCAAGAAACTTCTCAAAACAAATTTTATGCCGTTTAGATGTAATAACATTAAAATGTCTTTGTTAGGATTTAGTCATAGAGTCTTACAGCATGGAAACAGGCTCTTCGGCCCAACTTGCCAACACCGGCTAACGTCCCATCTGCACTTCTCCCACCTGCCTGCATTTGGCCCATGTCCCTCTAAACCTGTCCAATCCATGTACCTGTTTAATTGTTTCTTAAACATTGCAATAGTCCTTGCCTCAACTACCTCCTCTGGCAGCTCATTCTATACACCCACCCCCCTTTGTGTAAAAAAAAGTTACCCCTCATGTTCTCATTAAAACTTTTTCCCCTCACCTTAAACCTACAGTATGTCCTCTGGTTCTCGATTTTCCCACTCTGGGTAAAAAACTGTGCATCTATCCGATCTATTCTTCTCACGATTTTGTACACTCTATAAGATCGCCCCTTATCCTGTGCTCCAAGGAATAGAGTCCTAGTCTGCTCAAACTCTCCTTGTAGTTCAGGCCCTTGAGTCCTGGTAACATCCTCATAAAATAACAGTCCTGATGGAATCGGTTCATTATAGTGATGTGTGCTTGTGACATGTACCAAAATGCAATGACAATCTCTGTTCTGTGCGCTATGCAGGCTTGTCTAAATGTTTCTTAAACATTGCAATACTACCTGCCTCAACAACCTCCTCTGGCAGTTTGTTTCACCCTTTGCATTAAAAAGTTACCCCTCAGATTCCAATTGAATCTTTCCCCCCTCACCTTAAACATATATCCTCTGGATTCTTCTTCTCTGGACAACATCTTTCCTATAACATGGCGCCCAAAACTGAACACAATACTCTGAATGTCTTATACAATTGCAACATGACCTTCCGACTTCTATACTCAATGCTTTGTTCGATGATGAATGTGCCAAAAGCCTTTTTTGACCACCTTATCTATCTGTGATGCCACTTTCAATAAACTATGTATCTGTACTGCTAGATCCCTCTACTCGAACAACACTCCCCAGAGCCCTGCCATTCACTGTGTCGGTCCTGCCTATGTTAGTGCTCCCAAAATGCACCACCTCACATTTCTCTGTATTAAATCCCATCAACCATTCCTCAGCCCACCTGGCCAATTGATCAAGATCCTGATGTAATTTTTAACACCCACCTTCACTATCTACAATACCACCCACTTTTGTGTCATCTGCAAACTTGCTGACCGTGCCTTGTTCTGATTGTTCTAATTTCTGATGTTCTGAAGGCATATATTTTTTTCGGTTTAAGTTTATTATTTTCACATTTACCGAAGTACAGTGAAAAGCTTTGTTTTGCATGCTATCCAATCGGATCAGATAATACTGCACATAAATACAATCAAATCAAGTCAAACTCAATTACAAAGGTAAAGCAAAAGGAAAGATACAATATGCAGAATATAGTTCCCAGTATTGGTGTTCCAGAGACAAAGTCCAATGTCCGCAATGGTGTAGAGATGAATCGGACAGCACCCTAACTTGTGAAAGGACTTTACAGACGCCTGGTAACAGACAGGAAGAAGCTGTTCCTGAGTCTGGTGGTGCATGCTTTCAAATTTCTGTACCTTCTGCTGGACAGGAGCGGGGAGAAGAAGGAATGACCGGGGTGGGACAAGTCTTTGATTATTTTGGCTGCTTTTCCAAGACAGCGTGAAGTGTAGGTGAAGTCAGCGGTGGGGAGTCTGGTCTTTGTGATGGACTGGGATACATTTGCAGCTCTCAGCAATTTCTTGCATTTGAACTGCAAGCAAGGGCTATGTCACTTTATGAAAGCAACTATATTTTCTTTGCCTTCTCTCTGAACAGACTTCTAATCACCTATCCCAAGATCTCCTGATGTGACTTTGTACCAAAACTGTGTGACTTGAGATGAAGAAACAAGAAACTGCAGATTCTAGTTTACAAAAAAAGGACATAAAGTGCTGGAGTAACTCAGTAGGTCAGGCAACATCTCTGGAGAACATGGATAGGTGGATCGGGACTCTGAGAAAGAAGAAGGTTCCTGACCCGAAACTTTACCTACCTGTGTTCTCCAGAGATGCCGCCTGACCCGCTGAGTCACTCCAGCACTTTGTACATTTTTATGTGCCTTGAGATGTTGTACTATCTTAGCGGCCCTCTGTTTTGTGTTGAGAATTAATCTATTATCTGTCAATTTGTTTTCAAGGATTTCCCTGGACCTGCGAAATATGTGATTAAAAGGCAGTTTAGCGAACAGACAGCTCTACTGGATAGGTTCATGCCCAAGCACCCACCATTCCTGTCTCAGACCAAGGTAAAGAACAACTCTGCTGCCTTTTCATCTTCTCTGCATCAATTCCTTTCACGTTACCACGGATTGTGTTAATTGCTTTGACTTCACTGCTCTTACCCTTGTTATGTAGGTTAGCTTATATCAGATAAGTGGGTGCTAATAAGTTTTCTAACACTAAGCAGAAAATATTATTTTAAGAAGTGCACACTACGTTAATTGATGTTTTCCCTCAGGTAATCTTGGTGCGACAGAGCTGTCAAAGATGCTTTTCCTTTTTTTTTTGCACATTGTGAATTCATAATTTGCTTTTATGCCACCATTTTATTAATTTGTTCACTCATGACCCGTTCCTGAGTCCCACGTTTCCCTTTTATCCTCACTCTATCTTCTCCCCTACCAACAGTTTCCCTTCCACCCATATCCTTCCCTCCAGCTTTATATTTCAATCCTCTACTCTCCTCATAGTCATTGAGTGATACAGCATGTAAGGCTCTTCTGCCCAACGAGCCCACATTGACCAATCAGTCTGAAGAAGGGTCTCGACCCGAAACGTCACCCATTCCTACTCTGCCGAGATGCTGCCTGACCTGCTGAGTTACTCCAGCATTTTGTGAATGAATTGACCAACATGCCCCATCTACGCTTGCCCCACCTGCCAGCATTTGGCCCATATCCCTCTAACCTGTCCAATCCATGTACCTGTCTAATTGTTTCTCAAACATTACAATAGTCCCTGTCTCAACTACCTCATCTGGCAACTCATTCCATACACCCACCACCCTTTGTGAGAAAAAAAATGACCCCTCAGATGCTTATTAAATCTTCTCTTAACCTTCACCTTAAACCTATGTTCTCTTAAACTCGATTCCCTTACTCTGGGCAAGAGACTGTGCATTTATCTGATCTATTCCTCTCATAATTTTGTACACGTTTATAAGAACACCCCTCATCCTCCTGTGGTCCAAGGAATAGAGTCTCAGCCTGCTCAAACTCCCCCTATAGCTCAGACCCTCGGGTCCAGGCAATATTCTCGTAAATTTCTGTGCACTTTCCAACTTGACAACATCTATCCTGTGACATGGTGCCCAGAACTCAACACAATACTTTGAATGAGGCATCACCAAAGTCTTATATATTTGCAACATGACCTCCTAATGTCTATACTCAATACTCTAACTGATGAAGGCCAATGTGCCAAAAGCCTTTTAACCACCCTATCTACCTGTGGCGTCATCTTCAAGGAAGTATGTACGTGTACTCCTAGATCCCTCCGCACTACAAAGCTCCCTAGAGCCCGACCATTCACTGTGTAGGTCCTGCCCATGTTAGACTTCCCAAAATGCAACACCTCACATTTCTCTGCAAAATTCTATCAACCATTCCACAACCCACCTGGCCAACTGATCTGACACCTTTTTGTCTCCTTTTTACCTCTAGCCATTGTAATTTACTTCACCTATTTGCTGATCAAATCCCCCCACACACCCCTGTATCCACCTATCACTTGCCAAGCTTTGTCCCCACCTCTCTTTTCCAGCTTTCTCTGACCTACAACAATCTGTCTGAAGAAGGGTCGCAACATGAAACATCATCTGCCCATTCCCTCTATAAACACTGCCTGACCCACTGAGTTCTTCCAGTATTTTGTGTTTTGCTCAAGATTCCAGCATCTGCAGTCTCTTGTGTCTCCTATTTTATCTCATTTGGCTCAACAATTAGAATAGAAGTACGAGATAGAAGCATCTAAAATCAAGAGAAGCATAGACAGTCAGAACCTTCTTCCTTCTTCCCAGGGTGGGAATTCAAAGATTAGTGGGCATAGCTTTAATGTGAGAGGTTCATAGTTTAAAGCAGATGCAAGGGGCAGGTTTTTTTTACAAAACTCGTTAAGATAGATTCATAGAGTACAAAAATAGGCCCTTTGGCTCAACTTGCCCATTCAGACCAAGATTTCCCATCTAAGCTAGTCCCATTTGCCTGTGTTTAGCCCATATCCCTGTAAACCTTTCCTATCCATATACCTGTCCAAATAACTTTTAAATGCTGTTATAGTACCTGCCTCAATTACTTCCTCTGGCAGCTCACCCACCAACCTCTGAGTGTAAATGTTGTCCCTCAGGCTCCTATTAAATCTTTCCCCATAGTTCTCACCTTAAACTATGTACTGTGGTTCTTTACTCCCGTACCCTGGGTAAAAGACTGTGCATTCACCCTATCTATCTACCTATCCACATGATTTTATACACTCATAGAAACATACAGTGGGGAAACAGGCCCTGCAGCCCAACTTGCCCACACCGACCAACATGTCCCATTTACACTAGTCCCACCTGCCTTCGTTTGGCCCATATCGCACTAAACCTATCTTATCCATGTACCTGTCTAAATGTTTCTTAAACCTTGCGATAGTACCTGCCTCAACAACCTCCCCGGGCAGTTTGTTCCATACACCCACCACCCTTTGTGCAAAAAGAGTCGCCCCTCAGGTTCCCATTAAATCTTTTCCCCCTCACCTTATGTCCCCTGAACGAATGATTGCATTTACCTCTCATGATTTTGTACACCTCTATAAGATCACCTCTCGTCCTCTTGCGCTCTAAAGAATAAAGTCCTAGCCTGCCCAACCTCGCCTTATAGTTCAGGCCCTCGAGTCCTGGCAACATACAATGCCAAGGGATGTAATGCTGAGGTTTTATGAGGCACTGGCCAGTCTTTGTTAGGAGTATTGTGAGTAGTTTTGGGCGCCTTGTCTGAGGAGGGATGTGCTGGCGTTGAAAAGGGTCCAGAGAATACTAATCCAGTGAATAGTCTGTGCCACTCAGAAAGATTTTTATTGATTTTCTTTTCCATGCTTAAACTGCCAGCCATTTTTTGTTTTATTTCACAATTTGCAACTCTTCAATCCTTTTGTCCCACTCCTTCGGTTTTAATCTCAAAACTAAACCAAACTAAAGTAAACTAACCTAAATTAAACTAAACTAAACTCCCACCTATTTCTTCGCCCCCTCCCCCTCCCCCCCTCCCCCCCCTCCCCCTCCTCCCCCTCCTCCCCCCCCCCCCCCACTGCTACTACTTTCCTTCCTCTGACGTCACAATCTGCAACTCTTCAAACCTCTCACACACCTTCTGTTCTTACCTCTGTCCTTCACCTAACCCTCTGTTCTCCAGTGCTGCTGCCTGACCTGCTGAGTTCCTTAAGCACTTTGTGTCTTTTTCAGTTTAGTTTAGTTTAGTTTAGTTTAGAGATGCAACATGGAGACAGGTCTTTCGGCCCACCCAGTCCACGTCGACCATCGATCACCTGTTCACACGATTAGGTTATCCCACTTTTTCATCCACTCCCTACGCATTAGGGGCAATTTATAAGAGGCCAATTAACTGACAAACCCGCATGTCTTTGGGATGTGGGGGGAAACTGGAGCATCCAGAGGAAACCCACTGGTTCACAGGAAGAACAGGCAAACTCCACAGAGACATTATCCGAGGACAGGATTAACCCCAGGTCTCTGGCGCGATGAGGCAGCAGTTCTACTAGCTGCACCATTAGTGCTGCATGATAGCTGCATTGTTGCTGGTTTCAGCAGCAGTTTCCACCTTGCTATCTTATAGAGTTGTACAAAACCATGAGAGGAATAGATCAGATAAATGCACAGCCTTTCGCCAAGAGTAGGGAAATCGAGAACTAGAAGACACAGGTTTAAGGTGAGGGGGGAAAGATTTAATAGGAACCTGAGGGGTAACTTTTTTACGCAAAGGGTGGTGGGTGGGTGTGTGGATCAACCTGCCGGAGAGGTAGTTGAGGCAGGGACTATCGCAATGTTTAAGAAGCAATTAGAGTGGTACATGGATAGGACAGGTTTATAAGAATATGGGGCAAATGCAGGCAGGGGGACTAGTGCAGATGGGACATGTTGGTCATTGGGAAAGTTGGGCCGAAGGGCCTGCATCCACCTGTGGAATACAGAGATTTGTCTGTTTTATTGAGGTCACCCACAGCTTGTACCTGCAGTTTTTGGGGCCATGTAACTATTTAATATGCTGGTGATTGCAACACGGTGTGTAAATTCCACTCTCTGTCACACCAGAGGTTCCTGCCCGATAAGTCCATCACCCCGGCTCCTGGATGGTACAATGATCCGCGCACGGCTTTGCAAACTCTGAAGAGGATTTCGACGAGGTGCAACGTCCCATTTGGTCAGAATGCAGTAAGGTTCACAGAGGGCCCTTCGACAATAAGTGAACCAGGTCTGTAGCCACGGTTACATAGAACATAGACCATGGAACATTGAGCAGTATAGCACAGGAACAGGCCTTATGGTTAACAGTGTCTGTGTCGAGCATGATGCCAAGTTAAACTAACTTTTAGTTTAGTTTACTTTACTTTTAATGCAGTTTATTTTTAAGGTGGAGATTGACAGATTCTTGATGAGTAAGGGTGTCAGGGTTTATGGGGAGAAGGCAGGATTGAGAGGGAAAGATAGATTAGCCATGATTGACTGGCGGAGTAGACTCCATGAGGCGAATGGCCTAATTTTGCTCCTATAACGTATGAAAATGAACTTTAGAGATAAGTATGGAAACAGTCCCTCCATCCACCTAGTTCACATCGACCAACGATTACCCGTACACTAATTCTATCCTACACACTCGGGACAATTTACGGAAGAAAATTAACCTACAAACTAGCACGTCTTTGGAAACTGGAGCACCCAGAGAAAATCCGCACAGTCACAAGGAGAACGTGCAAATTTCGTACAGACGGCACCTACTGTCAGGATTGAACTCTGGTCTCTGATGCTGTGAGGCAGCAACTCTACCACTGCGCCACTGTGCCGTCAAAATCTCCTCTGCCTGCACATAATCCCTATCCCTCCTTACCCTGCATATCCATGCGCCTATCTGAAAGCCTCTTAAACACCACTATCTGTCTCCACCACCACCCCTGGCAGCGTGTTCCAGGCCCCCAGCACTCTCTGTGTAAAAAACATGCCCCGCACATCTCCTTTAAACTTTGCCCTTCTCACCTTAAAGCTATGCCGTCTAGTCTTTGCCATTCCGACTGTCTACCCTATCTATGCCTCTCATAGTTTTATATGCGTCCATCAATCTCCTCTCAGCCTCTGATGCTCCAGAGAAAACAATCCAAATGTGTCCAACCTCTCCTTGTAGCTGATATCCCCTAATGCAGACAGCATTCTGTTAAATCTCTTCTGCACCAAAGCCTCTACATCCTTCCTGAAATGTGATGATAGAAAGTTTGACCCATGTGCACTTTGCTTTTACTCTTCAGTGATCTGAAGATGATCCAGTGGAAATAAACCTCCCCCCAGAAACAAGTTAAACCTATGATAGGCACACTTTGAAAACACAGATAATTTTAGTATTACATTCCAATGGGATTCCTTACGGAACCCTGACGCTTGCTAAGGAATTAAGAGGATTTAGTTGATGTAAAGGATTACCATTGTGGGCAGTTTTGGTCCCCATTTCTGAGGAAGGATGCACTGGCATTAGAGAGTGTCCAGAGGAGGTTTACAAGAATAATGACAGGAATGATTGGGTTAACATATGATGAGCGTTTGACAGCACTCGGCCTGTACTCGCTGTAGTTTAGAAGGATGAGGGGGGACCTCATTGAAACTCACTGAATAGTGAAAAGCCTGGACAGAGTGGATGTGGAGAGGATAGTTCCACTAGTGGGAGAGTCTAAGACCAGAGGCCATAGCCTCAGAATAAAAGGACGTACCTTTAGAAAGGAGATGAGGAGGAATTTCTTTAGTCAGAGGGTGGTGAATCTATGGAATTCATTGCTACAGACAGCTGTGGAGCCAAGTCAATCGATATTTTAAGATGGAGATTGCCAGACTCTTGATTAGTACCGGTGTCAGGAGTTATGGGGAGAATGGAGTTGAGAAAGAAAGATAGATCAGCCATGATTGAATGGAGGAGTAGACTTGGTGGGCCAAATGGCCGATTTCTGTTCCTATAACTTATGAACCATGACTCCATCTACATTTCATACTGCCTTGGGAAAGCAACCAATATAATCAAGGATGTCCCACCCCGGTCATTCCTTCGTCTTCTTGCACTGTCTTGCAGAAGGTACAGAAGCTTGAAAGCACGCACCACCAGACTCGGGAAGAACTGCTTCCCCTCTGTTATAATCCTTTTGAACTGGTCTCCCATGAGCAGGGGTATCGTCCGATTCACCTCTACTCCATTGTGGACATTGGACCTTGTCTGTGGAACTGATGCGCTACAATGCTGAGAACTATATTCTGTACTCTGTATCTTCCCCTTTGCTCTACTCATTGTACAAGTGTTTGACTTGATTATATTGACTTATAGTATTCTTGATTTGACTGGATACCATCCAGAATAGAGCTTTTCACAGTACACGTGAAAATATTAAACATATTTATAGTTCTGTAATTGTGTGGTGTTGGTGATATCGATGGAAGTTTGCCTGGTTCTCTTGTTCCACTTTGTTGGTCTATGACCAATAGTAGATCTCACTTCTAAAGAGCGGTCTTTGAAGACGTTCTGAGTAGGTTATTTTGTGCTGTTTAACAGGACTTGGATAGGTACATGGATAGGAAAGATTTAGAGGGATTTGGGCTAAATGCAGACAAATGGGGGGAGGGGGGGGGCTCAAATAAGACGTTGGTTGGGTCGGACAAGTTGAGCTGAAAGGCCTGTTTCTGTGCTGTAGGACTATGACTCTCCAACTCTCAGCAGAATGGGCTCGGGCTTAAGAGGATTTTTTTTGTATAATAGGAGTGATAATTTGTCTTTGTGAGCGCGAATAAGTGTTGCTGGCAGCTGGAGATTGGTGCTAAATGGAAGGAGCGAGAGGTGAGAATCTTGTCTTTGGTTGGTACCGATAAATTCAGACTGATCACCGTCACTTGAACTTGCAATTTCACGTAAAACAACACGATGTAATGGTGACTTTTATAAGGCACTGGCCAGACCACATCTGGGGTATTATGAGCAGTTTTGGACCCAGAGCACATAGGTTCAAAGTGTGATTTGCGAGAATGTTGTCAGGACTCGAGGACCTGAGCTATAGGGAGTGGTTGGGCAGGCTAGGACTTTATTCCTTGGGGTGTTGGAGGCAGGTGATTTTATACGGGTGTGTAAAATCATGAGTGGAATAGACTTTAGCTTTTAGAGATACAACGCGGAAACGGGCCCTTTGGCCCATCGAGTCCACATCGACCATTGATCACCTCGTACACTAACAATATCCCGCACCCTAGGGAAAATTTACAATTTACAGAACCCCAATTTACAAACCTGCACATCCATGAAGTGTGGGAGGAAACCGAAGTACCCGGAGAAAACCCACGTGGCCACAGGGCGAACGTACAAACTCCATACAGACAGCACACGTAGCCAGGATCAAACCTGGGTACTGTGAGGTAGCAACTCTACTGCTGTGCAACTGTGCTGCCCAGATAGGATGAAAGTACAGAATCTTTTGCCCAGAGTAGGGGAATGAAGAATCAGATGACATCGGTTGAAGGTGAGGGGAAAGATTTAGTAGGAACCTGGGGGGCAACCTTTACACGCAGAGGGAGGTGGGTATATGGAACGAGCTGCCAGAGAAGGTAGTTGAGTCAACAGCACCCCTCTTCTCCTGAAACGACATTTCTCAGGATTTCTGATGAAGGATCCCAACCTGAAACATTGCCTATCCCAGTCCTTCTGAGAAGCTGCCTGACCCGTTGAGTTCCCCCAGTGCCTTGTATTACTCAAGATAACCGCATCTGCAGTTCCTTGTGTCTCCTTAGAACGTTAGTTTTCTAAATGCCGTTTCATGGCGGAATTTCCTTTTCTTAAAAGAATTATGTCTGTGGCGACTGCTTCGTGCATTTTAATTGACTGGCCAGGAGGACAAATATTAACGTTAATTGGGTTTAAGCTGAGAGCTAATTGCACTGAAATGCAATTATGTTGTCTGACACTGCACATAAGATTGCTGATTTTTATTGCGTCTTACTTTGTGTTCAATACTTGCATTCATGTCATTTTATTCTCCCTGTGATACATCGTAGCATCGAGAATGATGTTTCGATAAGATTCACACAACAGATGTAATGGAATATGGGCAGCTAATGAATATTAGTAATTGATTTTTCTTTTGCTCAATGATTCTACCTTTCTAAAGAACGGCCCTCAGAGTTCTCTTACAATGCTTCGGTCATTAAAGTCAGGCGATATTCAACTTAATGCTGGAATTACTTGTGTGGTTATCAGTTGAGAGAATATTTAGTTTCAGGTGAAGAACCACCAAAGGGCTCGGACCTGGAACATAAAACAGAACAATACAGCCCATAATGTCTGTGCCAAACATGACCTGACAGGAGGCTGACGGGTGATCTCTTAGAGTTGTACGAAATCATGAGGGGAATAGATAGGGTGAATACACAGAGTCTTTAACCTGGAATAGGGGAATCAAGAAATAGTTTAAGCAGGTACTATTGCAATGTTTAAGAAACATTTAGACAGGCACATGGGTAGGATAGGTTTAGAGGGATATAGGCCAAATTCAGGCAGGTGGGACTAGATGGGGCATGTTGGGCAGGTTGGGCCGAAATATGACTCTACGACCCTAAACCAGAGGACATAGGTTTAAGGTGAGAGGGGAAAGATTTAATAGGAACCAGAGAGGGTGGTGGGCAAATGGAATGAGCTGCCAGAGGAGGAAGTTGAGGCAGGTATTAAAATGGCATTTAAAAGACATTTGGACTGGTGTAGGGTTGCCAACTGTCCCATATTAGCCGGGACATCCCGTATTTTGGGCTAAATTGGTTTGTCCCGTACGGGACCGCCCTTGTCCCATTTTAGGCCCGGGGGGTGCTGTAGGTCTGGACGCTGTAGGCCTGGACGCTGTAGGCCCGGATGCTGTAGGCCCGGACGCTGTAGGCCCGGACGCTGTAGGCCCGGACGCTGTAGGCCCGGACGCTGTAGGCCCGGACGCTGTAGGCCCGGACGCTGTAGGCCCGGACGCTGTAGGCCCGGACGCTGTAGGCCCGGATGCTGTAGGCCCGGACGCTGTAGGCCCGGACGCTGTAGGCCCGGACGGTGTAGGTCCGGACAGTGTAGGTTCGGCCAGTGTACGTCCGGAGGCCCGGGCGCCGCCGAACGGAGGTTGTGTAGCAACCCGCCTCCCAGCCCGGGCGGTCACCATTGGTGGGGCAGGAGCATGTGGCTGCTGGCTAGGTGAGGTCATGTGGGGCGCAGGGCGGTGACGTCACCTTGTCCCGTATTTGGGAGTGAGTTAGTTGGCACCCCTAGACAGGTGCATGGTTAGGAAAGACTTATAGGGATATGTGCTAAACACATGCAAAAGGGATTAGCTTAGATAGGGCATCCTGGTTGCAAGGACAAGTTGGCCTGAAGTGCCTGCTTCCATACTGTATGATGCTATAATTTATGACCCAATGACTCCATGATATCAAGAAAATACTAATCTCCTCTGCCTGCATGTGACCCATATCCCTCCATTCCCTGCATATCCATGTGCCTATCCAAAAGCCTTTTAAATGCCACCACCCCTGTCAACATGCTCCAGGCGCTCACTACTTTCCCTCTAAAAAATAGCTTGCTCAATACATCTCCTTTAAAAGAAGCCCCCTCACCTTAAATCTATGCCCTCTGGTCTTTGACATTTGCACCAGGAATAAAGATTCTGACTGTCTACTGTAAATATGAGTAGAATAATAGTTGAGACTGTATTTGCAATTATCTGCTGTTCGTACAAAACCTGCTTCCTCCGAATTATTAGTTAATTTCTGTTGAATTTGTGGTCAAAAGATCTATATTTCAAAGGTCGTATTGCTCCTGTCTGAATTTGAAATGGGAATAAGCAGATTTATGGCAAGTTATGAACAGCAGGGAATTTAGTTTAGTTTAGAGATACAGAGTGGAAACAGGCCATTCAGCCCACCGAATCCACGCCGACCAATGATCTCCCGTATACTAGTTCTATCCTATACACTAGGCACAATTTCCTGAAGCCAATTAACCTACAAACCTGTACATCTTTGTGAAATATAAGTTAATTAAGTTAATTTTAGTAACACACAAAGTGCTGGAGGAATTCAATGGGTCAGACTGAAGGAGGGCCCAGATCTGAAACGTCATCTGTCCATTCTCTCCACAGATGCTGCCTGACGCATTGAGTTCCTCCAGCAATTTGTGTTTTGCTCAAGATTCCAGCATCTGTAGTTTCTTTTGTCTCTCTCTTAATATCAGTAATGGTGGCCATGAAATGGTGTGAAAACCCATCGAGCAAATGGGACTAACTTAGATGGGACATCTTGGTCGGTATTCAAGTTCTATGTTATCCTACCTTCGCATCCACTCCCTAAACGCCAGGGACAATTTCTAGATGATTGACCTCTATAAGCTGCTCCTGGTGTCTAGGGAGTGGATGCGAAAGTGGGATAACATAAAGGTAGTACGCTGACCAAGGTAACCTACAAACCCACATGTCTTTAGGATGTGGGAGGAAACCAGAGCACCCAGTGGAAACCCATGTGGTCACAGGGAGTTCATAAGTTCAAAGTGATAGGAACAGAAGTAGGCCGTTTGGCCCATTGAATCAACTCTGCCATTCACTCATGGCTGATCTATCTTTCTCTCTCTTGCCTTCTCCCCGTAACCTTTGAAACCCTTACTAATCAAGAATCTGTCAATCTGCGCCTTAAAAATATCCAGTGACTTGGCCTCCACAGCCGTCTATGGCAATGAATTCCACAGATTCACCACCCTCTGACTAAAGAAATTCCTCATCACCTCCTTTCAAAAAGGTACGTCCTTTTATTCTAAGGCTGTGGCCTCTGGTCTGAGACTCTCCCATTAGTGGAAACATCCTCTCCACATCCACTCTGTCCAGGCCTTTCACTATTTGAGAACGTGCAAAGTCCACACAGACAGGAGCTAAGGTCAGGATGGAACCCGGGTTACTAACGCTGTGGGGCTGCAACATTACCAACTATGCCACTGTACCGCCCTTAAACATCCCAATCAGATTAACTTTGATCAAATGACCATCTAGTAACAACTAACCTCGTGTTAGAAAGTATGTTATTTTAATTATACAAAACTAATACAGTCATGGCTCACACACTGCTTAAATTAGCATTAAATTTAAGCCAGTATTGAAATCAATGTCATAATTATTGATATTACTGTATAAAGAATTAGACATTCTGGTTTTGAAAATTGGATGGTGTTGTGGGTTGGAAGAGGTACTTGGATGATAGAAACAAAGATGTGCAGATACTGGTTTATACCAAAGGCAGGCACAAAGTGCTGGAGTAATTCAGCGGGTCAGGCAGCATCTCTGGAGTAAAAGGATGGGTGACGTTTCGAGTCAGGACCCTGCTTCAAACCCCCTCTGCACCTTCTCCAAAATCTGCACATCTTTCCTGTAATGGGGCGACCAGAACTGCACGCAGTACTCCAAATGAAGTACATGGTACAATTCAACACTCTTGATTCTACAGCCCACCAGTTCTCCAGGGAACGGTGCAAATGATAGATCTGCTCCCACAGGGAATGTTTGAGACATGCAGTGTGGACATATGTAGGAAGATGCTGGATAAATATGGAGGATGTTGGCTTTAGGGTTAGTGTTATTAGGTACAGTGAAATGCTTGGTTTTGCGTGCTATCCAGGCAGATCAGATCACAATGTACATCAATACTGTCAGGTCAAACTCAAGTACAAAAGGTAGAGCAAAGGGGAAGATACAGAGTGCATAATATAGTTCTCAGCATTGAGGCGCATCAGTTCCAGAGACAGCCCTCTATATTTATCCAGCATCCTCCTGAGGGAGCATGATCTACCATTTACACTGTTCTCCGGAGAAAAATTGGCCTAGAGAATCAAGTGTTTACTTGTCCCATGAACTTTATTTAGAGTCCTGCGTGTCGTTCTGGTCACCCCATTACAGGAAAGAGGTGGAGGTTTTTGGGAGAAGGTGCAGAGGAGGTTTGAAGAAGGGTCCCGACCCGAAACACACCCATCCTTTTCTCCAGATATACAGTCTGACCCGCTGAGTTATTGCAGCACTTTGTGTCTGCCTGATCCTTGGATGATATTGTGGGTGGAAGAGATACTCACTGGTCAGTGGTAATTTGTTGGCCAAGACTGGAGAGAGTTTCTCATTTCAACAGGCCCAGGAACATACAACATCACAAACAACACTGTTGCCCGAGAAAGCCAGAAGAAAGCCTTTTATGAGAGTACGACAAGAGGAGGATTTGGATCCACCGTTCCTCGCTTGCAAGCTGTCGAAACAAAGCAAACGACGCCAGGTCCAGCTGACTATAAGGTAGTGTACGAGGGTTTAACGTTGTGAATGAAATATAGCAAAATACACCATGTGCTCGATTAACTCAGCAGGTC
Organism: Rhinoraja longicauda; assembly: GCF_053455715.1. Taxonomy (NCBI): domain Eukaryota; kingdom Metazoa; phylum Chordata; class Chondrichthyes; order Rajiformes; family Arhynchobatidae; genus Rhinoraja; species Rhinoraja longicauda. Next base: position 97,168,673 of record NC_135953.1, read on the forward strand.
AGGCAGCATCTCTGGAGAACATGGATAGAACATGGTAGAATTTTATACTACCTCCTACCCAAAATCCACAAACACAATTGTCCCGGCAGACCCATTGTCTCTGCCTGCTCATGCCCCACCGAACTTATCTCTACCTACCTCGAATTTTATAGTTTTTCAGAAAACGGGGCTTCCCCTCCTCCATTATAGATGAGGCTCTCACTAGGGTCTCTTCTACATCCCGCAGCTCCGCTCTTGCTCCCCATCCCCCCACTCGCAACAAGGACAGGATCCCCCTCGTTCTCACCTTCCACCCCACCAGCCAGCGGATCCAACATATCATCCACCAACATTTCCGTCACCTACAACAGGACCCCACCACTGGCCATATCTTCCCATCCCCTCCCCTCTCTGCATTCCGCAGAGACCGTTCCCTCCGCAACTCCCTGGTCCACTCGTCCCTTCCTACCCAAACCACCCTAACCCCGGGCACTTTCCCTTGCAACCGCACGAGATGCAACACCTGTCCCTTTACCTCCCCCCTCAACTCCATCAAAGGACCCAAACATTCTTTCCAGGTGAGACAGAGGTTCACCTGCACCTCCTCCAACCTCATCTATTGCATCCGCTGCTCTAGATGTCAACTCATCTATATCGGCGAAACCAAGCGCAGGCTCGGCGATCGCTTCGCTGAACACCTGCGCTCGGTCCGCATTAACGCCACTGATCTCCCGGTGGCCCAGCACTTCAACTCCCCCTCCCATTCCCAGTCTGACCTCTCTGTCATGGGCCTCCTCCAGTGCCATAGTGAGGCCCGCCGGAAATTGGAGGAGCAGCACCTCATATTTCGCCTGGGCAGTTTGCGGCCCGGTGGTATGAACGTTGACTTCTCCAACTTCAGATAGCTCCTCTGTCCCTCCCTTCCCCTCCTCCTTCCCAGATCTCCCTCTATCTTCCTGTCTCCACCTATATCCTTCCTTTGTCCCACCCCCGACATCAGTCTGAAGAAGGGTCTCGACCCGAAACGTCACCCATTCCTTCTCTCCCGAGATGCTGCCCGACCTGCTGAGTTACTCCAGCATTTTGTGAATAAATGGATAGGTGACGTATCGAGTCGGGGCTCTTCTTCAGGCTGAACTATACTTTGGTAGATAGAGTCATGGAGTCATCTACATGACTCTATGTCAGGTAGTCATGACATACATCGCTTTTGGCCCATATCCCTCTGAACCTATCCTACCCATTTACCCACCCAGGTCCTTTAGATGATGTTATTGTAACTGCCTCAACTACCACCTCTGGCAGTTCGTTCCATGTACAGACCAAACTCCGAGTGAAAAAGTTACTCCCCAGGTTCCGATTAAATCTTTCCCCTTGCACCTTAAACTTTGTCCTCTGGTTTTTGATTTCCCTACCCTGGGAAAAAGACTCTATGCATTCACCCTGTCTATTCCCCTCATGATTCTCTACACCTCTATAAGATCAGCCCTTAACATGCTACAGTCCAAGATCTCGCAATTTGTCTGAAAATGCAGGTAATTAAACGATTTTCTCTTCACCGGACTCTTATTTGCCAATCAAACCTTCCTCACCTGTATCCGCTTATCACCTATGGAACCAAGGAACTGCAAATGCTGGTTGACGGAAAAGGACATAAAGTACTGGAGCAACTCAATAGGTCAGCCAGCATCTGTGGAGGACGTGGAAAGATGACGTTTCGAGTCGGGACCCTTCTTCAGTCTGAGCCAAAATGTCACCTATCCATGTTTTCCAGAGATGCTGCCTGCCCCTGAGTTATTCCAGCACTTTATGTTCTTTTTTGTGGACCAGCATCTGCCGTTGCTTGTTTTTACTCTTTTGACTAATGTTGATTTCAAGCAGTTAGAACACAAGAAAATAGGAGCAGTAGGCCACTCGGCCCCTCTAGCCTATTCTGCCATTCAATATGATCATGCTGGGTCTATGTTGGCCTCAACTGCTCTTCAGTACCAGTTCTCCATAACCCTCAACTACTTCCAAATATTTATCTATCTCCACCTTAAGCATATTGGAAGATCTGGCATCAGCCATCCTCTGAGAGAAGAACTTTCATTGCATGTCAGCTTTAAATGACCGGCCCCTTATTTTATATCTATAGCCCCTTGTTGGTGACTGTTGCACTTGTGAAAACATCTCAACTTCCACCCTTTCGAGCTGCCTTATAACCTTACATGTTTGAACAAGGCCACACTTTAAACTCCAGGGAATACAGACACAAACTGTGTAGCCTCCCTTGATAGGTCAACCCTCTGATCCCTGGAATTAGCCAGGGAGATAATTCCACGATCCGACCTCATCATTGATCCACTCCATATTTTGCACTATTAGGGTACTCTATGTACTTTGGTTTTTGCAAAATCTAGATTACAATAGACCTAGATTAGAATAACTAATAATTTATTATATATTTATGTTTTTGTTATTTTTATTGCATCTAAACTGACTGTAAACCTGCAGCAAATAAGAATGTCACAATTTTGGTCCATATCTGGTGCATATGACAAATGAATACTCATGACTCTTGAATTTCCTTTGGACTACTTCCAATGTTTCTGTGTTCTTTTTTAGTTATGGGGATCTGTCTGTCTCTCTCTGTCTCTCTGTCTCTCTCTGTCTCTCTCTGTCTCTCTCTGTCTCTCCCTGTCTCTCCCCGTCTCTCCCTGTCTCTCCTTGTCTCTCCCTGCCTCTCCCTGCCTCTCCCTGTAAACCTGCAGCAAATAAGTCTCTCTCTGACTCTGTCTCTGTCTCTCTCTGTCTCTGTCTCTGTCTCTGTCTCTCTCTGTCTCTCTCTGTCTCTCTCTGTCTCTCTCTGTCTCTCTCTGTCTCTCTCTGTCTCTCTCTGTCTCTCTCTGTCTCTCTCTGTCTCTGCCTCTGTGCCTCTGTGTCTCTGTGCCTCTGTGTCTCTGTGTCTCTGTGTCTCTGTCTCTGTCTCTGTCTCTGTCTCTGTCTCTGCCTCTGTGCCTCTGTGCCACTGTGTCTCTGTGCCTCTGTGCCTCTGTGCCTCTGTGCCTCTGTGTCTCTGTCCCTGTCTGTCTTTCTCTCACTTTTACCTACCATTACCTACCTACATACCTATCTTTCCCATAATTAATTAGGGTGGCACAGTGGCGCAGCGGTCGAGTTGCTGCCTTACAGCGCCAGAGATCCAGATTCAATCTTGACTATGCATGCTGTTTGTATGTTCTCCCCGTGACCGCGTGGGTTTTCCCCAGGTGCTCCAGTTCCCTACCATATTCCGAAGACGTACATGTTTGTAGGTTAATTGGCTTTGATAAAAACTGTAAATTGTCCCTAGTGTGTAGGATAGTGATGGTGTACTGATGTTTGCTGATCAACACAGACTCAGTAGGCTGAAGGGCCTGTTTCCACGCTGTATCTCTAAACTAAGCTAAACTAAACTAAGCTAAACGACACTAAACTAAACTAACACCCTTCATTCTGGTGAAGGGTCTCGACCCAAAATGTCACCCATTCCTTCTCTCTAGAGATGCTGCCTGTCCTGCTGAGTAACTCCAGCATTTTGTGTCTATCATTCTAGTAAACACCTGTACCATTTCCAAAGCCCCTTCTTCTTTCCGTAATGAGACGACCCGAATGGGACACCCTTGTCCTCTTTGCTGTCATTGATGGGATATTTCCCATAACATTCGCAAGGCTCAATGCCATGCAATCATCAACATGCTACGAACATACCCTCACACAAAATAACGTTTCACCTAACACTTGCCAGGCTTGTCCCGCCCCCTCACCCCACCTCTCTTTTCCAGCTTATGGCCCCCCCCTTATGAGTCTGAAGAAGGTCCCTGATTTGAAACGTTGACTATCCATGTCCTCCAGAGATGCTGCCTGACCCTCTGAGTTTTACTCCAACACTTTGTGTTTAGCTCTTTGTGTGCCACTTGGACAGGTACATGGAGAGGAAAAGTTTAGCGGGATATAGGCCCAACCCAGGTAAATTGGACTAGCTTAGACGGGGCATATTGGTTGGCATGGACGAGTTGGGATCTGTTTCCGTGCTGTATGACTCAATGATTCTGTGACCTTCCAATTTGTCCAGTACCCTTTGGACTTTGTTTGTTCAGTCCATGATTCATTCTTCCATGATCTTTCTGCCGACTGGTTTTGTTAACACTCTCCACCCACTCATTGTGTTCTGTCTTCATGCCACTGGGTTCTAGTCTCCTCATTTCCCGCATTTCTTGGACTCCCGTCAAGCATCGAGACAATTTTGACATTGGGATGATTGCAACAGACGGCAAAACAAACGAGTTCCTTTTCTCACAGCAGCATGCTCATAGTAACAATCTGTGCACCATCTGCAACAGCTGTCGCATTGCCCTCCTCCAGCGTTCAAATTATCCCGGAAGTGAGAATCAGCTGAGATACGGTGATCGCCTCACTGACTGATGTGTCCCCAGTCCAGCATTAGACCCTTGCAGTGCTTTTACACATCAACGGTCTGGATCTAATCCAGCCCAGACAAAGCATAACAATCATACTTATTTGTCAACTTTGGGGCGGTATAGTGACGCAGCGGTAGAGTTGCTGTTTTGCAGTGCAGAGGCCCTGGTTCAATCCTGACTACGTGCGCTGTGTGTAATCAGTTCCAGGAACAGAATGACACCATTTGGCCCATCACGTCTATTCTGCTATTCAACCATGGCTGATCTATCTTTCCCTCTCAACCCCATTCTCCTGCCTTCTCCCCAGAACCCCTGACACCCCATCCTTACTCACTCACCCCTGAGTTTGTACGTTCTCCCTGTGACCGCCTGGGTTTTCTCTGGGTGCTCCAATTTCCTCCCACACTCCAAAGACGTACTGTACAGGTTTGTAGGTTAATTGGCTCTGGTAAAATTGTCCCTAGTATGTGTTGGGTGTAGGTTAGTCTACGGGGTGATCACTGATTGGTGTGGACATAATGGACCAAAGGACCTGTTTCTACACTGTATCTCTAAAGTATAAAATAAGCTGTGTAAATGGGTGAAATTGGTTTTGAGAGCTTCAAGGCACTGTCATAACTCAGCGAACCAGGCAACATCTCTTTAGGACATGGATAGGCGATGTTTTGTGCCAGGAAACTTCTTCAGCCTTAACAGCAGGTGGGGAGCACATTGGTTAACGTTTCAGACTAACCTTCCAGGACCTTGAACAAGGTATCCAAAGACCCACCTGTGAATTCCACCACCACAGCAGAAGGAAATTAAATAAATCTGGAATGAAATGGGGACCGTGAAACTACCATCAGTTTAGTTTAGAGATACAGCGCGGCCCACTGAGTGAGCGCTGACAGTGATCACCCCGTACACGAGCATTATCCTACACACCACAGGCAATTTACAATCTTTACCGAAGACAATTAACCTACAAACCTGAATGTCTTTGGAGTGTGGGAGGAAACCGGGAGAAAACCCACGCTGTCACGCGGAGAGCGTACAAACTCCATACAAACTCCGCAGAACACTACCCCTGTGCCTCTGTGCCGCCCTTTAATCCCCTCAGAATCACTACAAAGGATACAAAGTACTGGAGCATCTCACTGGGTCAGGCAGCATCTCTGGAGAAGGTGGACAGGTGATGTTTCAGGTCGAGACCCATTTCAATCTGATACTTCACCTCAAACTGAAAGCTTCGCCTCAGTAATGAGAACTTAAGAAAGGGAGCAAAATTAGGCCGTTCAGCCCATTGAGTCTGTCCACCATTCGATCATGGCTAATCTATCTTTCCCCTTCAACCCCATTCTCCTGCCTTCTCCCTGTAACCTTTGACACCCATACTGATCAAAGAACCTGTCAATCTCCACATTAAAAATACCAAATTATTTGGCCTCAAAAAAATACCCAATGCTCCCACTCTGCATTGATGAAAACTATATTCTGCACTCTGTAGCTTTCCCTTTGCTCTATCCATTGTACTTGCTTTTAACTTGATTTTATTTATGTATTGTATTATGTGATCTGTTTGGATAGCATGCAAACAAAGCTTTTCACATGACAATAATAAACCTAAACCTAAATCGCTGTCCAAATCCCGGAACTGCCTGAGGAAGGATCCGAAGGCTTCAGGGTCTGAAGAAGCATTCTGATCCGAAACATCACCCATTCATGTACTCCAGAGATGCTGCCTGAAGCACTGAGTTACTCCAGCACTTTGTGTCCTTTTGGTTATGTTTTATCTTCCTTTACAAATCAAATATCGGGAGAGTTTAATTGTCATAAGTGCTGGCAACCGAACAATATAATTCTTACTTGCAGCAGTTTTATAAGCCAAATAATGCAATAATGCACAAATAAATATACAATAATCAATAATACAATAAATTAATAATCAGTAATTAGAGCATAACTGTGGTGCAACTAAAACAAAGTGCTTATCAGATCATTGTTGCTGAGGTAGTATTGTAGTTAGTTCAGTGTTCAAGACCCTGACGATTGATGGGAAGAGACTGTCCCTGAAGCTGGAGGTCACAGTTCTCACGACATTCCTTCTGATGGTGGCAGCAAGATGAGAGCGTGGCCAGGGTGGGTCTTTGATAATATCAGCTGACTTTTTGAGGAATAGAATCTGAGTCATACAGCATGGAAACAGGCCCTTCAGCCCAACTTGCCCATGCTGACCAAGGTGCCCCATCTACACTAGTCCCACCTGCCCGCGTTTGGCCCCTATCCCTCTTTGTCGATATGTCATTGAGGCTGTTCTGTGCATTTATTCACAAAGAAAATTATTGAGACTAATCCCACCTCCCAGTTCCCTGACCGTATAAGTTATGCGAGTTACATGAACATCCAGATACCTTTCAAATGAGGTCAGGATTTCTGTCTTCAACACATTTTTTTGATTCTGAGTTCTGGGCCCCCAAGAAATTATTTGGAGGACTTTTTGATACTCAACTCCCCTCTTTCCCTTGCGAAGGTTGTCCCAAATCTATGCTCCATTGTTGAGAGAAGGTGACGTTTATTTAACAGTAGAAAGGAGGTTGAGTGATTCAGTGACAAAACAGATTTGTGGATGTGGAGGAATCAATGGCGGGACAGATGTGAGACAATATTTTAACAGACAATTAATGGCCACAATTGACTCGTAGTTGATCTATAGCGGTCCTGTGGGAAAGGTGATCAATGAGCAAAGAGTACACTGCAAAGAGGTAATGGTGCTCCATGACCCTCCAAAACTCTGGAGAATGTGGTGTAACAGCTTTGGACTGGAGCCTACATTAAACCATGACACTCTCCGCTAATGTACTTTTTATGGAAATGATTATAATTCATTCCTGAGTGTCTTATTGCTGCACAGTGGGAAAAGTTATTGGTCATCATAATATTGATAAATGTAACTGGAAGGAAACTGCGTTGATTATCCAGTCCATTACGGCATGGTCGAAATGTGATCTGTCTACATCTGTAAGTACAGTGCATTGTACATATTTACATAATCTCTGTCCCCAGCTAGGTTGATTTTACAAAACCCGACTTCATTGAGTCATAGAGACATACAGCATGGAAACGTGCTTTTCAGCCCAATTTGCCCACGCCGACCAACATGCTCCATCTACATGAGTCCCCAACAACATTTAAGACATTTGGACAGGTACATGGATAGAAAAGTTTTAGAGGGATATGCGCCCAACGTGGGCAGGTGGGACTAGCGAAGATGGGGCAAAGTCATTGGTGAACACAGGCGAGGGGGGGTTTTGAAAGGCAGATGGTTGGACAAAGGCCAGAGATGAACACAGACAAGGTGCAGAAGGAGCTATTTTTGAATCTGGTGGCATGTGCTTTCAAGACGAACTGGGATGTTGCCTGGGATAGAACATAGAACATAGAACATAGAACACAGAACATAGGAAAATAGGTGCAGGAGTAGGCCATTCGGCCCTTCAAACCACCACTGCTATTCAATATGATCATGGTTGATCATCTAAAACCAGTATCCCGTTCCTGCTTTTTCCCCAAATCCCTTGATTCCTTTAGGCCAAAGAGCTAAATCTAACTTTCTCTTGAAAACATCCAGTGAATTGGCCTCCACTGTGGCAGAGAATTCCACAGATTCACAACTCTCTGGGTGAAGAAGTTTTTCCTCATCTCAGTCCTAAATGGCCTACCCCCTTATTCTTAAACTGGTTCTGGACTCCCCCAACATGAGGAACATTTTTCCTGCATCTAGCCTGTCCAATCCCTTAAGAATTTTATATGTTTCTATAAGATCCCCTCTCATCCTAAATTCCAGTGAATACAAGCCCTGTCGACCCATTCTTTCATCATATGTCTGTCCCGCCATCCCGGGATTTAACCTGGTGAATCTACGCTGCACTCCCTTGTAGAGTGCTTAAGTTATGAGGAGAGACTTAATGAGTTGGGGTTGTTATTCTTTTAGTGGAGGACAGTTAGGGTGGGACCTTCTTGTGTTCTAACTTCAGCAATGTGCCGTAATTCACAGCAGGACAAGATGGATAAATGACTGAATTTTGTAATGCAGACAGAGTAGTTAAAATTGTTTCATGTTTCCCACTTATTTTCACAGATTAAGCAGAAAAAGAATAGATATAAGAAACATAAAAGCTCATCGTTTGCTTCATTAACCGAGAGAATGCCTGCTCTGGGAACAGAGGTAAGGAACCTTCTTCCACGCTTCCATTCATGGGATGCTTTCTGTGTGGAGTTTGCGTGTTCACCATGTGACCGAGTGGGTTTCCTATGGGTGCTTTGGGTTCCTCCCGCATCCCAAAGACGTACGTAATGAAAATTGATGGACAATTGAGACTTACTGAATGGTGAAAGGCCTGGGTAGAATGGATGTGGAGGATGTTTTCACTCATGGGAGTATCTAGGACCAGAGGGCACAGCCTCGGAATAAAAGCATGTTCCTTTAGAAAGGGGATGAGGAGGAATTTCTTTAGCCAGAGGGTGAATCTTTGTAATTCATTGCCACTGACGGCTGTGGAGGCTGTTATTGGGTATTTTTTAAGCGATTGACAGATTCTTGATCAGTAAAGGTTTCAAAGGTTATGGGGAGAAGGCAGGAGAATGGGGTTGAGAGGGAAAGATAGAACTGGCATGATTGAATGGTGGACTAGATTCAATGGCCTGATACTGCTGCTATGAACTTATGAATACAAATCTGGTTTGAAAAGAGAACAATTGCAGATACTATAAACCAAAACTGAATACCAATAGTGCTGGGTTCACTTAACAGGTTAGGCAGCATCTGTGGAGGATGAGGCAGAGGCAATGTGTCAGGTTGATGACCTTTGATTGATTGATTGGGTGGCACATTACCGCAGCGGTAGAGTTGTTATGTTACAGCGCCAGAGTCTTGGGTTTGATCATGACTACAGATGCTGTCTGTATGGAGCTTGTACATTCTTCCTGTGACCTCGTGGGTTTTCTCTTGTTGCTCAGGTTTCCTCCCACACTCCAAAGACTTACAGGTTTGTAGGTTAATTGGCTTTGGTAAAAATTGTAAATTGTCCCTAGTGTGTAGATTGCTGGTCGGAGCGGACTCAGTGGGCCAAATGGCCTGTTGCCGTGCTGTATCTCTAAACTAAACTGAACTATACATGCAGTTGAGAGTTAACAATTAACACCCTTCTTTCAATCCGTATCTCTGCATAACAATCTGTACTGAAATCAGAGGAACCACGACTTTTGAAATTTTCAAGAAGATGACAGATTCTTGATTTGTCAAGGTGTCAAAGATTATGGGGGAAAAGGCAGGAGAATGGGGCCAAGAGAGAAAGATAGATCAGCCATGATTGAATAGTGGAGTAGACTCGATGGGTTGAACGGCCTAATTCTGCTCCTATGATTTATGAACTTATGAATACAAATCTGGTTTTAAAAGAGAACAATTGCAGATACTGGAACCCAAAATGAAAACCAATAGTGCTGGGTGCACTAATCAGGTTAGGCAGAATCTGTGGAGGGAGAGGCAGAGGCAATGTTTCAGGTTGTTGACCTTTGATTGATTGATTGAGAGGTTGATTGAAAAGCTCCAGGTAGCAGGTCCACAGTGTATTGAAGCCAGTGAGGACAAGAGATTTGGTTTAAACTACAGTCACATGAAACGTCACCTATCCATGTTCTCCAGAGATGCTTTGACCTGTTGAGTTACTCCAGCACTTTGTGTCTTTTTTTGTAAACCAGCATCTGCAGATCCTTGTGTCTCTGTGAGATACCTTTCTTCCCTGGAGATAAATGAACAAAGCATTGAAAAGGCACTGCAAGTTATTTCCAAGGGTGGACAACGTGGATGCCTCTGGCAAGATACTAGATAAATGTGCAAGAGAAGAGGCAATAGACCTCAGGATGACGTATACCTAAGATGGCGCCCAAGCCAGGCGACTCTGCGTGCTGGTCCCAGAAGTAGATCTGCAATCACGCATTACAGTCGCTCAGTCTTTCAGCTGACTGGTTAGCACGCACAAAAGCTTTTCACTGTACCTTGGTGACAATAAGTTCATAAGTTCAGGGCTGATCTACCTTTCCCTCCCAACCCCATTCGCCTGCCTTCTCCCAATAACCCCTGACACCTACTAATCAAAAATATGTCAATCTCCGCCTTAAACATATCCATTGATTTGGCCTTACACAGTCTTCGGTGGCAATGAATTCCACAAATTCATCACTCTCTGACTAACCAAACTAAACTAGAAAGAAATGCTGAAAGCCTCAGATGTTGTGGATGAAATGTGAGGTGACTCCTATGGAGTGTGATGCCACCACATTCGGCTTGGACAGATGATCTCTTTCTGTGCTACACGTTCTTTGTGTGAATCTGATTAATAACGGGAGCTCTGAATCCTCCAGAGTACAGCCACCATCTAGATGTCTATTCAGAACCGTGCCTATTTTATTCTCCTCTGACTATGCTTTGTAAAGTTGATTTATGGCAGAGGAAAGTTAAACTTCAACAACTGGATTTTTATTTTCCCTCTACAATGTAAATTTCCTGGCAGTATCTAAGTACACTAGTCAGAGAGCAAAGAGCTAGACAAACAGTGCATTGCTCTCCTGATTGAAATTGACAAGTGTACATCGATTTGATTGGATTGACATAAGGTGCCGGAGTATCTTAGCGGGTCAGGCAGCATCTCTGGAGAAAAAGAATGGGTAACGTTTTAGGTTAGGGTTTTTCTTCAAACTGAAAGTAGGGGGAGAGGGGGGGGGGGGGGGGGGGGGGGGGGGGTGGTGGAGTGAGAGAGCTAGAGGCAAGAAAAGACCGGGTCAAATCACGGCTGGCAACAAATGGCCCTGGTAGGCCCATTGTTGTCTAGGGAAGGTGTGATCTCAAGAGGGATATAATGTGGTGAACTGTGGAACCGGTTCAATGACTAAGGTGGTGAAAAGAGGGCGGGAGGGGAGGGGAGTGTGAGTTACTTAAAATTAGAGAATTCAATTTTCATACCATTGGGTTGTAAGCTATCCAAGTGAAATGTGAGGTGCTGTTCCTCCAGTTTGTGTGTTGCCTCACTCGGACAATGGAGGAGGCCCAGGACAGAAAGGTCAGTGTGGGAATGGGGAGGGCAGTTGAAATGGTTGGCAACCGGGAGATTTAGTTGGCCATGGTTGTTGGGAGGGGATACATTCCTTTAACTTGGAATGAGAGCACAAAATGGGTCTCATCAGACAGGGTATTTTCATTGTGTATGAAAGAACTACAGATGCTGGTTTAACCAAAAATAGACACAAAATGCTGGAGTAACTCAGCGGGTCAAGCATTTCCGGAGAAAAGGAATAGGTGACATTTTGGGTCGAAACCCTTCACCAGGTGATATTATAAATAATATCATCAGATGATATTATTTTCATTCCTCGCCCCGCTGGCTTCCCAGCCGCCCAAAATTATCTGATGTAGTCTGCCAATACTGGAGAAAAAGAAAAACAATAATGTTGCTTGTGTTCCAGTTTAAAATCAGCAGTTTTTCACATTAATCAAAGCCACTGACATCGAATCTCAGATGGTTAGCGATATTGGATATGAGATAGCAATGCAAACAATTTTTTTTCAGGAGGAAGTACAGTTCATGTATTTTAATGAATAGCAACTTGTTAAATAACTGAAAAGTTTAGTTTAGTTTGGATATACAGGCTCTTCGGCCCACAGAGTTCACGCCGACCAACGATCATCCGTTTCATACTAGTTCAAAGTTATCCCAGTTTTGTAACCTACACACGAGGGGCAATTTACAGAAGCAAATTAACATATCTGCATGTCTTTTTAATGTGGAAGGAAACTGGAGCGCCCAGAGAAAACCCGTGCAGTCACAGGGAGAATGTACAAACTCCGTATAGACAGCACCCGGTAGTCAGGATCGAACCCGGGTCTCTGGTGCTGTAAGGCAGCAACTCTACCGCTGCACCACCGTGCCACCAGAAGTGATTTATTCCACTTTAGCTTGAGTTAAGAGTCAAGAGTGTTTTATTGTCTTATGTACCTAAACTGAACAATAAAATGCTTACTTGCAACAGCACAACAAGTTTGTAAACACTGTACTCAATAGATAATATAACAAACAAACTTAAAAAAGTTCAATAAATTAAAAAAACCCATGTTGTGCAAATATAACAAAACAAAGCTTGAAGTCCCTGGGAGAACAGTTTGGCATCATGTTCGGCACAGACATAGTGGGCCGAATGGCCTATCTCTCTGCTGTACTGCCACATGTTTTTATGTTCCATGAGGAACAAGTTATTTGTTTTGATATTTGACAAGCATTACTTGTTGGTGAAGGGGTGTTTAGTCAAATCAACATGAGTTCATTGTCATCCACATAAGTACTGTGAGGTAGATAGATGGAACGAGTTGCTGAAGTAGTTGCGGCAGGTTCTATCACAACGTTTAAAAAACATTTGGGCAGGTGCATGGAACAGGACAGGTTTAGAGGGATATGGGCCAAACGCAGGCAGGTGGGACTAGTGTAGATGGGTCATGTTGGTCGGTGTGGGAAAGTTGGACCAAAGGGCCTGTTTCCACGCTGAATGGCTCGATGACTCGAAATGCATTTCCACACCATTGCCTGGAGCATTGCAATCAGCAGGATCAGTGTCAGAAATAAAGAACTCTATAACTCTTAAATGTTTGTAGCTTTCAATTAATCTTGAAGTGGGTGTTTGATTAATATCTTTGAGTTGCTTGGGTAATGAGCTAATTAATCAGTCAGATTTCATGATCTACTGGCTTGTTATGGGTTTCTTGGGCACCTGTAAAGTCACATTGAATGTTTAGTATCCCCAGTATCTATCCACAATCGCTCTACCATGGCCACATTCTGTCTTGTGGCCACACCAATGGAAGCTTCCTCATGGGTGCTGTGAATGCCCAGTGCACCTGCTCCTCTCCTCTTTAGACTTTAAAGATACAGCATGGAAACAGGCCCATCAGCCCATCGAGTCCACACCGACCAGCGATCACCCCGTACACTAGCACTAACCCACACACACTAGCAACAATTTACAATGAACAGAAGCCAATTAACCCACAAACCTGTACGTCTTTGGGGTGTGGGAGAAAACCGGAGCACCCGGAGAAAACCTACGTGGTCATCGGGAGAACGTACAAACTCTGTGCTAAAAGCACCCATAGTCAGGATTAAACCCGGGTCTTTGGCACTGTAGGATCATGTAGGATCTTGCATAAGATCAAACCGTAGGCATTTCTATAACACCCCTAACCACTTTACAGCAAATGAAATTCTTACTGATGTGTAAGAAGTCTAAATTATGTATTATAAGAGTCATAGATCTGAACAGTACGGAAACAGGCCCCATGGGCCACTTGGTTACGCTGGCCAAGTTGGCACGCTGGACTAGTCCCATTTGCCTGTGTTTGTTCATAAGTTCATAAGTCGTTGAAGCAGCATTAGGCCATTCGGCCCATCGATACCACTCCATTATTCAATCTTTTCTCTCAACCCCATTCTCTTGGCTACTCCCAATAACCTTTGACACCCTTACTAATCAAGAACCTGTCAACTCCACTTTAAAAATATCTAGTAACTTGGCCTCCAAAGCCACCTGTGGCAACAAATTCCACGGGTTCACCACCCTCTGACTAAAGAAATTCCTCCTCATCTCCTTTCTAAAGGTACGACCTTTTATTCTGGGTCTACGTTTGGTCCATATTCCTCTACACACTTCTTATTTATATATCTGTCTAAATGTCTTTTAAAAGTCATAATTGTATCTGCTTCTTTCGCTTCCTCTGGCAGCTTGTTCCAGATATGGACTACCCTCTGAGTGAAAAAGGGTTGCCCTTGAAATCACTCATAAAGCTCTTTCCCCTTGTCTTAAACCTGCGCCTTGTCGCATTAGTATCTTCCACCTTGCAAAAAAGACTGGGCGTTCACTTTATCCATGTCGCTCACGATCTTGTAAGGTTGGCATAGTGGCGCAACTGATAGAGCAGCTGCCTCATCCCGCCAAAGACCTGGGTTCAATCCTGACATCGGGTGCTGCCTGTGTGGATTTTACACGTTCTCTCTGTGACCGCGTGGGTTTCCTCCTGGTGCTCCGGTTTCCTCCCACATACCAAAGACGTGGGTTTGTGGGTTAATTGACCTCTGCAAAATTGCCCCAAGTGTGTAGGGAGTGTGCAGGGAGTGGATGAGTAAGTGGGATAACATAGAACTAGTGTGAACGGGTGATCGATGGTCGGTTTGGACTTGGTGGGCCAATGGACCTTTTTCCATGCCGTATCTTTTAATTCAATTCTCAATGCAGCCCCTGAATCTAAGCATTAATTACTTACTTGATCTTTGAGAGTGAAGAGGATGTGGAATCAATTCCCACGGGAGGGTTGAAGTGAGTGGGAGAGAGACAGTTAAGGAAACTCTCAATGCCCAAGCGCTGACAATGTGCAGAAAACAAAGAGAGAAGGTCAAGGCTGGTGTGGAACACAGCACTGAGAGGTCTGTCATTGAGCAGTAAGTTGCCTTGCAATTAAACCCACAGAGAAGGATCTCAAAGTGCTGGAGAAACTCAACGGGTCAGGCAACATCTGTGGCAGAGATGGGCAGATTACATTTGGGTCGAGACCCTTCTTCAGACTTCAGAGAGGTGAGATAGACATAAATGTTGGAGAAACTCAGCGGGTCAGGCAGCATCTCTGGAGAACATGGATAGGTGACATTTCAAATTGGGATCGTTCTTCAGACTGAAGGGCCCGAACCCAAAATGTCTCCCACCCATGTTGCCTGATGCGCTGAGTTACTCCAGCACTTTGTGTCTATCTTTAGTATAAACCACATCTGTAGTTCTTTGTTTCTAACTTCAGGGAGTTATGGCTTGGGTCTCCAAATTGACCGCTGATAGTTTTCGGGTTTAGGTTTAGGCATCTCTGGACATCATGGATAGGTGACGTTTCAAGTCAGAACCCTTCTTCAAATCCTTCTTCAGGGAGTTCCAGGATATAGACCCAGTGATTTAGGTTCAGGTGTATTATTGCCACATGTACTGAGGTACAGTGAAAAGCTTTGTTTTGCATGCTATCCAATCGGATCAGATAATACTATACATAAATACAATCAAGTCAAACTCATGTACAATAGATAGAGAAAAGGGGAAGTGACAGAGTGCAGAATATAGTGGGAGCTTCCCTCCATATTGTACGGTGCAGGATTGTAGAACTCATGAACTATTTGGCCTGCAGAGGTCAGTGGTGCTGATTGAACAAGCCTCCCATACTATTAGATATTCAGGCAGCTGCCTAATTAATTCTGACCGTATGAATCCAGTTTTCATGCTGCATATAAAAGGACACTGCAAAGACGTACAGGTATGTAGGTTAATTGGTTGGATGAATGTAGGAATTGTCCCTAGTGGGTGTAGGATAGTGTTAATGTGCGGGGGTCGCTGGGCGGCACGGACTTGGTGGGCCGAGGGGGCCTGTTTCCGGCTGTATATATATGATGATGATGATGATGATGATGACACCCTACAAACATAGAACATAGAACAGTACAGCACAAGAAAGGGCCCTTCGGCCCACAATGTCTGTGCCAAGCATGATTCCAAGTTAAACTGATCTTATCTGCCTGTACATGATCCCTATCCCTCTATCCCCTGCGCATCCATGTGCCTATCTAACAGCCTCTTAAATGCCACTGTCGTATCTGCCTCCACCACCACCCCCCACAGGGCGTTCCAGACCCCCATTACTCTCTGTATAAAAAATCTTGCCCCACCCATCCCCATTAAACTTCCCCCCTCTCACATTATAGCTGTGCTTTCTTGTGTTGGACATTTCCACCCTGGGAAAAAGGTTCTGACTGTCGACCCTATCTATGCCTCTCATAGCTTTATATTATTCCATCAAGTCTCCCCTCAACCTCTGATGCTTGTGTATTGAGAAGAATGTCGGGGTGTCTTAGCTTGGGCGGCACAGCGGTAGAGTTGCTGCCTTACAGCGCCAGAGACCCATATTTGATCCTGACTATGGGTGCTGTCTGTACGGAGTTTGTACGTTCTACCCATGACTGCGTGAGTTTTCTCTGGGTGCTCCGGTTTCCTCCCACACTCCAAAGACTACAGGTTTGCAGGTTAATTGGCTTCGGTAAAAGTTATAAATTGTCCCAAATGTGTAGGGTAGCGCTAGTGTACAGGGTGATCTGTGGTTGGTGTGGACTCGTTTGGCCGAATGGTCTGTTACCGCGCTGTATCTCTAAAGTAAACTAAAGTTAAAGCTTCCTTTCCCTTTGATTGCCCACTCTGCATGTCATAGAATCACAGTGCCAAGGAGTCTGGACCCTTGCCCAGTTATATCCGCTGTTCTCCTTCCAACATGAAAGTCAGACAGATGGTACAGACCCCAGGAAAGGCAACAGAAATATATCTTGGCTGATTCTTTTACACTTATTGGGGAATCAACCTATTCCCAAATAGTTAACAAAGAGGATGTGGTCAGTCCTGAGAGAAAAAGGCAGAAATTAAAACCATGTGGTGTGTAGGAAACTGCAGATTACACATCGATGATTGCGGTACGGAAGGTGCATGGTGCAGCAACAAGGAACTGCAGAGGCTGGTTTACAAAAATAGACACAGAGTGCTGGAGTTACAGTGGGTCTGGCAGCATCTCTAGTGGACATGGCACAAAGTGTGGGAAGAAACTGGAGCACCCGGAGAAAACCCATGCAGTCACAGGGAGAACGTACAAACTCCGTGCACCCAAGGTCAGGGTCGAAACCCGCCTCTGACATTGTAAGGCAGCAACTCTGTCGCTGCGCCACTGTGGCGTCCTGCCCCCCCCCCCACCACCCCCTTCTCACCCTGATAAGAGTGAGGAAGTCATGTTGCAGCTTTATAGGACTCTGGTTAGGCTGCATTTGGAGCACTGCGTGCAGTTCTCCTCACCCCATTACAGGAATGATGTGGAGGCTTTGGAGAGAGTGCAGAGGAAGGTTACCAGAATGCTGCCTGGATTAGAGGGTTTCAGTTACAGGGAGAGTTTGGCCAAACTTAGATTGTGTTCTCTGGAACATCAGAGGCTAAGGGGGAGACCTGATAGAAGTATGTAAAATTACGAGAAGTATAGATAGGGTAGACAGTCAGATCTTTTTTTTCCCCAGAGTGTAAATGTCAAAGACTAGAGAGCATAGCTTTAAGGTGAGAGGTATATATTTGAAAGGAGAATTGCGGGGGAAGTTTTTTGTTTACGCAGAAGTGCTGAGTTCCTGGAATGTGTTGCCAGGGGTGGTGGTAGAGGCAGATACAATAGTGGTATTTAAGAGGCTTTTGGATAGGCACATGGATATGCAGGGAATGGAGGTTATATGGATCACATGCAGATGGACCTGATGAGTTTATCTTGACATCATGTTTGACGCGGACATTGTTAGCCAAAGGGCTTGTACATGTGCTGTGCTGTTCTATGTTCTATGTTCTTCTGCCTATTTGGATACTCCCTCAGCAAAGCTGGACAGCACAATATGTCTTCAGTAGGTGTACCTATCAGCTGGGCAATTGGGAAGTCCAGCAACCTTTCATGACTCCAATAACGAGGGTGTTGCTTTCTGATGAGGAAATAACATGTAGAACGGTATATGTTTAACATTCAGGGCTTATTCAATATAGTTTAGTTTACTTTAGAGATGCCGCATGGAAATAGGCCCTGCGGCCCAGCTTGTCCATGCCGACCATTGATCACCCGTTCACACTCAGTCTATGTTATCCCACTTCCTCATCCACTCTCTACATGCTAGGGGCAATTTTACAGAGGCCAATGTGTGAGGAACCCAGAGCACCCGGAGGATATCCACATGGTCACAGGTGGAACGTGCAAACTCCACACAGAAAGGTCAGGGTCGAACCCGTGACTCTGGCGCTGTGAGGCAGTGGGTCTATCAGCTGCGCTACTATGCCGTCCTGAACTGTTGATATGCACGATTTTAAAAACATTCCGAGACCTGCCATGCTTTGTCCTGCCTTTCCTCTCTCTTGGAGCTTTCTTCTCTCCCCCGACAATCAGTCTGAAGAAGGTTCCCTGTAGGACGCACAGTGGCGCAGCGATAGAGTTGCTGCCTCACAGCGCCAGAAACCTGCGTTTGATCTTAGCTATGGGTGCTGTCTATACTGAGTTTGTACGTTCTCCTTGTGACCATGTGGGTTTTCTCTGAGTGCTCCAGTTTCCTCCCACACTCCAAAGATGTACAGCTTTGTAGGTTAATTGGCTTCTATTAAAAAAATGGTAAATTGTCACGAGCGCCGTAGGATCGTGCTAGTGTGCGGGGGGGGGGGGGGGGGGGGGGGGGGAGTAGGGTGATCGTTGATTGGCACGGACATGATGGGCCTGATTCCACACTGTATCTCTAAAGTCTAAAGTAAAGTCCAATGCCACCTTTCTCTGTTCTCCAGAGATGCTGCCTGACCCGCTGAATTACTCCAGCACTTTACGTCCCTAATTTCCTTTACCTTGTACAATAACATTGCAAGCTTTGGTTGTTTTTCATTCTATTTATAGGATGTTCCGCTTATGCATTCTTCATTAGTATCACAGCCCATGACTTGGAATCACACCTCTTTTCCTCGCACAGCAAGCTGTAGCTGTAACCATCTGGCAAGGTGCAGAGTCGGGCGTTGACACCTTGCCTCTGTGGGAAGACGGAGATATATCAGTAGGAAAAATCTGCCCGTGTTACACACATGTACTTCCTATCAAAGACACGTAACCCCCATGGCAGCTATTTATCTCCTCAGTGTTGGTTTCATAATACAGGGGCCAGGGGAGGGAATAATGGGGCAGATAGATATATAAAAAAAGAACATCGCAATGGTAATGGCTTGTTTACATTCCAAAACAAATGTCCTGAAAATGGAAACCCTTTTTTCATGGTTTCTCCATACTCCCAGGTTTTGATTTGCTTTTTATTTTCGAGTAGCCCATGTGAAGCGAATGGGCTACATAAATTTCAACTACGGATAAACATACATGTAAATGCCCCAAAACATTTCAGGTAAAAACAAAGAACTGCAGATGCTGGTTTATACCCAAGATAGTTACAAAGTACTGGTGTAACTCATCAGGTCCGGCAGCATCTCTGGAGAAAAAGGATGGGTGACGTTTGGGCTCAGTATCCTTCTTCAGTCCCAACCCGAAACGTCACCCATCCTTTTTCTCCAGAGATCCTGCCTGACCTGCTGAGTTACTCCAACACTTCTTCAGGTAGATCACAACTCTTCACTCAGAGGGTGGTGGGTATTTGGAACGAGCATCCAGAGGAGGTAGTTGAGGCAGATACAGTGTCAATCTTTAAAAAACACACAGATAGATACATAGATAGGAAAGATTTAGGGAGGATATGGGGCAAATGTGGGTAAATGGGATTATTTTAAAGGAGCACCTTGGTCGGCATGGATGAGTTGGACCAAAATGCCTGTTTCCGTGCTGCATGACTCTATGACTCTAATTGGTATTAGTTTATTTGGGGCAATTTGGTCGGCATGGACATATTGGGCCAAGGGGGGGGGGGGGGGGGGGGGGAGGGGGAGGGGTGGGGGGGAGGGGTAGGGGGGGGAGGGGTAGGGGGGGGAGGGGGAGGGGGAGAGGGGGAGGGGGGAGGGGGAGGGGGGGAGGGGGGAGGGGAGGGGGAGGGGGAAGAAAGCCAGAAGCGAGGAGGGGCAGGACAAAGTCTGGCAAGTGATAGGTGGATACAGGTGAGGGGGTGTTTGGTTGGACAAAGGCCAGAGATGAAAATACAAAACGTGTGAGATGAAGATAGAAGAAATTCAAATTATGAAACCAGAGGAAGGAATATAGGAGGAAGAAGATTGTGGGGAGGGGGAAGGGGAGAAATATGTGTGAATCTATGTGGGGCACAGGGAAGAGAGGGGAATAAGGTGGTGGTGGGGGGGGGGGGGTGGAGAGAGGGGTGGTTGTTAGGTTAGTGACCTGAAATTGGAGTATTCAATGTTTACACAAATAGGAACTGGAAATGCTGGTTCATAACAGGCAGTATCCCTGGAGAAAAAGGATGGGTGATGTTTCGGGTTGGGACAACTTCTTCAGACATGGCTTGCAGGCGAAGTCCAAGTCCAACATTTTTCCAGAGATGCTGCCTGAGCTGCTGAGTTACTCCAGTACCACGTGTCTACCTTTTATGCTGAACAGGATAGACACAAAATGCTGGAGTAACCCAGTGGGTCAGGCAGCATCTCTGGTGAACATGGATAGGTGCCTTTTCTGGTCTGGACCCTTCTTCAGACTCATGAGTACAGGAGTTGGGACGTTACATTACAGCTGTACAAGACCATGGTGAGGTCACATTTGGACAGTTTATGTTGCCCCGCTGTAGGAACGTGTCATTAAACTGGAAAGGGTGCAAAACAAATTGAAGAAGATGTTACCGAGTCTGGAAAGGTTGAGCACTAAGAGGATGGATAGGCTGGGTCATTTTTTCCTGGAGTCGAGGAGATCAAGCGGTGACAGGGATTACAGGGGAATATCAAATAACGAGTGGAATGCACAAGGTGAACAGCCAGACTCCCTCTCCTTCCCCGTCCACCTTTATTCCCCGAGGCAGCTTCCCGCAGCCGACCACAAGGGCATGTTAGGCCCAACCCTGGTTCCCGCTCCTCTCCTGCTGGTCTTGCTCCTCGCCCGTTGTTGCTGGCTCCATCATCCTGGTCTCTGGTCTTCGGGAGACGAGCAGGGGCCGGCACGGTGGCCTTCCCCTCCCAGGCCGGCGGACTGCCGGGTCTTCAGTTCGATCGTGGGGGACCGGCTCGGCGGGCTCCCAATGAAACCGTGATCTGTCGGCTCTTAAGTTCGGCCAAGGGCCACTGCCTTTGTAGAGATGAGAAGAAATTTCTACATCCAGAGGGCGATAAACCTGCAGAATTTGCTAAACAGAACAGAATTAGTTAAGGAGGAGATTTCTGGACACATAAGGCATCGAGAGACATTGGGAGAGAGGAAGAAAATGGATGATCAGCCATGACCACATGGAGCAGTAGAACAGACAGGAAGGCTGAGTGGCCTACTGCTGATTTCTAAGTTTCTAAAAAGTAATGTACCAACTTCCAGAAGTCACAGGTGTCACATACTTAATTTGAAGATAGGTGTGACAGCTGGCATCTCACTTCAGAAAGGTTCCGTTGCCTGTTTCAAATGATGGAGGAGGTTGGAGCAGCCAAAGGCATGATGAGCGTTTGACGGCTCTGGGCCTGTACTCGTTGGAGTTTAAAATCTCATTTGGAACTCATAGAAACAGTGATGTAATGCTGAGGCGGGGCCTTCCATCCTCTTGCGGGGGCTGTGCGTGTCGGTTCCCTCGGTAGGGGTCGGGCTGCCTGTCCGTGGGTGCGGGGGGAAGAGAGGGGAAGTTTTGTTGCCTCCATCACAGTGAGGGGGTGTTTGGAGTCACTGTGATGGATGTTTGGGGTCGTGTGTCCTGTGTTCTTTTCTTTTTTGCTGTGTCTTGTGACTGCTGAAATTTCGTTCGGTATTTATACCGAATGACAATAAAGTTTTGTTATACTGTTATGTTATGTTATAAGGCACTGGTCAGACTGCATTTGGAGTATTGTGAGCAGTTTTGGGCCCCATACCTGAGAAATAGGGTTGCCAACTGTCCCGCATATTGGGCTAAATTGGTTTGTCCCATACGGGACTGCCCTTGTCCCGTATTAGGCCCGGGGGGGCGCTGTAGGCCTGTAGGCATGGGGGCTGCTGTAGGCCCAGACAGTGTAGACCCGGAGGCCCGGGCGCTGCCCAACGGAGGTTGCATAGCAGCCCGCCTCCCGGCCCAGGGGGGGGGGGGGGGATTGGTGGAGTGGCAGCACGTGGGCACTGGCTGGATGAGGTCATGTGGGGCGCATCACCTCTTGTCCCTTATTTGGGAGTGAGAAAGTTGGCAACCCTACTGAGGAAGAACGTGCTGGCATTGGAGAGGGTCCAGAGGAGGTTTACGAGAATAATCTGAGGAATGATTGCGTTAACATATGATGAGCATTTGACGGCACTGGGCCTGTACTCGTTGGTTTAGAAGGATGAGAGGGAACCTCATAGAAACGTACTGAATAATGAAAGGCCTGTATAGACTGGATGTGGAGAGGATGTTTCTACTAGTGGAAGAGTCTAGGACCAGAGGGCACAGCCTCAGAATAATAGGATGTACCTACTAGAAAGGAGATGAGGCGGGATTTATTTAGTCAGAGGGTGATGAATCTGTGGAACTCATTGGCACAGACGGCTGTGGAAGCCGCGTCATCGGGTATATTTAAAGCAGACATTGACAGGTATTTGATTAGTAAGGGTGTCAAAGGTTATGGGGAGAAGGCAGGAGAATGGAGAATCCACTTTCATTTCACTGCACATCGTGTATGTGCATGTGACAAATAAATAAAACTTGAACTTGAACTTGGTGACACCATACATAAATACGAAGGTAGACACAAAATGCTGGAGTAACTCAGTGGGTCAGGCAGCATCTCAGGAGAGAAGGAATGGGTGACATTTCGGGTCGAGACCCTTCTTCAGATTAATATCAGACATAAATACAATCAGTTCAAACTCAAGCACAATAGGTAGCACAAAGGGAACGATACAGAGTGCAGGACATAGTTCTCAGCATTGTAGCGCACCAGTTCCATAGACAAAGTCCAATGTCCGCAGCGGGGTAGAGGTGAATCGGACAGTACCCTAGCTTATGGAAGGACCGTTCAGAAGTTTGATAACAGAGGGGAAGAAGCTGTTCCCGAGTCTGGTGGTGCGCGCTTTCTAGCTTCTGTACCTTCTGCTGGAGCAGGAAGAAGAAGGAACTGGGGTGGGACATGTCTTTGATTATGTTGGCTGCTTTTCTGAACAGCCTGAAGTGTTTAAAAATAAAACACAAAGTGCTGGAGTAACTCAAATGGTCAGGCAACATCTGGGGAGGGATTTTGCCTGACCCACTGTGTTATTCCAGCACATCGGATTCACTAGTGTTCTTTAGGATGGAGATTATTTTTCTCCCATTACCTATCTCCAGGAACATAGCACTGTTGATAATACCCAAATGCCATCTGAAATTGGCATTTTCTGCTTGAGAATGATTGAGAATGATCAGCCATGATCACATTGAATGGCGGTGCTGGCTCGAAGGGCCGAATGGCCTTCTCCTGCACCTATTTTCTATTGTCTATTGTCTATTGAAATTATTCCAACAAGCCTTTATATCATTACGGTGGATCACATACCGTTTAGGTTAATTTAGTTTAGTTTAGTTTAATCTAGTTTCTCTTTCCCCCGACTTGTTAGTCTGAGGAAGAGTCTCGCCCCGAAACATCACCTATTCCTTTTCTCAAGAAATGCTGCCTGACCCGCTGAGTTACTCCAGGTTTTTGTGTCTATCTTAGTTTAGTTATTTTAGTTTATTGGCACGTGTACCGAGGTACAGTGAAAAGCTTTTTGTTGCGTGCTATCCAGTTAGCGGAAAAGACTATACATGATTATACAGAGAGCACCCGAGGTGTGGATCGATCCCGGGTCTCTGGTGAGGTGAGGCAGCAGCTCTACTACTGCACAAAGGTGCCGCCCACTTTCGAGCAGCAATGGAAAGTGTTGCCACTGACTGGGACCTATGGACTTGTTCCTGAGATCCCTCTGTACATCAATGCTGTTAAGGGTCTTGCTTTTAATTGTCCATTTCCCCTTACATTCAACCTCCCAAAGTGCAACACCTTGCACCTGCTTGGATTAAGCTCCATCTGCCATTTCTCCGCCTACTTCGGTAGCTGATCTCCTTCCCGCTGTATACTTTGACAGCCTTGCTCACTGCCATGAACAAGTGAAGCATGTTCATCGAGGCTTAAGCTTTGCTGAGGCATGGAGCCCGAAGTCTCAAATCTGCAGCTTTAATGCACTCAGCAATCCAGCCCAGAAAACCCAGAGAGTGGGAGCCTGGATCTGGTGTTTGTGTACTGCTGAGCTCTTGTTGATTATGCAGCGAGGAAGTGCCAACACAACACCACCGGCACTTGCTAGCAACAGTTCAATACCTGCACGTAACCCTGTGACAAGTGACAGCATGTGTCGCATCTGACGGCAGTAACTGCACTGTGAAAGATGCACACAGGTGATGCATAGAGACCCATGAAATATATTGAGCACACTCCAAAAGCTGGCACTGGCTTCTCTCCAAAAGCTGAGCAGATAAAACAACCTATGGTTCTGGAATCTTCATAGACTTGAGGAGAAAAAAAACATTGTGTATAAGATCCTGAGGGGAATTCATAGGGTACAAAATACACAGAACCTTTTACCCAGAGTAGTAATTAGTAATAGTAAGTAGTAGTAGTAGTTATTAGTGATTAGTAAATTGGAAAGAGCGCAGAGCAAATTTACAAGGATGATGCCAGGATCTGAGGGAGAGGTTGGGCAAGATAGGACTTTATTCCTTGGAGCCCATGAGTCTAAAGGGTGATCTTATAGAGATGTATATAAGCATGAGGGGAATAGATATGAGCTGCTGGAGGAGGAGGTTGAGGCAGGTAGCAGCACAATGTTTAAACATTTAGACAAGTACATGGATAGGATAGATTTAGAGGGACAGGGGCAAAATGCAGGCAAAATGTGGGACTTGTAGGTGAAAGAGACTCTGTGTTTTCACCCTATCTACTTCCCTCACAATCTTATACACCTCTATAAAATCACTCCCAGCCACCTACGCTCTAAGCAATAAAGTCCTCGCCTGTGCATTCAATGTGTGAAGCAATGTACACAGAAAGCAATACAAAGTCTTGCACTTGTTTTGATGATGAAACATAAAAGCACAAAACAGTCCCTTCGACCCACAATGTCAGTGCTGAACATGAAACCGAGACCAACTCTTATCTGACTGTGCATAATCCATATCCCTCCATCTCTGCGTATTCATGTGCCTATCCAAACATCTCTGAAACGCCACTTTCGTATCTGCCTTAACCACCACCCCGAGCAACGAGTTCTAGTCACCGACCACCTTCTGTGCAAAAACTTGCTCCGCGCATCTCCTTTAAACTTTGCCCCTCTCACCTTAATTTAATTTTTCCATCTGGGAAAAAAACTCATAGTTTGATATACTTCTATCAGGTCTCCCCTCAACCTCGAGCATTCCAGAGAAAACAATCCAAACCTCGTTGACCTCTCACTGCAGTTAATATCCCCAAATGTTCTTGAAATTTAATTTTAATGATGAACATGGAAGCTTTAATGAAATTCTTTATTGTAACGACATCGTTGTCACTGATGACTTTTGAGAGTACTGCATTCAGGGAATTTTGAAGCAACACATAATTGTACAGGAAGCCACTTTCAGCTTTGGTGACTTTTTTCTGATTAATGCATAATGGAATTCCAACTAACAAGTAAACAATTACTTACCAATCTAAGATCTAATTTTACCACGTCTCTCCTGGAGTCCTGGTTGCCAGCTGTCAGAACTGTTTTGTTTGTGATTGGAACGCTGGAATGAAAAAGAAATTGGGTTTAATTGAAGAACAGCATAAGTAGATAATAATGAAAAAAATGTTAGCATTATACTCTGCAGACAAGACTGTGAAATTTAACAGAGTTTTGTTAAATAATGAAGGGGATTTAATTAGGTGCGCACACTGTTATTGCTTCTTGTCAGGAGATGGTAACAAATGCAAATCTTTAATCTGAAATGATCAAGAGGATTAAGAGGATGTTCACAAGGGATTTCTTTGACTAGTGATCTTAATTACTTGTAGGTTAATTGGCTGGGTAAATGTAAAAATTGTCCCTAAATTGTGTAGGATAGTGTTAATGTACGGGGATCGCTGGGCGGCACGGACTTGGAGGGCCGAAAAGGCCTGTTTCCGGCTGTATTATATATGATATGATATGATATGATATGAAAACACAAAGTGCTGGAGGACCTCAACAGGTCAGGCAGCATCTTTGGGGGCAAATAGACGAGTGACATTTTGGGACTGGATTCTTCATCAGACTGATGGAGTAGGGGGGAGGGGGCTGGAAAAGAGAGGTGGGAGTGGGTTAAAGCCAGGAAGTGATAGGTGGATACAGGTGAGACTATTCTTCAGACGTCAGACGTTTCATTGTTCCATATAGTACAAATGACAATTAGGTCTGTTTAGGTTTAGGTTCATTATTGTCACATGTACCGAGGTGCAGTGAAATGATTTGTTTTGCATGCTATCCAATCAGATCAGATAATATTATACATAAATACAATCACATCAAACTCAATAGATAGAGTAAAGGGGAAGATACAGAGTGCAGAATATAGTTCTCAGCTTTGTAGCGCACCAGTTCCACAGATAAAGTCCAATGTCTGCAATCGGGAAGAGGTTAATCGAACAGTACCCTTGCTTATGGAAGGACCGTTCAGAAGCCTGATAACAGAGGGGAAGAAACTGTTCTTGAGTCTGGAGGTGCGCTCTTTCAAACTTATGTAACTTCTTGTGGACGGGAGCGGGGAGAAGAAGGAATGATTGCGGTGGGAAAAATCTTTGATTAAGTTGGCTGCTCTTCGGAGACAGCATGAAGTGTAGATGGAATCAATGGTGGGAAGTCTGGTCTGTGTGATGGACTGGGCTACATTCACAACTTTCTGCAATTACTTGTGGTCTAGGGCAGAGCTGTTCCCAAACCAAACTGTGATGCAACCCGACAGACAGTACTCTTATAAGTGCTCTCTTGACTCTTGAGCGGAGACTTCCTTGGTAGATGAAAGGCACTTGAGATACAATGTTCTCAATGTATACTCACCCAATCAATCATTAAACTGGGAGATGAGGCTCCTGTCAATATAGATTCAGAGGGAATGCTCATTGATCAGAGGACCGTAGATGTAGCAAATGGCCACACCGTCACTAAGAAATTGATTAGCGGTTGAATATAATCACTGTAATTTTACTGAGCGATAATTGATGAAAATAATGTAGTTAGCATTTAGGGTGTAAGCATTCCTATTCTAAGCTAATGCCAACATGACATTTGTTAAATGCTAAACACAAAGTGCTGGAGGAACTCAGAGGTTTAGACAGCATCTGTGAAGGGAATGGGCAGGCCATGTTTCGGGTCGGGACTCTACTTCAGACTGATTGTAGTGGTGGGGGGGGGGGGAGGGGGGGGAGCTGGAAAAGAGGAGGGGTTGGACAAAGCCTGGCGAGGGGCAGCACAGTGGCGCAGCAGTAGAGTTTCTGTTTCACAGCGCCAGAGTTTAGATCCTGACCTTGGGTTCTGCCTGTATGGAGTTTGTACGTTCATTCTGTGATTGCATGGGATTTCTCCGGGTGCTCCAGTTTCTTCACACACTCCAAAAATGTACAGGCTTGTAGGTGAATTGGCTTCGGTAAAATTGTAAATTGTCCCTAGTGTACGGGATGTTCGCTGATCACCGTCGATTCAGTGGGACAAAGGGTCTGTTTCCGCGCTGTATCTCTAAAGTTTAAAGTAAATGTCTGAAGTCTAAAGATTGCATAAGAAAGTGGGATAACATAGAGCTAGTGATCAATGGTCACGTAGACTCAGTGGGCTGAATGTCCTGTTTCCATGCTGTATCTCTAAATGGGCTGTGTCATTACAAAATGGACAATGGAATGAAGGATAGAGTCATAGAGTCATAGCGTTGGCCCATCGGCCCAACTTGCCCACACTGACCAACATGCCCCATCTACACTAGTCCCACCTGCTTGCGTTTGGCTGATATTGCTCTGAACCTCTCCTATTCATGTGCCTGTCTAAATGTGTCTAAATGTGTCTCAAATACCACCTTCGGCCCCTCGTTCCATACACCCACTACCCTTTGTGTTAAAAAACCTACCCCTCAGGTTCCTATGAAATCTTTTCCCCCCTCACCTTAAACCCATGTCCTCTAGTTTTCGATTCCCCTACTCTGGGCAAGTGACTTTGTGTTTACCCGAACTATTCCTCTCATGATTTTGTACACCTCTATAAGATCACCCCTCATTCTCCTGAGTTCCAAGGAAGAGTCGTAAATCTTATCTGCACTCTTTCCAGCTTGACAACATCTTCAAGTGTATCTCCACAGATCTCTGAAGGTGGTGGAACAGATGGATCAGGTGGTTAAAAAGGTACACGGGATAATTACCTTCATTGATGAGGCACAGCATGTGTTCAGCGGGGCGAAAGGGCTACGGTTGTGCAGAATATTAGATAAACCATCACTGCAGCATTCTGTGCAGTTCTGCTCACATCACTAAAGGATGTAATAACACTGGGCAGTGTGTCGGGAAAATTCACAAGCATGTTGCTTGGATGTGGTGCAGAGATATTAGCTTGGCTAGTCTTGTTTTCTTTGGTGCTGTGGGGAGATTTAATTGAAACGAGAGAGAGAGAGTGTGTGTGAGAGAAGGCCACTAAGAGAGAGAGAGAGTGTGAGAGAGAGTGTATATGAGAGAAAAAGCCTGAGGGCAGGGGAGATAGATAGAGTGAGAGAGAGAGAGAGAGAGAGAGAGAGAGAGAGAGAGAGAGAGAGAGAGAGAGAGAGTGCGAGAGAGCGTGTGAGAAAGAGTGAAAGAGAAAGCCTGTGAAAGAGAGACTGAGAGTGAGAGACTGTGAGCATGAGTGAGAGTGAGGGTGAGTGAGAGAGTGCGGGAGAGACAGAAAGAGAGAGAGAGAGACAGAGAAAGAGTCAGAGTGTTTATTTGTCATATGCACTGGATATGAACCAAAGCAGGCTCTTAATTTTGCAGCTTTACAGGCACATTAGACACAGCAAGAACACAATAAACTATAATTTATTTATGATAAACCGAAACCAAAGGACATGAAGCAACCATAGTAGTGCAACATCTGTTGTTATTTGCTGCTGAGGTAGGGTTGAGGTTAGTGTCATGCAGGTTGGTAAGAAGCTGGTCTTGAACCTGGAGGTCACGGTTCTCAGGCTCCTGTACTTTCATCCCGAAGGTAGCAGCGAGATGAGAGGTGGTCAGGATAATATGGGTCCCTGATGATGATGGCTGCCTTCTTGAGGCAGAGCTTCCTGTAGATCCCTTCGATGGTGGGGAGGTCAGTGCCCATGATGGACTGGGCAGTATTTACCACTCTCTGTAAACTTCATTCCCTGACGTTTGAGTTGCCGAACCAGGTCGCGATGCAACCAGTCAAGACTGTTGTTCTGGCACCATTCAATCAGATTATCGATCTCAGCCTCCTGCTATCCTAGCCTGCCCAACCTCTCCCCATAGCCCTCGAGTCCTGGCAACATCCTTGTAAATCTTTTTTGCACTCTTTTCAGCTTAACGATATCCCCCCCATGCCAAGGTAACCAAAACTGAACACAATACTCCAAATGCAGCCTCACCAACGTCTTTACGTTGGGGGGAAATATGGGAGGGACAGGGAAAACAAAAGAGAGCCCTTTGATGGTTGGAGAGCAGGAGAAATGAATGACGTAAGTACATAGAACAGTACAGCACAGGAACAGGCCCTTCGGCCCATAATGCCCGTGCTGAACATGATGTCAAGATAAACTAATCACTTCTGTCTGCATGCAATCCTCTTCTCTCCATCCAGAAAAAATCTGGATAGTTTAGTTGAATTTATTATTGGCACGTGTACTGAGGTACAATAAAAATCTTTTTATTATGTGCTAATCAGTCAGCAGAAAGACAATGCATGATTACAATTAAGCCATCCACAGTGTACAGATAGAGGATGAAGAGAATAACGTTTAGTGCAAGGTAGAGTACCGTCACGTCCGATTAAAGATAATTCGAGGGTCTCCAGTGAGGTAGATGGTAGCCCAGGACCACTCTAGTTGGTGATAGGATGGTTTAGTTGCCTGATGACAGCTGGGAAGGAACTGTTCCTGTTATGCTGTTCCTCTGCACTATGAATGCTTTGAAACAGGTGACCTTTTAACCTGCTCCAAATGATAGCATTGGCAATGCCCGTTGTTTAATGTTTAAGGAAGGAACTGCAGATGCTGGTTTACACCAAAGATAGACACAAAATGCCGGAGTAACTCAGCGGGTCAGGTAGCATGTCTGGATAAAAAGAATAGGTGAAGTTTTAGGAACAGACCCTTATTCAGACTGAGAGTCAGGGGAGAGGCAAACAAGAGATATGAAAATGTATAAAGAAGAAATGAATGAAAGGTAAGCAAAAGGACAAATCCAACCCGTTGTTTTAAGCCAGGCAGAGCACAATGCAGCGATGCTGTGATCATTGTTGCCAGGCCCCCCCGGTCCGATGGCGCTATGTGCACTCCCACAGCAGAACGTCAGATTTCTAACACCTGAGAATCCTCTGTAACACATTGATCAGAGGCCTCGAGACCAGCCAGGATCACTCTCTCCCTGGGGTGTAGCATAGGCAATGTGATATCTCTTGGCTATCCTTCAACAAGCCAAGTCGAAAATGGCCAAGAGAAGCTCCTGGCACTGGGAACTTACACAGAGCGGATATAAAATGAGAAGCCCCCTCCCCCCCCCCCCCCTCAACCTAGAAATATAATCTGCGCATTTCCTGAATTTAAACCATTTCCAAGCAAGAGTTTTGTGTGTGTCAATTTATGGTCTGTGCGTTTGACTCCCATCCAAGGAAGACTTTTGTAAAAAAAACAAATGTAGATGTGACTATAGCATAGCACTCAATTATCCCTCGTGTGTCCCATCCCACCCAGAGGCTTTGACACAGTCGACTACACTTCTCCGTGACTTCTCCCCACTGTTATCCTGTAGATTTTAGAGATACCGCGCGGAAACAGGCCCTTCGGCACACCGGGTCCACGCCGACCAGCGATCACCCCGTACACTAGCACTATCCTATACGCTAGCGACAATTGACAATGTTACCAAAGCCAATCAACGTACAGACCCGTTGTCTTTGGAATGTGGGAGGAAACCGGAGCTAATGTTGTCCCACTTTTTAAGAAAGGAGGGAGAGAGAAAACAGGAAATTATAGACCAGTTAGTCTGACATCAGTGATGGGGAAGATGCTGGAGTCATTTATAAAAGACGAAATTGCGCAGCATTTGGATCGCAGTAACAGGATCGTTCCGAGTCAGCATGGATTTACGAAGGGGAAATCATGCTTAACTAATCTTCTGGAATTTTTTGAGGATGTAACTAGGAAAATGGACAGGGGAGAGCCGGTGGATGTGGTGTACCTCGACTTTCAGAAAGCCTTCGACAAGGTCCCACATAGGAGATTAGTGGGCAAAATTAGAGCACATGGTATTGGGGGTAGGGTACTGACATGGATAGAAAATTGGTTGGCAAGACAGAAAGCAAAGAGTGGGGATAAATGGGTCCCTTTCAGAATGGCAGGCAGCGACTAGTGGGTGCCGCAAGGCTCGGTGCTGGGACCGCAGCTATTTACAATATACATTAATGATTTGGATGAAGGGATTAAAAGTACCATTAGCAAATTTGCAGATGATACAAAGCTGGGTGGCAGTGTGAACTGTGAGGAAGATGCTATGAGGTTGCAGGGTGACTTGGACAGGCTGTGTGAGTGGGCGGATGCATGGCAGATGCAGTTTAATGTGGATAAGTGTGAGGTTATCCATTTTGGTGGTAAGAATAGGAAGGCAGATTTGTATCTGAATGGTGTCAAGTTAGGAAAAGGGGACGTACAACGAGATCTGGGTGTCCTAGTGCATCAGTCACTGAAAGGAAGCATGCAGGTACAGCAGGCAGTGAAGAAAGCCAATGGAATGTTGGCCTTCATAACAAGAGGAGTTGAGTATAGGAGCAAAGAGGTCCTTCTGCAGTTGTACAGGGCCCTGGTGAGATTGTACCTGGAGTACTGTGTGCAGTTTTGGTCTCCAAATTTGAGGAAGGATATTCTTGCTATTGAGGGCGTGCAGCGTAGGTTTACTAGGTTAATTCCCGGAATGGCGGGACTGTCATATGTTGAAAGACTGGAGCGACTAGGCTTGTATACACTGGAATTTAGAAGGATGAGAGGGGATCTTATCGAAACATATAAGATTATGAAGGGCTTGGACACATTAGAGGCAGGAAACATGTTCCCAATGTTGGGGGAGTCCAGAACAAGGGGCCACAGTTTAAGAATAAGGGGTAGGCCATTTAGAATGGAGTTGAGGAAAAACGTTTTCAGTCAGAGAGTTGTAAATCTGTGGAATTCTCTGCCTCAGAAGGCAGTGGAGGCCAATTCACTGAATGCATTCAAGAGAGCTAGATAGAGCTCTTAAGGATAGCGGAGTCAGGGGGTATGGGGAGAAGGCAGGAACGGGGTACTGATTGAGAATGATCAGCCATGATCACATTGAATGGTGGTCCTGGCTCGAAGGGCCGAATGGCCTCCTCCTGCACCAATTGTCTATTGTCTAAAACCCATGTGGTCACAGGAAGAACATGCAAACTCCATAGACAGCACCCATAGTCAGGATTGAACTTGGGTCTCTGATGCTGTAAGGCAGCAACTCTGCTGCTGCGCCACCGTGCTGCTCTCCAGGTTGTTGGGGAGATGGTGCGTGTGTGTGTGTAGGAGAGCGATGGGGAGGGGTTGAGGATTGCTATATTTTCTGTGCAATGTATGGATATGATACGAAACGATACGATACGATAAAACTTTATTCATCCCCGGAGGGAAATTGGTCTGCCGACAGTCACAACACACAAGGTACACAAAAACTTGAAATTAGAAGTGAATAGTCAGTGTTACTATTAAAGTTCAAACTCTGAGACAAAAGTAAAACCTGAGCAAGAGTCAAGTCAAGAATGTTTGATTGTCACCTCATTTTAAACACCTCAGAGAATTATCCAATATTAGCTGTAAGAAAATAACTGCAGATGCTGGTACAAATCGAAGGTATTTATTCACAAAATGCTGGAGTAACTCAACAGGTCAGGCAGCATCTTGGAGAGAAGGAATCGGTGACGTTTCGGGTCGAGATCCTTCTTCAGACTGATGTCAGGGGGCCGGGACAAAGAAAGGATATAGGTGGAGACAGGAAGACAGTGGGAGAACTGGGAAGGGGGAGGGGAAGAGAGGGACAGAGGAACTATCTAAAGTTGGAGAAGTCAATGTTCATACCCCTGGGCTGTAAGCCGCCCAAGCGAAATATGAGGTGCTGTTCCTCCCACTATCAACCTCCTGTTCCTCTCCAACACCTCCCATTCCTACCCTCGCCTCCCCTCCCCTCTGCTCCCCTCCCCTGTGCCCCACCTAGACTCACACCAATTTTTTTCCTCTCCCTCCCTCTCCACTTATATTCTTCCGTCTCACACCTTTTACTTCATCTCTGGCCTTTGTCCAACCATCTGCCCATGACCCCCCCTCCCGCACTTCGCCAGTGTTCACATTACCTGACATGCTTTCTCCTACTTCCCCCTCCCCCACCCCCCCCCAACAATCAGTCTAAGGCAAAGTCTGACCTAAAACCTCACCTATCCATGTTCTCCCGAGATGCTGCCTGACCCACTGAGATACTCCAGCACTTTGTATCATTTTTTCTCTGTGTTTAATTGTCATGTGTACTGACAACAGAACAATGAAATTCTTACTTACAGCAGCATAAAAGGCCTGTAAACAAAGAATAAGTGACACAAGTCAGCACACACATACGCTGAACGCTGTTGACTCCATACAATATTTATTGCAGGCTGTCAAATATCCCTTTTAACATGAAACCCGGGAGATCAATTTATTTTAAAAAAAATCAGAGGGTAATTAGATACGATGGTGTAACTGTAAACTGAGAAAACAATGCAGAAGGCATTTTTTTGTTTGAAATCTACCCTCATACACCCCAATATTAAAAAATGCTACTTTACTAGATTTGATATAAATATAAATATGGCAATTTAAAAAAATCTTCTGGAAGTCTGAGGACCGTGAAATGAAGCTTCAGAGGGTTGTTACACTTTTAGTATTTTTGTAATAGATTTTTGCAGCAAATGTACTGGATTTGAAGAGCTCTATGCCATTACCTGGCTTTGATTATATTGTGAGGTTACCACTTTGCTTAGGTGCAAATTTTCAGAAATACATAACAAAATTGTATGTGCACAGTTAAATATGCTCCCTTAAATACCATCTGATGTGGATGATAAACACTCCCATAGCTATCCGGAGCTAATGCAGTGCTCCTGTTTCATGCTTTTTTATAATTCAGGCTGGTGGAGAGATGTATTGACATTTCTATAATGGAGAAGCATTAAACTGTAACAAAAGAAGCCAGAATTCTCATTGCCCATTACCCCATTTGTAAAAGATACTTAAAGACAATTCTCTCCATTTGCCTGAGAGAAAAGCCCATAGACTTTTGCAAGATGAAACCACTCAGGATTATTCCTTGCTATGAAATCAAAAACTGCTTCCTTTGAAAAGAAATATTACGGTGACTTATCTATGTCCATACTTAACTCAAGATGTGAAACAGAACCCTAATTTTTGGTATATTGGTGTCGACAGTGTAGTATTGGAATTCCTGGTTACCCAAAATTAGAAAAAAATATTAATTTGATCATAGTCATCAATTTATTTTGATGAAAGCTGCTTTATCTGAAAGGTGAAAGTTTTCTCCTTATTGTGCCCTTTTTAAGCTTGGTGAATTGACTGTGAAAATATAAAGTGGATTGGATTCTTTCCACCTTAATGTTTTGCTGTGGAGTGTGTGATTATTTTGACAGTTTAAAATGTTATTATGATGTGACCTAATTAAGCTTTCTTGTCCAAATAGGAACTGGAATGTGATTGGGACCATAGTTCTTTGTTAACCACATACGGTGCTTAAAATTGCCTTTCCCCTTGACATTTATTAAGTTATCCAGATATTTATATATTTTTTTAGTGTATTAAAGAGGGAGAAATTGAAAAATGAGTAATTGGCTATCCCACTGAGTGGTCCAACATTAAAGCTGCTGAATATATGAATAGTAAGTGCTTAGTATTAACGTGATTTTGTGTCAATACAAGCTTTGTGCTGTGTGACAGAACATGATTGGTGGTCTTTTAGTTTAGAGATACAGCGTGGAAACAGGCCATTCGGCTCACCGAGTTCGCGCCGATTAGCAGTACGCTAGCACTATCCTATACACTAGTGACAGTTTACAATTTATTGAAGCCAATTAACCTACAAACCTGTATGTCTTTGGAGTGTGGGAAGAAACCGGAGCACCTGGAGAAAACCTAAGTGGTCACAGGGAGAACTTACAAGCCCCGCACAGACAGCACCTGTAGTCTGGATTGAACCCAGCTCTCTGGCAGTATAAGGCAGCAACTCTACTGCTGCGCCATCGGGCCACCCCAGGTCACAGGCTTCCTGACAGCTTTACAACTTGAGGTTCCCTTGACTCTTACTACAGCATATTTTACCTGAGATAACGGAAAGCACTGTACATTGTTAGCACAGGCACAGATTGTTAGCTTTAACGTGACTTGCAATGTCCTCTATTGCATCTTGATCAGGGTTGTGCCTTGGGCAACACAGTGGCACAGCTGGTGGAGCTACTGCATCACAGCGCCAGAGACCTGGGTTCGATCCTGACCTTAGGTGCTATTTGTGTGCGGAGTTTACACATTCTACCCGTGACCACGAGGGATTCCTCCCGGTGCTCCCGTTTCCTCCCACATTCCAAAGACGTGCCGGTTTGTAGGTTAATTGTCCTCTGTGAATTGTCCCTAGTGTGTAGGGAGTGGATGCGAAAATGGGATAACACAGAACCGGTGGTGAACGGGTGACTTGGTGGGCCGAAGGGCCTGCTTCCATGCTGTATCTCTAATCTGACCTAATGATCTTCAACATGTTTTCAAGAGATTGAAGGTCAAGGGCAACCATGGGTGAAAAAGGGTGGACAACTGTTATGGGAACCAGGGGCAAAATAAATGGGCTTCCTTACCAGTTATTACATAATATGTGTACATAAATACAAGCATTTATGAACCAATCCATAAAAACCAGTACAGAAATGACACTGGTATATATATATAGCCATCCTTCTAGAACCTGGCGGCACCGTGGCGCAGCTGGTAGAGCTGCTACCTCACAGTGCCAGAGACCCGGGTTCGATCCTGACTTTGGGTTCTGTCTGTGTGGAGTGTGCACAACTCCCTGCGACCGCATAGGTTTCGTCCAGGTGCTCCAGTTTCCACCCACATCCCAAAGACCTGGGAGTTTGCAGGTTAATTGGCCTCTGTAAATTGCCTTAGTGTGTAAGGAGTGGATGGGAAAATGGGATAACACGGAACTAGTATGAAGGGGTGATCGATAGTCGGCATGGACCCGGTGTATCATTTCCATGTTGCATCTTTAAATTAAACTAAACAAAGAAAACAAATTTCTGGGTTTAAAAATACATTTAGCTTTTCCTGCAAAATGCTGGAGTGTTGGCAAAGTGCTTAGGCCATACCAATGGTGCAGTGGTAGAGTTTCTGCCTTACTCCTCCAGAGACTAGGATTCGATCCGGGCAACGGGTGCTGTCTTTACGGAGTTTGCACCTTCTCCCAGTGACCGCCTGGGTTTTCTCTGGGTGCTCCAGTTTCCTCCCACACTCCAAAGACGTGCAGGCTTGTAGGTTAATTGGTTTCAGTAAGTTGTCAAAATTGTGAAAAATGTACCTAGTGTGCGTGTGTCCCTGGTCGGCACGGACGATGGGCTGAAGGGCCTGTTTCCGCACTGTATCTCTAAAGTCTAAAGTAAAGTCTAAACTCAACGGGCCAGGCAGCATCTGTGGAGGGAATGAACAAATGACATCTCGGGTTGGAACACTTCCACAGGCAGCAGATTCTTGTGAGTTCCTCTAGTAGATAGATTTTTTGCTCTGTCTCCGTCTCTGTCGCTGTCTCTCTCTCTCTCTTCACTCTAATTAATACTTTGGTTCTCAGCTTTATCGGAATTGTTGCTTGTGTCCTCAGCTTTGAAGGCAGATGAAAAATACTCGTTTAATATCTCGATCATTTCTATATTCCCTGCAGAATTCTCATGTCCCATTTTCCAAGGTCCGAACATGTAACTCCATGACTCTTTTCCATTTATCACACCCATACAAACCCTTACGATCTGTTTCCATTTTTTTCCTGGTGGGTTTAGTCTGTGAGTGATCCCTTTTCCCCTTTCAGCTTTGGTTGTTATTTTAATATCTTTTCTCAGTCCTCAGGCTTAAATCTGCCTTGATTCTCCCCGGCTCCAAAGGAAACAATGCCATCTTCTATCCAGTCTGTCCTCACAGTGGGGATTCTCCAGTCCTGGCACTGGAGTCCAGTCCCCTGCTCCTCTCTCCTGCCCATCCCACCACACAATGGCCATTCCCATCCTCCAACTAACTTGTAACTAGTCCAATATAACTTTCTCTGCCAGCACCCCTGACACAAACTCGCCCCTTCTTGTGCCGAGAGCCAGTTAATACACATTTGGCAGCAATAAGAGAGTTCTTCATTGTACATATGATTGCGTTCGGAAAAACTCATTTGTACCACAATGTGTGCAAAGTAAAAGCGGCAGGGAGCTGCCGTGACGAATTTTAAATCCACCCCAGTTTCCAGTTGAATTCCCTTCAGGTGATACGCACATTTGTTAAGATGATCTTCCTAATGTCAACCAACAAAGGAAGATAAATCTACCTAAATGTGCACATTCGCAGAGCCGTTCAGACGCGGCCAAGAAAGCCCCGAATAAGCTCGCATCAGCTATAAATAGCTGAGCCTCTCCCTGTCATGCTTAGATTATAGCAGTTTAATAATTCCACACTGGGCCTCCTTACAGCAAATTTAATGAAAGTCAGCACGACACAGCGGCTGTTGGTATTGCACTCGGCACAATCTCTCCGCGTCCCATGGTGAGAGAGATTAGAAAGTGGCTAATAACCCAGTACTTACTGTTGAAAACCTAGCTTTAGAAAGCAAGGGGGGAAAAAAAACGCTACAGGAGCCTTCTGGGGCATTCCTGCCTCCTCTGGTAAAAGCTCGCAGAGTGTCTAATTGCCGCGTTGTACTTTGAAAATTTCAGAACTGTAATAATATATAGTTTGGTAAACGGCAGACTTTATTCTTTATGCTGATTGCGTGTGGATAATGAGATGTTCCAGACTCCCCGAGCAGATAGTAACGACTTTATCTCCATCGTGCTGTGAAAACCTATGAGCTTGCTACTACCTGCCCATCCCTTAAACCTGGAGATTAATCAACTATCAATATTACAGGCATTAGTTTGCTGTGTTCCGAGAGCCATACAGCATGAAACAAGTACTTTGGCCCAACTCATCCATGTTAACCAAGGGACAGTGCAGCATAAAGTTGGCTTAAAGTTAGTTTCTTCCCAGCTGTTATCAGGCTACTGAACCATTCTACCAACAACTAGAAAACAGTCCAGAGCTACAATCTACCTCATTGGAGACCCTCGCATTATCTTTAATCAAACTTTACTGGACTTCATGTTGCACAAAACGTTATTCACGTTTTTACCTTTACCATGTATCTGTATACTAAGGACGGCTTGATTGTAATCATGTATTGACTTTCCACTGACTGTTTAGCACACAACAAAAGCTTATCACTGTACCTCAGTACACGTGATAATAAACTAAGCTCATACTCAAACTCAAAGATGCCCCATCTATGTTAATCCCATTTGTGGATTGTGCATTGAATTTATTTGCTTGTTTTTGGCCCTTATCCCTCCAAACCTTTCCTATCCATGTACCTGCCCAAGTGTCCTTTAAATATTGTTATAGTACCTGCCTCAGCTACGTACTCTGGCAGCTTGTTCCATACACCCACCACCCTCTGAGTGAAAAAAATTGTCCCTGAGGTTTGCATTTCATCTTGCCTCTCTCACCTTACTGCCTTCTGGTTCTTGATTCCACTACCTGGGACAAAAGAGTCCATGCATTCATAAGTTCATGTTATAGGAGCAGAATTAGGCCATATGGCCCATCAAGTCTATTCTGTCATTCAATCATGGCTGAACTATCTTTTCCTTGCGACTCCATTATCCTGCCTTCTCCCCATAATCCCTGACACCTGTCCTATTCAAGAACCTGTTATTTTTCGTTTAAAAAATACTCAACGACTTGGCCTCCACAGCCATCTGTGACAATGAATTCCACAGATTCACCACCCTCTGACTAAAGAGATTCCTCCTTATCTCCTATCTAAAGTTGCATCCTTTTATTCTGAGGGTGTGTTCACTGGCCCTAGACTCTCCCATTAGTGGAAATGTCCTCTCCACATCCATTCTATCCAGGCCTTTCACTATTCACATTCACTCTTTCTATTCCCCTCATGATCAATATACATCTTTATAAGATCACTCAGCCTCCTGCACTCCAAGGAATGATGTCCCAGACTGCCCACCCTCTCCCTATAGTTCAGGCCCTCAAGCCCTGGTACCATCCTTGTATTCTTCTAGTTCCTTTTGGATGTTGTATGTTGGGAGACATTGGCTGTGCACTCCACTGTCGTTGCTTGCTTTGTAGGATACCAGTACCTTGTGAATGGTTTTGTGGTCAGTCTTCCACTGCTGAGGATTATATGTGCTACTGGCTTTTTAGGGGGGGGGGGGGGGGCAACAATATGCTGAAAAGATCCATGAGGCAACGGGTACAGGTCAACCACCAATTTTCTGACACTCTTGGTTCCAGAGACTATCTGGATTATCCTCTGAGGTCGGCTATGGTAACGGATCTGCCGGTTCTGGCTGGGCTGGAATTCCACAGCCCCTGATGCAGGGGACAAAATTGACCCACCAAATCGGCTGCAGAAATCCCGATGAGGTCAATGTCGGCCTCCCCACCTGGCTTGGGCGCCACATTTTTGGGGGAGGGGGGGATTTCAAATGCACTCTCATGGTTTTGTCCGGAATAAAGGAGGTGCCGGACCACTTTTGTGTCATCTGCAAACTTGCCTTGTTCTGATTGTTCTAATTTCTGATGTCCTGAAGGCATATATTTTTTTCGGTTTAAGTTTTTTTTTTTCACATTTACTGAAGTACTGTGAAAAGCTTTGTTTTGCATGCTATCCAATCAGATCAGATAATACTGCACATAAATACAATCAAATCAAGTCAAACTCAATTACAAAGGGAAAGCAAAAGGAAAGATACAATATGCAGAATATAGTTCCCAGTATTGGTGTTCCAGAGACAAAGTCCAATGTCCGCAATGGTGTAGAGATGAATCGGACAGCACCCTAACTTGTGAAAGGACTTTACAGAAGCCTGGTAACAGACAGGAAGAAGCTGTTCCTGAGTCTGGAGGTGCATGCTTTCAAACGTCTGTACCTTCTGCTAGACAGGAGCGGGGAGAAGAAGGAATGATCGGGTTGGGTCAAGTCTTTGATTATTTTGGCTGCTTCTCCAAGACAGCATCTTGGAAAATGTCCAAGAAATGTGCAATTCCTCACATTTCTCCGTATTAAATTGCATCAGCCATTCCTCAGCCCACCTGCCCAACCAATTAAGATCCTGCTGCAATTTATGACAAATATCTTCACTATGTACAGTACCACCTACTTTTGTGTCATCTGCAAACTTGCTAATCATACCATGTATGTTCTCATCCAAATCATTGATATAGATGGCAAACAGCATTAATGGGCCCAGCACCAACCCTGAGGCACACCACTAGTCACAGGCCTCCAGTCTGAAAAGCAAACTTCCACCGTCACCCTCTGCTTCCTTCCGTGAAGCCAATAACTGTATGGGTCTCTATAACTGTAATTCTCTATAACTTTAATGCAATGTTGCTGCAACACTATATTCTGCACTTTGGTTATTTTTTCTTTGCACTGCCTGTTGTACATTGTGTCTGGCTATGTGAAAGCTGGAGTAATTAACACCAGGACAAGCCAGCTGGGCCAAGTGTTCTGTATCTGTGCTCTAAATTCTACGCACCATTAAACAGCCAAGCTTACAATTTCCATTCTGCAGAAATTCCCTTGAGCCTTCACACTGTCTCACAATATAAAACTGTTCACTAAACAGCAATGTGGATCATCATAGTGTGAAAAGTCTAGAAATACACAACAAGTTGGCACTGTGGTGCAGCGGTAGAGTTGCTGCCTCACAGCGCCAGAGACCTGGATTCGATCCTGACTACAGGTTCTGTCTGTACAGAGTTTGTACATTCTCCCTGTGACTGCGTGGGTTTTCTCCAGGTGCTCCGGGTTCCTCCCACACTCCAAAGACGTACAGGTTTGTACGTTAATTGACTTCGGTAAAAAAACTTGTAAATTATCCCTAGCGTGTAGGATAGTGCTAGTGTTTGGAGTGATCGCTGGTCGGCGCGGGCTCGGTGGGCTGAAAGGCCTGTTTCCATGCTGTACATCTAAAGTCAGACAGCATCCAGAGTCAAGTAGCTTCAGGTTTAATTTGTCTCGTGTACTGAGGTGCAGTGAAAAGCTGTTGTCTGCATGCTATTCGATCAGCTTAGGTAATTCTACAGGTCCACCCTTGGTTCCAGAGTCTGGATTATCTGTTTTGCCTGACCAACAGAGGTCGCAGCATCGGGGAGCCGAGGTAAAGGGCATCACAGTCAGCCTCGGCAGTCAGCGATGGGAACGGATCTGCTGGCTCCGGCCAGGCAGGAGCTCCAGAGCCCCGACCACAGGGGGTAAATTTGACCCGCTTATTGGCCGCGGAATTCCCGATGACTTTGGGGCGAGTTATTCCAGCATTTTGTGTCTACCTTTGGTATAAACCGGCATCAGCAGTTCCTTCCTATACATTTTGTGAGCCAAAAGGCCTGTTTCTGTACTGTCCTGTTCTATGTTCGATGTTCAAGATCAATCATCTCAATTTACAGTATACGTGTAGGGAGGAACTGCAGATGCTGGTTTACACTGAAGATAAATACAAAAAGGCTGGAGTAACTCAGTGGGACAGGCAGCATCTCTGGAGAGAAGGAATGGATAACTTTTTGGGAATGTCATCTTTCCTGCAGCCTACAATTAACCATTCAACATTTCCTTATCACCATCTGCTTTGATCTGTCATTTTCACACCTTGTCAGCTCCAGAGATGCTGCCTGTCTCACTGAATTACTCCAGCATTTTGCATCTCAATTTATACTGTGCCTCAGCTTGGCTAAAAGTCCCAGTGTTCTTCAAAGTAATGTAACAATAAAACATCATTCGCTCATTGCTGATTGCGGGAGCACAAATTGGTCTCCGTTACCCAATGACCAAGCGGCAGTTCATTCTCTGTATTAAATTCAATCACCCATTCCTCAGCCCACCTGCCAAACCAATCAAAAAAGATTCTGCTGCAATTTTTGACAACCATCTTTGTGCAAACTCCACACAGACAGCAGCCAGGGTCACGATTGAACCTGGGTCTCTGGCGCTTGAGGCAGCAGCTTTACCCACAGGGTGCCCACAAACAGGTCAGATATACCATACGACATACATAGATACAATCAGTTCAAACTCAAGTACAATAGGTAGAGCAAGGGAAGATCCAGAGTGCAGAATATAGTTCTCAGCATTGTAGTGCATCAGTTCCAGAGACAAAGTCCAGTTTCCTCAGTAGGGTAGAAGTGAATTGAACAATGCTCTAGCTTATGAGAGGACTATTCAGAACCTCATTAGGGAGGTAAAAAACTGTTCTTGAGTCTAGCGGTGCTCGCTTTCAAACTTCTGTACCTCTGCCTGCCAGGTGCAAGGAGAAGGAATGACCGGTTTTTGAATTCAATGGCTGCTTTTCCGAGGCTGGGTGAAGTGTTGATGGAGTCAATGGTGGGAAGTCTGATCTGTGTGATGGACTGGGCTACATCTACAGCTCTCTGCAATGTTTAGAACAAGGAACTGCAGATACTGGCTTACAAAAAAAGACACAATGTGCTGGAGTAACTCAGTGGATCAGGCAGCATCTCTGGAGAACATGGATAGGTGACGTTTCAGGGCAGACCCATTAAGACAGAAAGGGACTCTTCAATCTGTCTGAAGAAGCAACCTGACATTACACAATATAGGTCGTGTTGTGTGCAGGTTGTGACTGAGCCCATGTAATGCTGTGCAAACAGGCTATTCATAGCTTAAAGTGATTTTTTAAACTATTTATCAATCCAAGAGGTGAAAAAATATATGGAATAACTACATGCTGATATTGACTGTAATTCATCTCAACTCAATTGCAGTTTTGCAGTATTTGCTTCGGGGAGTCTTGAATGTTCTTTATTATCCGTTAGTAAACAATTGGTATGGCACTATGGTTGTCTGAGCTACATGTAGAGGGATAAGGAAGATTGGTTGCTTCATAAAATACACAAGATGAATTGTGTCAAAGATGGGTTTATCAGTTATATGAGATTGTAGATGGCATCATATTTTTATGCCGTTGCCTCTGGTTTAATAGCACAAACCTCAGGATGATGCATTTCCATCCACATAGTCATAGAGTCCTACAGCGTGGAAACAGGCACTTGGACCCCACTTGCCTACATCGACCAACGTACCCCATCTACACCAGTCCCACTTGCCTGCTTTTGGCCCACATCCCACTGAACCTATCTTATCCATGTACCTGTCTAAATATTTCTTAAACTCTGCGATAATACCTGCCTGAACTACCTCCTCTGGCAGCTTGTGCCGTACATTGACTACCCATTGTGTAAAAAAGTTACCCTGCAGGTTCCTGTTAAATCTTTCCCTCCTCACATTAAACCTATGTCCTCTGGTTCTCGATTCCCCTACTCTGGGCAAAAGAGTACCTGAGCATCGTTGTCTGATCTGATCGTGTC
Source organism: Rhinoraja longicauda (assembly GCF_053455715.1). Classification (NCBI taxonomy): domain Eukaryota; kingdom Metazoa; phylum Chordata; class Chondrichthyes; order Rajiformes; family Arhynchobatidae; genus Rhinoraja; species Rhinoraja longicauda. Next base: position 97,212,798 of record NC_135953.1, read on the forward strand.
ATGATTTTGTACATCTCTATAAGATCACCCCTCATCCAAGGAATAGAGTCCTAGGCTGCACAACATCTCCCTATGGGTTTGTCCCTTGAGTCCTGGCAACATCCTGATAAATCATCTCTGAACCCATTCAAGGGATTCATGATTCTGTTACACCTTCCAATGCAATGAATTAGCTTATTGTTAGCTGTGACCTAAATTGACTGTTACCACAACACTCTTAATGATAGAGATGCTGGTGGAGGCAGATACAATAGTGGTGTTTGAGGCTTTTGGATATTGTGTTTAGTATTACAAAATGCTGGTGGAGTAACTCAGCGGGTCAGGCAGCATCTCCGGAGAGAAGGAATGGGTGACGTTTCGGGTCGAGAGTATTGGTCACTCTACTGTAGGAAGATGTTGTTAAGCTGGAAAAAGTGCAGAGAAGATTTATGAGGATGTTGCCAGGACTTGAGGGGCTGGCTAGGACTCTATCCCTTAGAGCGCAGGAGCCTAAGGGGTGATTTTACAGAGGTGTATAAGATCATGAGCGGGATAGATAGGGTGAATGCACAGTGTCTTTTGCCCAAAGTAAGAAAATCAAGAACCAGAGGACATATGTTTAAGGTGAGAGGGGAAATATATAACAGGAACCTGAGGGGCAACCTATTCACACTGGGGGTGGTGGGTATATGGAATGAGCTGCCAGATGAGGTATTTGAGGCAGGTTAAACAACATTTAAAAGTCATTTGGACAGGTTGGATAGGAAAGGTTTAGGGGGATATGGACCAAACACAGTCAGGTGTTACTCACACCTTGGTCAGCATAGGCCAGTTGGGATGAAAGGCCTGTTTCCATGCTGCATGTCTCGATAGAACCACAGACTCAGAGCAGGGTCTCACTGAACCTGCACAGACTATCTGTATGCATTTCCCTGTTCTCTCCACTCCTGGAGATATTTTTCCCTTGAGAATGTGTCCAATGCCCTTTCATGTCCGAATCTGCTCCCACCATGCTTTCTGGCAATAAATTGCAATTCATGACTCCTTGCTGCATAAATCTTTTTCGATATGTTCCTGTGTTCTTGATTTTTATCTGTTAATTTCAATCCCTTATTTCTACCCTGTGACTTCTCTTCAAGCAGAAACAATTTATTTTTATTCACTTTGCAGAGAACTACATGATTTTGAAAACTTCTACCAAATCATCTTGGGGATTTTGGGGTTCCGGTCCAAACTTCACTGAAAGTGGCAACACAAGTAGTTAGAGTGGTACAACATGGCCATGGTATACTTGCCTTAATTGAACATGAGGAAGTCATGATGCAGCTTTGTAATACTTTGGTTCGGCCATATTTGGAGTATTGTGTGCAGTTCTGGTCACCCCATTACGGGAAGGATGTGGACGTTTTAGACAGGGTGCAGAAGAGGTTTACCAGAATGTTGCCTGCGTGAGAGGGTATTAGGTACACGGACAGGCACAGATTTGGATTGTTTTCTCTAGAATGTCGGATATTGAGGGGTGCTCTGATAGAAGTATATAAAATTATGAGAGGCATAGGATGCGGTAGACAGTCAGAACCTTTTTCCCAGGGTAGAAATGCCCCACACTAGAGGGCAAGCTAATGGGTGAGAGGGGGAAAGTTGAATGGAGATGTGCATGGCAAGTTCTTTACACAGAGGGTGGTGGGTCCCCGGAATGTGCTGCCAGAGTTGGTGTTTGAGGCAGATACAACAGTGGCCTTTAAGAGGCTTTTAGAAAAGGTAGATTATTTAGAACTCATGCATGAACAAATGTTGCCACATTAAGACATGCATACGGACAGACACACACACACCACACACACGCATACACACACATGCTCACTCACACTCACTCGCACTTACTCGCACTCGCACACACACACACACCCATACACATATACACATGCACACGCACACGCACACACTCACACACATGAAGCATAAACATGCACATGAACTGATTCACCCATGCAGCAAACACACACAAACACAGACGCACAGACATAGACACACACACACACACACATAGACACTCACGCATACACACATACATAGACACATAGATACACACACAAACTCACACATGCATGCATGCACACACACACAAGCAGACATTACACTCAAACTTAGAGCAACTACCATCAATTTTTTAAAGTCAATTACTGGGTGACAGCCAGACCCATTACCTAACTGAGCAGACAATATGTATACAATGCCCTTCCCTGCTCAGATTTTAAACTCTAAATCCCTCACATAGTTTGCTAAATTCAACCAATTTATTTGGGAAATGCAGACACCAGGCAGCATGTCTCTATCTTAAGGAGATATTGCATTAATGGCGATTAACAGTCCTAGGTAGACATCTCCCATCTATTTCTCAGGAGAGATAATTACATCTTATCTTCCGTCTCTGACATTCCAAACAGACTAACCTTGGTTTTAATTACAGCCAGCTCTTTCCCACTCTGATTTAGTGTATCTGTGACCTTTTTTTGTTCTGTATCATTTATGCATTGGCTGTTCACTTTAGACTTACCATAATGTTACTTGTTGCTCCACTTGCCAAATTTGGATCCAATATCTTCAATTAAGTCAAAGTCAATCAGAAATAACTAGACAGTGGCAACAGGTATTAATGAATATCTTCAATATGACTTTAATACTGGCGATCAGAAGTCGTTGTTGGCATTGTAAACCAGAAAATTAACAGACAACATTGGGTACAGCAAACAGGCCTTTTGGCCGACAATGTTTGTGCCGAAAATAATACCAAGGCCAACTCTTCACTGCCTTTCCAAAGCCCATATCTTTATTTTATTTTATTTTATTTTATTGTCACGTGTTCTGAGGTACAGTGAAAAGCTTTTTTTGTTGAGTACTCTCCAGTCAGCAAAAAGATTATACATGATTACAATTAAGCCGTCCACAGTGTATAGATACAGGATAAAAGGTATAATGGTTAGTGCATGAATGTCTAGTAAAGTCGGATTAAAGATAGTTTGAAGGTCTCCAAATAGGTAGATGGGACTGCCCTCTAGTTGGTGAGAAGACGGTTCTGTGCCTGATAACCGCTGGGAAGAAACTGTCCCTGAATCTGGAGGTGTGCGTTTTCACACTTCTGTACTTCTTGCCCAATGGGAGAGGGGAGAAGAGGGAGTAACCAGGTTGAGACTCATCCTTGATTATGCTGGAGGCCTGGCCGAGGCAGCGTGAAATGCAGATGGATTCAATGGAATTGAATTTGCGTGATGGTCTGGACTACGTCCACAACAGGCTCCATATCCCTTATCCCTCCATTCACTTTATATCCATGTGCCTATCCAAAAGTCTCTTATACGCCATGATTAGATCTGCCTCCACCATTGCCCATGGCAGTGGATCTACTATTCTCTGCGTAAAAATACTTGCCCTTCAAATCATTGTGACGTGGGTTCTGCTGGAACGATTGATTGATTGAAAGACACAGCACAGAATCACGCCCGTTGCCCCATCAAGTCCACGCCGACCATCGATCACCTGTTCACACTAGTTTAGTTTAAAGATACAGTGCGAAAGCAGGCCTTCAGCCCACCGTGCCCACACCGATCAGCGATCACCCGTGCACTAGTTCTATCCTACACACGAGGGACAATTTATGGAAGCCAATTAACCTACAAACCTGTACATCTTCGGATTGTGAGAGGAAACCGGAGCACCTGGAGAAAACCCAAACCTGGAGAAAACTCCATACAGGCAGCAACCGAGGTCAGGATTGAACCCAGGTCTCTGGCGCTGTAACACAACAACTCTACCACTGTGCCACTGTGCTGCCCCTAGTTATATGCCATTCCACTTTCTCATTCACTCCCTACACACAATGGGCAATTTACAGAAGCCAATTAACGAACAAACCCGCACGTCCTTGGGTTGTGGGAGGAAACCGGAGCACCCGGAGGAAACCCACATGGCCACAGGGAGAATGTGAAAACTCCATACAGACAGCACCTGAATGAATTATTTCGAAGTGCAGTAATTCTGCCATAGGTCATGTTTCAAATAAATGCAATAGTTACAGAGCTAAAGAACATAAGGAATGAATTGTCTGGAAACCTAGAACCATCTGATAGCAATGATAATCTTTTGTTATTGATCATAGAGTCATACAACATGGAAACAGGCCCTCTGGCCCAATTTATCCATGCCCACCAAGATTCCCCATCTAAGCTTATCCCATTTGCTGGCGTGTGACAGCATTTCTGGTGAATATGGATAGGTGATGCTTCGGATCAGGACCTTCTTCAAACAAGTGCGGTCTGATGAAGGGCGACCCAAACCGTCACCTATCCATGTTCCCCAGAAATGCTGCCTGACCTGCTGAGTTACTCCAACACTTTGTGTCTTTGTTTGTAAAGTAGTATCGGCCGTTCCTTGTATCCATCTTGTAAATGTTGTGATTGTACCTGCTTCAGTTTCCTCCTCTGGCAGCTCGTTCCACATACCCACCACCCTCTGGGAGAAAAAGATGCCCCTCAGGATCCTATTAAATTTTCCCCTCTCACCTAAAACCTATTTCCTCTGGTCTGTGATACCACTACTCTGGGTAAAAGATTGCACTCACCCTATCTATTCCCCTCATGATTTTATGCACCTCCATAAGATCACCCCCCTCTGCCCCCTCCTCTCCAAGGAATAAAGTCCTAGCCTGCCCGACCTCTTCCCACAGCTCAGGCCCTCGAGGTCTGGCAAAAAAAGCTTGCAAATCTTCTCTGCACTCTTCCCAGTTTAAAGACATCCTTCCTGTCGCAGGGTGACCAAAACCGAATGCAATACTCCAAGTGCGTCCTCAACAACATCTGGTAACACCACGTCTATGCATTGCACCCTGACTGATGAAGGCCAATGTGCTAATTGTTGATCACACCTTTGAGTCCAGCTTCCCCTGCAACTTGTCACTTCTTGCTTACAGAAAACTTGGCTGTTGCTAAATGAGGAACTCTCCTCATTCTATTGAATCTACCATTACTTAGGTTTAGGTTTCGATTTATTATTGTTGCATGTACTGAGTGAGGTACAGTGAAAAGCTTTATTTTTCAAGGTATCCAATCAGATCAGAATATATTATGGATAAATACAATCAAGTCAAACTGAAGTACTATAGGTAAAGCAAAGGGAAAGATACAGAGTGCAGAATATAGTTCTCAGCATTGCAGTGCATCAGTTCCATGGACAAAGTAATAGGGTATAGGTGAATCAGACAGTACCCTAGCTTATGGAAGGACTGTTCAGAAGCCTGATAACAGAGGGAAAGAAGCAATGGGGAGAAGGCAGGAACGGGGTACTGATTGAGAGTGATCAGCCATGATCGCATTGAATGGCGGTGCTGGATCGAAGGGCTGAATGGCCTACTCCTGCACCTATTGTCTATTGTCTATTGTTCCTGAGTCTGGTGGTGTGCGCTTTCAAGCTTCTGTACCTTCTGCCAGACGGGAGCGGGGAGAAGATGGAATGACTGGGGTGGGACAAGTCTGATTATGTTGGCTGCTTTCCCGAGTTAGAGTGAAATGTAGATGTAGTGGATGGCGGGGAGTCTGGTCTGTGTGATGGAATGGGCGACATCTACAACTCTCTGCGATTACATGCTGACCTGTCAGGCTGAGATGGAATGGAGGCTGGAAAGAGGACATCTGCATCCATGCACACACTGGGGAATGAGTACCAGGGCAGGACAATTCTACTGAGGATTGTCTCAACAGAATGTAACTGAGTAGCTCTTTGTATGTGAAGATAATAGAATTTACAGCAAATGGATTGTAGCCGTCCCAAAGGGTTTACATCCCTCAGTTGCTGCATATGGTTATAAAGTAGTGTTAATTCTCACTCAGCTTAAAAGCATAATTAAGCACCGATGCTGCGACTGTGGCCCTGAATATATTGGCTGCTAATCTGCTCCACTACATCATAGTTCACAGTCTATCCCAGGTGCAGTGATGAGAGGGAGTTCAGCTTTCGTTTAGTTTATTTATTGTTACGTGCACAGAGAAAAGCTTAATTCTGTATGCTTTCCAGTCAAGTCATAGAACATAGAACAGTGCAGCACAGGAGCAGGCCCTTCTGCCCACAGTGCCTGTGCCGAACAAGATGCCAAATGAAACTAAATTCCTCTGCCCGCACATGATCCATCTCCCTCCATTCCTTGCATATCCAGGTGCCTACCTAAAAGCCTCTTAAACACCATTATCGTGTCTGCCTCCGACACCACCCCAGTCAGTGTATTCCAGGCACCCGCCACTCTGTGTAAAAAAACGTGCCTTGTGTATCTCCTTTAAACTTTCCCCCTTCTCACTGGAGATAACATTCTGTCTACCTTATCTATGCCTCTCATAAATGTATATACCTTTGAGGTCTCCCCTCAGCCTCTGACACTCCAAAGAGAACAAACCAAGTTTGTCGAACCTTTCCTTATATCCAATACCCACTAATCCAGGCAGCATTCTGGTCAACCTCTTCTGCACCCTCTCTAAATCTTCCACATCCTTCCTGTAATGGGGTGACCAGAACTGCAAGCAATACGCCAAATGCGGCCTAACCAAAGTTCTATAAAGCTGCATCACAACTTCCTGACTCTTTTACTCAATGCCTCAACCGATAAAGGCAAGAATACCATACACCCTTTGTCCCACTCTACCTACTTGTGTTGCCACTGTCAAGTTGCTATGAAGTGCACAATAGAACTTCTTCAGGTTTCAATGGTTCAATGATACTTTATTGCGACATGTACCTATATAGAGTGAAATTCCTTTTCTGCATACAGTTCAGTAAAAATCTTATTATGCATAGACCCAATTACACTTAATACACATGTAAGAATAAATTACACTGTGGTAGTACACAAGTGTCACCACATTCCTGGCACCATTTTGCATGATTCAAGTCCAAAGTTGTTAAAAATGATGAGTCCTAACTTGGCCATAAAGGGCCGTTGTCCTGGCAACAGCACTGAGTCGGAGTTGCAGGGGTTGACCTGGCCAGGCGATGTTGTCGCTGTTCTCCACCGCTGCTCAGCCACTCCGTGCCACTTCAGGCCACGGAGCGGCGCCAGATCTAATCGAGATCCAGATTGCTGCAGGGCCTCCAGCAACCGACTCTACCGACAGATACAAGCCCTTTAGCTCACCAAGTCTGCAATCACCCCGTCCACTAGCACTTAGGGCGGCATGGTGGCACAGCGATAGAGTAGCTGCCTAGCAGCGCCAGAGACCTGGGTTCAATCATGACTACGGGGGCTGTCCGTATGGAGTTTGTACGTTCTCCTCGTGACCTGCCTGGGTTTTCTGCTGGATCTCCGGTTTCCTCCCACACTCCGAAAATGTACAGGTTGGTAGGTTAATTAGCTTGGTCTAATTGTGAATTGTGTGTGTAGGGTAGTGTTAGTGTGCGGAGATCACTGGTCAGCGTGGACTCGGTGGGCCGAAGGGCCAGGTTCTGCGGTGATTATCTAAACTAAACTAAACTAAACACTATCCTACACACTAGGGCCAATTTACAATCTTACCGAAGCCAATTAATCTACAAAGCTGAAGATCTTGAGAATGTAGGAGGAAACCGGAGCACCCGGAGAAAACCCATGCGGTCACGGGGAGAGGACGTACAAACTCTGAACAGAGAGCACCCATAGTCAGGATCGAACCCAGGTCTCTGGCACTGCAAGACAGCAGCCCCACCGCTGCACCACTGTGCCACCCAGGTCTCTGGCACTGCAAGACAGCAGCCCCACCGCCGCACCACTGTGCCGCCCAGGTCTCTGGCACTGCAAGACAGCAGCCCCACCGCCGCACCACTGTGCCACCCAGGTCTCTGGCACTGCAAGACAGCAGCCCCACCGCTGCACCACTGTGCCACCCAGGTCTCTGGCACTGCAAGACAGCAGCCCCACCGCCGCACCACTGTGCCACCCAGGTCTCTGGCACTGCAAGACAGCAGCCCCACCGCTGCACCACTGTGCCACCCAGGTCTCTGGCACTGCAAGACAGCAGCCCCACCGCCGCACCACTGTGCTGCCCAGGTCTCTGGCACTGCAAGACATCAGCCCCACCGCCGCACCACTGTGCCGCCCTTTGCACTTCTATTAGAGCTTCCCCAAGCTCCGACGGTCCAGAGAATGCTGGGCAATGCAGAGAGGTACCACCTTGCGACATGTATATAATAATAATAATAATATTCATTTATTGTCATTGCAACGAGTACAACGAAATTAAAAAATAGCCAATCCTGACGGTGCGTACAAACATATATGCAATAAATGCAAAAACAAATAAATACATAAATACAATTATATTAAGTACAAGATTTTTTAACGGTGTTGCCTAGTGCAAAGGTACCATCTCTGGTGTATATTTCCCAGGTAGAATCTGCCACAATTCACCTCATGAGCAGTTGACCCATAGCACGCTAGGTTGGATTTGTGCTGTGACCTTGAGATGTTTGACTTGCCCTTGGTGGCACCACACAATTGTCAATTAGAAGCAAATTGTACCTGGTGACACATGACTCTCTGCCAAACGGCATCATGAATAAAATAACACACAATAGTTTCAGCTCATTAAGGGCTTGATAAAAATGAGAGAATACCCAACTTTATAGATGAAAATATCATTTAAAAATTTTATGAAGCACATTTCATTATTTGGTTTATTAGACAGTCTATAAAGCTGTCCTTCCAATCCTATAATTTATTTAGTGCCTATTTTGTTATGTCTGGGATTGATCCATCAGCAGTGAACACTTTGGGTTAACCTTCAAACACAAGGCTTCATTTTTCTCTTTTGAGAGAGACAAGGTTTAAAGGAAATAAAACAAACTGCAGATGCTAGTTTAGAAAAAAAGACATAAGGTGCTGGGGTAACTCAGCGGGTCAAGCGGCAACTCTGGAGAACATGGGTAGGCGACGTTTTGGGTCAGGACCCTTCTTCCGATTTAAAGGAGCGTAGGTTTTTTGCACAGAGAGTGGTGAGTGTGTGGAACATGCTGCCGGAGATGGTGGTGGACACAGACACAATAGTGACGCCACGTTCAAGGAATCTACCCGTGACGCCACTTTCAAGGCTGTCTTGGCTACTGTTGTGTTCATAGGTATTTTGAAGTGAACTCAATGCTGCAGTTAGTATAGCCCGCTGCAACCCGAGTCCGATTCTGACTGTGTGGAGTTTGCACGTTCTCCCTGTCACTTCATAGGTTTATCCCTAGTGCTCCGATTTCCTTCCACATCACAAAGATTTAGCGATCGATTGGTTAATTGGTCAGTTTCTGCACCCAAGATGGCACCCAAGCCCGGCGACTCTCTACATGCACATCCCAGAAGGGGATCTGCGATAATAATCGTTCCACACTTTTAAGCTCTTAGAAACCTCTAATCCACCAGATTCCCTTTGTCCTGTATCTGAAAACTCTGGATGGTTCAATTATAATCTGGTATGGTCTTTCTGCTGACTGGTTAGCACGCAACAAAAAAATTTCACTGTATCTCAGTACACATGACAATAAACTAAACTAAACTAATTTACGGTGCAGAAAGGAACTGCAGATGCTGGTTTATACTGTAGATAGACACAAAGTAAGGCAGCATCTCTGGAGAAAAAGGATGGGTGACGTTTTGGGTCGGAAACCCTTTGTCAAACTGGACAAAGTCTGAAGAATGGTTCTGACCTGACATGTCACCCATGCTTAAGCTAATTGACTGCTGTAAATTGCTCCCCGTATACGGGTGAATGGTAGAATCTGGGGGGAGCTGACGGGATGTGGGGGGAATAAAGTGGGAGTTGTGTAGGACCAGTGTAAATGTGTGTGACGGTCAGTGCGGATTCGATGGGCCGATGGGTCTGTTTCCCGGTTTGCATCTCTCTGTAACTCTATGACTTGTTTGCAAGGCCAAAATGCCAGGGTGAGTATTCATCTCCAGCCGCTTGTTTCCATTGATATTAATGGTGCTAACTAACAATGTTGAGTGCCATTGACTGCATTAGAACATAGAACATAGAACAGTACAGCGCAGGAACAGGCCTTTCGCCCCACAATGTTTGTGCTGAACATGATGCCAAGACTAACCTATCTACCTGAACGTGATCCATATCCCTCCAGTCCCCACATATCCATGTGCCTATCCAAATGTCTCTTAAACACCACTATCGTATCTGCCTGCACCACCACCTCTGGCAGCGCTTTACAGGCACCCACCATCCTCTGTATAAAAAACTTGTCCCGCACATCTCCTTTAAACTTTTGTGTAGAAAGGCACTGCAGATGCTAGTTTATACCGAAGAAAGACACAAAGTGCTGGAGTCATGCAGCGGGTCAGGCATCATCTCTGGAGAAAACAGATGGGTGACATTTTGGGTTGGAAGCAGTCTGAAGAAGGGTCCTTGACGACACCCAACCTTTTTCTCCAGGATGCTGCCTGACCCGCTGAGCTACTCTAGCACTTTATGTCAATCTTTCTTTAAAATTTTCCTCTCCCTCCTTATATCTATGCCCTGTGGCATTCTTTATCTTTGAATTTCTGAGCATGCATCTGATACTTCCAATGGTCTTTCTGTGAGGTTAAGTGTAGGAGTAACAGAAGTGATTTTAGATCACTAATCTGGCATATATCTTATCCATTCTTCATTTCTGTAGAGCTAAATAGAAAAGTGGATCAGGGAGAGCCGGATGGGCTACTTGTGTTATAGAGTCATAGATCTTGGAAACAGACCCACACCGACCAACATGCCAGAACGTTAAGATAGTACCTGCCTCAACTACCTCCTCCGGCAGCTTGTTCCACACACCCATCACTCTTTATGTAATAAAAGTCACTTCATTTTTCCCCTTCACCTTAAACCTATGTCCTCTGGTTCTGGTGTTAGATCAGGGCAACCAACCACTTCCATATCGTGTATAGCAGTGCAGTTCCATATTACCCATCTTCACCCTCTGAAGAAGGGTCTCGACCTGAAACGTTACCCATTCCTTCTCTCCAGAGATGCTGCCTGACCTGCTGAGTTACTCCAGCATTTTGTGAATTCACCCTCCCTGTGTTGTCCCTCCAGGAATTATTTTAGTTCAGAGATACAGCATGGAAACAGGTCCTTTGGCCCATTGAGTTCACGCTGACCATCGATCACCTGTCCACTGTTCCTATGTTATTCCACTTTTGCATCCTACGGGGAAATTTACAGAAGTCAATTAACCTACAGGGAGAATTAATCACAGGGAGAATGTACTAACTACTCAGAGAACACCGGTAGTCAGGATCAAACACCCAGGTCTCTGGCGCTGTGAGGCAGCAACTCTACTGTTGTGCCTTCCTTCTTCCTCTTTCCCTCTGTTTCTCTCTCTATTTGCCAGTTTCGGTTTTGATCCTTTTGTCCTCTACCCACCTGCCCCTCAAACTGTCTCTCGTTCTGCATCATAGTTATAAAGTCATACAGCATGGAAACAGGATCTTTGGCCCAACTTGCCCATGCCAACCAAGATACCCCATCTACACCAGTTCCACTTGCCTGCATTTGACCCATCTCTCTCAAAACCTTTCCTATCCATGTTTGTCTCACAAACTCTTACTCTTTAACTTGAGTGAGTGCGAGAGAAAATAAATGAACAACTGTCTGACTTGTGATTTCAATGCGAATTCTTTGCTGCCAATTGTTTTCATGACAGTAATCGCATCTTTTCTTCACAAGTTCTGCCATTTGGAACAGGTACCAGTGTAATAACAGGAACAGAAAATGCTGGAGTACTCTGTTGGTCAGGCGACATCTGTGGAAAGTAATACAAGGAACTACAAAGTGATGGGGTAACATCTAAGGATGGAGGTTAGGCAGCATTTGAAGAAGGGTCCCAACCTGAAATGTTGCCTATTCTTTTTCTCCAGAGATGCTGCCTTACCCCTCTGAGTTACTACAGCACTTTGGGTCTATCTCTGGAGAACATGGATAGGTGAACTTTTTCCTATTAAATCTTGTCCTTTTTACCTTAAACCTAGAACCAAGGAACTGCAGATGCTGGTTTATTAAGGAAAGACACAAAATGCTGGAGTAACTAGATGGGTCAAGCACTATCCCTGGAGAACATGGATAGGTGACATTGACATTTCAGGTCGGGACCCTTCTTCACACTGATTGAAGGGGAACTGAACTTTTGGGAGTTTCGCCAGTTTGAAGAAGGGTCCCATTCCTGAAACATCACCTATCCATGTTAGCTGGGGAGGCTGCCTGACCTGCTGAGTTACTCCAACACTTTGTGTTTATATCATTAGAAAGGGAATCAGGTTAATGTTTTGTAAAATACAAAGGGCTGGAGGAATTCAGCGGGACAGGCAGTATCTGTGATTGCATTGGACAGACACCATTTCAAGTTGGGACTCTCTTTCAGACACCGAAGAAGGGTCCCGACCCAAAACGCCACCTGTCCATTCCCTCCACAGGCACTGTCTGACCAGCTGAGTTCCTCCAGCGCTTTGGGTTTTACTCAAGATTCCAGCATTTGCAGCTTCTTGTGTCTTCAGGTTAATGTTTTGGTTTGAAGGATTCCTCGTCAATTTGACGCTTCAGGTCTTCCCTGCTTTGATCACGAGCCTTCCAGCATTGCAGCTTTTTGATTTCCAATTACAGTTCAATGACTTTCAGAAATACAGTTCTCATTATTCCCTTACATTTTGTTCCTTTAACATAGTTTTATATGTCAAGACTCTACATAGCTCAATTGGACAGCATAGGGATTAGCATAAGCGGTGGCACAGTGGCGCAGCGGTACAGCTGCTGCCTCACAGCGCCAGAGACTCGAGCTCGATCCTGCCTACGGGTGCAGTCTGTACAGAGTTTGTACGCTCTCCCTGTGACTGTGTGGGTTTTCTCCAGGAGCTCCGGTTTCCTCCTACACTCCAAAGACCTGCAGGTTTTTAAGTTATTTGGATTCTGTAAATTGTCCTTAGTGTGTAGGATAGAACTAGTATATGGGTGATCGCTGGTCGGCACAGACTCAGTGGGCCGAAGGGCCTATTTCCACACCGCATCTCTAAACTAAACTAAATTAAACTAAAGGGTGGATGACCAAAACCAATAGAGACACAAGGAACCTGCACATGCTGGAATCAGGAGCAAAATCAAAATGTTGGAGGAATTCAGCATCATCTGTGGAAGGAATGGACATGTGAGGTTTTGGATCTATTATATATTGTACATTTATATATTATAGCATTAATGAGCCTGCAAGTAAAAATGTGATTGTTCAATTGTTGGCACTTATCGCTATTAAATGCTCTTGACTCTTGAAAAAAAAAGTAGAGAATATGGATAGGTGACGTTTCGCAGACAGAAGAAGGGTCCCAACACGAAAAAAGTGCCGATCCATGTTCTCCAGAAATACTGCTTGACGCGTTGAGTTACTCCAGCACTTTTTGTCTTTCTTTGTGAACCAGCATCTGCAGTTCCCGTGTCTACCTTTTTAGAATATTTGTTATTGCTTTAAGGATCTTTCTTGCCTCTGTCTATATGTAGACAGCTACTTCCTACTCAAGCAGCATTTTGAGAAAATATTCCATTTACATTTTATCTGCCTTCCAGTCGATGTATCACCAGTCAGAAGAGGTGTCCTGACCCGAAACGTCAGCTATTCATGCTCTGCTGTCTGCCTACCGAGTGACTTTAGCATTTTGTGTCTTCTTATGTATACCAGCATTTACAGTTCCTTCTATCTACTCTTGACTCTTAACTCTTAACTCTTAAACGTATGTTTGGTTCATTAATTTAGTTTAGGTTAGAGATACAATATGGATACAGGCCCTTCGGCCCACCGAGTCTGCATCGTCCAGTGATCCCGTACATCAGCACTATCCTACACTAGGAACAATTTACAATTTTATTGACGCCAAATAACCTACAAACCTGTACATCTTTGGAGTGTGGGAGGAGACTGGTGCACCCAGAGAAAACCCACACGGTCATGGGGAGAACGTACAAACTCCGCACAGACAGCACCCGTAGTTAGGGTCTCGCCCAGTGAGGCAGCAACTCTACCGCTGCGCCACTACGCTGACCCTTTTTCACTGTTTAGTTTAGTTTATTATTGTCACATATGCTGAGATACAGTGAAAAACCTTTATGATGCGTGCTGTACAGTCAGCAGAAAGACTATACATGATTACAATCAAGCCGTCTACAGTGTACAGATGCAGGATAAAGGGAACAAAGTTTTGTGCAAGATAAAGTCCAGTAAAGTCTGATTGAAGATAGCCCGAGGGTCTCCAATGAAGTGGATGTTAGGTCAGGACTTCTCTCCAGCTGATGAGAGGACTGGATAGTAGATTAGGACCGCTCTCTTGTTGGTGTTTGAAAGTGAAAGTTGGTGATTTTTTTTAAAGGCATGACAATGCTTCTGTTTCCAACTGCAGGATTGTCCGATAACAGGCTTCTATGAAGTGCAGAAGTCATTCGACAAAACTCAAGCCAGAGGTGGCAACGTTGCAGATGAATTCACGTGCAACTCCTTCCTCACGACGGTGCCAAGGAAATTAAATCTGGAGCGACAGTCTGCAGATGAGCCTGGTAGGTCTGAGGGCAAGCTCTGCCTCACATGTATTGTTGATGCAGAAGTTGTGAATGACTGCCACCTACCAGGAAAGCTTTCAGAACAGATTTAATGATCTCAACTGCTAGAAGGGTTTAAAGGTTCAATGATAGTTTAGTTTAGTATAGTTTTAATTTTGTTTATTATTGTCATGTGTATTAAGTTACAGTGAAATGTTTATTTTGTGATGTGCTATCCAGTCTGTGGAAAGGCTATACTGGTGCTCCTCGACTTACAATGGGGTCACGTTCCGATAAACCCATCGTAAACCAAAAATATCGTGTCGAAAATCGATTGAATACACCTGATCACGTGGCTGGAAGCGAGCTGCGGCTCACTGCCATTGCCCAGCGTTTGCTCCATCGTAAAGTCGAAATATCGTAAGTCAAAGCATCGTAAGTCGAGGAGCATCTGTACATGATTACAATCAAGCCATCAACAGAGTACAGATACTGGATAAAGCGAATAACGCTCAGCGCAAGATAAAGTCCACTAAAGTCCAATTAAAGATAGTTTGAAGGTCTCCAATGAGCTAGATGGGAGATCAGGACCACTCTCGTTGATGAGAGGCCGGCTCGTCCGACTGATTGTGGGATGGAGGGATGGGGAGGAGAGATCTGGAAGAGAGGTGGAGTGGGACAAAACCTGCCGAGTAATAGGTGCAAATTAAATATGTAGGAAGGAACTGCAGGTGCTAGTTCATACCGAACATAGACACAAAATGCTGGAGTAACTCAACGGGTCAGGCAGCATCTCCGGAGAAAAGGAATCAGTGGCGTTTCAGGTTGGAACCCTTATTCAGACTGTGTCTATCTTGTATATAATCTTACATTTGGTGTCTAAATTAGGTGCAAAATAAAGTCCCTTTAAAGATAATGCCAAGGTCATTAATGGAGTAGCTGGTAGCTCAGGACCGCACTCGTGTTGATATGACTGTTCAGTTGCCTGATATTAGCTGGGAAGAAACTGTCCTGAATCTGGAGGTGTGCATTTTCAAACTTCTGTACCTCTTGCCTGATGAGAGAGGGGAGAAGAGGGAGAGACCGAGGTGAGTCTGGTCCTTATTGTTACTGGTCGCCTTGCCGAGGCCGCGTGAAGTGTAGATGGAGTCAGTGGAAGGAAGGTTGGTTTGCGTGATGGTCTGGGCTGAATCCACAACTCTGACCCCACGCGGTCACAGGGAGAACGTACAAGCTCCGTACAGACAGCACCGTAGTCGGGATCGAACCCGGGTCTTTGGCGCTTTACAGCAACAACTCTACTGTCGCGCCACTGTGCCGTTATTGTAACCAATACTCGCCCATTGGTTCAGCAACAGTGACCAAAGGCAAATTTCTCCTTTTGTTTACAATGATATAGGTAGGAAGAGGAAGGAGGTTCTGCGACATGAGTTTAGGGAATTAGGTACTGTATAAGGCTGAAAAGCAGGACCTCCAGGATAGTTATCTCTGGTTTGCTTCCAGTACCTCATGCTAGTGAGGGTAAGAACAGAAAGATAGGGAAGATGAATGTGTGCCCAAGGAGTTGGTGCAAGGGGCAGGGATTTGGATATCTGGGGTGACCTGTACAAAAGGGACGGGTTGCACCTTAACTGGAGGGGTACCAACATCCTGGCAGGCAGGGTCGCCAATGCTACACTGGGGGGTTTATACTAGATTGGCAGGGGGGTGGGATCTCACACAGGACAGAGGCAGGTGAGAGGTTAAAAGTTGGTATGGAGGGCGGTGAGAGAAAGTTTAGAGGACAGAATAGGAAGGAGAAAGGCAGAGCGAAGAAGGAAGGTTAGTTTAAACCACGTATTTTAATGCAAAATGCCTGACAGGTGAGGCAGATGAGCTTAGGGCAGGGATAGGTACGTGCGACTGGGACATTGTAGCCATTATTGAAACCTGGTTAAGAGACGGGCAGGACTGGCAGCTCAATGTTCTAGGGTACAGGTGCTTCAGGGGAGACAGGGGTGTGGGTTAAAGAGGAGGGGAGGAAGGCAGGGGTTGCATTATTGGTTAAGGAGGATGTCATGGCAATAGTCAGAGGTGACATTACGGACGGTTCGTCTAGTGAGGCTATATGGGGGGAGATGAGGAACATGAAAGGGATGATCACCTTGTTGGGGGTATACTGCCTGAATAGTCAACGGAAATTAGAAGAACAAATATGCCTGGAGATTACAGACAGCTGCAAGTCAAATAAGGTTGTTATAGTAGGGGATTTTAACTTTCCCAATATTGACTGAAAAAAATCATAGTGTGAAAGGTTTAGATGGGGTGCAATTTCTCAAAGGTATTCAGGAGTTTTTTTTACAGCAATATGTAGCAGGTCCCACACGTGAGAGGGCAACTCTTAATCGAGTCTTGGGAAATTGGGGAGGGCAAGTGAGTGAAGTGTTCATGGAGGAGTCTTTTGGGACCAGTGACCAAAGGTGCGATTAGGTTTATGGTAGATATGTATAGAGACAGAGAGGGCCACCATGTTAAAATGCTAAATTGGGGTGAGGCTAATTTTGAGGGTAAGAGAAAAAGTCTCGCTCAAGTTGATTGGGCCAGGTTGTTTCAGGGGAAAGGAACATCAGCCAAATGGGATGTTTTAAAAAGTGGGCTGACAAAAGCTCAGGATATGTACATCCCTATTAGAGTGAAGGGCAAGGCAAGCAAACGTAAAGGAAGCTTGGCTGACAAGAGGGAAATTGAGGCATTGGTCAAGAATAAGAAGGATGCATGGGACAGGTATAGGCCGCTGGGATCAAGTGTATCCCTGGAGGAGTTTCGGGAATTCAGGAGCAAAGTTAAAAAGGAAATCAGAAGGGCAAAATGGGGCCAGGTGATAGCTCTGGCAGAGAGCATAAAGGACAATCCCAAGAGATTTTATAAATACACAAGGGAGGAAACGGTAACTAGAGAGCGAGTGGGACCCCTCAGGAATCAAAGCGGTCATCTCTGTGTGGAGCCACAGGAGATGGGCAAGGTCCTCAATTAGTATTTTGCCTCTGTATTTACCGAGAAGAAAGACAGTAGGACGGAGGAACTTGGGGCAGTCAATGGAAGTGTCTTGAGGGTCGTCAGTGTTACGGTTGAAGAGGTGCTGAGGTACTGTCGTGTATGAAGGTAGACACATCTCCAGGGCCTGATCAGATATATCCGAGGACATTGTGGGAAACCAGAGAGAAAATTGCTGGAACCTTGGTTGAAATTTATGAGTCGTCTTTAAATACAGGAAAGATGCCGGAAGACTGGAGGGTGGCAAATGTTGTGCTTCTATGCAAGAAGGGCTGTAGGGAAAATGTTGGGAACTATAGGCCAATGAGCTTAACATCTGTAGTTGGAAAGTTACTGGAGAGTATTCTGAGGGATAGGTTATATAGGCATTTAGACGGACAAGGGCTGATTAGGGATAGTCAGCATGGTTTTGTACGTGGGAGGAAGTGTCTCACAAATCTGATTGAGCTTTTTGAAGATGTGACCAAAAAGGTTGATGAGGGCAGAGCTGTAGATGTTTTATATATGGACTTCAGCAAAGCATTCGACAAGGTTCCGCATGGTAGGCTGCTCTGGGAGGTTAGATCGCATGGGATCCATGTAGACATAGCTGAATGGATAGAAAAGTGGCTTCATGGACGGAAGAAGAGGGTGATGGTGGAAGGTAGACACAAAATGCTGGAGTAATTCAGCGGAACAGGCAGCATCTCTGGAGAGAAGGAAAGGAGGAGGAAGGTTACTTCTCGGACTGGAACCCAATGACTAGTGGTGTGCCTCAGGGTTCGGTGCTGGGCTCGTTACTGTTTGTCATTTATGTGAATGATTTGGAAGAGAACATACACGGCAAGATTATGAAGTTTGCAGATGATACAAAAGTAGATGGTTTTGCAGATAGTGAAGATGGTTGTGAAAAATTGCAGCAGGATCTTGATCGATTGGCCAGGTGGGCTGAAGAATGGTTGATGGAATTTAATACAGGGAAATGTGAGGTGTTGCCTTTTGGGAAGTCTAACATGGGCAGGACCTACCCAGTGAATGGAAGGGCTCTGGGGAGTGTTGTAGAGCAGAGGGATCTAGGAGTGCAGGTGCATGGTTCCTTGAAGGTGGAGTCGCAGGTAGATAGGGTGGTCAAAAATGGGTTTGGCATATTGGCCTTCATCAGTCAGAGTATTGTGTATATTTTGCAGTTGTATAAGACATTGGTGAGGCCGCATTTAGAATATTGAGCTCAGTTTTGGGCACCATGTTATAGGAAAGATGTTGTCAAGCTGGAAAGGGTACAGAGAAGATTTACAAGGATGTTGCCAGGGCTAGAGGGTCTGAGCTATAGGGAGAGGTTGAGTAGGCTGGGACTCTATTCATTGGAGCAGAGGAGGATGACTATTGAAGTTTCTAACATCATGAGAGAAATAGATCAGGTAGATGCGCAGAATCTCTTGCCCAGAGTAGGGGAATCGAGGACCAGAGGACATAGGTATAAGTTGAAGAGGAAAAGATTTAATAGGAATCTGAGGGGTAGCTGTTTCACACAAAGGGTGGTGGGTGTATGGAACAAGCTGCCAGAGGAGGTAGTTGAGGCAGGGACTATCCCAACATTTAAAAACTAGTTCGGCAGGTACATGGATAGGACAGGTCTGGAGGGATATGGACCAAAGCGGGCAGGTGAGGTTAGTGTAGCTGGGACATGTTGGCCGGTGTGGGCAAGTTGTGCTGAAGGGCCTGTTTCTACACTGTTTCACTCAATAACACTATGACTCTACCATGCACAGTGGTGTGCAAATACATCGTGTCATGGTTCTTACATCTGTTGATCAAAGGTTGAGGTTGTTTGGTTTATTAATTCTTCCCTCAGGCTTCAATGTCATCTCGCTCTCCAATGCAGTTTACACTTTGACAATTGCTTTTATTTAGTTCAATCCAGATTTCTCAGAAATGCATTCCTGCGCGTGGAATATGTGTCTAAATTGTCCAAATCTGATTGCGGCGGCTGCTTGAAGAGACAGATAACTATCATCATTTGATTAATACTTTCCAAGCTCATTCGAGGCAGTTGTTTTTGCTTTCCCTTTGTGCGATCCTCCTTGACTGGATGTTATAATTTGGGAGTGAAGGTTAATAATGTCTGACGGAAATACAAGGAATTGCTGGAGATGCTGGAATTCAATGATTCAATTATTCAATTCGATGATACTTTATTATCATTGTGGGTATGAAATATTATTATCATTTTCATTGGAATCTAGTGGGACTAGTGTAGAGTCATGGAGTCATACAGCGTGGAAATAGGCCCTTCTGCCCATCTTGCCCACATCGACCAAGTTGTCCCATCTACACTAGTCCCACCTGCCTGCGTTTGGCCCATATCCCTTCAAACCTATCCTATCCACATGCCTGTCTAAATATTTCTTAACATTGCAATAGTACCTGCCTCAACGACCTCCTCTGGCTGCTTTCTCCATACACCCACCACCCTTCGTGTAAATAAGTTGCTCCTCAGGTTCCTATTAAAACTTTCCCCCCTCACAAACCTATGAACTCCGGTTCTCGATTCCCCTGCTCCGGGTAAAAGACTGCATTTACCCTTTCTTTCCTCTCATGATCGTACAGAATGGGAATGTTGTTCGATGTGGGGAAGTTGGGATGATGGGCCTGTTTCCAAGCTGCATAGCTAAGACTGTTTAGTAGCCTGATAACAGAGTCACTGTGATTGAAACAGCACCAGCAATATGAGGTGCTTGATTCTACAGCCTAGAATTAGTTCCCTGGTCTAAATGTTTCCAAATACACAGGACAAGATGTTAGAAATCCAAAGTGCCAAATGTCAACTTGCTCCCGGTAGTGATGAGAGGCTTATGCACTCACCTATTCTCCTCCGATGTTGAGAAAGGCTAGGCAGACACGTCATTGGGGTTATCAAGTGGGCACCTACTTTCATCGACGTTTCGCTGATTGGACCCACGACGTCTCCAGTAGGCTCAGCAGTGCATTCTGGCGTCCCAGAACCACCCCCCTCTGCATCTGCCTAGCCGGCCTATTTGGGAGACCAGATGGGTTCTTTCCTCTTCAGCCAGAGCCACTGGCTACTCCGCTCTGCCACCTGTGATGTTTCCTTGATAGCCTGGCGTAGGGCTTGTCCGCTGAAGAACTAAATGTGTTTTAAAATTCTGTCAGCTGCCAAACGCAGGTTCTGTGAAAAGAATTTTGGAGAACGTACAGATATAGCTATGTGGTATACTTAGCACTACTGACTGAGAATAAATTCCTAGGCAGAATACATAGTTCCACTTACAAGGTGCTGCACAAAGAAGTCTTGTTGCCCTGATGGGGTAATGCCATGTAACCGGCAAGCTTCACTCTAATAATCATGAAACGTTTGTTACGCTGAACACCTAAGTTCAGTCCGCCTTCGCCTACGCAAGCTCCCAGTTGCCAAACATTTTAACTCCCCTTCCCATTCCCACACTGACCTTTCTGTCCTGGGCCTCCTTCATTGTCAGAGTGAGGTCACACGCAAATTGGAGGAACAGCACCTCATATTTCGCTTGGGCAGTTTACAACCCAGCGGCATGAGTATTGATTTCTCTAACTTCAAATAACCCTTACATCCCCTCTCTCTCTCTCTCCATCCCTTCCCCATCCTAGTCCTCTTGCTAATTTCACCATTTGTCCCCAGCCAACAATCCACCTTTTCTGTGTCATCGATGCAGGCTCTGCTTTGTTCTGTACCTTCCCATACCTCTAGTTTCCCTCTCCCCTGACTCTCAGTCTAATGAAGTGTCTCGACTCGAAACGTCACCTATTTCCTTTCTCCAGAGATGCTGCCTGACCCGCTGAGTTACCTCAGCATTTTTTGTCTATTGTTTCTTAGAAGATGGATTGAATTGAGTTCATGGCCAATAACAAAAGGAGACCATTCAGCCCTTCAAGGCCAATGTTTTGACATTTTAGGTTGGGATCTTTTTCATATCCTTCCCAACCTGAAATTCACCTGTCCATTTCCCTCCACGGATGCTGCCTGACCCGCTGACTTCCCCCAGCACTTTGCGTTTTGCTCAAGACTCCAACATCCGTGGTTCCTCGCGTCTCCCATTCAAAATAAATTCCTTTGTCGTACAAAAAACCCCAGGAGTATTTAGAGAGACATTTTAAAGAGTTGGTACAAACTCAATGGAACTTGTGAATTGTATCATTCCCTGTGTGTGTGTTGAAGATAGATACCTATATTAGAGATGTGTACGAAGGAACTGCAGATGCTGGTTTAATAATAATAATAATAATAATGTATTTTATTTATATAGCGCTTTTCATATACTCAAAGACGCTTTACAGAGATTTAGAGAACATAGGGAAATGAATAAATAGATAAATAAGTAAATAAATAAACGAACAGAGAAAGGAGACAGAAGGTGAGGTGACCTTCAGTGGTTGAAGGCAGTACTGAACAGGTGAGACTTCAGCGATGTTTTGAATGTGGTGAGTGTGGAGGAGTCTCTAACGGTTTGGGGTAGTGAGTTCCATAGGGTGGGAGCAGCGATGGAGAAAGCCCTGTCCCCCCAGGATCTGAGTTTGGTCCGGATGTGGGGGGATAGGAGATTGGCAGCAGCAGAGCGGAGGGTGCAGGTGGGAGTGTGCCTGTGGAGGAGGTCGGTCAGGTAGGATGGGGCCAGGTTATGGAGGGCTTTGTAGGTTATGAGGAGGATTTTGTACTGGATTCTCTGGGGGATGGGGAGCCAGTGGAGTTTATAAAGGACGGGGGTGATATGGTCACGGATCGGGGTGTGGGTGAGTAGACGGGCAGCGGAGTTTTGAATGTATTGAAGTTTACTGATGATTTTTGAGGGTGCGCCATAGAGGAGGCTGTTGCAGTAGTCCAGACGGGAGGTGATGAAGGCGTGGATGAGGTTTACATTAAAGAGGAAGTAGATTGCCGTAAAGAGGAAGGAGATTGGACTTTATTGCCTTCCATCACAGTGAGGAACGTGGGGAATCCGCTGTGGTGGATGTTTATGTTAACTTTTATGTAGTTGTGTGTCTTGGTGCTTTTGTTTTAGCATGGCTGTATGGTAATTTGAATTTCACTGTACCTTGATTGGTACATGTGACAATAAACTGACCTTGAAACCCTTGAAAACCTTGAAACATTGAAGATAGACGCAAAAAGCTAGAGTAACTCAGCGGGACAGGCAGCATCACTGGATAGAAGGAATAGGTGATGTTTTGAGTCTGCCTACCTATATCAGAGATTTGTTTAAAGACGGCAAGAATTGTGGATGTAGAAATTTTTGTAATGTCTCCTGTTTTAGTTTAGAGAGATTCAAATATAGCGTGGAAACAGGACCTTTGGCCCACCGAGTCCACGCTGACCATCGATCACCTGTTCACATCAGTACCATGTTATCCCACTTTCACATCCACTCCATGTACACTGGGGGCAATTTTACACAGGCCAATTAACCTACAAGCCCGCATGTCTTTGGAGTGTGGGAGGAAACCAGAGTTCTCAGAGGAAACCCACGTGGCCACAGGGAGAAGGTGCAAACTCCACACAGACAGCACCCGAGGTCAGGATCGAACCCGGGTCTCTGGCAGCTCTACCTGCTGTGCCAATGTGTTTTGCTTAAGGTTGCAGCATCTGCAATTTCTTGGCACTCCAAGGCCAAATTCTTTACGGGATTAACAAAGATTGAATTCTGCACCAGATAAGTGAAAGATTTCATAGTGTACTTTGTCAGTAATTTCTCATTTTTTGTCAATCCCTGCTGAAAGTCATAAAATGGAACCTCCAGGAAAGCAGTTGATTCCCATTGTGGCATTTAAGTTTGTTGAATAAATCTCTCTAACCTGACCTTGTGCAGAAGGCAATCAATATGAAATACACAGATTTCTCACGAGACACAAGGGACTGCAGATACTGGAATCCCGATTAAAACACAAAGTGCCGGAAGAACTCAGTGGGTCAGGCAGGGAATTGTCAGAGAGCATTTCTGGTCAGTTCCGATCCAGTCATCCGCAGATGCTGCCTGACCTGCTGAGTTTCTCCAGTTCTCTGTGTTTTTCTCTTCGAGCTAGGATGGGGCAGCACACATGGTGAAAAAGTCTTTAACCAGAAACAATAACTTGGTTTCTCTCTCCATCGATGCTGCCTGACCTGCTGATTAAAGACCTCTTCATTGTACACTGCCCAGTCCCAGCTCCATGAGCAAAACACAAAGTGGTGGAGTAACTCGGCAGGTCAAGCAGCATCTGTGCAAGAATGGACAGGTGACGTTTTGGATTGGTTGACGCTTCTCCGGACGCGATCCGAAACACCACCTATCCATTTCTCAAGAGATACAAGGAACTGCAGGAAACTGGAATCTCGAGTAAAGCACAAAGTGCGCAGGAGGATGAGGGGCAATCTTATAGAGAACATAGGTTTAAGGTAAGAGGGGAAAGATTTAATAGGAACCTGAGGGGCAACTTTCTTACACAAAGTATGGTGGGTAACTGGAACGAGCTGTGAAAGGAGGCAGTTGAGGCAGATACTATCACAATGTTTAAAAAACAGTTGGACAGGTATATGGATAGGATAGGTTTAGAGGGATATGGGCCAAATGCAGGCAAGTGGGACTCATGTAGATGGTGCATGTTGATCGGTGTGGGGAGGTTGGGCCAAAGGGCTTGTTTCCACGCTGTATGCCTCTATGACACTATGACTCCTCCAGAGATGCTGCCTGACCCGTTGAGTTATTCCAGCACTTTGTGTTCTATCATCTGCAGTTCATTGTGTCTCCTCCAAACCTTTCCTGTCCACATTCCTTTTATCATTCTCGACTCGTTTTTCTTAAAAACTTTAATGATGGAATTGGCACGTAGAAACAAGGAACTGCAGATGTTGGTTTACCCAAAGGAAAGACACAAAGTACTGGAGTAACTCAGCAGGTCAGGCAGCATCCCTGGAGAACATAGATAGATGATGTTTCAGGTCGGAACCCTTCTTCAGACTGATTCCGTATTTGTTGCTGTCGTTAACTAGGTTAATTCCCGGAATGGCGGGACTGTCGTATGTTGAAAGGCTGGAGCAATTTGGCTTGCATACACTGGAATTTAGAAGGATGAGGGGGGATCTTATTGAAACATATAAGATAATTAGGGGATTGGACACATTAGAGGCAGGAAGCATGTTCCCAATGTTGGGGGAGTCCAGAACAAGGGGCCACAGTTTAAGAATAAGGGGTAGGCCATTTAGAACGGAGATGAGGAAGAGCTTTTTCAGTCAGAGAGTGGTGAAGGTGTGGAATTCTCTGCCTCAGAAGGCAGTGGAGGCCAGTTCGTTGGATGCTTTCAAGAGAGAGCTGGATAGAGCTCTTAAGGATAGCGGAGTGAGGGGGTATGGGGAGAAGGCAGGAACGGGGTACTGATTGAGAGTGATCAGCCATGATCGCATTGAATGGCGGTGCTGGCTCGAAGGGCTGAATGGCCTACTCCTGCACCTATTGTCTATTGTCTAATGTCTATTGTTCCTCCAGTGTTTTGTGCTTCTCCTTGGAATTTGTACTTGTTTTGTTGCGTTGTCATGAATTGTGTTTTCATAATCTGATGTTGGGTTTAGAGATAAAGCATGGGAACAGGCCCTTCAGCACTGAGTCTGCACTGACCAGCAATCTCCATACGCTAGCACTATCCGACACTCTAGAGACACTTTTATAATTTTACCGAAGCCAATTATCTTTCAAATCTGCAAATCTTTGGAATGTGGGAGGAAACCGGAGCACCCGAAGAAAACCCACGTGGTCACAGGGAGAACGTAAAACTCCGTACAGATAGCACCCGTAGTCAGGATCGAACCCGGGTCTCTGGTACTGTAAGGCAGTAACTTTACCGCTGCGCCACCAAGCACCTGGTGTTGGGTTCTTTGTAATTTGTTCTTGGTTCTTTGTTTTTCCCCCTCCCTTTTATTTGTTGAAATCATCTGTGAAAAGAAAGGGAAAAACTTAATGAAGGCTGAAATTTTCGAAGGAGGCTCTCGAGTTGGGCTGTGCAGTTGCACACATCTGGGTTCAAAGGGTCAATTTTGGTGTACTTTATGATGATGTGCTATTAATGCACTATTAGGTAAGAACCGAGACATGACCACAACAGTAGGCAGATGGTAAATGAGTTGGTATTGTGTCCTTAATGATACATATTAAAGCAGGTTTAACCACTTTAGCTCTGCTGACTGATTGGATTCTTCCATTAAGAAGCAGCATAGACCAAACGACAACAGCTGCGGAAAACCATTAATTGTTGGATCAGGCTGTCAGGTTGCTGTTTGTTTCGGGAGATTTGCTTCCTCGCTACCAGACTCATCGAATGTACCACCTTGCAATTAAATGCTCAGTTTAATTTTCAGTTTGCCGTAAAAGAACACTTTTGCACAGTGCAGCAATTTTAAAGAATAGCATCGGCCAAGACCTGAAAATGGCTCCTTACTTCATATTAACCCTTCGATGACATGTTTGCTACTTTAGTTTGGAGACACAGCTTGGCAACAGGCCCGTAGATAGACATAACGTGCTGAAGTAACTCAGCGAGTGAGGCGGCATCTCTGGAGAAAATGGACGGGTGACATTTCGGGCTGTGACCCAAACAGGCCCTTTGGCCCACCAAATAAACCTACAAACCCGCACATCTTTGGGATGCAGGTGAAAACCGGAACACCTGGAGGAAGCCCACACAGTCATAGGGAGAACGTATAAACTCCACGCAGACCGCACCCGAGGTCAGGATCGAACCCTGGTCTCTGACACTGCGAGGCTGCAGCACCACCAACTCGTGCCACTGTGCTGCCATCATGTTCTGTGTTGATACATTTAATATGGTATAAAACAGAATCTATTAAAACATTTTTTTAAATGTTTTCTCCAGGGTGGAAATGTTAAGGACTGGAGGGCACAGCTTTAAGGTGAGGGGGGCAAAGTTTAAAGGAGATTTGCAGGGCAAGTTTTTTTTACACAGAGAAAGTTGAGGGTCTGGAACGAGCTGCCACAAAATGGTGGTGGAGGCACATACGATGATGGCGTTTAAGAGACTTTAAATAGGCACATGGGATACAGAGAATGGAGGGATATAGATTATCCGCAGACATAATTAATAATAAGATTAGTTTAAGTTGGCGTCTTGTTTCATGGCTACTGTCTGGCCCTCTACCTCATTGGAGACATTCAGACTTTTATCTTTACTGGACTTTGCCTTGCACTAAATGTTATTCCCTTTATCCTGCATCTGTACACTGTGGATGACTTGCTTGTAATCATGTACAGTCTTTTTGAGGACTGGATAACACGCAACAAAAAAACTTTTCACTTTACTTTGGTATACAAGACATTAAACTAACCTAACCTAAATGAAGCAGAACTAAACCTGCTGAGTATTCCCAGCACTTTCAGTTTTATTTTGGATTTCCTTCGTAGACAGTATTATTCTTCTAATATATGAGCGGAAGTAAACTTACGAGTAAGCATATGTACATAATTACATTCTTTTCTTTTTGTCACCTATTTCTAATGGCACATTTGTGGTTAACAGTGTTTTTTGTTTTGCTTAATTATTAACATTTTGGATTATTATAACATGTCAGAGTAAGACAACTGCTACTCCATAACTCCTGATGTAACAGATTCCGATCAATCACTTATTGGAATTAAAAGCTGCAGCAAAAGTAGGTTTGAAATAAATTGTTCATTGCAACTGAATTTCCAATGTAGAAAGTTGAGATTTTTGTAAATTTCCAAACACATTTTTACATTTCATTAATCACCCCCTGAATAAACAGCAGTGATTATGCAAAAAAAATAAATTAATTGGCTGTAAAGCACTTTGGGACAATATAAAATCGTTGAATGAACAGAGCTATTTTTCAAAAGGAACTCTGGGATTAACTTCTCATCTTATTGCCTTGGGAAAGCAGTCAAGTGAAGATTGTTTAATTGTTACATGTACCGACAATGGAACAATGAAATTCTTATTTGTTGCAGCTTAACACAATAACATACAGATAATATATATTAATCAAAACTACAAAATATTATTAACTGTAAGTCAAGAGTGTTTTATTGTCATATATCCCAGACAGAACAATGAAATTCTTACTTGCAGCAGCACCACAGAATATGTAAACATAGTACTATGTAACAATATAATAAACGAGAGTAAAAAGTTCAGTGTATATATATATATATATATACACACACACATCCATACACAGAAAAAGAAATAAACAAACAATACTAATGCAAAATCACAAAAGCAATGCTCCCACGTCTATTGTAATTCAGAGTTCATTTGGAGGTTGTGGTATATCATAGCCTGATGGCTGTAGGGAAAAAGCTGTTCCTGAACCAGGATGTTACAAATTTCAGGGTCGTATAACTTCTTCCCGATGGAAGAAGTGAAATAAGAGCGTGGCCAGGATGGCGTGGGTCTCTGATGATGTTGGCTGCCTTTAACTATGCTAGGTAACCACAATAGTACAAAAAAATAAAGTCTGTAGTGCAAAGACACAATCCACGGAAGGTGTTGAGCATAGTGTTGTGGACTGTTCAAGAGGCTGATGGTGTTGACATAATTAAGGACCATTTTCACCTTGGTCATTCCCTCTTCTCCCCTCTCCTGTCATGCAGATCTTAAAATCATGTGGCATAGAATTCAGGTACAGCTTCTTTCCTGCTGTTATCAGGCAACTGCATGGTTCTCTCATGAGCTAGGGTGTGCACCAACCCTTGCAGTTTTGTTTAATCCGCACATAGGTTTAAGATGAGGCGGGAAAGATTTAATATGAACCTGAGGGATAACTTTTTCACATAAAGGGTGATGGGTGTATGGAACGAGTTGCCTAGGAGGTAGTTAAAGAAGTCTGAAGAAGGGTCTCGACCCGAAACGTCACCCATTCCTTCTCTCCCGAGATGCTGCCTGACCTGCTGAGTTACTCCAGCATTTTGTGAATAAATAGGAGGTAGTTAAGGCAGGTACTATTGCAATGTCTGAGAAACATTTAGACAGGTACATGGATAGGACAGGTTTAGAGGAATACTAGACTGAGGTGGACCCATTGGGTCCAAATCTATCCTGCGGGCCTCTTCTGGGGCAACCCTCCCTCGACTGACCCTCCCCCCCCATTCACCCACTCAATCCCCCCTCAACCTCCCTTATGCCCCCCTCCTCCTCCCTCACCCACTCCATCCCCCTTCATCGCCCCCCCACCCACTCCATCCCCCCCTCAACCCCCCTTGAAAC
Source organism: Rhinoraja longicauda (assembly GCF_053455715.1). Classification (NCBI taxonomy): domain Eukaryota; kingdom Metazoa; phylum Chordata; class Chondrichthyes; order Rajiformes; family Arhynchobatidae; genus Rhinoraja; species Rhinoraja longicauda. Next base: position 97,241,603 of record NC_135953.1, read on the forward strand.
TCCCCAAAACCTCTCCTCCATTGGTCTAGTGCCCTACCCTCCCCCACTCCCCCCCACCCCACTCTCCCCTTCCCTCCCCCCACCCCCATTCCCCTCTCCCATCCCCCCCTCCCCCCAACTCTACTCCCCCCTCTCCCCATTTCCCCCACACCTTCTCACTCCCCCCAAACCCCTATTCCCCCCTCCTCCCCACCCCCACCCCCACCCCAGAAAGTTTGTACGTTCTCCCTGTGACCACGTTGGTTTTCTCTGGGTGCTTTGGTTTCCTTCCACACTCCAAAGCCATGCAGGTTTATTGACTTTGGTAAAACAAATTGTAAATTGTCCCTTGTGTGTAGGATAGTGCTAGTGTGCGGGGTAAACACTGGTCGGCGTGGACTCAGTGGGCCGAAAGGCTGTTTCCGCTCTGTGTCTCTAAAGTCTGGAGTCTAATCCATAGTTTCAAAAAGTCAATAAATGAAGAAGATTTCATGATTAATAACCTTTCTCTGGAACAAATGTATTTCAGAATCATGAAGTTTTTTTCCTGTTTATAAATTTTCCAAAATAAATAATTGTGACTCTAATGAACCAATTGGTTTAACTTCAAATAATCAAATTAAAACCTTGCCGAAAGGCTGATTGGAACCAATATTTATAGATGGAGACTTACACTATCAATGTTGTTTTACTCTAAAGTCCTTGCCAATATTTATCCCTTAATCAATAACACTAAAACAGATTATTGGATCACGACTAACTTGCAGGAACTTCCTGTGGCTGCTGTGTTTCCTGTAACTTGAGGTTTAGGTTTAGGCCGTGGTGCAACAAGATCGTCAGAGGCCTGGATAAAAATAAACGCTCTCAATTTTTTCCTCAGGGTAGAGGATTCTGAAGTTATACAAGATAGGTTTAGGATGAGGGGAGAGGGACCTCAGGGGCAACTTTTTCACTGGCATGTTAGTCCTTATCTGGAACAAGTTGCCAGTGGAAGCTATAGAAGCGGATACATTTACAATTTTTAACAGATAATTTGGACAGATATATGGATAGGAAGTGGGCTATGGGCTAAAGGCAGGTACATGGGAATTGCCCAGTGTGCCAACTTGGCCAGCATTGGCAAGGGCTGAATGGCCTGTTTATATGCTGTACAAATCTCCGATTCTATGAATCTCAACGTACCACTTCCCAAGATGGGGATAGGACAGACAAGGGATGTAAAGGGCAGCCAGGAGATACCTTGATGTTGTCAAGTTGGAAAGGGTGTAGAGAAGATATATGAGGATGTTGCCAGGACTCGAGGGCCTGAGTTATAGGTAAAGGGTTGGGCAGGCTGGGACTTTATTATTTGCAGTGCAGGGAGATGAGGGGTGATCTTATAGAAAAGTGTATAAGACCATGAGAGTAATAGATAGGGTGAATGCCCAGAGTCTTTTTACCCAGAGTAGGGGAATTAAGAACCAAGGAACATAGGTTTAAGGTGAGAGGGGAAAGATTTAATAGGAACCTGAGGGCAATGTTTTTTATACAAAGGTAAGTATTTGGAACGAGCTGCCAGAGGAGGTAGTTATGGGAGGTACTATTGCAACGTTTACAAACATTTAGACGGGTACATGGATAGGGTTGGTTTAGAGGGAAAAGGGCCAAATGCAGGCAGGTGGGACGAGTGTAGATGGGGCATGTTGGTCGGCCTGGGCAAGTTGGGACGAATAGCCTGATTCCACTAAGTATGACTCTATGATTGTGCGCAATGTAAAGAGAGTTTGAAAAGAGGGACAGTGTAAAACACCAGGGCTGGGCTGGAATGGCAGAATAAGAGTTAGAAGAAAATAAAAGCGGCCTGAGATGAAAGGAGCAGATGGGAAACATGGTGGTCTGGGAAACAGCCTGAATTGTGTTGTAGCTCAAAGCGCTGAGGTTTCAGTGAAGCAGTGAACATTTGCCAGATGCAAAAAAGAATAGTTGCTGTCAAGCAGACCACAGTCGACACTCAAGCTAGCTCTTGTGGGGCCTCAGCTTGAAGCAACAAAGCCTCCCAGACCAATTGAGAACATTCAGGACTGTTGGTGCAAAGGTTTGGATGATGCAGCTCCACAGTAAACGGAACAAAAGTATATTAGCAGCATGCGCTTTTGTGTTTGCAAAGAAACCAGCTTTTGATTATAATTTGTGATGGGGAGTAGGGAACTGGTGGAGAAACAGACAAACGCAGAAGGATGGCAAATGTGACCATTAATTATGGCAGGGGAGAGAAAGAGTGAGAAAGAGAGAGAGAAAGAGAAAGAAAGTAAGATAGACAGAGAGAGAGAGAGAGAGAGAGAGAGAGAGAGAGAGAGAGAGAGAGAGAGAGAGAGAGTGAGAGAAAGAGAGAGAGAGTGAGAGAGAGAAAGAGTGTGAGAGAGATATATAGTGAAAGATGCAAAGCCAGAATGCCTTGAAAAGAATAATAAGATTGTCGAAAATCAGCAAGGTTGTATGACAGGAAATCATCAAGTCATAGAGTCGTGCAGCACAGAAACAGGCCCATCGGCCCAATTCATCTATGCCAACCAAGATATCCCATCTAAGCTAGTCCCATTTACCCATGTTTGACCCATTTGGCCCTCTAAACCTTTCCCATGCATGCACCCGTTCAAGTGCCTTTTAAATGTTGTTATAGCACCTGCCTCAACAACCTCCTCTGGCAGCTCATTCTGTATACCCATTATCCGCTTTGTGAAAAGGTTCTTATCAAATCTTTCCCCTCTCATCTTAAACTGTCTTCTGATTTTTAATACCCCTACTCTGAGAAGACTCTGCGCATTCATCCTATTAATTCACCCCCATGATTTTATGTACCCCTATAGTTTCGCTTAATTCAATTTAGTTTTTTGTCATGCGTACTGAGGTATGCTGAAAAGCTTTTTTTGCGTGCTAACCAGTCAGCGGAAAAACAATACATGATCACAATCGAGCCATTCACAGTATACAGATACAAGATAAAGGTAATAACGTGAATAACATGGAGTGCAAGATAAAGTCCAGTAAAGTCCGATTAATGATAGTCCCAGGGTCTCTGATGAGGTAGATAGTAGCTCAGAACTGCTCTCTAGTTGTTGGTAGGTCAGTTCAGTTGCCTGAAAACAGCTGGGAAGAAACTGTCCCTGAATCTGGAAAGTTTACATTTGGCTTGGTGGATAGTGCTATTCATGGGGTGATTGCTGGTGGGCGCGGACTAGGTGGGCTGAAGGGCCTGTTTCCGCGCTATATCTCGAAAATCTATAGTCTCAAGACTGTAGTTCGGAGGGCAACCTCCAGGTGATGGCGTCCCCTATGCTTGTACTGCCCTCGTCCTTCTAGTTGGCAGAGGTGGGAGATTCAGTGATGTTAATGCCATTGAATGTTAGGGAGTGATGGGTTGATTTTCTCTGTAACAAATGACACACCACTCTCTGACCAAATGAACATAATGCACGGATATTTCCCTAGTGCCTTTTGCCTACCTATTTCCCAAATTTCTTACCCCAAAACATTTTCCATGAATTAGCAAGGCGTGTCGTATGTTAGCCTTCATGGGTTGGTTCATTGAGCATAAGAGTCAAGACGTCATGATGCAGCTTTACAGCTTCACCTACATTTGGAGTACTGCATACAATTCTGCTCGCCGCATTACTGGAAGCATGTGGAGGGTTTGGAGAGGGTGCAGAAGAGGTTTAGCAGAATGATGCCTGGTTTAAATGGTATTAGCTATAAGGAGAGGTTGGACAGATTTGGGTTGTTTTCTCTGGAGTACTGGACTGGAGGTTGACGGGAGACCTGATAGATGTATATAAATTATAAGAGGCAAAGATAGGGTAGACAGTCAGAGCCTTTTTCTCAGGGTGGAAATATCAAATATTAGAGGGCATAGTTATAATATCAGAGGGGCAAAGTTCAAAGGAGATGCGCAGGGCAAGTTTTTTTACATAAGGTGGTTGGTGCCTGGAATCTGCTGCCAGAGTTAGTGATGGAGGCAGATACGATAGTGGCGTTTAAGGAGATTTTAGACGGGCACATGTATATGCAGTGAATGGAGGGATATGGATTATGTGCAGGCAGATAAGTGTTGGTTTTGGTATCATGTTCAACACAGGTATTGTGGGCTGAAGGGCCTGTTCCTGCTCTAGTTTTCTATGTTCTGTGTTCTAATTTCCAAAATTTCATTTAGAGTCTTTGAGTCAAACGCCACGGAAAGAGGCCCTTCGGCCCAACTCGTCCATGTCGACCATGATGCCCCATCCAAGCTAGTCCTTGCCAAAACATTTTCCAGGAATTTGCAAGGAGTCTAAAGAAGGGTTCTGTCCTGAAATGTCATCTATTCCTTTTCTCCCAAGATGCTGAGTTACTCCAGCACTTTGTGTCTATCTTCGGTATAAACAAGCAACTGCAGTGCCATCCTACACAGAATGGCTGTATTTGTTAGGTTCACCTCCTTATTTAAGGAATCTGGTTGTGTCCAAATTGGCTGCTGCTTTTCCCATTGTTGCAACAGTGACAACACTTTAGAAGAACTTGATTGGGTCTAAACTGCTGTGGGATATGGGGCTATGAAAATCCCAAGTCTCTTGATCGTTTACCTGCTAATACTTTTGTACTTGCCTCCATTATGTACCGCTTCAACAGACCGTTTGATTTCACTTCACAGTCTGAAGATTTAGTAGATGACTGAGTATTCTTTGGTTCATCAATAAATCTTTTACTGGGCAGTAAAAAGCAAATTTATTTTCAAAGCTGCAAGACTAATTAAATTGCATCTAATCAAATGATAAAATAACTCTTTTGATTTAGAAGCTCAGAGTATGTTTCACTACTCTGATAGTGGTGATACTTAAAGATAAACTTCCCCTCTCTAGAGAAAACGACCTCACTTGTTCATCCAACTAAACTCTAAACCTATCCTATCCATGTATCTGTTTAAATGGCTCTTAAATATTGTGATGGTACCTACCTCAACTACCCCCTCCAGCAGCTCGTTCCATACACCCAGCACCCTTTGTGTGAAAAAGTTGCCCCCAAGATTCATAGAAACATAGAAACATAGAAAATAGGTGCAGGAGTGGGCCATTTGGCCCTTCGAGCCTGCACCGCCATTCAATATGATCATAGCTGATTTAATTCCCATTAAATCATTCCCCCCTCACCTTAAACCAATGTCCTCCGGTTCTCCATTCGCCTACTCTGGGTAATAGTATGTGCATTTACCCTATCTATTCCTCTCATAGTCCTATACACCTCTAAAGATCACCCCTCATCCTCCCGCGCTCCAAGGAATAAAGTCGTTGTCTGCTCAACTTCTCTCTTTACGTCAGGCCCTCGAGTCCTGGCAACATCCTCGTAAATCTTCTCTGTACCCTTTCCAGCTTGACAACATCTTTCCTATAACATGGTGACCAAAACTGAACACAATACTCTAAATGTGGCCTCAACAATATCTTGTATCATGGCCACCCAACTTCTATACTGAAGGCCAATGTGCCGAAAGACTTCTTGACCTCACTTTCATGTAACCATATACCTGCACTCCAAGATCCCTCTGTTATGAGGATATGATGACGTTCCACATAAGTTGAGGAAACAATATATTTCCCATCTCAGGGGGTAACTTGGAGATGCTATTTGGTTCACCATGGTATGGAGCTAGATTAATGTAAGTAGATTTTGAATCATTGTGTCTTGATGATTTGACATCATTAAAATAAATTAACCCTTCCAAAACACCCTTTGCAGAATCGCATTCATATCACAACTCTGTGAACAAATCATATTTGAAAATAACAGCAGTAGGTAAATTATCAATCATTAATTTGTTAGGGTTCTTTTAATTTAAATCCAACTGCTCATAATTACAGAGTTCATGTTATTAATCTTCATCACTTGAGTGCCTGAGCGAAAGGGAGAGGTTGGGCAAGCCGGAATGAGCGATGATCTTACAGAGTTGTAACAAATCATGAGGGGAATAGATTGGGTGAATGCTCAGTTTTTCCCAGGGTAGGTGAATCAAGAATTAAGAATCAAGTTGGGTCGGGCCCATTCTTCAGACTGATTGTAGTAAAGGGCAGAAAGCTGGAAAAGAGAATATTGCCAGGACTTTAATGAGGATGTTTACAGGACTCGAGGGCCTAAGCTATAGGGAGAGGTTGAGCAGACTAGGACTCTTTCTTTTCAGTTCCACCCAACACATTACACACCAGGAGAACAAGGGGTGATCTTATGGAGGTCTATAAGACCATGAGAGGAATAGATCGGGTAGACGCACAGAATCTCTTGTCCAGAGAAATCGAGAACCTGAGGACACAGGTTTAAGGTGAAGGGGGAAAGGTTTAATAGGAATCTTTGGGGCAACCTTGGCTCACAAAGGGTGGTGGGTGTATGGAACAAGCTGCCGGAGGAGGCAGTTGAGGCAGGGGCTATTGCAATGTTTATGAAACAATTAAACAGGTACATGGATAAGACAGGTCTTGAGGGATATGGGTCAAGTGCAAGCAGGTGGGAGTAGTGTAAATGGGGCATGTTCGTCGGTGTGGGAAAATTGGGATATATGACTCTGTGACTCTCTGACTCTGTGACCCACTTAAATTTGAAGGTCAATGTTCATATCATTGGGCTGTAACCTATCCAAGGCGAATATGAGGTGCTGTTCATATAAACTATTATGGACAAAGTGAGAAATGGCAAGGTGGATAGGTGGATAGATTGGGGCAGTTCAGAAGCACAGCGGATCTGGGTTCGATCCTGACCACGGGAGATGTTTGTACAGAGTTTGCACGTTCTTCCTGTGACCTTGTGGGTTTCCTCTGGGTGCTCCGGTTTACTCTCACACTCCAAAGACGTGCGGGTTTGTAGGTTAATTGGCTTCTGTAAATTGTCCGTAGTGTGTAGGACAGTACTACTGTACGGGGAGATCGATGCTCTGCGCTGACTCGGTGGGCCGATGTGCCTGTTTCCACGCCGTATCTCTAAACTAAACTAAAGATTGGTGATATGCTTCTTGAGAGACAAGGAAAGAAATGACCAGTCTTGCGTTCAGCTCACATACTAATAATCACAGCAGCTTTTGTGCTTGTACTATTACAAGCTGGCTGTAGATCCTCTTCGTACTCCAACACAATAAGATTCCTCAACGTAATTGTGGTGATAATATCACAACCGTTAGTTCTTCAATGTCATCACAAATTGGTGATCATGGACACAATGGCAGTCACTAAATTATCAGTAGGTAAATATAAAAAGAAAGATCCCCTGTAGCAATATCATGCACAGTAATCTAATTTGGTGTTCAAATGATCTATCTGCCTCTTTGGCTGCACCACAATTTGTTGCAGACATGAAACAACCTTTAAAAGTCCAAACTGAAGCCTGTTCTCAGCCAGTACAATCAATCTACAAATTCTCTACCAAAGCATACTCAGAGTCATAGATAGACACAAAATGCTGGAGTAACTCAGCGGATCAGGCAGCATCTCTGGAGAAAAAGGATAGGTGATGTTTTGGGTCGGGACCTTTCTTCAGACTCATGACTGGTACTATCACAACGTTTAAGAAACATTTAGACAGGTACATGAATAGGGTAGGTTCAGAGGGATTTGGTCCAAAAGCAGGCAGATGGGACTAGTGTAGATGGGACATGTTGGTCGGCGTGGGCAAGTTGGGCTGAAAGGCCTGTTTCCACGCTGTAGGACTCTATGACTCTCTATGATTCTATAACCTGAAACGTCACCATCTGTTTTCTCCAGAGATGACCCTGACCCACTGATTTACTCCAGCACTTTGTGTCTATCTTTGGTATAAACCCATCATGTGCAGTTCCTTGTTTCTATATTTAGATTATTTAGAGTTTTGCTCCTTTCTCTGCAAAACTTTACAACTGTACACAAACACAGACCTAAACACAAATTCATCTGACTGGCAGAAATATGTATTATACAGGGTAACTGTCCGGACTTGCTATATATTGTATGATCGATAAATGAGAGATTCACTGATATTATAACGTTATAGATCCGTAAAAATACAGCATGGAGACAGACTCTTCGGACCACCTTGTCCATGCCGACAAAGTTACATATTGGGATGGTCCCATTTGTTTGCATTTGGTCCATATCCCCCCATCCAATCCACTCTCATTGAGCATGGCAACTCTAAAGTGGTTATGGAGGAGCATGGAGGGAACGGGAGTTAACAATTTAGGCATTTATTTTGGTTTTCTTTGGTTTATGTACCGAGACACAGTGATAAATTTTGTTTGCATGCTATCCAGTCAAATCACACTAGAGATTATTTCAATTAGGCCACATACAAGAGCAACAGTTAGTGAGTGCAAAGGGAAAAATACCAGAGTACAGAATACTGTGTTACAGTGTCATAGCTTTATAGTTACACAGATAAAGTCCAAGGTCTGCACTGAGGTAAGTTGGATGATCGGGACTCCACCCGATCTTATGAGAGGACAATAGGTTTAAGGTGAGGGTGGAAAGATTTAATAGGAATCTGAGGAGCAACCTTTTCCCACAAAGGGTAAAAATGAGGTGCTGGAAGAGGTAGTTGAAGGAGGTACTATCATAATGTTTAAAAAAACCTTTACACAGGTACATGGATAGGGTAGGTTTAGAGGGATATGGGCCAAAAGTAGGGAGGTGCGACTAGTGTAGATGGGGCACGTTGGTCGCTATGGGTAGGTTGGGCCAAAGGGCCTGTTTCCACACTGCATGACTCTATGACTGTTCATGAATCTGATAACATTAATATAACTGTCTATTAAAACATTATTAATATATCTTATCATTATTATATGGCCTTTTTACGATTAGGAATAATAGTAAAGCAATTAATATCATACCCTGGCAAATGTGGTAACTGGACTATTGGAGGTCCATTTTTATTTACCACGTTAGACATGGAGAGAACTTGGGCTCAGCAATTGGTCACCATTCTTTCTTTTTGTCAACATACAGACTGATTCTATAATGCATGTTGTTAGAAATTAGAGGACAACCAGGATAACCAGGCAGACTTCTGATAAATGAGCAACCCGCCAAGAGTTGCAGCCTGAATTTATTGGACTGTAAACAGCTGGATATTCTGTAATTATATTTGATCATTTTGTAATTTCCTCAGCCATTTTTCATATAGCTTATCTGCCCATTCTTCTCTCAATATTGGTTTCCTGATCGATATCTCGCGCTCTTTGCCTTGTGGCTGGACCCCGTTCGATCTTTATCCTTCTTCTGATATCCATCTCATTTCCCCATTATCTTAACTCATTTCCTTATCGCCCTTGTTATTGCAGCCACTCATATTGTTTGTTGTGTCTCAGCTCACATCAACCACCTTGGTTCTGCTGTTCATTTCTACATCGGCAAATGCAGGCGTCCACTTTGCCTCTGTCCCATTGCAGGGCGGTTAATACAACTGGTTAATTATTCTATATTAAGTATTATATATGAATGCACGAAGTATAAGAAGTAAACTGGATGAGTTTGATGCTCAGTTAGAGATTGATAGTTATGACATTGTGGGGAGTACAGAGTACAGAGACATGGCTGCAGGAGGATCGGAACTGAATATTCATGGTTATACATCCTATAGAAAGGACGGGCAGGTGGGCAGAGGAGGTGGGGTAGCTCTGTTGGTGAGGGATGAAATTCAGTCCCTTGTAGGGGTGACATAGGGACTGACGATGTTGAGTCGCTGTGGATAAAATTGAGGAATTGTAAAGGTAAGAAGACATTAATGGGAGTTATCTACTGGCCCCCAAACAGTAGCCTGGATATAGGGTGTAAGTTGCAGCAGGAGTTAAATTGGCATGTAACAAAGGTAATGCCACTGTGGTTATGCGAGATTTCAATATGCAGGTAGACTGGGAAAATCAGTTTGGTTCTGAAGCCCAAGATAAGGACTTTGTAGAGTGCCTCCGAGATGGATTCTTAGAGCAGCTTGTACTGGAGCCTACCAGAGAGAAGCAAATTCTGGATTTAGTGTTGTTCAATGAACCAGATTTAATAAGGGAACTCAAGGTAAAGGCTCCGCTCGGAGGTAGTGACCATAATATGATAAGTTTTAATCTGCAATTTGAAAAGGAGAAAGTTAAATCAGAAGTGTCAGTGTTGCAGTTGAACAAAGGGGATTATGAAGGCATGAGAGAGGAGTTGGCTAAGATTGGCTGGAAAAGGAGCCTAGCAGGAATGACGGTGGAGCAGCAATGACAGGGATTTCTGGGCATAATCCAGTGAAGTGCCGCAAGGCTCAGTGCTGGGGCCGCAACTATTTACAATATATATTAATGATTTGGATGATGGAATTATAAGTAATACTAGCAAATTTGCAGATGACACAAAGCTGGGTGGCAGTGTGAACTGCGAAGAGGATGCTGGGGGGTTGCAGGGTGATTGGACAGGTTGAGTGAGTGGGCAGATGCATGGCAGATGCATGGCAGATGCAGTATAATGTAGATAAATGTGAGGTTATCCACTTTGGCGGCAAAAACAAGGAGGCAGATTATTATCTCAAGGATATCAGATTAGGTAAAAGGAAAGTGCAACAAGACCCGGGTGTCCTTGTACACCAGTCACTGAAAGTAAACATTCAGGTACAGCAGGCAGTGAAGAATGCTAATGGCATGTTGGCCTTCATAACGAGAGGATTTGAGTGTAGGAGTAAAGAGGTTCTTCTGCAGTTGTATAAGGCCCTGGTGAGACCATATCTGGAGTATTGTGTGCAGTTTTGGTCTCCTGATTTGAGGAAGGACATCCTTTCTATTGAGGCAGTGCAGCGTAGGTTCATGAGGTTAATCCCCGGGATGGCGGGACTGTCATATGAGGAAAGATTGGAAATACTGGGCTTGTATTCACTGGAATTTAGAAGGATGAGAGGAGATCTTATAGAAACGTATAAAATTATAAAAGGACTGGACAAGCTAGATGCAGGAAAAATGTTCCCAATGTTGGGGGAGTCCAGAACAAGGGGCCACAGTCTAAGAATAAATGTGAGGCCATTTAAAGCTGCGATGAGAAAAAACATTTTCACCCAGAGAGTTGTGAATGTATGGAATTCTCTGCCACAGAAGGCACCAGAGGCCAATTCACTGGATGAATTTAAAAGAGAGTTAGATGGAGCTCTAGGGGCTAGCGGAATCAAGGGATATGGGGAGAAAGCTGGCACAGGTTACTGATTGTGGATGATCAGCCATGATCACAATGAATGGTGGTGCTGGCTCAAAGGACCAAACAGCCTCCTCTTGCACCTATTTTCTATTCTATTCTATTCTATTCTATTCTAATTGTCATGTGTACCAACAACAGAACAATTAAATTCTTACTTGCAGCAGCATAATAAACCTTAGTTTAGTTTTGTTTAGCATCAAAATACAGTGTGGAAACAGGCCCTTCAACCAAACGAATGCCCCATTCACACTAGTTCTACCCAACACACTACACACCAGGAGAACAAGGGGTTGTCTTATGGAAGGCTAAATGATTGTGACAGGAATAGATCAGGTAAATGCAGAATCTTTTACCCAGAGTTGGGGAATCAAGAACCAGAGGACATAGTTTTAAGGAGAGAGGGAAATATTTAATAGGAACCTGAGCGGCAACCTTTTTACACAAATGGTGGTGTGTGTATGGAACAAGCTGCCAGAGGAGGTAGTTGAGGCAGGCACTATGACAACATTTAAAAACATTTAGACATTCACGTGGATTAGATAGGTTTAGAGGGATATGGGCCAAACGCAGGCAGGTACGACTAGTGTAGATGGGGCATGTTGGTTGGCATGAGCAGGTTGGGACGAACGACATGTTTCATGCGGTTGACTCTATGACTCTATCTGCAGAGGGAATGGACAGGCAACATTTCGGGTCGGGACCCTTCCTCAGACTTGATGCTTGTTATGGCATGACTTCTAAAGCACTTTCTAACCAATTTAATAATTTATAAGACTGTAGTGAGAGTCAGAAGTAAATTTAAACAGTGTTTGCTCCCACATAGAGCAATGCATTGGAAATTAGAAGAATGAAAGGTAATCTTATTGAAAAATATTAATTGAAGTGTTCACCTATCCATGTTCTCCAGAGATGCTGCCTGACCCACTGGGTTACTCCAGCACTTTGTGTCTTTATTTGGATGGCATGAGGAGTTGAGTATAGGAGCAAAGAGGTCCTTCTGCAGTTGTACAGGGCCCTAGTGAGACCGCACCTGGAGTACTGTGTGCAGTTTCGGTCTCCAAATGTGAGGAAGGATATTCTTGCTATTGAGGGCGTGCAGCGTAGGTTTACTAGGTTAATTCCCGGAATGGCGGGACTTTCATATGTTGAAAGACTAGAGCGACTAGGCTTGTATACACTGGAATTTAGAAGGATGAGAGGGGATCTTATCGAAACGTATAAGATTATTAAGGAGTTGGACACGTTAGAGGCAGGAAACATGTTCCCAATGTTGGGGGAGTCCAGAACAAGGGGTCACAGTTTAAGAATAAGGGGTAGGCCATTTAGAACTGAGATGAGGAAAAACTTTTTCAGTCAGAGAGTTGTGAATCTGTGGAATTCTCTGCCTCGGAAGGCAGTGGAGGCCAATTCTCTGAATACATAGAAACATAGAAACATAGAAAATAGGTTCAGGAGTAGGCCATTCGGCCCTTCGAGCCTGCACCGCCATTCAATATGATCATGGCTGATCATCCAGCTCAGTAGCCTGTACCTGCCTTCTCTCCATACCCCCTGATTCCTTTAGCAAAAAGGGCCACATCTAACTCCCTCTTAAATATAGCCAATGAACTGGCCTCAACTACCTTCTGTGGCAGAGAATTCCACAGACTCACCACTCTCTGTGTGAAGAAATGTTTTCTCATCTCGGTCCTAAAAGACTTCCCCCATATCCTTAAGCTGTGACCCCTGGTTCTGGACTCCCCTAACATCGGGAACAATCTTCCCGCATCTAGCCTCTCCAACCCCTTAAGAATTTTATATGTTTCTGTAAGATCCCCCCTCAGTCTTCTAAATTCCAGCGAGTACAAGCCCAGTCTATCCAGTCTTTCCTCATATGTAAGTCCCGCCATCCCAGGGATCAATCTGGTGAACCTTCTCTGTACTCCCTCTAAGGCAAGAACGTCTTTCCTCAGGTTAGGAGACCAAAACTGCACACAATACTCCAGGTGCGGTCTCACCAAGGCCCTGTACAACTGCAGCAGAACCTCCCTGCTCCTAAACTCAAATCCTCTTGCTATGAATGCCAACATACCATTCGCTTTCTTCACTGCCTGCTGCACCTGCATGCTTGCTTTCAATGACTGGTGCACCATGACACCCAGGTCACGTTGCATCTCCCCTTCTCCCAATCGGTCACCATTCAGGTAATACTCTGCTTTCCTGTTCTTGCCGCCAAAGTGGATAACCTCACATTTATCCACATTATATTGCATCTGCCATGCATTTGCCCACTCGCCTAATCTATCCAAGTCACTCTGCAGCCTCCTAGCATCCTCCTCGCAGCTAACACTGCCACCCAGCTTCGTGTCATCCGCAAACTTAGAGATGTTGCATTCAATTCCCTCGTCCAAATCATTAATATACACTGTAAATAACTGGGGCCCCAACACTGAGCCTTGCGGTACCCCACTAGTCACTGCCTGCCATTCCGAAAAGGACCCGTTTATTCCTACTCTTTGCTTCCTGTCCGCCAACCAATTTTCTATCCACCTCAACACTGAACCCTCAATACCGTGTGCTTTAAGTTTGTACACCAATCTCCTATGTGGGACCTTGTCGAAGGCCTTCTGAAAGTCCAGATATAACACATCGACTGGTTCTCCCTTATTCACTCTACTAGTTACATCCTCGAAAATTTCTATAAGATTCGTCAGACATGATTTGCCTTTGGTAAATCCATGCTGACTTTGTCTGATGATTTCACCACTTTCCAAATGTGATGCTATCACATCTTTAATAACTGACTCTAGCATTTTCCCCACTACCGATGTTAGGCTAACTGGTCTATAATTCCCCGTTTTCTCTCTCCCTCAGAGAGCTGGATAGAGCTCTTAAGGATAGCGGAGTCAGGGGGTATGGGGAGAAGGCAGGAACGGGGTACTGATTGAGAATGATCAGCCATGATCACATTGAATGGCAATGCTGGCTTGAAGGGCCGAATGGCCTCCTCCTGCACCTATTGTCTATTGTCTATATGCAGGGATAGGATGGTTATGGATCAACTGCAGGTGGAGGAGATTAGTTTAACTCGGCATCATGTTCGGCACAAACACTGTGGGCTGAAGGGCCACCTTCTGTACAGTATGGTTCTATGTTCTGTGTCTCTTCTCAGCCTCTGACACATCAGAGAAACATTGCAAATGAGTCACTGTATTTCCTGCATTAGTACGGTGATCAATTTGAGATTATTTAATTGGCTACAAATGCTCTTTGGACCATTCTGGGGTTGGAGAAATGTGCTTTATGAGTGGAAGTGTTTCATTCAACAATATCTCATTCACCTTTGGTCCCCCTAGGAGTGTTTGTGAACCAAATTTAAATTTGCAGTGATGTTGTAATACAGGCTATACCAAAATCCCCTGCAAAATGAGTTGTTCAGTACTTCGGGGTTTGTCATCAATGCATGTTGGGTGAAAAGCCTGGAGATTGGCACCCTGGGGGACAGGATTTTTCCTTTTAGTTTAGAGATGCAGCTTGGAAACTGACCCTTCAGCCCACCGAGTCCATGCTGCCCAGCGATCGCCCGTTTACACTAGTTCTATGTTATCCCACTTTCTCATCGACTCCCTATACTCTAAGGGGCAATTTAAAGAGGACAATTAATCTACAAACCCGCACGTCTTTGGGATGTGGGAGGAAACCACAACCTCTGGGGGAAACCCATGTGGTCACCGGGAGAACCGGCAAACTCCACAGAGACAGCAACCGAGGTTCGGATCGAACCTGGGTCTCTGGTGCTGTGAGGCAGCGGCTCTGCCAGTTCCACCACTGTGGTGTCACCAATAAAGGTTTTAACTGAGCTACGCAAACTCCACCACCGTCAGCGATGGCAGCCTCGCCAATGGTCTGTCTGTCTTTTCGTTTTTTTTTTCCTTTTAGTGTTTTAAAAAGTATGTGTTAATGTTCTCTGGTTTGTTTTATGTGGGGAGTGGGCGGGAAGGTCGGCGGGGGGGGGGTCAGGGTAAACTTTTTGCAATCTCTTACCTTGCCGGAGATGCAATTGTTTTCCGGATCGTATCACCGGTCGCTCTGCGGCCTAACATCATGCAGCTGGTGGTCTTGCTTGGGACTAACTTTGAGCCCCACCGCGGGGCCGTGGACTTACCATCGGAGTCTGCGATCCCTTGCCTGGGATCGATGCTCCAATGGAGCGGATTTCAACATCGAGGAGCTCGCAGTCTCGGGTAGAGACTGATGTCGGAAGCTCCAAAGTTGCAGGTGGTTCAACCAGCCCCGACCCGGGGTCTGATAGCCTGGCGCGGGGGAGCTGAGATCCCCCGATGCAGGAGCTTCATCGCCCTGATGGAGATCCCAACCGCCGGCTATGGGAGCCAAGATCGTCCCGTCAACAGAAGGCTCGAGGCCCTCGACCGCGGGAGAACAAAGAATGGAAGAGGTTGAACTTTTTTTTCCCCTTCCATCACAGTGAGGAATGTGGAGGAGTCACTGTGGTGGATGTTTATGTTAATGTGTCTTGTTGCTTTTTATTGGTTTGACTGTATGGCAAATCAAATTCCTCGGATGTTGCAAAACATACTTGGCTAATAAAGTATGATTATGATTATGAAGAGGGGAATAAAACTGTTGGTTAGATGCTTTCAATAAGTTTCATTATTCAAGAAAATACGCAGGCTGACTAGTAAGATACCTAAGGGCATATATCACCAAGATGTTCTTGCAACATATTGTATCAGAGTGAGGTTATTGTATCTGAGTAAGGTGTCACCCATTTCAGATGGAGATAAAGAGGAATTTATTTTCCCATAAACTTGGGGAAATTTGAAATTTGCTACTGCAGAGAGCTATGGAGATTAATTGATTCAATATATCCAACGCTGACATAGACATTTGGAGGATTTATAGAGTTAGCATTCTTGGGAACAGGAGGAAATTGCAGCTGAAACCAAGATCAGATTAGTCTTGATCTTTTTGAAAGGTGGAAAAGGTTTTATGCCTGATCGACTCCTTATGTTTCTGAGCAAAACACAAAGTGCTGGAGGAACTCAGCAGTTCAGGCAGCATCTGTGGAGAAAAAATGCTCAGGCAGCAATTTGGGTTGGGATCCAGGAGTAAGTGGAGAGAACAGGGAGTCTGAGTTATGCTTGCAGTTGGACTGTGCAGGTACAATGGAGTCTGTGGTTCAATAGAGCTGTAGAGTTTAGTTTAGTTTATACTTATCACTTGCACTGAGGTACAATGAAAGGCTTTTGTGTGCGTGCTATCCAGTCAAAGAAAAGCCTAGACATGGTTACAATCAAGCCACCACTGTGCACAGATAAAGGATAAACGGTACAACATTTAGTACAAGATAAAGTACGATTAAAGATTGTTCAAAGGTCTCCAATGAGTAGATGAGAGGTCAGGACTGCACTCTAGCTAATGTAAGGACCATTCAGTTGCCTGATAACAACTGGGAAGAAACTGTCCCTGAAACTGGAGGTATGTGTCTTTAAGCTTTTGAACCTCTTGCCTGATGGGAGAGGGGAGAGGAAAGAGTGACCAGGATGAGAATGGTCTTTGATTATGCTGGAGGCCTTGCCGAGGCAGCATGAAGTGTAGATGAGTCATACAGCAAGGAAACAGGCCCTTCAGCCCAACTTGTCCATGCTAACCAAGATGCCCAATCTACACTAGTCCTACCTGCCTGCATTTGGTCCACATCCCTCTAAACCTTTCCTGTCCATGTACCTGTCCAAACGCCTTTTAAATGTTGTTATGTTGCCTGCTTCAACTACCTCCTCTGGCAGGACATTCCATATACCCACCACCCTTTGTGTCAAAAAAGTTGCCCATCAGGTTCCTTTTAAAGCTTTCCCCTCTCACTTTAAACCTATGTCTCCTAATTCTTAATTCCCCAACTCTGGGAAAAGACTCTTTGCGTTCATCCTATCTAGTCCCCTCATGATTTTATACACCTCTATAAGATCACCCCTCATCCTCCTGCGCTCCAAGGAATAAAGTCCTAGCCTGCTCAAACTCTGCCTGTAGCTCAGTCCCAGCAACATCCTCCTAAATCTTCTCTGTTCTCTTTCCAGCTCTTTGTAGGTCTTCTGAGTTCAGTTTTGTTTATTGTCACGTGTACCGAGGTGCAGTGTAAAGCTTTTGTTGCGTGCCAACCAGTCAGTTGAAAGTAAAGTATTTTACTATCAAAAGGAAATCCCTGACAGTTATTTTATTTGACTCCAAATATCCTGTGATAATGAATATTTCATTTACATATAAATGAGTTTTCAACCACCAGGTGGCCAGTTTTCACATCCGACTCCCAACGGCCCATTGAGTTTGAATGAACATCCCACCAGTTAATATCTTGTATTAACATTCATCGGGTTTGCAAAGACAATTTTCGGATTTCTTTTTCTGTTTATGTGCCGTGCACGTTATGATCATTTAAGGCAATGAACCAAGTCCAACAGGTAAAATATCCCAGGCCTTAATCCATCTAAAACCTTTGTAATGCCAAGACACATTTTGATGGGTTAATTTTCACACAGTTGGTAGTTGGTATATGGAACGAGCTACCAGAAGTGGTAGAGGCTGGGTACAATAACAACATTTAAAAGTTACTCAGAGAGTTACATGAATAGGAATGGGGTCCTTAGTTTAGTTTAGTTTAGTTTAGTATATTGTCATGTGTACCGAGGTACAGTGAAAAGCTTTTTGTTGTGTGCGATCCAGAGGGCGGAAAGACTGTACATGATTACAATCAAGGCATCCACAGTGTACAGATACAGGATAAAGGAAATAACGTGAGGTGCAAGATAAAGTCTAGTAAAATCTGATCAAAGATAGTCCAAGGTCTCCAATGACTTATCATATCACCATATCATATATATACAGCCGGAAACAAGCCTTTTTCGGCCCTCCAAGTCCGTGCCGCCCAGTGATCCCCGTACATTAACACTATCCTACACCCACTAGGGACAATTTTTACATTTACCCGCCAATTAACCTACATACCTGTACGTCTTTGGAGTGTGGGAGGAAACCGAAGATCTCGGAGAAAACCCACGCAGGTCACGGGGAGAACGTACAAACTCCTTACAGTGCAGCACCCGTAGTCAGGATCGAACCTGAGTCTCTGGCGCTGCATTCGCTGTAAAGCAGCAACTCTACCGCTGCGCTACCGTGACTTAGATGGGAGGTCAGGACCTCTCTCTAGTTGCTGATGGGATGATTCAGTTGCCTGGGAAGAAACTGCCCCTGAATCTGGGGGTGTGCGTTTTCACACATCTGTAACGTTTGGCTGATGGGAAAGGGGAGGCAACGGAGTTGTCAGGGTGAGACGGAGTTGTCCTTGATTATGCTGGTGGCCTTGCCGAGGCAGTGTGAAGTGTAGATGGAGTCAATGGAAGGGAGATTGGTTTGTGTGATGGTCTGGGTTGCATCCACAATTCTCTGCAATTTCTTGCGGTTTTGGATGGAGCTGTTTCCAAACCATGCTGTGAGGTATCCCAATAAAATACTTTCTGTAGAAGTTGGTGAGAGTTGTATTGGACATGCCGAATTTCCAAAGCCTTCTAAGCAAGCAGAGGCGTTGGTGTGCTTTCTTGGCCATTGGTTTCTATCTGTGGTCCAGGACAAGTTGCTGGTGAATTTTATTCCAAGGAACTTGAAGCTTTCAACCATCTCTACTTTGGAGCCGTCAGTGCATTGTTCAAGTGCAGACAAGTTGGACTAGATTGGTTAGGCAACTTGGTCAGCATGAACAATTTGGCCAAAGGGCCTGTTTCTGTTTTGTATATCTCTGCGACGCAATGACTTTATAATACAATCCTCATTGGATAGTGATAGAGTAAAACACAAAGTGCTGGAGGAACTCAGCGGGTCAGGCAGCAGCTGCAGAAGGAAATGGACTTTACGTTTTGGTAGCTAAGTACTAAGCTTTAACACACGTCACAGAATGTTCTTTGATCACTGCAAAATGTTCTTGTGCAGTGCAGAGATTTTATGATGAAAGAATGGATCGACTGGGTTTATATTCACTGGAATTTAAGGTTCATGGTTCAGGGTTCCAAGGTCAGTTTATTGTCACATGTATCAATTAAGGTACAGTGAAATTTGAGCTACCATACAGTCAAACCATCCGCAGTTGGGGCGATCAAAGCCCCCGCAGCCGATGATCAAAGGCAAAGCCCCCCGTCGGGGTGATCGAAACTCCCGCGTCAGGGCGCTTGAAACTCTCTCCACGGAATGGAGAGTCGGAGAGAGTACCCGAGTCGGCCTCTTCTTACCTGAGACCGCAGGCTTCACGATGTTAAAGTCCACAGGCCCTACGTTTGGAGCTTGTAGGGTCCCTAGTGTGTAGGATGGTGCTAGTGTATCTTCTCTGGCTTTTCACCCGGAGAGTTGTGAATCTGTGGAATTCTCTGCCACAGAATGCAGCGGTAGCTAATTCACTGGATGTTTTCAAGAGAGAGTTAGATTTAACTCTTAGGGCTAACGGAATCAAGGGATATGGGGAGAAAGCAGGAACGGGTACTGATTTAGATGATCAGCCATGATCATATTGAATGATGGTGTTGGCTCAAAGGGCCGAATGGCCTACTCCTGCACCTATTGTCTATATTTCTATGTTTCGATTAGCGGGAGTTCTGCCGACATATTTGGGCTTTAATTTTAAATTTGTTTATTTTTGTTAGCAAGAGGCAGTAAATGAGTATGAACCTTATTTAATGGTAATTTCACACAGATTGAAGACTGGAAACTAAAGCTTTTGTGCATGCACTTTGCTGAAGTAATTTATAGCAACATTTAATTAACTGACTTGCACCTCTCTGCAATGCAGTCACAGAGACTGGGCGTAGTTTGCATTAGATCATAGTCAGTCATGCAGAATAGAGTCTCTGACTACTTGCCATCCAAGCCCACAGCTCCCCGAATGTGGCAACATAAGTAGACACAGTCGTAGAGAAGATGTATGGTATATTCACCTACATTGGTCAGGGAATTGAGTAAAGGCTCTATAAGACTTTGATAGGGTGACATTACGTTTAGAATTCTTCTTCAGACGAAGGGTTCCGACCCAAAACCTATTCTTTTTCTCCAGAGATGCTGCCTAACTAACTGAATTACACTAGCATTTTGTGTCTATCTTCGGTATAAACCAGCATCTGCAGTTCCTTCCTACACATTTGGTTCGGCTGCTTTTGGAGTATTGCATACAATTCCGGTCACCCCATTACAGGAAGGATGTGGAGGCTTTGGAGAGGGTGCAGGGTAACAATAGACAATAGACAATAGGTGCAGGAGTAGGCCATTTGGCCCTTCGAGCCAGCACCGCCATTCAATGTGATCATGGCTGATCATTCTCAATCAGTACCCCGTTCCTGCCTTCTCCCCAGACCCCCTGACTCCGCTATCCTTAAGAGCTCTATCTAGCTCTCTCTTGAATGCATTCAGAGAATTGGCCTCCATTGCCTTCTGAGGCAGAGAATTCCACAGATTCACAACTCTCTGACTGAAAAAGCTTTTCCTCATCTCAGTTCTAAATGGCCTACCCCTTATTCTTAAACTGTGACCCCTTTTCTGGACTCCCTCAACATTGGGAACATGTTTCCTGCCTCTAACGTGTCCAACTTCTTAATAATCTTATACGTTTCGATAAGATCCCCTCTCATCCTTCTAAATTCCAGTGTATACAAGCCTAGTCGCTCCAGTCTTTCAACATATGAAAGTCCCGGGAATTAACCTAGTAAACTTACGCTGTACGCCCTCAATAGCAAGAATATCATTCCTCAAATTTGGAGACCAAAACTGCACACAGTACTCCAGGTGCGGTCTCACTAGGGCCCTGTACAACTGCAGAAGGACCTCTTTGCTCCTATACTCAACTCCTCTTGTTATGAAGGCCAACATTCCATTGGCTTTCTTCACTGCCTGCTGTAACGTTGCCTAGTATTAGCTACAAGGAGATAGGAGTTGGACAAACTTGGATTGTTTTGTCTGGAACATTGGAAGCTGAGGGGAGACCTGATAGGTCTTATATAATGATGAAGGCACAGGTAGGGCAGACAGCCAGTACCTTTTTCTCAGGATAGAAACATCAAATACCAGAGGGCACAGGTTTGCAGTGAGAGGGGCAAAGTATAAAGGAGATGTGTGGGGCAAGTTTTTTACACACGGGGGATGGGTGCCTGGATTGAGCTAGCAGGGGTATTGGTGGAGGCAGATACGATAGTGGTGTTTAAGAGACTTTTAGATAAGCACATGGACATGCAGAGAACTGGGCTATGTGCTGAGAGTAACAAAGTTCTGTTTTGATACCTATATGTATATTGTGGGTCTACCCTCTCCTTAGAGAATAGTGTTTTACCTGTCATTTTCTACCTGTAAATTAACTTACTTTCGTAAAAACAACACAAAGGTGTGGCCTCACTAACATCTTGTACAGCCCACCAGTGCTTTGATGTTAAGTATTTCCATTCAGCGATTTTGCTTCTGAACTTTGGAATTACCTTCCAAAGTATCTCCTTCTGCCTTCTTCTCTATCATAAAAATAATGCAAGAAAAGTTGTACTTTAAAATATCATATACCCCCCCACAGTATGTAATTACTTTTTATGCAACAAACTACAAATATTTGAAGTAAAAATAGATGTTTTTCCGATTCCAGTGGCTCTGGTGTATCAGTGTGTAAGAACAGTCTTTGGTAGCATGGACAAATTGTGGATTCTTATGCTTTTGATTAGTGTAGCGTTCTGTTGTTGAAGATTACAGCCAGGGCGTTTTTCCTTTTGTGATGCCATTGTATTCAGAATACTGGATGCAAGCCAGTGAGAACACAAGCCAGTTGATACAACCTCAAACTATTCTCCAAAGAGCACTCCCTATTACACTGTGACTGACTCTAAAATGCTATTGTCTGTAAACTTTAGACACCAGTGATTAACATTGACCATAGATCAGTACAGCACAGCAACAGCCCCTTCAGCCCACAATGTCTGTGCCAAATACGATGCCAAGACCAACCCTTATCTACCTGCACATGATCCATATTTCTCCATTCCCTGCATATCCATGTGCCTATCCAAATGTCTCTCAAGCGCCACTATCGTATCTGCCTCCGCCACCACCCCCAGCAGGGGATCCCAGGCAACCCTCACCCTCTGTGTAAAAAAATGTGCCCCACTCATCTCCTTTAAACTTTGTCCCTTTCATTTTAAAGCTATGCCCTCTAGTATTTGATATTTCCATCCTGCGAAAAAGGTTCCACTGTCTACATTATCTGTGCCTCTCATAATTTTCCATACTTCTATCTCTGCAATCTCCAGCATTCCAGAGAAAACAATCCAAGTTTGTCCAACCTCCCCCTTCAACTAATCCAGGCAGCCTTTCCAAAGCTTCCACATTCTTCCTGTAATGGGGCGAATATAATTGGCAAGGGTGCAGACAAGATTTGTGAGGATGTTGCCTGGACATGTGGGCCTGAGCTATCAGGAGCGGTTGAGCAGAATAGGACTCTATTCCTTGGAGGTAGGAGGATGAGGGGTGATGTTATAAATGTGTACAAGATCACGAGAGGGATAGATAGTGTAATGGCACAGAATCTTTTACCTAGAGTATGGGAATTGAGAACCAGAAGACATAGGTTTAAACTGAGGTGGGATAGGTTTAAGAGGAATCTAACTTTTTCACACAAAGGGTGGTGGGTGTATGGATTGTGCTGCCAGACGAGGTACACTAGCACTATCCTACACACTAGGGACAATTTATAATATACAGAAACCAATTAACCTACAAACCTGTACAATTGTGGAGTGTGGGAGGAAACCGGAACACCCAGGGAAAACCCATGTGGTCACAGGGCGAACGAACAAACTCCGTACAGACAGCACTTGTAATCAGGATCGAACCCGGGTCTCTGGTGCTGTAAGGCAGCAACTCTCCTGCTGCACCACTGTGCCTCCCTTTTTATCATACCTGCCTCAAACTACCTCCTCTGGCAGCTCGTTTCAAAAACCCACCACCCTCTTTGGGAAAAAATTGTCCCCTCAGGTTCCTATTAAATCTTACCCCTCTCTCCTGGAGCCTATGTCATCTGGTTCTTGATTTCCCTAGTCTGGGTAAAATACTTTGTGTGTTTTCACTCAACCAGGGAGAATTCCTGCTTTTGGAATAATGTCATGGGATTGTTTATGTCCATCGAAAAGAGCTGGCCAAGTTATTGAGTCATGGAGTCATACAGCATGGGAGGGAGGCCCTTCGACCCAACTCGTTCATGCTGACCAAGATGCCCCATCTAAACTAGTGTAATTTGCTTGTGTTCAGTCCATATCCCTCTAAACCTTTCCTATCCATGTACACGTCCAAATGTCTTTTAAATGTTGCTCTAGTACCTGCTTAACTATCTCCTCTGGCAACTCATTCCATATACCCACCATACTATGAGTGAAAAAATTGCCCCTCAGGTTTCTATTAAATATTTACCCTCTCACCTTAAACTAATATAGAAGCAAGGAACTGCTGATGCTGGTTATAAACAAAGTGCTGGAATAACTCAACTGGTCAGGCAGCATCTCTGGAGAACATGGATGGGTGACATTTCGGGTCGTGACCCTTCTTCAGACTTATAAATCTACGTCCTTTGCTTTATGATTCCCTCTCCCTGGGAAAAAGAGTTTGTACATTCACCCTATCTATTCCCCACATGATCTTATACACTTCTATAAGATCACAGGTCAGCCCCTTGCGCTCCAGGGAATAAAGTCTTAACCTGCCCAACCTCTCTCTCCCTATAGCTCATGTCCTCGGGTCCTGGCAACAGGGAGAGCAGGGGGTTACCCAGAATGCTGCCCTGCTCCACTCGATCATTTGTGTCAGAAGGAACTGCAGATGCTGGTTTATACTGAAGATGGACACAGAAAGCTGGAGTAACTGGGTGTCAAGGGTCATGGGGAGAAGGTAGGAGAATAGGGTTGAGAGGGAAAGATAGATCAGCCACGATTGAATGGTGGAGTAGAGTCGATGGGTCGAATGGCCTAATTCTGCTCCTATGACTTATGAATTGATGAACTCAGCGGGTCAGGTAGCGTCTATGGAGAAAAAGAATAGGTGACGTTTCAGGTCGAGGCTGAAGTTTCGGGTCTAAAGAAGGGTTGAAACGTCACCTATTATTTTTCTCTAGAGATGCTGCCTGACCCACTGAGTTATTCCAGCACTTTGTGTCCCACTCGATCATTTGACAGCAGGGAGATTGCTGCAGGAAGCAGCCATGGCGAGGAAAGGCAGAGAGAGGGAAGAGCCGGGTTTGGAGGAGCTGAAACGAGATTTCCAAGGTTACATCTGAAAGCAGATAAAGCTCCCCCATTGTCACCACCATTAATTAAAGCTGATTTAGTGTCTGCAAGGTGCATGAAAATCACCAAACAGTGTCGTGGGCCTTGTTTCTTCAGCAGATGTGTCTTAGACCCAATGTCGTTCTCTTGCCAGCAGAGGTCACTCAGTGTAAAATAAATGGTGCTGTCCCCCCCCGTCAAGGTTAACAGAGTCACAAGGAACTGTAGATGCTGGAATCTTGCGTAGAACACAAAGCGCTGGAGTAACTCAGCGGGTCAGGCAGCATCTCTGGAGGATTCAGGTTTGGGCCCTTCTTCAGACTGATCGCAGTAGGGGAGAGATAGCTGGAAATGAAGACACAAGGAACTGCAGACGCCGGTTAACAATAAAAGATACAAAGTGCTGGAGTAACTCAGCAGGTCAGGCAGCATCTCTGGAGAACGGGGATAGGTGACGTTTCGGGTCGGGAGCCTTCTTTAGATTGATTATGGCGTGGGAAAGGGTGGGGGGTGGGGAGAAAGATACGAGAGAGGTGGGGGCAGGACAAAAGCCTGGCGGGTGTTAGGTGGTTACAGGTGAGGGGGGAGGGATTGCAAATGGTTGGACATTAGTGTGACATAAGGATAGAAGAGGTGAGAATTGTGAGGAAGGAATGTAGGTGGAAAAGAGGTGGGGAGAAAGCTGTAATGATCCATGTTCTCCAGAGATGATGACTGACCTGCTGAGTTACTCCAGCACTTTGTGCGTTTTCATGTAAATATGTTTGTGAGAGTCTGTCTACTGATTGTAGAAGGGGAGTGGATCTAAAGTGGGGGTTAATGCCACTTATTACCTCTCCATGCATTGTCCTGCCTCTCCCAGCTTTCTTCCCCCCTAGAGTCAGTCTAAAGAAGAGTCCTGACCAAATCGTCATCTCAATGGTTCAATGGTGCTTTATGGTGTTTATAAAGCTATCCATGTTCTCCAGCGATGCTGCCCGAACCGCTAAGCTACTTCAGAACTTTGTAATCCTTTGTGTATTAACCAGCATCTGCAGTTCTTTGCTTCTATCTTCAGAGTTGGGAGGTGATATTTCAGAGAGAGCTACTGTAAGTGTAAGGACTGTCTAAATAATTTGAACAGAGAACATAGAATTGTACAGCACAGGAACTGGCTCTTCCACCCCCAATGACTGTGCCGAACATGATGCCAAACTAAACAAATCTTCTTTGCGTGCACGTGATCCACACCCTACTATTTCCTGCATATCCATGTGCCTATCAGACAGCCTCTTAAATGCCACTATCATATGTGGCACTACTGTTAAATGCCTCCACTACTGTTCCTGGCACCCACCTCTTTCTGTTTAAAAAATCTTGCCCAGCGCATCTCTTTTAAACTTGGACGGGCGAGGAGAGGGACATCGGTTGCTGGTCGACCAAGGAAAACGATGGCTGGAGGCCTGCAGCAGCCTGGGGTTTGCCTGAATCGTGCACCGCTCATACCAACTGGAGTGTGAACTGGATTTGGAAAATGGCACCAAACATGCGACTCTTGCATGCGGTATAAGAAAATAACTGCAGATGCTGGTACAAATCGATTTATTCACAAAATGCTGGAGTAACTCAGCAGGTCAGGCAGCATCTCGGGAGAGAAGGAATGGGTGACGTTTCGGGTCGAGACCCTTCTTCAGACTGATGTCGGGGGTGGGACAAAGGAAGGATATAGGTGGAGACAGGAAGATAGAGGGAGATCTGGGAAGGAGGAGGGGAAGGGAGGGACAGAGGAGCTATCTGAAGTTGGAGAAGTCAACGTTCATACCAACGGACATTTATTACAAGCCCACCGACTCGCACAGCTATCTGGACTACACTTCTTCCCACCCGGTCCCCTGCAAAAAGTCTATCCCCTACTCCCAATTCCTCCGTCTACGCCGCATCTGTGCCCGGGATGAGGTGTTTCAGACTAGGGCTTCCGAGATGTCCTCGTTTTTCAGAAAACGGGGCTTCCCCTCCTCCATTATAGATGAGGCTCTCACTAGGGTCTCTTCTACATCCCGCAGCTCCGCTCTTGCTCCCCATCCCCCCACTCGCAACAAGGACAGGATCCCCCTCGTTCTCACCTTCCACCCCACCAGCCAGCGGATCCAACATATCATCCACCAACATTTCCGTCACCTACAACAGGACCCCACCACTGGCCATATCTTCCCATCCCCTCCCCTCTCTGCATTCCGCAGAGACCGTTCCCTCCGCAACTCCCTGGTCCACTCGTCCCTTCCTACCCAAACCACCCTAACCCCGGGCACTTTCCCTTGCAACCGCACGAGATGCAACACCTGTCCCTTTACCTCCCCCCTCAACTCCATCAAAGGACCCAAACATTCTTTCCAGGTGAGACAGAGGTTCACCTGCACCTCCTCCAACCTCATCTATTGCATCCACTGCTCTAGATGTCAACTCATCTATATCGGCGAAACCAAGCGCAGGCTCGGCGATCGCTTCGCTGAACACCTGCGCTCGGTCCGCATTAACGCCACTGATCTCCCGGTGGCCCAGCACTTCAACTCCCCCTCCCATTCCCAGTCTGACCTCTCTGTCATGGGCCTCCTCCAGTGCCATAGTGAGGCCCGCCGGAAATTGGAGGAGCAGCACCTCATATTTCGCCTGGGCAGTTTGCGGCCCGGTGGTATGAACGTTGACTTCTCCAACTTCAGATAGCTCCTCTGTCCCTCCCTTCCCCTCCTCCTTCCCAGATCTCCCTCTATCTTCCTGTCTCCACCTATATCCTTCCTTTGTCCCACCCCCGACATCAGTCTGAAGAAGGGTCTCGACCCGAAACGTCACCCATTCCTTCTCTCCCGAGATGCTGCCTGACCTGCTGAGTTACTCCAGCATTTTGTGAATAAAACTCTTGCATGCGGGCTCAGTACAACTGCTAATCAGGGATGTTCTTGGGTATGGCAATACTCTACTGGACTGTTTGTAAGAAAATAATTTCTCTGTGTGTTTACACTTTGCACATGTGATAATAAAGCATCATTTGTTTCTGTGAACTGCAGATGCTGGTTTATAGGGTGGGTGACGTTTCAGGTCGGGACAGTAGACTCAAGATAGACACAAAGTGCTGGAGTAACTTAACGGGTAAGGCAGCATCTCAAGGGTAGGGACCCTTCTTCAGAAGAAACGTCACCCATCCTTTTTCTCCAGAGTTCGCTGACTTACTCCAGCACTTTGTGTCTCTCTATACTGTTTCATGTTCTAGTACATCAATTATGATCAAACATGATAAAAGTGGCCAGACTGCTATATTGGAAAGCAGGAGGAAATCGGAGTACCCGCAGAAAACCTCCGCAGTTACAGGGAGATTGTACAAACTGCATAGAGACATCCCACTGCAACGCTGTGCTGCCACACTGTGAGACCACACTGCAAAATTTTGCCTTCAATGTTCTAACATTTAATTGGTAGTAAAGCGTATTGAGTAATGTAAAAGAAGGTACATAAATGCAAGCTGTTGATGGCCGTTTAGAGTCTAGGTCCAGAGGCCAAAACCTCTGAGTAAAAGCAGGTACCTTTAAAAAGGAAATGAGGAGGAATATCTTTTGTCAGTGGGTTGTAAGGGTGTCAGGGGTTATGGTGACAAGACAGGAGAATAGAGTTGAGAGGGAAAGATAGATCAGCCATGATTGAATGGTGGAGTAGACTTAGTGGGCTGAATGGCCTAATTCTGTTCCGAGAACTTATGAATTTATGAGGCCATTCATTATTCTTCACACGGCTCAGTGTTATTTTTGTACATAAGTGTAGTTGCTGGAGCTGACTCCAGACCATTGAATCACTCAGGTAAATGTGACATCTGGGCTATAGCTGTGAAATTGCCCGTAACCTATCTCCAATGGCACGCTCCATCTGCCCTGACATATTAATTGACATTTGGCAGACTCGTTAGATAGTCTGAGATAATCGGTAACACCAGCAGTTAATTATCCCATTAATGTCCGACCCAAACGGACCAGGCTGCAGTCTCGAAGGAGTTTGTTATGGAGGATGATGGAAGCAAGATGATGGGGAGGAGGAGGAGGGGGGGGGGGGAGGAAGAAGGGGGGGGAGGAGGAGGGGGGGGGGGGGGGAGGAGGGGGGGGGAGGAGGAGGGGGGGGAGGAGGAGGGGGGGGGAGGAGGAGGGGGGGGGGAGGAGGAGGGGGGGAGGAGGAGGGGAAGAGGAGGGGGGAGGAGGAGGAGGGGGGAGAAGGAGGAGGGGGGGAAGGAGGGAGAGGAAGGTGGGGGGAGGGGGAGAAGGTGGAAGGAGGGTGCTGCACCAATGCAGGGAGGTCTGGGCCCAACGGGTCCACTTGTTCTTTCTAAAACTTTCCTCTCCATGTACCTGTCCAAGTGTTGGTTAAATGCTGTTATAGCATCTGTCTCAACTACCTCCTTTGGCAGCTTATTCCATACATTCACCATCATCTTGCCCCTCACGATCGGAGTTCCTGTTGAGCATTTTAAATTCCTGTGGTTCACACACCCAAGTGCCCACCAGGTTTTATAGAATAGTAGTCATAGAGTTTATATGCAATGTATTGGATAATATTTTGCCTATTGAGTCCAAGTAATCCCCTCAACCCTGCTGCCTGGATTAGAAGTTATTAGCTCTGAGGAAAGTTTGGACAAACTTGGATTGTTTTCTCCGGAACATTAGAGGCTGAGGGGAGACCTGATAGAAGTCTATAAAATGTTAAGGCTTTTAGATAGGCACATGAATATGCAGGGAATGGAAGGATATGGAACGTGCTGTGTTTAAAAGGGGTGAAATATACAAGTATAATACCAGTTTCTAAAATCCAGCACAGGGATAGGCTTCAAGACTAATACTCGTCATTGAAAGACTGGAGCGACTAGGCTTATATACACTGGAATTTAGAAGGATGAGAGGGGATCTTATCGAAACATATAAGATTATTAAGGGGTTGGACACGTTAGAGGCAGGAAACATGTTCCCAATGTTGGGGGAGTCCAGAACCAGGGGCCACAATTTAAGAATAAGGGGTAGGCCATTTAGAAGGGAGATGAGGAAAAACTTTTTCAGTCAGAGAGTTGTAAATCTGTGGAATTCACTGCCTCAGAAGGCAGTGGAGGCCAATTCTCTGAATGCAATCAGGAGAGAACTAGATAGAGCTCTTAAGGATAGCGGAGTCAGGGGGTATGGGTAGAAGGCAGGGAAGGGGTACTGATTGAGAATGATCAGCCATGATCACATTGAAGGTGGTGCTGACTCGAAGGGCCGAATGGCCTACTCCTGCACCTATTGTCTATTGTCTAACTCCCATAAGGATCTTTTTACCCTCACAATTCCTCATTTCTATCCATACTGATTCTACATCTCCTGATTCTATGTCACTCCTTGCAAGGACCTTACCAATCATTCCTTACCAACAGAACCTTTCCAAATTTACATCTTTCAAGAACTCCAATATACAGTGGTGGCTATATGAAATGAGGTGCCAGAGTTGAGGCAGATACTATAACAGAATTTAAAAGACACTTGGACAGTACTTGGATAGGAAAGCTTCATGGAGATGTGGGCCAAATGTGGGTTACTTAGATGGGACATCTTGGTTGGCATGGACGAGTTGGGCTACAAGGGCCTGTTTCTGTGTTGTGTTACTTTATAACTCTATGACTATCGTTATTTGAAAAAAACAAGTCCATAGTAGTGCATGATCGTGGTCAGCATGGACAAGTTGGGCTGAAGGGCCTGTTTCTGTGCATTTCTCTATGTATGTTTGTATGCATGTTGGTCTATTTAATTTTCTAATACTTTAGTTTTGTTTAGTGATACAGAATGGAAACAGGCCCTTCAGCCCACCGAGACCACACTGACCATCAATAACCCTGAACACTAGTTCCATGTTATTCCACTTTCTCTGGACATTAATGGCAATTATGCAGGGGACAATTAAGTTAAAAACCTGCAGGTCTTTGGGATGTGGGAGGAAACTGATGCATCTGGAGGAAACACACATAGTCACAGGGCAAACATGCAAACTCCATACAGACAGTAGCTGAGATCAGGATCAAACCCGGGTATCTTGAGTTATTAAGCAGCAGCTCTACCCACTGTACCACTGTGGTGCCTTGTTATGGGAATATTATGGGAGCTCGATCATATGTAGTGGTATCTGTAACTTGGGAACTCATAACAGGATCCATCTGTAGTGGGTCATCCATCTGAGATAGAGATGAGGAAAAAATGCTTCTCCATCAGAGTGGCATAGAGCGCAGTGGTAGAGTTGGCTTGGTGTGAATGCAAATTGTCCCTTGTGTGTGTAGAATAGTGTTAGTTTATGGGGATTACTGGTCGGCACGAACTCAGTGGGCAAAAGGGCCTGTTTCTGCACTGTATCTCTAAACTCAACTAAACTAAATTACCTGCCTCAACTACCTCCTCTGACAGCTAGTTCCACAATCTTGCACTACTATAGACGTAATTGTAATAGAGCCATAGAGTCATAAAGTACCGAGACAGAAACAGGCCCTTCAGCCCAACTCATCCCATGCTGACCAAGATGCCCCATCTCAGCTAGTCAGCCTACCAGCATTTGGCCCATATCGCTCTAAATCTTTCCTATCTTTGTACCTTTTAAATACTGTTGTAGTGCCTACATCAATTACCTCCTCTGACAGCTCATTCCATATACATACCAGTCTCTCAATGAAAAGTTGCCCCTCAGGTTCCTATTCAACTTTGCTCTTCCTCTGCCTGCTTGCGATCCATATCCCTCCATTCCCTACATGTCCATGTGCTCATCTAAAAACCTCTTCCCTGCCACTTTCGTATCTGCCTTCACCACCATCCCTGGCAGCACATTCCAGGCACCCACCCATCCTCTGTGCAAAACACTTTTCTCGTGCATCTCCAAAACACTTCGCCCCTCTCACCTTAAACCTATGCTCTCTACTGCATTGACATTTCCATTCTGGGAAAATAACTCAGTCTGTCTATCTTATCAATGTCTCATCATTTTATGTATATTTCTATCAGATCTCCTCTCAACCTCCGGCATTCCAGAGAAAACAATGCAAATCTAACCAACCCTACAGCTAATCCCTCTATTGTTCTCTCTACTCCTGCAGGCTTTCTACTATGTTTTCTACTCTCTCATGTTTGATGTTTTCGGTGGCACATAGCGCAGTGGTAGAGTTGCTGCTTAACAGTGCCAGTAACATGGGTTCGATCTTAGCTACGGGTACTGTATGTGTGGAGTTTGTACGTTCTCCCTGTGACCACATGGGTTTTTGTCCGGATGCTCTGGTTTCCTCCACACTCCAAGGATGTAGGTTTATTGGTTTCGGTACAAATTGTAAATTATCCCTAATGTGCAGGATAGTGCTAGTGTGCTGAAAGCTAACTCAGTTAGCTGAAAGGCCTGTTTCCACACTGTGTCTCTAAAGCCTAAAGTATATTCCATGCATCTCCCAATCAACCCCATCCCTCTCACTTGTATCCACTTATTACTTCTCTCTTTTCCAGATTTTTCCCATCACTACAATCAGCATGAAGAAAGGTCCTGACCCGAAATGTCACCTTTTCATTTCCTCCACAGATGCTGCCTGACCCGTTGAGTTCCTCCAGCAATCTGTGTTTTGTGTTGATTCCAGCCTCTTGCGGTCTCTGATGTTTTCCTTCAAATCGCCTTTGACCAAACCTTTGATCTCATATCTCCTTCCTCGGCAGGCTCGAATGCCTTGTTAATGAAGTGCGCTGGGATATTTTACTGTGCTGACGTGCTATATAAATGCAAAGTTGCTACCATGTCAATATCCGTGTTATGGGTTAATTTTCACAAGTGATTGATCTATTTACTCTTCAAGATTTTTTAAGAGCCAGCACACAGATTTTCAAGTTATTAATATTTACTGTGACCATGTTCGATGAATGATTCATGAGTTGGTTTTATGCCTGTCAGTACTGCAATGTTTTAATGTTGTTGGTACCTTTGATCAGGAGTCTCTTTGTGAGTTTTTGCCTGATATTATCTTTATAGCTGTGTGTATAAAACATTTTTTTTATTACAGTTCCCTCCTTTACTCGCTCACATTCCAGGTGCACGCACAGTCAAAGGATGACTGCAAGAACTCTATTGTTGACACTGGGAAGCTTCTTGCAGAGTTCCAAGGGAGTCTCAAGCCCGTAGATCAGCCAACATCTTTCCTCCGCCTGTTTTTTTTTGGGCCTGGAGACATGAAATGCAGGGCATTCCCCATAGAAATGGAAGCACAATCCTTTATGAGTGATTCTCACTAATAGGGTGAACCTGCCTTGAGTGGATGGTGGCAGCGTGGGCTGGGACTCTGCATCAACACGTTTGAAGATCATCCAACACAGAGCGCCCCCGGGAGTTGGGTGATGGACGTGCTTCCAGTCTCTCTCTCCAAAGCACAACGTGGACACGGGCGAATGTACAAATAGGTCATCTTCCAGCAAAGGCTGGGGCTCTCTTTAGAAAAGAGAAGTCTATGGGGGGGGTCAACTGACAGATGTTAGCAATGGATTCTGTGTTTTAGAAGGATGAGGGGGGATCTCATTGAGACTTTACCGAATAGTGAAAGGCTTGGATAGAGTGGATGTGGAGAGGATGTTTCCACTAGTGGGAGAGTCTAGGAACAGAGGCTACAGATTCAGAATAAAAGGACGTACCTTTAGAAAGGAGATGTGGAGAAATTTCTTTAGTCAGAGGGTGGTAAATCTGTGGAATTGTCTGCCACAGACGGCTGTGGGGGCCAGTTCAATTAATATTTTTAAGGCAGAGATTGATACGTTCTTGATTAGTACAGGTATCAGGGGTTATTGGGAGAAGGCAGGTAAATGGGGTAGAGAGGGAAAGCTAGATCAGGCATGATTGAATGATGGAGTAGACTTGATGGGCTGAAATGCCTAATTCTGCTCCAAGAACTTATGAACATGAGTAAATGCAGCAATGATGCTTTCACTTCACAACCGCATGAATCAGGAGTTGGTCCATCAAGCCATACAAATTAATTGTATGTAGTTGGAAGATAGGTACAAATTGCTGGTGAAACTGAGCGGGTCAGGCAGCACCTCTGAAGAAAAGGTGATGTTTTGGGTCGGAATCCTTCTTCAGACCTCGAACGTCACCTGTTCCTTTTCTCCAGAGATGCTCTCTGACATGCTAAGTTACTCCGTTATTTTGTATCTAACTGTGGTGTAAACCAGCATCTGCAGTTCATAAGGTCATAAGTTAAAGGAGCAGAATTAGGTCATTTAGTTCATCAGGTTTACTCTGCCATTCAATCATGGCTGATCTATCTTTCCATCTCAACCCCATTCTCCTGCCTCCTTTCCATAACCCCTGACACCCATACTAATTAAGAATCTGTCAATCTCCGCCTTAGAAATATCCATTGACTCGGCGGCAGCCATCTGTGGCAATAAATTCCTCAGATGCACCACCCTCTGGCTGAAGAAATTCCTCCTCATCTCCTTTCCATTTCTTCAAATGCTCCTGTGCTCTGTGTGGTACGCTAGCTTTTATCAGCTGGGGCATTGAGTATAATTGTCTTGTTGTAGCTCTATAGAGCTTTGGACTGTTCTATATTCTATGTTCCTAATAAGATCACAGTGGCTCTGATTGAAACTTCAACTCTCGCATTCTTGCTAACCCCAATAATCCTTCAACCCCCTTGCTTGTCAAGAAACTATCTGCCACTTCCTTAAAAATATTTGAAACCCCCTTTGAGAAAGAAAGTACCAGCCACTTACTTGGCTTTCAGTTTAGTTTCAGTTTTAGTTTGGAGATACAGCTCGGAAATAGGCCCTTCGGCCCACCAAGTCCATATCGACCAGTGATCCCCGCACACTAATACTATCCTACACACACTACCAAAACCAAGTTACCTACAAACCTGCACGTCTTTGGAGTGTGGAAGGAAACCGAAGCTCCTGAAGAAAACCGACGCAGATCACGGGAAGAACATATATACTCCGTACAGACAGCACCCGTAGTCAGGATCGAACCCGGGTCTCTGGCGCTGTAAGGCAGCAACTCTACCGTGGTGCCACTGTGCCGCCGCGTACTATAACAGTACTATAACAACATTTGAAAGACACTCGGCCAGGTACATGGATAGGAAAGGTTTCGAGGGATATGGGCTAAATGTGGGCCAATGAGACATCGTGCTTGGCATGGGCGAGTTGGGCCATAGGGCCTGTTTCTATGCTGTACGACTCTTTGACTCCAGGGCTGCATTAGTTTAACTTGGGATCATGTTTGGCATGAACATTGTGGGGCAAAGGGCCTGTTTCTGCATTGTACTGTTGTACTGTTTTATGTCCTACATTCAATAAACGTTTCTAAGATTCTCTGCCTCAGAAGGCAGTGGAGGCCAATTCTCTGGATGCTTTCAAGAGAGAGTTAGATAGAGCTTTTAAAGATAGTGGAGGGAGTATGGGGAGAAGGCAGGAATGGGGTTCTGATTGTGGATGATCAGCCATGATCACAGAGAATGGCGGCGCTGGTGCGAAGGGCCGAATGGCCTACTCCTGCATCTATTGTTTATTGTCTATTGTCTATTGTCTAATATCTGTCCATTTTCATGTGGCTGTTTGTAAGAACTGGCTGTGTCCAGAATGGCAGTGGAGTTTGCTGCATTACCACAGGGAATACTCATCATAAACACTTCACTGGCTGTGATGTTATTTGGGATGTCCTTAGAAAGATGAGTAAGGTGCCACATAAATGTTCATAAGTTCATGTCATAAGAGCAGAATTAGGCCATTTGGCCCATCGTCTACTCCACCATTCAATCATGGCTGATCTATCTTTCCCTCTCAACCCCATTCTCCTGCCTTCTCCCCTTCACCGCTGACCCTTTACTAATCAAGAATCTATCAATCTCCACTTTAAAAATATCCAATAATGGCCTCAACTGCCGTCTGTGGCAATGAATTCCACAGATTCACCACCCTCTGGTAAAGAAATTCCTCCTCATCGCCTTTCTAAAGGTACATAATTTTATTCTGAGATCTCTGGTCCTAGACTCTCTCAAAAAAACGAACTAAAAAAAACTAAACAATGTTACAGTGGTCATGAGTGATTTCCATTGTGTTGGTAGACTGGGAAAATCAGGTTGATACTGGGTCCCAAGAGAAGGAATGTCAAAGAGAAGTATGTCTCTCTTCTTCCAAGTACAAGAAATATAATTCCACTGGCTACCGTTGAGCATTAACATTTTCTTTCTTTGTACTTTTGTTTCTCAGGACCTGGTGCATACAAGCCTCTGCTGAAGTCCAAGCCCAAAATGGCTTTAATGGTGTCCAAACAACCCCGCTTTAAAGAGGACAATTTATTCACCCCTGGCCCCGGCGATTATGAGGTAAGGATTATTCCATCTGCCGCATTCAACAAGAGCAGGATGAGGTTTATTTTTTTAACGAAAGGTAAGGTTCCTGGACATTCCATGCTCTCCAATATAGACAGCAGGAACGGGATGGTATGCTTGCCAATGTCGGGGCGTTGAGTATAACAGTCGGGAATTCATGTTGCAGCTTTATAAGTCTTTGGCCTTTCCGCGTCGCAGCTTTGTAAATCTTTGGTTTGGCCTCATTTGGAGTATTGCGTGCGTTCTGGTCACCCCATTACGGGAAGGACGTGGAGGCCTTGGAGAGTGCGCGAAAGAGCTCTCACAGAATGCTGCCTGAATGAATTACAGCAAATTAGCTAAGGATAATTTTGGATTCTTTTCACTGGTGTGGAGCAAACATTCACTGGCCTGGAGCAAAGTGGAGCAAACAATCACGCGAGGGAACCTCCGCTCAGCTTGGCAGGGTCTCAAAAACATGGCAGCTGTGAATACGGCTTTTACCACTCGCAAGCTTATTCAGGTTGCAGGCAGCAGCCCAGCATCACTACCTGATGACCTCAATTCCTTCTACACCAGATTAGAGACAGACAACAGCACCCAGCTAGATGCAACCATCTCCGCACTCAAACCTGGAGACTCTGCCCTCACAATTAACACAGAGGATGTGGTAAGAGCCCTCAAAAAGACCAAAGCGAACTCAGCACCTGGGCCAGACAACATCAGTGGCTGTACCCTGAGGTGCTGTGCTGAGCAGCTAGGGGGCGTGTTCCAGCTCCTGTTCCAGAGCACCATGGCCAGCGGCATAGTCTCCCAGCTGTGGAAACACTCCACAGTTATTCCCAGACCAAAAAGGACACCATCAAGGTCCTGAATGACCTCAGGCCTGTGGCTCTCACCTCTCTTGTGATGAAGGGTCATCAAAAACCAAATCATTAAGGCAGCAGACTCACAGATGGACCCACTCCAGTTTGCATACTGTGCGGGTAGAGGGGTTGACGACGCAAAAGCATTCATTATAGACACCATACATAAACATCTGGAACTCCCCAACACTACAGCCAGGCCCCTATTTGCAGACCTCTCCTCTGCGTTCAACACCCTGCAGCCACACATTCTTGCAGAGAAACTCACCACCCGTTTCCACCTAGATGACCGACTAATCCTGTGGATAAAGGACACTCTCCTCAACAGGTCACAGAGAGTCAATAACACCTTCTCCAACCTCCTACACACATCAACTGGCTCCCCGCAGAGCTGTG
Source organism: Rhinoraja longicauda (assembly GCF_053455715.1). Taxonomy (NCBI): domain Eukaryota; kingdom Metazoa; phylum Chordata; class Chondrichthyes; order Rajiformes; family Arhynchobatidae; genus Rhinoraja; species Rhinoraja longicauda. The sequence continues at coordinate 97,278,696 of NC_135953.1, forward strand.
TCCTCTCACCCACGCTCTTTATTCTGTACACTGATGACTGTAGGTCCACCCAGCCAAGCTGTCATCTGGTCAAGTACGCTGATGACACAGTTCTCCTATCTCTGCTCTCAGGCCCCTCACAGCACCACAGCTCAGCTCTTCATGAGTTTGTGGAGTGATGCGACAACTCCTGTCTTGAACTAAATGCAAACAAGACCAAGGAGATGGTAGTGACCTTCTCCAACATGCAGAGGGAACTGGCTGTGGCAGTCATCACCACTATCCACGGGAGGCCTGTGGAGATTGTTGAGGAATACAAGGAATACAATACAATGCAAGTATCTTCGACAACCTGCTGAAATTTGCCTCCAACACAGAGGGTATCCTCAGGAAATGCCAGCAGCGGCAGTATCTCCTGAGGAAGCTCAATTCCTTTGGGGTCAGCAAGGACATCCTCATAACGTTTTACTACTCCTTCATTGAGAGCGTCTTCACGTTCTCCTTCACCTGCTGGTTCCACTCCATCAGCCTTCAGAACAGAAACCGCCTGCAGAGCACAGCCAAAGTCTGTTCCAAAATTATTGGACTCCCTGTCAGAGCCCTCTCCACCCAATGTGACCAGCAGATGCTTAGGGCAGCTGGCAGGATATTACAGGACCCCTCACAGGTCCTGTTCTCTACGTTTGAGTGGCTCCCCTCAGGACGGCGGCTTCGCTGCCCAGGCTGTAGGACACAGAGGAGAAGGGCAACCTTTGTCCCCAAGGCTGTTCAGCTCCTCAACTCCCAACCACCCCTGTCCTGCTGCTCACACTGCTAACCCCCCTCCCCCAATAGTTTACGTGCCTTTGTAAATTGCCCCACGGGGACAAATAAAGTGTTTTTGAACTTTGAACTTTGAACTGAACTGGAGCTCAGGAGGCTGAAGGTAGACCTGATAGAAGTTTATAAAATTCCGAAAGTCATAGACAATCAAAATCTTTAGATGTATGGAAATGTCAAAGAGCAGAAGGCATTCAAGGTGAGAGGGGCAAAGTTTAAAGGAGATGTGCAGAACAAGTTTTTTTACACAGAGGGTGTTGGGTCGAAGCGCCTGTTCCTGTTCTTCAGATTGACTGTGGCAGGAGGGAGGGAGGGGGGGGAGGGAAGGAAGGACGAAGAGAGGACGAAGAGAGGAGGGGCAGGACAAAGCATGGCAGGTAATAATGATTATAGGGAGTGCCACGCTTTGTCCTGTCGCTCCTCTCTTCTAACTTTCTTTCCCTTAAATCAGCCTGAAGAAGGGTCCCAACCCGAAACGTCACCTATCCATGTTCAGCATACATGCTGCCTGACCCGCTGAGTTACACCAGCACTCTGTGTCTTTTAAAAAAATAATTACTTTGTCCTTTTCATAATAGATTAATTAATTGTCCCGTGTTATCAATTAATTAGTTAATCATGCTATTTTTAATGAACTGGTTACTTACTCTGAACTTATTTTAATGGACTGGGTAATACTTTAGTTTAGTTTAGTTTAGAGATACAGTGCGGAAACGGGCCCTTCGGCTCACCGAGTCTGCACCGACCAGCGATCCCCACACATTAACACTCCCCTACACACACTAGAGACAATTTACACTTATACCAAGCCAATTAACCTACAAACCTATATGTCTTTGGAGTGTGTGAGAAATCCAAAGTTCTGAGAGAAAACCTACGCAGGTCACAGGGAGAAAGTACAAACTCCGTACAGACAGCACCCGCACTCGGGATCGAACCCGGGTCTCCAGTGCTGCAAGCGCTGCAAGGCAGGAACTCTACCGCGGCGCCACCATGCCGTCTGTACTCTCTGAACGATTTGTGTTTCGCTAAATGTAATTCAGAAAGAATGGTTTTATATATATTTAAGTGAATGGGAGACTTGTGTGGGATCATTAAAAAAAGTAATGGAAGATATTCATCAAAAAACAAACTGCTGGAGGAACTGTGCGGGTCAGGCAGCATCTGTGGAGGAAAGCTTTTCACTGTACCTCGGTACACTTGACAATAAACTAAATTAAACTAAACTAAACCATCGAAAAGCCTGGTAAATGCCCCTTAACATATCTGCTTCCACCACCACCAATACTGGCAGCACATTCCATGCACTCTCTGTGACTTACCCTGCACATCTCCTTTGATATTTGCCCCTCGCACCTTAAAGCTATGCCTATTAGTTTTTGCCATTTCCACTCTTAGAGAAAGGACTTGACTTTCTACCCGATCTATGCCTCTCATAATTTTATAAACTTCTGTCAGATCTTCCTGCAACCTTTGGTGTTCCAGGAAAAACAATCCAAGTCTGTCCAACCTGTCCCTGTAGCTAATACCATCTAATCCATGCAGCATTCTGGTAAACAAAAGAGCACAATATGCCGGAACAACTTAGTAGCTTCTCCGGAGAACTATGGATAGGTGATGTTTCGGCTCGCGACCCTTCTTCATAAACGTCACCTATCCATGTTCTCCGGAGAAACTGCCTGATTTGCTGAGTTATTCCTGCATGTAAGTGCGGCACGGTGGCGCAGCGGTAAAATTGCTGCCTTACAGTGCCAGAGACCCAGGTTCGATCCTGGTTATGGGGCTGTCTGTACATTCTCCCTCTTCTTGCGTTTGAGGCAGCAGAAGTAATGTAACGCCCTCCAGGCGCTTTGGCCAGTGCAATGTGCTGTTGTCGAGGGCCGAGAGGTCTCCCCTCCATCAGGGGAACGGAGGACAGTGCAGTCGAAAATGACGTGCTGCGCTGTTTGCTGGTTTGCTCCACACACGCAGGCTGCTGATGAACGCAACCCCCAACGATGCATGTTGGCGTTGAACCGGCCGACCCCTGTGCGGAGCCGGTTCAGGGCAACCCACTCTTTGCGGGGCATGTCCGAGCCGGGTGGGGCTGTGGTGTTCGGTGCGACAGTGAAATTGAGGAGATCGTGATGTCTGTTCTCAGCTGGTTCTCCATGCTCCTAGTATGTTGAAACCGGAGCCACAGAGGGTCGCTGCGTGACAGGAGAAAGGGTGACGAGATGACAGGCGTTGAGGTCCCAGTTGCTGTGAATCCTGGGCGAGGTGGTGCAAAGGATGTTTGGTGTCCGATGGTGCCTTGCACACCAGCCTATGAGTGAAGAACTCTCTGCGAAGCTTGGCGGGTGCGATACCTGCGATACCTCGAAGTAGGGCGTAGGCAGCCAGTGATGATCCGCAGGGTGTCGTTGAGGGTGGCGTCTAGCTTGCTGGTATGAGCGCTGCGGCACCATGCTGGGGCGGCGTACTCAGCGGCGCTGTACACGAGTGCAAGAGCACTGGTTCGGAGAGTAGATGTCCTAGCGCCCCATGACGATCCGGCCAAGCAACGCAGGAGGTTGTTCCGTGCTGAGACTTTAGCACGGAGAGCTTCAAGGTGTTGCTTGTAGGTCAGCTGCCGATCTAGTTTCACCCCGAGGTATGTAGGAAATGGGTTGTAGGGTAGGGGTGACCCATTGAGGGTGACGGTTGGCTGGCGTTGAGCTTCCTTGTTGTTCAGATGAAAGGCCGTAGTGTTGGTTTTTGTCACACTCAGTTTTAGTCTCCAGGTCTTAAGGTAGCCAGCGACATGTTCCATATCCGCCGAGAGCACATCCTCCACATTTGACCAACTCCTGTCCGAGTGCAGTAGGGCCAAGTCATCTGCGTATCCATACTGGCGCGAGGTCATGCGTGGCAGATCACTGATATAGAGATTGAAGAGCATGGGGGCCAGTACCGAGCCTTGGGGGAACTCCGTTTCTTAGGCATCGCAGTCGGCTAGATTGTCCGTCGCTGGTCTTGAGTACAAAACTGCGGTTGGCAAGGATGTTGGCAAGGAACCTCACTAAATGACGGTCAGGGATGGTGTGGAGGAGCTTCAAGATCAGGCCCTGGTGCCACACAGTATCATTGGCGGCGGTGACTGTCCCTGTGACTGGGTGGGTTTCTCCGGGTGCTCCGGTTTCCTCCTACATTCCAAAGACGTACAGGTTTGTAAGTTAATTGGCTTCTGTAAATTGTAAATTGTCCCTAGTGTGTAAGATTAGTGCTGGTGTATGGGGTGATCGCTGGTTGGCGCAGGCTCGGTGTGCCGAAGGGCCTGTTTCCACACTGTATCGTTAAAGTCTAAAGTCCTCTTCTTCTTTCCTATGTCATCTACACCAATCAAAATTGGCAATTGGTGCTTCAGAGTACTGTAGTTGATGCTTTGCTGCAAATGTTGCCAGTTCCGTAGAACTACCCAGGGTGGGCGACGAGAACGTAAAGCATCTCCCACTCCAGTCTAAAGTCAAAAGTGTCCTGTTGTGCATTAACCAGCATCTGCAGTTCTTTGTTTCAGCATTCTGGTAAACCTCCTTTGCACCCTTTCCAAAGTATCCACATTCTTCCTGTTATCGGGGCGACCATAACCCTGGAATCCTACCTACTCCCAATTAATGTTTAAGATAGTTTTAGTTTAATTTATTTCAGAGATACACCGTGGAAAAAGGCCCTTCGACCCACTCGGTTTTCTCCTGATACTCCAGTTTCCTCTCACACTCCAAAGACATACAGGTTTGTAGATTAATTGGTTTGGTAAAATTGTAAATTGCCCCTAGTGTGTAGGATAGTGTAATGTGTGAGGATCGCTGGTCGGCGCGGACTCGGTGGGCCGAAGGGCCTGTTTCTACACTGTATCTCTAAACTAAAGTACACTAAACTAAACAATTAACCGACAAAAAGATGTTACTTGACTTTGGTCTTCCCACTCTCCCCCCTCCTTATGCCTCTCATAATTTTGTCCATGAAACGCTACTTCGCTGCTGTTGACAAATAATTTTTCAATCCTTGGCAGATTTTATGTTGACCTTAGAAAGATCTGACAATCAGAATTCAACACATCTCGGTTGTGCTCTTTTCAATTTGCAGTGTGGCATAGAGTTATATCTGGCATTAACAAAGATGTTTGTGGTTGCTCGTGATCAGTTACCCAGCTTCCACCTTTGAGATCTGACATATTACATTCTGCTTATAGGCCGGTGAAATCTGCTGGTTCAGATCAATAAAAAGAAAGTCCCAGGGTCTGTTAGCATTCAGCAGCAAATGTTTACATATCCCATCAGAAGTTGAACACCAGCAATCAATAACTGGCTTTATTCATGCTGCCATCTTGATTACTGATTCTCTGAAACAATCTTGTTGCACTGAAATTGTCAATTCCTTTTAGCCTTTGAGCAACTTATAACGTGCTTTGGGATGTCAAGAGAACATTGTCAAACATTTTATACTCCGAGACATAGGGATACTTTCAGGGCAATGAATATAAGAGTCAGAACATCATGGTGCAACTCTATAAGACTTCATTTAGGCTGGATTTGGATTATTGGGTGCGTTCTGGTGACCCACTACAGGAAGAATGTGGAGGCTTTGGAGAGGGTTCAGAAGAGATTTACCAGAATGCTGCCTGGATTATGGGGTATTAGTTTACTTTAGTTTAGTGTATTATTGGAATCTGTAACAATTACAGTGAAAAGCTTTTTTGTTGCATGCTAACCAGTCAGCATGTTTACAATCAAGCCATCCACAGTGTACAGATACAGGATAAAGAGTAGACTGTTTAGTGCAAGATTAAGTCCAATAAAGTCAATAGACAATAGACAATAGGTGCAGGAGTAGGCCATTCAGCCCTTCGAGCCAGCACCGCCATTCAATGCAATCATGGCTGATCACTCTCAATCAGTACCCCGTTCCTGCCTTCCCCCCATACCCCCTCACTCCGCTATCCTTAAGAGCTCTATCCAGCTCTCTCTTGAAAGCATCCAACGAACTGGCCTCCACTGCCTTCTGAGGCAGAGAATTCCACACCTTCACCACTCTCTGATTAATGATAGTTCAAAGGTTTCCGATGGGGAAGATGGGAGGTCAGGAAGGTGTAAGGAGAGGTTGGATGGGCTTGGATTGTTTTCTCTGGAGTGCTGGAGATCGAGGGGTGACTTGATCGAAGTATATAAAGTGATGAGGACATAGATAGGATGGACAATGAAAACCATTTGCACCAGGGTGGAAAGTTTTTGCACAGAAGGGCGAAGGGTGCCTGGAAAGTGCTGCCAAGGGTGGTTTTGGAAGCAGATACAATCGTGGCAGCAGAGTGGCACAGTGGTAGAGCCGGGTTTGATCCTGACTACGGGTGCTGTCTGTACGGAATTTGTACATTCTCCCTTTGAGATAAAGCACAGACAGAGGTCCTTTGGCCCACTGGGACTACACCGACCATCACTCACCCATTCACACGAGACTATGTTATCCCACCTACACTCTCGGGGCAATTTACAAAGGGCCAAAAAACCTCCAACTTCACATTTCTGTATCTTCCGCCTGATGGGAGAGGGGAGAAGAGGGAGTGATTGGGGTGAGACCGGGGTAGTTAACATTCCCTGTGTTCTAATTTCAGGGCAGCAGTACTCCAGAGGTAGAGTGCAGTGGGGTGACGGTGAGGGAGTGGTGGATGTGCCCTCGCCAACAATCCAGGCAGATGAATGCACACCTTGTCTCCCTCTCCCCTGCTTCTCTCCCAATGTCATTCGTATCACACTCCCGTAAAGGACATGGCAGCCTATGGTATGATATTGTTTGCTCCCTCGTTAGAAGCTAGATAGAGTGGATGAGAAGAGGTGTTTCCACCAGTAGGAGAGTCTAGGACCAGAGGCCATAGCCTCAGAATAAAAGAACATACCTTTAGAAAGGACATGAGGAGGAATTTCTTTAGTCAGAGGGTGGTGAATCTATGGAATTCATTGTCACAGACGGTTGTGAAGGCCAAGTCAATGGGTATTTTTAAGGCAGATATTGGCAGATTCTTGATTAGTAAGGATGTCAGGGGTTATGGGGAGAAGGCAGGAGAATGGGGTTGAGAGGGAAATATAGATCAGCCATGATTGTATGGTGGTGTAGACTTGATGGGTCGAATGGCCTAATTCTGCTCCTGGGGTAATTTATGAACAAAGGACAATTTACAATATTTTTAACGAAGCCACTTAACCTACAAACCCGCACATCTTTGGAATGTGGAAGGAAACCAAAGCACTCAGAGCCAACCCATGTGGTCGCAAGGACAGCACCCATAGTCAGGACCGAACCTGGGTCTCTGGCGCCGTGAGGCAGCAACTCTACCGCTGTGCCACCGTGCCGTGGTAGAGACGGTGACATTAAAAACTGTCGGGAAGAACTGTAGATGCTGGTTAAATCAAAGATAGATACAAGATGCTGGATTACAGTAACTCAGTGGGACAGGCAGCATCTCTGGAGAGAAGGAATGGGTGACATTTCGGGTCGAAATATCACCCATTCTTTCTCTCCAGAAATGCTGACTGTCCTGGTGAGTTACTCCAGCCTTTTGTAACATTAAAAAGGTTGCTTTGGTGCTGAGGGACCTTTGCGGCTTGAGCTGACCCTGTAATGGTGGGAGTTAATCTTGAAGAAATAGAAACAGCTACCTTATCTGTTTGGTTAACTATTAAATAACAAGTTTTCAACAGTGCACATTAAATTGGTGACAGAAATGTAAGTTTATCCAGATTTTTGATGGGTTGTTGAAACACATTCCTATCCTTAATGTTTCTTGAAATACATTCGTATCCGGACTAGTTTCTGGAAGAAGCAGCATCCGTTTAGTTCAGAAAATAAAACATAGAAACAGTACAGTACAGCAATGGGCCCTTCGGCCCACAATGTTTGTGCTGAACATGATGCCTAAATGAACTGTTCTCATCTGCCTGCATGAGACCCATATCTCTCCGTTCCCTATACTTCCACGTGCCGATCTAAAAGCTTCTTAAACACCACTATTGTATTTGCCTCTACCTCCACCATTGCACAAGAATGCAATGCATTCTTGGGCCCCAACATCCTCTGTGTAAAAAAAAATGCCCCTCACATCTCCATTAAATTTCCCCCTCCCACTCATAATTTTATATACTTCTATCAAATCTCCTCTCAACCTCCAACGTTTCGGAGTTTAGTTGAGAGACACAGTTTGGAAATAGGCCCTTTAGCCCATTGAGTCTATCGGTCACCCCTTCACACTCCGTAAATTAAATAGTTTAAAGCAGGATCACGCCTCAGAACATCACCTGCCCATGCCCTACAGAGATGCTGCCTGACCCGTTGAGTTATTCCAGCACTTTTTAAAAATTCAAGATTACAGCATCTGCAGTTCCATGTGTCTCTATGTACCTGTTCACACTAGCTCTGTGTTATCCCACTTTCTCATCTGCTCCCGACACACTAGGGGGCAATTTTACAGAGGCCATTTAACCTACAAACTTGCACGTCTGTATGATGTGGGAGGAAACTTAAGCACATGGAGGAAACCCACGTGGTTACAGGCAGAATGTGCAAACTGCACACAGACAGCACCCAGGTCCCTGGCTCTGTGAGGCAGCAGCTCTACTAGCTGTGACACTGTGCCGCTAATCTCTCCTCAACCTCCAACATTCCAGAGTTTAGTTTAGAGATATAGAATGGAAACAAGGCCTGCAGACCACCGAGTCCACACCAACCATTCATTACCCGTTCACCCTAGTTCTGTGTTATCCCACTTTCTCATTTGCTCCCTACACACTAGTGGCAATTCTACCGAGTGTCATCTAATCTAAATCCATTTGTTAGTTCGTGCAATGTTCCAATTTCTGAACAATCTGCACATTGTTTGAGTATAAGATGAAATATATCCATGCTGTTAATGTTTGGTTCTCTTAGTTTGTACTCATAATTCCATACAGTATTCTTCTGTTCAGATAACCCTATCAGATATCACAAGCCCTCCCCCCCACCCCACCCCCCACAATCAGTCTGAAGAAGGGTCCCGACCTGAATCGTCACCTGTCCATGTTCTCCAGAGATGCTGCGTGACCCGCTGAGTTACTCCAGCACCTTGTGTCTCTTTTTGTAAACCAGCATCAAAGGTTCCTTGTATCCCTATCCGAATATCTTTCTTTTCATTTTTCCCTCATATGCTGCATAATATCTTGAGGGGAAAAGATAGGAGAATTGTATTCTTTTGGACCAAATTTGGGCATGTGGAACAAGTGTAGATGGAACATTTTAGTTGGCACGGCAAGTTGGTCTGAAGGACCTGTTTTTGTGCTGCATGACTCCATGCTACTAAACCTGAAAGCACGCACTAACTACCAGACTCTTCCCCTCTGTTATCAGACTTATTAATGGTCCTACCACAAACTAGCATACAGTCCCGATTCCTCTGCGGCTGCGGGGGGGAGGGGGGGGGGGAGGGGAAGGTAGCTGGAAAAGAGGAGGCGGGAGGACAGAACCGGGCATGTAATAGGTGGTTTGCACTGTACATGTTCACATGACACATGGCAATAATAAAACTTTTAGTTTAATCTAGTTTACAATTGTCACGCGTACCAAGATTAAGTGAAAAGCTTGTTTTGTTGCTACCCAGTCAGCGAAAAACACTATACATGATTACAATCAAGCTGTCCACAGTGTATAGATACAGGATAAAGGGTATACCATTTAGTGCAAAATAAAGTCCAGTAAAGTTCGATTAAACATAGTTCGAAGGTGCACAACGAGGTAGATGGGAGGTCAGGACCGCTTTCTAGCTGGTGAGAGGATGCCTGCTAACAGCTGGGAAGAAACTGTCCCTGAATCTGGAGGCTTGCATTTTCAAACTTTTGTACCACTTGCCTGATGGGAGAGGGGAGAGGAAGGAGTGACCGGGGTGAAACTTGTCCTTGATTAAGCTGGGGGCCTTGCCGAGGCAGCGTGCTGTAGATGAAATCAATGGAAGGGAGGATGTTTTGCGTAATGGTCTGGGCTGCATCCACAACTCTGCAATTTCTTGCGATCTTGGATGGAGCTGTTCCCAAACCATGCTGAGATGCAATCCGATAAAATGCTTTCTACGGCGCATCTGTAGAGGTTGGTGTAGGTTGTTGGAGTCATGCTAAACCTTTAAGAAAGAAGAGGCATTGGTGTGCTCTCTTGGACATAGATTTGACACAAAGAGCTAAACAAGCATCTTGTGTCATTTGCCCGTGTCTGCAGCTCTTCATCAGGACGTTTTTCAGAAAATGAACTTTAAAAATCTCTCCATTATGAACTAAAGTCCATTTGATTTATACATCAAGATTTTATGCTTGAAGGAGTCAGTGTGAGCTTCTTGTATACCTTTAATTTATTCCACAGTCTGATGTTCAGCTAAAGTGCCTTTATTGATCCGCTCAGGTATTCACATCAATTAGCTCTGCTAACAATGATCATTATAGCACTTTATAGCAAGGGTGACGTAGTGCTATTCTTTACACAAGCATGGCATCCAATTTACCCAGTATAGGGAAATCAAGAGCCAGAGGACATTGGTTTAATATGAGAGAGGCAAAATATGGGCCAAACATGGGCAAATAAGACTAGGTTAGATGGGGCATTATTTTTGGCATGGACGAGTTGTGCGGAAGGATCTGTTTCCATGCTGTATGATTCTATGACTCTATAACTTGGCCAGATCTTTTGGATGGACATAAACAACATGAAAAGACACAAAGTGCTAGAGTAACTGAGCAGGTCAGGCTGCATCTCTGGATAACATGGATAAGTGATGTTTTGGGTCAGGACCCTTCTTTGTTTCAACAATAACACTCTATTGTTGGCGATAGGATTCCTCGGCCATTATCAGGCAACTGAACCATCCTACCACCAACTAGAGAGCAGTTCTGACCTCCCATTTATCTCATTGGAGACCCTTGGACTTTCTTTAATTGGGCTTTACTGCGCTTTATCTTGCACTAAACGTTATTTCCTTAATCCTAATGTGCACTGTGGATGGTTTGATTGTAATCAGATATAGTCTTTCTGCTGACTGGACAGCACGCCACGGTAAGCTTCTCACTGTACCTCGGTACACGTGAAAATAAACTAAACTAAACTAAACTAAACTAAACTAAACAAAGAGCAGGTGTAATCCGTATTCTCTGTTGCTTTAAATACCTTTAATTTAGTTACTGAAACGTAAAGGTTTGAAAATTAGTCTTTTTTATTGTTTGTTATCATACTTCGGCCTTGTTTGGGGCTTTTACACAATGTTTTATCTGTTTCAAACATTGTCAGCCAGTTTTTAAAAATACAGGCAGCTTGTGTTTTACGCGGGTGTTGCATTCCTGAAAAGCTGTGCGTAATTGAAGAACACGTATTTATTAAATTAACATATTCATTCAAACCAGCGTAAATTTGAATGCGTTATTTCAAAAATACAGTACATTAATCAGATCTCGGTATTAAATAAACAGGAATGTTAATTAAAAAATGCATCAATCAAACGTAAAACACAAGTTGCCTTAAATGGCAAATAATGCAAAAATTCCCGGTGGTAATTTTGCTTGTGCAGTGGCATAGAACAGACTATGCACATTCTCTGCCAATTCTCAAAAATAGCTTGCTTCTTGCCTTCTCATCAGATCAGAATTTTCCCCTCTGAGTCTTGAGCAATTGCCAGAACCAAAGGTTTTCATTGCAGAGTTAAGATTTCTCTATGGAATTATGAAGTGTTAACACTTGGCTGTAACTTGGTCCAATACACCTTTTTTGGTTCTCAGAATAATCATTTCAATTACTTTAATTCGCTTGAACAAATGACAAAGTGCTGGAGGAACTCAGCAGGTCCGACAGCATCTGTGGAGGGAATGGACAGGTAGTGTTGAAAATACTGAATGTAATAAAGGGTTAGAGAGATAATGGGACCAAGGTGGAAAACAGAGGTGGATACGGGAGGGGATGGGGGGTTCAATTGGAACACGAGTGGAGTAAGTGACAAAGGCTAGAGGTGAAAAGGAGACAAAAGGGTGTCAGATAAGGAGAGAAGAGGAGGAGTGAAATGTAAAGCCAGAGGGAGGAATGTGGGTGGGAGAGGAAGGAAGGGGATAGAGGGGGTGGGGGGACAAAGGTGAAATGTGGGACTTGGGGATGGCAGATGAGTGTGGGAAGGACAGGAAAGGGGCAGGGTGACTGGCTGATGGATGGTGGTTGGAGAAATATATTTGCATGTGTTTGGAGGGAGCAAGGGAAAGAGGGAGGGTTTCGGGGGAATTATTCAAAATTGGAGAATTCAATGTTCATACCACTGGGTGGTGAGCTTCCCAAGCGGAATATGAGGTGCAGTTATTCCCTTGCTTTCATTTCAAGTCCTGTGTGCGGGGCGGCACAGATGTGCAGCGGTAGAGTTGCTGCCTCACTGTGCCAGAGACCTCAGTTCGATCCAGTCTACAGGTGCTGTCTGTACGGAGTTTGCACGTTCTCCCTGTGACCACGTGGGTTTTCTCCCTGTGTTTCAGTTTCCTCTCACATTACAAAGACAAGCAAGTTTGTAGGTTAATTGGCTTTGGTAAATTGCCCCGAGTGCATAGGATGCGAAAGTGGTCTAACATAGAACATAGCATGTGTGATTGTTGGTCAGCGTGGACTCGGTGGGCCGAAGAGCCTGTTTCCACATGTTTTAATTAAACTAAATAAACTAAAATTTCAACATCAGTTATTTGAACAATTCCTTTCCACAATATTGCTTTTGATCCAGTGTCCACCAAAGCTTCTAACAGGACATTTCATTCACCAATATTTATACTTTAAAAATGATGCAGCTACTGAAAATCTGAAATGGAAGAACTTAACTTGTCCAGCAGCATCTGTGGAGAGAAACAGTTAATGTTTCAGGTTGATCTGAGATAATTCAGAGATAAAACAACTTCTTAGCAGATTTCAGATTATTATTCCAGCTACACCTCTTGCCAACCAATCTTCTGTTCATTAATTTCTTTACCACTCTGTTTTTTCTAGTTTCCTTTATCAGTTTAAGATGTGTGGGCAAAGACTTAAAGGTGATCTACGGGGCAAGTTTTTTCACACGGGGAGTTGTGGGCATATGGAATGGGTTGCCACAGGAAAAAGCCATAGTCACACAGCATGGAAATAGGTTATTTTGCCCAACTTGCCCACGGCGACAAGATGCCCCATCTACACAAGTCCCTCCTGCCCATGTTTGGCCCATTTCCCTCAAACCTTTCCTACCCATGTACCTGATCAAATTTCTTTTAAATGCCACCATAGTATCTGGCTCAACTAACCTCCTCTGGCAGCTCATTCCATATACCCATCACCCACTTGTCAGAGGCAAGAGGTACAGAAGTGTGAAAACACACACCTACAGATTCAGGGACAGTTTCTTTCCAGCTGTTATCAGCCAACTGAACCATTCCATCAACGACTAGAGAACGGTCCTGAGCTACCATCTACCTCATTGGAGACTCTCAGACTATCTTTAATCGGACTTTACTAGACTTTATCTTGCACTAAACGTTATTCCCTTTAACCTGTATCTGTACACTGTGAATGGCTTGATTGTAATCACGTATAATCTTTCTGCTAACTGGTTAGCACGCAACAAAAGCTTTTCACGGTACCTCGGGACACGTAACAATAAACTAAACTGGTATCATGATCAGCACAGACATAGTGGGCCCATATAGTTTTGGCCCACATCCCTATAAACCTGTCCTATCCATGTATCTGCCCAAATGTTTTTTTTAAACGTTGTGATAGTACCTGCCTCAACGACTTCCTCTGGCAGCTCGTTCCGTACACCCACTGTCCTTTGTGTAAAAACGTTGCCCCTCAGGTTCCTATTAACTCTTTCCCCCCTCACCTTAAACCTATGCCCTTCTGTTCTCGATTCCCCTACCCTGGGCAAGATACTCTGTGCATCTACCCAATCTATTCTTCTCTTGATTTTGAACACCTCCAAAAGATCACTCCTTATCTCCTGCGCCCCAAGGAATAAAGTCAGAACCTGCTCGGCCTTGCCCTCGAGTCTTGGCAATCTTGTAAATCCTTGTAAATCTTCTCTTTAAATGTTTGGGTTAGTGCCCTTCTTGTAGACTGATGGGGTCAATGGGGAAAGCCGATAAAAAGAGGCAAGGGAAAGGAATGGGGCAAGATCTGGCTGCTGATGGGTGGATTCAAATGATGAGCGGTTGATTGGCAGATGAGATGGGTGGGGGAGAAATGGATGGAGATTGTGACCAAGGCTGGAGGTGATAAGTGGAGAACACAAAAAGGTGCAAATTGTGAAATATGATAAAGAAGGAAGATAGGGATTGAAATATAAGGTTAGAGAGACATGGCTAAAGGGACCAGCTCAGGAGGGCATTTTAGTCAACATGGACAAGTTGGGCTGAAAGGCCTAACGACTTGTTGTCTCTATAACCAGATGAGACCTTGACTTAATTCCACAGTGGCACAGCGGCAGAGATCCGGGTTCGATCCTAACATTGGGTGTTGTCTATGAGGAGTTTGTACATTCTCCCCGTGGCCATGTGGGTTTTCTCCGGGTGATCCGGTTTTCTCCCACATCCCAAAGGCATGCGGATTTGTAGGTTAATCTGGGCTCTGTAAAGTGCCCCTCGTATGTAGGGAGTGGGATAACATAGAGCTAGTGTGAATGGGTGATCCCTGGTTGGAGTGGACACAGTGGGCTGAAGGGCCTGTTTTCATGCTGTGTCTCTAAACTAAACTAAACTAAACATCCACTCTGAAAGATAGCACAGCACTACATCCAATTTCTTGTAAAGATTCATCGGAAGCAAGAATCCTTTTCTGCTTTAAATGCTGGAGGTTTTTTTTTATGTGTGTGGAGATGCCACAAACAGATATCCGACCTCTCAAAGCGTTCCTGCTGTGTTGCTGCGCAGCGGTCTCGCCTGTGAATTAACAAGGCTCGCGGTGTGAACTCTCCAGAAAATCCATACTGGCACCCTCATCGCAACATGAGTAGATTTCAATTGCAAAGAGAAAATGCTAAATCTATGTAAAACCTTGTGCTGAGCTGGAGTTGAAATATTGCATGCACTCTGATCTTAGTCATCCCAAACATGATACTGAAGCACTGTGGAGAGCAGTAGTTCGATTGAAACGAATGTTGTCGGATGTTTAACTAGAAGAAAAATATCGTGACCATAGAAAGACACAAAGTGCTGGAGTAACTTTAGGGGGCAGCACAGTGGCGCAGCGGTAGAGTTGCTGCCTTACAACACCAGAGGCCTGGGTTCAATCCTGACTACGGCTGTTGTCTGAATGGAAGTTGTACTTTCTCCCCGTGACCTGTGTGGGTTTTCTCAGGGGCCTCCGGTTTCCTCCCACACTCCAAAGATGTACAAGTTTGTAGGCTAATTGGCTTGGTGAAATTGTAAATTGTCTTGAGTGTGTAGGATAGTGTTAGTGTATGGGGATCGCTGGTTGGTGTGGATCCAGTGGGCCGAAGGGCCTGTTTCCACACTGTATCTCTAAACTAAACTAAACTTAACTCATCGGGTCAGGCAACATCCCTGGAGCACATGGTTTAGAGATACAGCATGGAAACCGGCCTTTTGGCCCACCGAATCCACGCACACCAGCGGTCACCCCGTACACTAACACTATTCTACACACTAGGGACAATTTACAATTTTTACCAAAGCCAATTAACCTCCAAACCTGTACGTCTTTGGAGGAAACCTGAGCACTCGAAAAAAACCCACGCGGTCACAGGGAGAACGTACAAACTCCGTACAGACAGCATCGGTAGTCATGATTGAACCCGGGTCTCTGGTGCTGTAAGGCAGCAACTCTACTGCTGCACCACTGTGCTGCCCCCTAAGAGAAGTAAGAGAGTTTAACTAGAAGAAAAATACTGTGAACATGGTAAGACACAAACTGCTGCAGTAACTCAGGCAGCATATCTGGGGACCATGGATAGGCGATGTTTCGGGTTGGGACTGTTCAAACTGATTATGATGCTCGGGGGGAGGAGTGGGGGGGGGAGCTAGAAGAGAAGTGACGATACGACAAAACCCGGTGAGTGATAGGTGGATATAGATGGGGGGGGTGGTTGATAGGCAGATGGTTGGACAAAGGCCAGAGATGAAAAGACAAAAGGTGTGAGCTAAGGGTAGAAGTATGAATTTGAAGCCAGAGGGTATAACAAAGGTGGAAGGGGAGAAATTGGGGCAGCTTTCTCATCCACTCCCTGCACACTAGGGGCAATTTACAGAGGGCCAATTAACCAACAAACCCTCACATCTTTGGATATGGGAGGAAACCAGAGCACCCGGAGGAGACCCATGCGGTTACAGGGTGAACTGTCAAACTCCACACACAGATGGCATCCAAGATCAGGGTTGAATCCGGGTCTCTGGCGCTCTGAGGCAGCAGCTCTACCAGCTGCGCCACTGTGCCATTCTCTGTTCCACCATTACCTAATTAATTGTTTAAATCAGTCTTTTGTTGATCTGTCTGTCTGATCTCTTTCCTTCACCACAAAATATTTGACTTCACCCACATTGTTCCATTGCATGTGTCTGTGTTGTACTAAAGAATAATATTCACTGATCGCAGCATGATTCATCCTTCCCGAAGTCTGTGTTTTAAAGAATTTGGAGGCACTATTGATTTAACACTACACTTGTTAAGGTTATATGACCCATAGGAGTTAAATAATAGCAAGCATTCTAAAAAAATGTTTTTTGGAGAGACCTAATCATTGTTCAAGCTGCTGTCATTATGTCAGGGGGGCATGGAGAGTAGTAAGGCATTGGACCAACTACATTCAACTTTTTGTTGTTTATTATTGAATCCTCTAATTTTAAGTAACACACCACTTCCCTCGTCCCCCCTCTCTTTTTCATGCCCCAACCCTTCTCACCCCATGCTCCATGAAAGTGGGATAACATAGAACCAGTGTGAACAGGTCATCAATAGGATGGCGTAGATTCGATGGGCTGAAGGGCCTATTTCTATGCTGTAAACTAAACTAAATTAAACCCAATGGTAAGAAACACGGAATTCTCCAGTTTTAAGTAATCCCCCCACTCCCAAATTTCCCTCTCTTTCCTGTGCCCCCCAATCTAGTGTGCACCTATCTTTCCACCCCCTTCTGTACCCTTCCACCTATATCCCTCCATCTGCCTTTCCATTTCACTCCTCCTCTCCTTTTCTGATACTCCTCTGTCTCCTTTTCACCTTCAACCTCTGTCACTTACAACACACATCCTCCAGTCAACTCCTCCCCTCATCTGTGTTCACCATGTGTGAAAATGCACACCTCTAGATTCAGGGACAGTTTCTTCCCAGCTGTTATTAGTTAACTGAACTATCCTATCACCAACTAGAGAGCGGTCCTGACCTTCCATTGACCTCATTGGGGACCCTCGGACTATCTTTAATTGGATTTAACTGGACTTTATCTTGTACTGAACGTTATTCCCATTATCCTGTATGTGTACACTGTGAACGGTAGTCCTTTCGCTGTCCGGATTGCACACAATAAAAAAGCTTTTAACTGTATCTCGGTACACGTGACAATAATAAACTAAACTTAACAAAACTAACAGGCTGAATTTATTTGAAGCAGTTCTGCAGTCCTGGTCACCAAGGTCATTTAGCCCTCAAATCCAAGTTAAAAGTGAGTCATTTGCAAGTCAAAAAATCCACTCTGTGGAATTTGCCTATTTTTGATGGTGCACTTTCACCATTTAACACGCTGCAGACATCCCTCATCTCCTGCACTTCGAGTAGGTAGCTTGCAGCTTCCAATAAATCACACGGTGACGGCACTGTCGAGGGGCGTTCTGTTGTTGCGCCGTTCCCAACATATTTCAGCGGGCTAGATTGCCTGCAGACTCTGACACTGGAAAACCTTTTGCAACAACTCGGAAATGTACCCGAAGCTGCGGCTCACGATTTTTTATTTCTTCCCGGTCCTTTCAATCATTTTGCACCGAAGTCTAGCTCCTTAGTCATCCGCTGTTGAACACACTGCATCGCTCGCACGATGGAAGAGATATCATTAATAGTATAAAGTCTGAACACTGACAAAGGTGTGCAGCCCACTGGAAGGCTTGGCTTGTGCCAGATGCAATCCTCAGTGGCAGACACGTGTGTAAGACTCATCAGATGCTGGTTAACACCGAGGATAGACACAAAGTGCTGGAGTAACTCGGCGGGTCAGGCAGCATCTCTGGAGAACATGGAGAAGTGAGGTATCCGGTTGGAACCCTTCTTTAGGCTGAACAGTAGAGAAGGTCAGAACAAAACAGGGCCGGCTGTTATGGGCTCCACCCTTCCTGAGGCCATATGCTGTTGGCCCTGTTTTGTTCTGGCCTTCTCGATCTTTCAGACTGAAGAAGGGTTCCGACCCTGAAACGTCATCTATTCCTTTTCTCCAGAGATGCTGTCTGGCCTGCTGAGTTACTCCAGCATTTTGTGTGTATCTAAGGTTCAGACAGTGGGCTCAGTCGCGGAGATAACAGTGGATGTGCCCATTTTTCAATTTTAAGTTGAATAGACTGGTAATGCAGGTAGAACATAGAACATGTCAAGACAAAAGAGTGTTATATTCTCTTCGAAATGGAGCAATGAAATTCAACAAAATTATGTTTGTGCCGAACATGATAAACTAATGTCATCTGCATCACAACCAGAGAGCAGTGCTGAACTACTATCTACCTCTTTGATGACCCTCGGACTATGCTTGATCGGACTTTGCTGGCTTTACCTTGCACTAAACATTATTCCCTTATCATGTATCTATACGCTATAAAGCTTTTCACTGTACCTCGGTACCCATGACAATAAACCGAAATGAATTGCCTGCTTGTGATCCATATTCCTCCATTTCCTGTACATCCATTATATATATATATCATATATATATACAGCCGGAAACAGGCCTTTTCGGCCCTCCAAGTCCGTGCCGCCCAGCGATCTCGTATCCTTAACAGAATCAGGTCAAGAGTGTTGTATTGTAACCTGTACCAATATCACATTAATAACTGTAAACTAGGTAACCAAATAGTGCAAAACCAAAGTCTGTTGTGCATCTAAAGACACAGTCCAGAGAAGATCATAGTTCAATGGTACATTATTGTCACATGTACCCAGGTGTAGTGATATTTGATTTTTGCATTCAGTTCAGTAAATATCTTACTATACTTAAGCAAAATCATATTTAAGTACAGGAATTGTTTCGTTTAGAAATAATAGATTATACTGAGGCAGTACACGCCACGCCATGTATCCAGTGTCAACTTGTATCCTTCAAGTTTCAAACTTATATCCTTGTATCCTTCAAGTTTCAAGTAAAAAATGTACTTAATTTGGCCATAAAGGCTCGTTGTCCTAACTGCGGCACTGGGTCAAGGTTGCAAGGGTCAGCCTGGCCAGGCGATGTTGTCGATGTCCTCCACCGCTGCTCCACAGTTCCATGCTGCTGTCGGCCATGTCTGATCTACAAGCTCGGCCTTTTGGAGCGGCACCTGATCCAATTGAGTCCCAGGCTGCTCCAGGGCCTCCAGCGGCCCATTCCAGCGACACTTGGATCCAGACACATTGACCCTCAAGCGCTCCATCCTTCACCTCATGTATAGTTTGTCAAGGCTAATGTTGTGCAGTGGTCAGGAGCCTGATGGTTGTTGGGAAGAAGCTGTTCTTGAACGTGGAGGTCATGTTTTTTAGACTCCTGTATCTTCTTTCAAATGGCAGTAGTGAAATGAGGGCGTGGCCAGGGCGATGTATGTCTGCGATGATAATTGTTGCCTTTATCTTGTTTCACTAGGTATATTTTTAATGTATTTTTGTTCACGCATGTGCACAGTGTTGGTAAAGCTGGCATTTATTGTCTGAGCCTGATAGTCTATGAAATGGGCATGAATTAGAGACTGACTCGTAATAGGTCACTACAGTTTAGTAATACAGTGCGGAAACAGGCCCTTCAGCCCACTGAGTCTACGCTGACCAGCGATCACCCTGTACACTTTCACTATCCTACACGCACAGCCAATTGATAATTTTACCGAAGCCAATTAAACTATGAACCTACACGTTTTTGGAGTGTGGGAGGAAACCGGAGCACCCGGAGAAAACCCACGTGGTCACAGGGAGAATGTACAAACTCTGTACAGACTAGTCTGGTCAGGATTGAACCCGTGTCTCTGGCGTTGTGAATCAGTAACTCTACTACTTCACCACTGGGTCACCCAGTGCCTGTGTAGGTCTTAGTCTGATGAAGGGTCTCGACCCGAAATGTCACCTATTCCTTTTCACCAGAGATGGGGCCTGATCTGCTGAGTTACTCCAGCATTTTGTGTCTACCTCCTTGTAGGTCACATTGGGTAAAGATGGCAGATTCAAGAGTTCAGGAGTGTTTAATTGTCAGATGAACCAGGAACGGAATAATTAAATTCTTACTTTCTGCAGAATTACAAGCACATTAACACAATTGTTCTTGGTAAACCAGACCATGATTGTGCAAGTCAAAGTTGGTAGTGCAAAGTCCACTATAGTTTGGTGCTGAGGTTCAAAGGTTCAATAGTGCTTTATTTGTCATTTGTACAACTGCTCGAGTGTAATCATGCATCGTCTTTTTGCTGACTGGAAAGCACAGAACAAAAAGTTTTTCACTGTACATGTGACAATAAACTAAACTAAACTAAACTAGATAAGGTGTCGACCCAAAACGTCACCTATCCATTTTCTCCAGAGATGCTGCCTGATCTGCTGAGTTACTCCAGCACTTTGTGTCTATTTTGGATAAAGGGAAGACTTGATTCCTCAGTCTGTTTGTGGAGAGTTGAGAAGGGAAAATAGAAGTTGCTGTTTTCACGGAGTGTCACAGATTCAGAAGTCTTTATTGAACTTGGAATAATTTACCTTTTCACAAAGGATAGAATACAACTCAAAAAGGAAACTGGATAACTAAACTATCAAAGGATATCGATAAGAAGAGAGTTAATAAGGCTAAATGAGATAAACTGCAGTTAAGAACCTCTCCCTGGCATGGAGTCAATGGATAAAGTTTATCCCACTGAGATACCTCATCCAGGCCAGAATATACAAATATACAAATATACAAAATATATCCGGAATATAGAGAATATACACTTCATGCTGACCCGGCAAGACCACCAGCTTAATCAAGGATTGCAAAAAGTTGTGAACTCTGCCCAGTCCATCACCGGCTCTGACCTCCCCACCATCAAAGGGATTTACCTTTCTCTCATTTATTAGATTGTTTACAGTGTACTATGTTTACATATTCTGTTGTTCTGCAGCAAGTAAGAATTTCGTTGTTCTATCTCAGACATATGACAATAAAACACTCTTGACTCTTGTCTCACCCCAGTCACTCTCTCTCCTCCCCTTTCCCACGAGGCAAGAGGTACATATTTGTGAAAACGCACATCTCCAGATTCAGGGACAGTTTCTTCCCAGCTGTTCTCAGGCAACTGAACCGTCCCATCAACAACTAGAGAGCGGTCCTCAGACACCGTCCACCTCATTGGAGAACCTTTATCTGACTTTACTGGACTTTATCTTGAACCAAATGTCATTCCCTTTATCCTGTATCTCTGCACTGAGGACGGCTCGATTGTAATCATGTACAGTCTTTTTGCTGACCAGATAGCATGCAACAATCAAAAAGCTTTTCACTGAAACTTGGTACACGAGCCAATAAACTAAGCTATCAAACTATGTCAGAACTCGGTTTGGAGTCTTCTCTGAGGAATTAGCACCTCTGCATTGATAAGTGAGATTGAGTGAGACATTTCCTGTCAAATCAACGTTGATTATTCGGCATTTTTTGAATCCAGATGCTTTTTTGATGATGTTGCTTTTTCCCACATTCCTCTGCAGTTCCCTGGGCATTCCATCTCTTTGACAAACAGCCCTCAGGCACTGAATTCTTTTTATTACAAATTATTAAACATGTGTAATCATCCATCAGTAATCTGTAGACCCGTTCAAGATCTGCAGATGATTTATGATTCAATCATGAATCAGGGGTGATTCAATCATGAATCATGTGCCAGGGATTATGGGAAGGCAGGAGAATGGGGTTAGGAGCGAGGGATAGATCAGCCATGATTGAAATGCGGAATAGACTTGATGGGCCGAATGGACTAATTCTGCCATGATTGAAATGCGGAATAGACTTGATGGGCCGAATGGACTAATTCTGCTCCTATCACGTATGACCTTATGACTTTATGACCAATGATACTTTATTAGATTTAGATTTAGATTTAGAGATACAGTGCAGAAACAGGCCCTTCGGCCCACCGGGTCCGTGCCGCCCAGCGATCCCCGTACACTAACACTATCCTACACACACTTGGGAAAATTTTCACATTTGCCCAGCCAATTAATCTACATACCTATACGTCTTTGGAGTGTGGGAGGAATCCGAAGATCTCGGAGAAAACCCATGCAGGTCACGGGAAGAACGTACAAACTCCGTACAGACGGCGCCCGTAGTCAGGATCGAACCTGAGTCTCCGGCGCTGCATTCGCTGTAAGGCAGCAACTCTACCGCTGCGCCACCGTACCCGGGTACAGTAAAATTCAAGATTCTTGCATACAACACACAAAGTAAGCAAAGATTCAGCATGAATCTGGTGCTGACAAAGTAAAAAAGTACTCGTTATGGTCCCGATCATCACTCTTTGTTCTCACCCCGCACTCCACCCCCCCCCCCCCCCCTTCCGCCCTGCGCTGGGTCCCTCTTTGGTCTTGCCTCTCCCCCAACAAGGCTCCAAACAATAAACTCCTAGCCTGCCCAACCTCTCCCTATAGGTCAATGAGTGATGGTATAGAACCCAACAGATTCGACGGCAAACAGGTGCATGGACCAGAACATGAGGACGTGGGTTTAAGATGAGTGGAAAGATTTAATAGGAACCTGAGGGGTAACCTTTTCATGCAGAGGGTGGTGGGTGTATGGAACGAGTTGCCAGAGGAAATAGTTGAGGCAGGTAGTATCGCAACATTTAAGAAACATTTGGACAGGTACATGGGTAGGACAGGTTCAGAGAGATATGGGCCAAACGCAGGCAGGTGGGACCAGTGTAGATGGGGTATATTGGTAGGTATGGGCAAGTTGAGCCGAAGGGCTTATTTCCACACTGTATGGCTCTTTAACTCTATGATAGGAAATGTCCCGAGGAAATGGGCCAAACACAGGAAAATGGTATTAGTTTAGATGGGGCATAGATGTGGTGGGCTGAAGGGCCTATTTCAATGCTGTACAACTTTATGACTCTTTGTGTGCCATAAGACAACTATAGCTAGCTACAAGTTTGTTAAGATTATTGACTCTCTCTTTGTTGATTCAGTAAGGCTCTTGTACACCCAACAATATATATCGGCAGGTTGTCAAGGTAACATAGCAGTTGGTGCGGCTGTCTTATAGCTCCAAGGATTCAGCTTCAATTCTGACCTTGGGTGCTGTCTGCGTGGTGTTTTGCAACATCTGCAGTTTCATGCATCTCCCTGGAAGGATAAAACTGCCTAAGATCGGAACTGGAATT
The DNA here is from genome assembly GCF_053455715.1 of Rhinoraja longicauda. Classification (NCBI taxonomy): domain Eukaryota; kingdom Metazoa; phylum Chordata; class Chondrichthyes; order Rajiformes; family Arhynchobatidae; genus Rhinoraja; species Rhinoraja longicauda. The sequence continues at coordinate 97,302,077 of NC_135953.1, forward strand.
GGTATTGGTTTACTATTGTCACACGCATTGAAATACAGTGAAAAACTTTGATTTGCGTGCTATGCAAGCAAAACATATCATACATGAGTACAACAGATAGAGCAGAAAGAGAACAGAAATGGAGAGCAGAATACAGTGTTACAGCTACAGAGAAATGCAGATTTTAAAAAAAGTGCAAGGGCAACAACAAGGTAGATTGGGAGATCGGGAATACATCCTCAGTCTATGAATAGGGCAGCACAGTAGTAGCGCGAGAAGCCTGGGTTCAATCCAGACCTCGGGTGCTGTCTGTATGGAATTTGCCCGTTCTCCCTCTGACTGCGTGGGTTTTCTCTGGGTGCCCTGGTTTCCTCCCACATCACAAAGACATGCATTAATTAGCCTCTGTAAATTGGCCTTGTAAATTATAGGAGTGGATGAGAAAGGGGGATAGCATGGTACTAGTACGAATGGGTGATTGATGGTTGGCGTAGACTCGATGAGCCAAAGGGCCAGAAGCGTGAAAACGTACACCTCCAGATTCTGGGACAGTTTCTTCCCAGCTGTTATCAGGCAACTGACCATTCCTCTCAACAACTAGAGAGGGGGACTGAGCTATTATCTACCTCACTGGAGACCCTCGCACTATCTTTAATCAGACGTTACTGGACGATACTTGCACTGAAAGTCATTCAGGTAATTCCCTTTAGCCTGTATCTGTACACTGTGTATGGTTTGATTGTAATCATGTATAGTCCTCCATTGACTGATTAGCACGCAGCTAAAGCTTTTCACTGTACCTCGGTAACATAGAAACATAGAAAGTAGGTGCAGGAGGAGGCCATTCGGCCCTTCGAGCCAGCACCGCCATTCATTGTGATCATGGCTGATCATCCATAATCAGTAACCTGTGCCCAACTTCTCCCCATATCCCTTGATTCCACTAGCCCCCTAGTACACATGAGGATAGTGGAGTGAGGGGGTATGGGGAGAAGGCAGGAACGGGGTACTGATTGAGTGGGCTGGCTCGAAGGGCTGAATGGCCTACTCCTGCACCTGTTGTCTATTGTCTATTGACAATAAACTAAACTAAAACTAAACAAAACTAAACTCAAATGGAGTAATTGAACAGGAGCAACAAAATGTAAATAATTCCTTTCAGGAATGATTTAAGCTATACATCTTTCATAATAAAAGCAGAAGAACTGCAGGCAATTATATGTTACAATGACGTTGTGGGAATTACAGAAACATGGCTACAAGAGGACCAGGGCTGGGAACTGAATATTCAGGTATATGTGGGTATACGACCTATCGAAAAGACAGACAGGTGGGCAGAGAGGATGGGGTTGCTCTGTTGGTAAGGAATGATATTCACTCCCTTGCAAGGCGGGACATAGAATCAGGAGATGTAGAATCAGTATGGATAGAGATGAGAAATTGTAAGGGTAAAAAGACCCTAATGGGAGTTATCTACAGGCCCCCAAACAGTAGCCTTGACATAGGGTGCAAGTTGAATCAAGAGCTAAAATTGGCATGTCGAAAATGTAATGCTACGGTGGTTATGGGAGATTTCAACATACAGATAGACTGGGAAAATCAGGTTGGTACTAGACCCCAGGAAAGGGAGTTTGTGGAGTGTCTCCGAGATGGATTCTTAGAACAGCTTGTACTGGAGCCTACCAGGGAGAAGGCAATTCTGGATTTAGTGTTGTGTAATGAACCTGATTTGATAAGGGAACTGAAGGTAAATGAGCCATTAGGAGGCAGTGATCATAATATGATAAGTTTTATTCTACAAATTGAGAGGGAGAAGGGAAAATCGGAAGTGTCAGTATTACAGTATAGCAAAGGGGATTGCAGAGGCATGAGGCGGGAACTGGCCAGATTTGACTGGAAGGAGGACCTCGCAGGGAAGACGGTGGAACAGCAATGGCAGGTATTCCTGGGAATAATGCAGAAGTTGCAGGATCAATTCATCCCAAAGAGGAGGAAAGATTCTAAGGGGAGTAAGAGGCACCCGTGGCTGACAAGGGAAGTCAAGGACAGCATAACAATAAAAGAGAATAAGTATAACATAGCAAAGAAGAATGGGAAACCAGAGGATTGGGACTCTTTTAAAGAGAAACAGAAGATAACTAAAAAGGCAATACGGGGAGAAAAGATGAGGTACGAAGGTAAGCTGGCCAATAAAATAAAGGAGGATAGTAAAAGCTTCTTTAGGTATGTGAAGAGGGAAAAAATAGTTAAGGCAAATGTGGGTCCCTTGAAGACAGAAGCGGGGGAATTTATTATGGGGAACAAGGAAATGGCAGATGAGTTGAACCGGTACTTTGGATCTGTCTTCACTAAGGAAGATACAAACAATCTCCCAGATGTTCTAGTGGCCAGAGATCCTAGGGTGACGGAGGAATTGAAGGAAATTCACATTAGGCAGGAAATTGTGTTGGGTAGACTGATGGGACTGAAGGCTGATAAATCCCCAAGGACTGATGATCTGCATCCCAGGGTACTTAAGGAGGTGGCTCTAGAAATCATGGACGCATTGGTGATCATTTTCCAATGTTCTATAGATTCAGGATCAGTTCCTGTAGATTGGAGGGTAGCCAATGTTATCCAACTTTTTAAGAAAGGAGGAAGAGAGAAAACAGGAAATTATAGACCAGTTAGCCTGACATCAGTGGTAGGGAAGATGCTGGAGTCAATTATAAAAGACGAATAGGAAAGCAGATTATTATCTGAATGGTGTCAAGTTAGGAAAAGGGGACATACAACGAGATCTGGGCGTCCTAGTGCCTCAGTCACTGAAAGGAAGCATGCAGGTACAGCAGGCAGTGAAGAAAGCCAATGGAATGTTGGCCTTCATAACAAGACGAGTTAAGTATAGGAGCAAATAGTTCCTTCTACAGTTGTACAGGGCCCTGGTGAGACCACACCTGGAGTACTGTGTGCAGTTTTGGTCTCCAAATTTGAGGAAGGATATTCTTGCTGTTGAGGGCGTGCAGCGTAGGTTTACTAGGTTAATTCCCGGAATGGCGGGACTGTCGTATGTTGAAAGACTGGAGCGACTAGGCTTGTATACACTGGAATTTGGAAGGATGAGAGGGGATCTTAATGAAACATATAACAACATAACATAACAACACTTTATTGTCACTCGGCACAAACACCGAGCGAAATTTCAGCAGTCACACAAAACACAGCAAAAAAGAAAAGAACACAGGACACCCGACCCCAACACAAACATCCATCACAGTGACTCCAAACACCCCCTCACTGTGATGGAGGCAACAAAACTTCCCCTCTCTTCCCCCCGCACCCACGGACAGGCAGCTCGACCCCTACCGAGGCAAACGACACGCACAGCCCCTGCAAGGGGATGGAAGGTCCAGCGGCCGAGCCGCACCGGGCACTGAAACGTCCCGCGGCCGAGCCGCGCTGGCGATGTTAAGTCCAGCGGCCGAGCCGCACCGGGCACTGAAACGTCCCGCGGCCGAGCCGCACCGGGCACTGAAACGTCCCACGGCCGCACCGGGCACTGAAACTTAAGATTATTAAGGGGTTGGACACGTTATAGGCAGGAAATATGTTCCCAATGTTGGGGGATTCCAGAACCAGGGGCCACAGTTTAAGAATAAGGGGTAGGTCATTTAGAACAGAGATGAGGAAAAACATTTTCAGTCAGAGAGTTGTGAATCTGTGGAATTCTCTGCCTCAGAAGGCAGTGGAGGCCAGTTCTCTGAATGCTTTCAAGAGAGAGCTAGATAAAGCTCTTAAGGATAGTGGAGTCAAGGGGTATGGGGAGAAGGCAGGAATGGGGTACTAATTGAGAATGATCAGCCATGATCACATTGAATGGTGGTGCTGGCTCGAAGGGCCGAATGGCCTACTCCTGCACCTATTGTCTATTGTCTATTGCTTATTGACACAGGTATGGTCGGGATTACTGTGACAAACCTGGCAACAAATCAGGAGAATTAAACATGGGATTAACATAATTAGAACAGATATAGAGAGAGAGAGACAGGAAATGGGGAATATCTCCGTTCTTATTACAGATAACATAACACATCTGGAAAATAAATGACAGAACACAATGATAGTTATATTGGTTTAGCACGTAACACAGAGACTGATCCAGAGAAGATGATATTGGTAGAAAACAATAAATATACTAGAGTTGTAGACTCTAGTCCCAACTACACTAGTTCCACCTGGCAGCATTTGGCCCATATCCCTCTAAACCTATCCTATCCATGTACCTGTCAAAATGTTTCTTAAACGTCATGATTGTACCTACCTCAACGACTTCCCGCGGCAGCTCGTTCCATTCATCCACCACCCTCTGTGTGAAAAAATTACCCCTCAGGTTCCTATTAAATCTTTCAACCCCTCACCCATATCCCATGTCCACTTCTTTTGTGAACCACCATCTGCAATACCTTGTTTCTACACATATTCCTCTGGGATCAGCCCGCAGAGTTGCCAAGTTCCGGCACTCTTTAGTATGCTGCAGCAACCACATATCTTTATAAGCATGTCGGTACATCTCAGTGAATGTGAGGTGGGTTAGTCAGCACTGGGCACTGGCATGAAGGGTGCTGGAGGTAATTAAAACTGATTACCAGGCTATCCATCACGTTGGCTCCATCTGGCCATCCGGTTGAACGATCTGGCAGGGTGAGATATCCAATGGTGGGGAAGTGTGGGTCTGATCTCCAGGAGACTGCTCCAGTCCCCGTGACAGCTAATGTGATCGACGCGTAGCTTGATGCCAGGAAGTCTTTTGCAATATCCCTGAAATAACTCGTCATGCAATTTCTCATCAGCTGAAAAGCAACGTGATAATCTGCACTCTTGCCGAAGTTGCAGAAGTCCTTCATGTGTCTGGGTTTTTGGCAACAAAGCACGAACAAAGACTATTTGTAGTTATGGTACTCTATTATCACCTGTGACGTCGCAGTGAAGTTCTTTGTTTTGCATTCCATACACAAAGTATTACAAAGAGTTGCCACGTACAGGGCGCTGACAAACTTACAAAGTGTTCAGTGTAGTGCCGATGGACCTTCTTTGTTCTTGGTGTCTCCCCATGCCGGGCCCCTCTTTGTTCTCGGTGTCCCCCCACGCCAGGCTCCTCTTTGTTCGCGGCCCCCCACGCCAGGTCCCTCTTTGTTCTTGACGTCCCCCCACGCCGGGCCCCTCTTTGTTCGCGGCCCCCCACGCCAGGTTCCTCTTTGTTCTTGTTGTCCCCCCACGCCGGGCCCCTCTTTGTTCTCGGTGTCCCCCCATGCCGGGCTCCTCTTTGTTCTCGGCCTCCTCCCACGCCAGGCCCCTCTTTGTTCACGGTGTCCCCCCATGCCGGGCTCCTCTTTGTTCACGATGTCCCCCCACTCCAGGCCCTTTGTTCTTGGCCTCTCCCCACGCCAGGCCCTTTGTTCTTGGCCCCTCCTCACGCCAGGCCCTATGTTCTCGGTGTCCCCCCACGCCGGATCCCCCTTTGTTCACAGTGTCCCCCCTTGCCGGGCCCTTTGTTCTCAGCCTTCCCCCACGCCAGGCCCTTTGTTCTCAGCGTCCCCCACGCTAGATCCCCCTTTGTTCTCGGCGTCCCCCCACACCAGGTTCCTCTTTGTTCTCTCAGCAGCGCGTCCTTGACCGACCACGGGCGCCCACCGCGGGCCCACCCAGCCTCCAGCACTCACGCTGGACCTCCAGCACCCACCTTCATTATCCATTTGCGACTGAAATAAGGCAATGATTTTTCTTCTCTCTTTTAGTTATAGAATCAGAAAACAGAAATACTGTGCACAGTTGTGGTCGCCCCATTACAGGAAAGATGTGGGGAGCTGTGGAGAGTGTCGAGAGGAGGTTCACCAGAATGCTGCCTGGATTAGAGCGTTTCAGCTACAGGGAGAGGCACAGACTTAGATTGTTTTCTCTGGGACGTCAGAGGTTGAGGAGAGACTTGATAGAAGTCTATGAAATTATTAAAGGCATAGATGGGGTGGACAGTCAAAATCTTTTTCCCAGGATGGAAATGCCCAGCACTAGAGAGCATGGCTTTATTGAGAGGGGGGAACATTTAATGGAGATGTGTGGGTCAAGTTTTGCACAGAGAACGGTAGGGACATGGAACGGGCTGCCAGGGGTGGTGGTGGAGGCAGATACGATAGTGGCATTTAAGAGACTTTTAGATAGGCACATGGATATGTAGGGAATGGTAGGGTATGGATCACATGCAGGCAAATGTGATCACTTGGCATTTTGTTCGACTCCAACATTGTGGGCCGAAGGGCCCGTTCCTGTGCCTTACTGTTCTATGTATGAAGATATTGGTTTAAATCAAAGATAGACACAAAATGCTGGAGTAACTCAGCGGAACTGGCAGCATCTCTGGAGAGAATGAATGGGTGACATTTTGGGCCGAGACCCTTCTTCAGACTGCTTCTTCAGACTATAATAGGGCCTCCAAGTTCCTTAAAAAATAGGCTTCACCTTCTTTCGTATATCAACTACAACAATCAAAAGTGGCAATTGGTGCTTCAGAGTACCGTAGTTGACGCTTTGCTGCAAATTTCGCCAGTTCCATAGAACTACCCAAGGTGGACGACGAGGATGTAAAGCAGCTCCCACTCCAGGCTTCACCTGAGGCTGAATGATTCTGCGATAGGTGTCATTGATTGATGGTCTCCAGGGAAGCAGGCCCTTCGGCTCATCTCGGCCATGCTGACCGGGGTGCCCCATCTAAGCTAGTTCCATTTGCCTGGGTAGGAAGGAATTGCGGATGCTTTTTCTGAGCTCCTAGAGTCATAGAGTTATCGAGGCAAGTAGTGTGGAAACAGACCTTTCGGCCCGACTTGTCCAAGCCGACCAAAATGCCCCTCTACACTAGATAAAGCTGTGTTTGGCCCATATCCTTCCCAATCTATCTTATCCATCTACCTGTCCAAGTACCTGTACCTGTGCTATATGACTCAATGACTCCGATTCATATGTTAATATTTCCTAGGGTACAAATTGTTACATTCCCCTCAATGCATTGAACTATTTAGCTATTGATTTCATCAAACAGAAACTACATTAAATTGCTTCTTGACCGATTATTCCCAGTTCTGCTGGTTAGCACGCAATGAAAGCACGCTTCCTCAGTAAGTGAATCGAGGACCGGAGGACATAGGTTTAAGGTGAAGGGGAAAAGATTTAACAGGAATCTGAGGGGTAACTTTTTCACACAAAGGATGGTGGGTGTATGGAACAAGCTTCCAGAGGAGGTAGTTGAGGCTGGGCCTATCCCAACATTTAAGAGGCAGGCAGTTAGACAGGTACATGGATAGGACAGGTTTAGAGGGAGGCAGGTGAAACTAGTGTATCTGGGACATGTTGGCCGGTGTAGGCAAGTTGGGCTGAAGGGCCTGTTTCCGCACTGTATCACTCTATGACTATGAAAAGCTTTTCACTGTACCTCGGTACACGTGACAATAAACTAAACTGAACTAAACTAAACTAAGCTGAACTGAACTGATAACTATTTCTAATGTCAGTGAATCCCTTTGATCTTTCATTGTTATTAATTTCTATTCCTGTCAATGTTGCATGTGGTGTAATATGCTTAGGCATTCAGTGACTTCAATTCCCCTTGAAATGGTTTTCTTCACAGCTTACACAGCTCGCTGCCACTTCTGTAAGCTATGTAAACATTTTCAATATTTTCCTGATGCTATAATTTTTTTTTTTGCAAAGCCACACAATATATTCTTTAAATCATTGTAATGTGATAGAGAAAATTGAGATGCAATTGCTCAATTGCCTAAATATTGTTACAAGGTATTTTACACGCCATTTGATTCGACAGCGTCTGTGCTTTGCTCTCTTCACCTGAACTATCGGATTAAACACAGTCCTTGCATGCAAGGAGTATTGGAGTACTATGTGTAGGAGGGATGTGGAGGCTGTGGAGAGGGTGCAGAGGAAGGTTACCAGATTGATTAAAAAAGGACGCAATGTGCTGGAGTAACTCAGCGGGTCAGGCAGCATCTCTGGTGAACATGGTTAGGTGATGTTTTGGGTCGGAACCTTTCTTCAGCCTGATTGTGGGTGGGGGAGGGGAGGGGGGAGGAAAGCTGGATGAAAGGAAGGGCAAGACAAAGCCTGGTAGGTGATCGGTCGATGCAGGCGAGTGATTTTTATGACAGATAGATGGTCCTTTTAGGGTGGTCAAAAAGGCTTTTGGCACATTGGCCTTCATCAGTTAGAGTATTGAGTATAGAAGTTGGAGGTCATGTTGCAGTTATGTAAGATGTTGGTGAGGCCACATTTAGTGTTCAGTTCTGGGCACCATGTTATAGGAAAGATGCTGTCAAGCTGGAAAGGGTGCAGAGAAGATTTATGAGGATGTTGCCAGGCCCTGAGCTAAAGGGAAAGGTTGAGCAGGCTAGGACTCTCTTCCTTGGAGCACAGGAGGATGAGGGGTGATCTTATAGAGGTGTATAAAATCATGAGAGGAATAGATCGGGTTGACGTCCAGAGTATCTTGCCCAGAGTAGGGGAAGCGAGAACCAGAGGACATGAGTTTAAGGTGAGGGGGGGGGGGGGGGGAGAAGAATTTAATAGGAACCTGAGGGGGTAACTTTTTCACATAGAGGGTGGTGGATGTATGGAATGAGCTGTCGGAGGTGGTAGTTGGGGCAGTTAGTATTGTTTAAGAAACATTTAGACAGGTACATGAATAGGGCAGGTTTAGAGGGATATGGGCCAAACACAGGCAGCTGGGACTAGTGAGACATGTTGTCAATGTGGGTGTTGGGCCGAAAGTCCTGTTTCCGCGCTGTATGACTCTATGACTCTATGATTGGAACAAAGGCTGGAGATAAGCACAATAGGTGTGAGACAGGTGTTGAGCAGTTGCGGTTTGTGAAGCCAGGGGGAGGAAAGTAGAGGAGGGGCCGGAGGGGAGAGGTTGGTGAGGAGAAATAGGTGGGAGTTCAGGACGAGCCCAGGAGAGGCAAAAGGGGAGGGGGTGAGTGAGAGGAAACAGTTGGGAGGGGGTGAGTGAGAGGAAACAGTTGGGAGGGGTTGTTAGAGGTTACCTGAAATTGGAGAATACAATGTTCATACCATTGGGTGCTAGCAAAATATGAGGTGCTGTTCCTCCATTTTATGTGTGGCCTCACTCTGACAGTGGAGGAGGTCAGAAGGTCAGTATGGGAATGGGAAGGGGAATTAAAATGGTTGGCAACTGGGAGTATAAGAAAATAACTGCAGATGCTGGTACAAATCGAAGGTATTTATTCACAAAATGCTGGAGTAACTCGGCAGGTCAGGCAGCATCTCTGGAGAGAAGGAATGGGTGACGTTTCGGGTCGAGACCCTTCTTCAGACTTGGCAACTGGGAGATCAGTAGCCCTGTGTTCAGCAAAATGGTTGGCGAGTCTAAGCTTGGTCTACACTTGAAGAGGTGCGGATTGTGAAGCTAGAGGAAGGAATGTAGCTAGGAGTAGAGAAATAGGTGCGTCCAAATAGGGCACAGGGGTGAGGAGCAGAATGATGCCTTTTCTTGGTAAACCAGCATCTGCAGTTCCTTGTTTCCAAATAAGAGATGGCCTTGGCATCATGTTCAGCACAGACATTGTGGGCTGAAGGGTGTGTTCCTGTGATGTACCGTTCCATGTTCTGAGCATAAAAAATGCTGGGGATACTGAAGTATTTTAAAGTTTTGATTTTCCTTTTAGTTTTTCCTTATTAAATGAGTGCCCTTGGGGGCTGCGAAGAGGATGTGGACAGGTTTCAGGAAAGAATGAAACGATTGTTCAGGTAATATAAAAGTGACAGGGCATGGCAGATTGAATAAAAGTGGAGAAAATTGAGTGGTTTAGTCATAGAGCTGTACAGCATGGACTTTAGACTTCAGAGATACAGCGTGGAAACAGACCCTTCGGCCGCCGAGTCCACGTCGACCAGCGATCACCGTATACACACTTGGGACAATTTACAATTTTACCAAAATCAATTAACCCACAAACTTGTACGTCGTTGGAGTGTGGGAGGAAACCGGAGCACCTGAGGAAAATTCACACGGTCACGGGGAGAATGTACAAACTCTGTACAGACAGCACAGTCAGAATTGAACCCGGGTCTCTGGCAGCAACTCTACCTCTACGCCGCTGTGGAAACAGGCCCTGCAGCCCACCTTCTCAATTCTGACCAAGTTAGCATCCTGGGCTGGTCTCATTTGCCTGAATTTAGCCCACAGACCTCTGAACACTTTGTACCCATACATCCGTCCAAACATTTCTCAAAAGTCGTAATTGTATTTGCTACTATAGCTTCCCTGGCAACTCATTCCAGATACAGTGCCCTCTGGGTGAAAAAGTTGCCCCTGAGCTCCCTCTTTCTCTTATCTCTCACCTTAAGCCTGTGCCATCTAGTTTTAGAATCCTCTACCCTGAGAAAAACACTTTTTTTCCTTGTCCCTCATGATCTTGCACACATCAATAAGGTCACCCTCAGCTTCTCCTTCTACCAAAGAGGCCACCAACTTTGGGAGAAAAAAATAGAAAAGCAGACTATTTTTAAATGGAGAAAGATTAAAAAGGGATCTAGGTGCCATTTCTCATTAATTTCCATGCTTTGTGTACAAATACAGCAAGCAATTTTGAAGGTTTGTGAAGAAGATCTTGAGTATAGGAGTACTTCTTCCTGCAGTTATATTGAACTTTGGTAAGGCTGCATATGGAATATTGTATGCATTGTCTCCCTACCTAAATAGCCCAATACGCCCACTTGGCTGATGGGCTGTTTCCGTGCTGTAGGACTCTATGATTCTTGTTGGGGAAAAATGAAAAGGCCACCTGGAGTTGGTGTTCAAAGTAACGGCCGATTTATTGAAAGTGGTGGGCACCAAGAGACCAGTCAAAGCTGATCTTCGGAGCGCGACTTTGGTACAGCTTTTACATTCTCAGATGACAAGATTATACCGAAACTTGAACAGTAAAGCTCGGTCTAGATTACAGAATGTATTTTATAGAAATACTTAGTTAGGTAACAAACAGAATAAAATGATTATCCACGAGTCTAACTTAGTTGACAGTAGCTCCAATTTTCTGTTACAATGATGTGCGCATGCTGCAACATAATCAATAAAGTTCCTGAAACTTGGGTGACGTCACTGCTGCATTCCATGTCTCTACTTATAGGTTTTGTCTGTGGTTCCCTGACACCACATTAGCATAATCTACATCCCTGTTTACTAGTTATTATTAGCCATCATTGTTCATTCCCCTACAACACTCTAAAGAAGGATCTTCTTTGAGGGAGTGCAGCAAAGGTGTACCAGACTGATGCCTGCAATGAGTAGGGTGTTGGAGCTACTCATCACACAAGGAGGGCGTGGCTGTGTTCTGCAGCTGCGGCTCACCGGCAGTCTCTCTGTCTTTTTTTTTGTTTTTTGTCTATTGTCATCGTTTAATGTACGTTTTGTTCTATTTTTAACTTTGTGTTTGTGGGGGGGGGTGGGGGAAACTTTTTTCTAATCTCTTCCTCAACGGAGATGCGACCTTTACCGTGTCGTATCTCCGTTCGTGCTACGGCCTAACATCGTGGAGTCAGCGGCCTCCAGCTGGGATCGACCTTGAAGACTCCGGTCGCAGGGCCTGGACTTACCATCTCGGAGGCTTCGGCCGTGGGCCCTGCAGACCGCAACATCGGGAGTTCGCAGGTCCCTGGCTGGCGACCGGCTTTTGGGAGCTCCAGCCGTAGCAGCTTTGACCGCCCCGAAGCGCGAGGTACGATCGACCCGCTCGCAGGCCCTTCATCGCCCTGCGTGGCCTGGCCGCGGACTTTCCATCGCCCGGTGGGGGCTCAGGACTTTCATCGGCCTGCTCGGCTCGGCTCGGCCCTGGGACTTTCCATCGCTCAGTGGGGGCTCAGGACTTTCATCGGCCTGCTCGGCTCGGCCCTGGGACTTTCCATCGCCCGGTGGGGGCTTCAAAAAGTTGGGAGCCTCGATCACCTCGTGGCACCACGGGAGAAGAATGAGGAGGAGATAAGACTTTGCCTTCCATCACAGTGAGGGTGTGCCTAGAGCAATCACTGTGATGGCTGTTTGTGTAAAAATTGTATCTGTGTGTCCTGTGCTTTTTGTTGTCTACTGCCGGACCCTGACGTGAGAGGACGCTGGCGTTGTTCATTCGCCGCTTTTCCGTTAGGATAGTTTGTCTGTTTGTTTTTATGTTATGATTGTTTCTGTAAAGCGCTTTGAGCACCTGATAAGGCGCTATATAAAATAAATGCTTATTATTATTATTATTAAGGAGTGATTGTGTACTGAACCTATTCTGAACCTCAGAATACTGAGAGGCAATCTCAAAGGTAATCGCAAATCTGATATGATTTCACACATAGGTTGGTGTCTATATGGAACGAACTGCCAGAGGAGGTAGTTGAGGCAGATACTATTACAATATTTAAAGGACATTTGGGCAAGTACGTGAATAGGAAATGTTTAGAGGGATACGGGGCAAATTGAGGCAGGTGGGACTAGTGTAGATGGGGGCATCTTAGTCGTCACGAGCAAGTTGGGCGAAAGGGCCTGTTTCCTCGATATGCCTCTATCTCATTGAAATGTATAAAATGCCTATGTTTCAATGAAGATCGAAAGTAGATGCAGGCTGGGGAGTCTGAACTCATCGTCTTTGAGTTTAGTTTATGATCACGTGCTAACCAGTCAGCGGAAAGCCAATACCTGATTGGAATGGAGCCATCCACAGTGTACAGATACAGGATAAAGGGACTCAGGGCTTGGAGCTGACCATTCAGGAGAGGAATGAGAAGAAATGTCTTCAATCAGATAGCCGCAAATGTTTGGAATTCTCCACATCAGAGGCGGTAAAACGATCTTATTGTTCCAAATGACTTACCCCTGTTTCTCTTTCTAATACTTATGTGATTTTGACAGCTTTAATATCTGGCTGTTTTTGTTCTGACTCATTGAAATCTCCACTTCACAAAAACATTGTTATGTTTCAGCCTTGATTGGTCTCCTGAAGATTTCAATCTTTTTTGTTCGAAAGCTTCAATCTGTCACAAAGGCCATCATTTCTTTGATCATTTTTGCCAAATACTGACTTGAATCAAATCTTGTTCAGCCATAGAACATAGTACAGAACTGGAGCAGGCCCCTTGGCCCACGGTATCTGTGCCGAACATGATGCTAAGTTTAAACTATTCTCCAATGGTTCAATGATTGAATGGTTTCTTTATTATTAATTATACCAAGGGTACAGAAAAATCAATTTTTTGCAGAAGATAAACACAAAATGCTGGAGTAACTCAGCGGGACAGGCAGCATATCTGGATAGAAGGAATGAGTGACGTTTCGGGTCGAGACCCTTCCATCAGAGATGCTGCCTGTCCCGCTGAGTTACTCCAGCATTTTGTGTCTATCTTCGATTTAAACAAGCATCTGCAGTTCCTTCCTATACATTTTTTGCATACTGCAAGCAAGACTATCATCATACATAAGCACAATCCCCCGGTTAGTACAGAATTTAAAGAACAGCCGTCACCTCCATTCGGATGGCCCCACAAATCGTCATCCCTCTCCTTGCACATGGTGCATTCATTCCCTGTGTATTCATGTGCCTATCCAAAAACCTTTCAAATGCCACTATCGTATCTGTACATTCCTGTCATCATTTGAAATGACCCCTGGTTAAGTATAAAACATAGAACACTACAGGTTTCTGGACCTCACCATCTCCATCACAGGAGAAAAACTAGTGACGGACATTTATTACAAGCCCACCGACTCGCACAGCTATCTGGACTACACTTCTTCCCACCCGGTCCCCTGCAAAAAGTCTATCCCCTACTCCCAATTCCTCCGTCTACGCCGCATCTGCGCCCGGGATGAGGTGTTTCACACTAGGGCTTCCGAGATGTCCTCGTTTTTCAGAAAACGGGGCTTCCCCTCCTCCATTATAGATGAGGCTCTCACTAGGGTCTCTTCTACATCCCGCAGCTCCGCTCTTGCTCCCCATCCCCACACTCGCAACAAGGACAGGATCCCCCTCGTTCTCACCTTCCACCCCACCAGCCAGCGGATCCAACATATTATCCACCAACATTTCCGTCACCTACAACAGGACCCTACCACTGGCCATATCTTCCCATCCCCTCCCCTCTCTGCGTTCCGCAGAGACCGTTCCCTCCGCAACTCCCTGGTCCACTCGTCCCTTCCTACCCAAACCACCCTAACCCCGGGCACTTTCCCTTGCAACCGCACGAGATGCAACACCTGTCCCTTTACCTCCCCCCTCAACTCCATCAAAGGACCCAAACATTCTTTCCAGGTGAGACAGAGGTTCACCTGCACCTCCTCCAACCTCATCTATTGCATCCGCTGCTCTAGATGTCAACTTATCTATATCGGCGAAACCAAGCGCAGGCTCGGCGATCGCTTCGCTGAACACCTGCGCTCAGTCCGCATTAACGCAACTGATCTCCCGGTGGCCCAGCACTTTAACTCCCCCTCCCATTCCCAGTCTGACCTCTCTGTCATGGGCCTCCTCCAGTGCCATGGTGAGGCCCGCCGGAAGTTGGAGGAGCAGCACCTCATATTTCGCCTGGGCAGTTTGCGGCCCGGTGGTATGAACGTCGACTTCTCCAACTTCAGATAGCTCCTCTGTCCCTCCCTTCCCCTCCTCCTTCCCAGATCTCCCTCTATCTTCCTGTCTCCACCTATATCCTTCCTTTGTCCCACCCCCGACATCAGTCTGAAGAAGGGTCTCGACCCGAAACGTCACCCATTCCTTCTCTCCCGAGATGCTGCCTGACCTGCTGAGTTACTCCAGCATTTTGTGAATAAATAGAACACTACAGCACAGGAACAGGCTCTTTGGCTCATAATGTCTGTGCCGAACATAATGTTGAAACCAACTCTTATCTCCCAATGTCTAAAGGGCCTGTCCCACTTAGGTGATTTTAAGGCGACTGCCGGCGACTAGGCTGTCGCTGACAGTTCGCCGGGGTGTCGCGTGCATGATCGTGAGGAGTCTTCCAAGAATCGTAGTGGATCTCAGCGCGTCGCTGAGAAATCATCCGGTTTGAAATTTCTCAGCGACAGCTGGCTTGTCGCCAGGTATTGTTGCTTATTGCGGGCGCTGTCGCATACTGTCCCCAGGTTTGATAGGTTCTCTTAGATGCATTTAGAAGCACATAATATTGAAATAAGTAAAGTCATTTCTAAATACCATAAAATGCTTGTGTTTAACTAATTTATTTACCGTGAGGACAGTTGACAGATAGATTGGAGGCGACAGTTTGACGGTCAGGTAAGCGTGGGAATTTCACGATGTTTATGGCCATCAGCCATTACATTTAAAGTGGGCTCCCAACCCAGATAAGCAACCCAGAAACCAGATATGCATCTCCCGTACATTTTCAAAGAATGCCCACAAACTTTTCACAAAAATCCACATAACTACTTTTTAAATATATATTTTTAATACAGCTAAACTGGAAGTAAATCCAGTTTATGCCTTGTTACAGTGAAGCTTGGTTTTTAAGTAACCCATACAAGATGTTATAGTTCAAAACTCTCAAGTGCTTACCGACTTGTCAGTGATTTCAGCGAAAATTAGGACGCTGGAGAAGCACTGACAGCGTGGGAATTTCGCGATGTTTCTGAATACGGTGTAATCTCGACCTGACTCGGCATTGTCGTGGTCATTGTCGTCGGGTAAAAGAAAATCTTGTCGATCTGCTACGACTTTGACAGTCGCCGGCAGTCGCCAAAAAAATTGCCTAAGTGGGACAGGCCCTTTAAGGTGACAATAATTTTTGGTGATATTGTGGTGACATTCTTTGGGATGTGTTGTTTCTAATCTGTAGAAATAAAAGCTTGTTGGTATGAACATTATATTTTCCAATTTTAGGTAACCTCTAACAACCCCACAGCCCCCTTCCTTTTCTTCACACAAAAGACAGAAGACAGGGTTTGTGTATCCTCGGATTTCCATTCCTGAAGTCAACAATAAGCACCCTGTTCAGGATTAATGTTTAGTCATAGAGTCATAGAGTGAGACAGTGTGGAAATATGCCCTTCACCCCCACTTGCCCACACCAGGCAACATGTCCCATCTACACTAGTTCCACCTGCCCGCGTTTGGTCCATATTCCTCCAAACCTGTCCTATCCATGTACCTGTCTAACTGCTTCTTAAACGTTAGGATAGTCCCAGCCTCAAATACGTCCTCTGGCAGCTTGTTCCATACCCCCACCCCCCTTTGTGTGAAAAAGTTACTCCTCAGATTCCAATTAAATCTTTTCCCCTTCATGTTAAACCAATGTCCCCTGCTCCTCTTTGATCTTTGATCTTTTGAAGTAAACCAGAAAATCAATGTGCTTGTTGTCTGATTCTTGGCATGTCACTGCTTTTGCTGGCGATAAACTTGAATGTTGTTTTAGATGAGGCTTTACTAAAGGTCTATAAAGTCATGACGGAAATAGATAGGCTGAATGCACAGTCTTTTACAAGGAACCAGAGGACATAGATTTAAGGTGAGATGGGAAAAATTTAACAGGAATCTGAAGGACAACCTTTTTCACACAGAGGTTCATGGCTAAATGGAATGAGCAACCAGAGGAGGTAGTTGAGGCAGGTACCTTCTGGCATCTGTCCATCTGCTTGGAGAGGGGGTGTTTTCAGTGTCCTCTCCATTTGATTTGGCCACTGAGCCTGGGCAGGTAAATGGGAATACAAACCTGCCCAACATCTGCATTCCCCTCTCGACCTGGTAGGCCGATTCCAGAGGAACGGCGTGGCTGCTACGTCTGGGGCCCACTCGGTTGCAGGAGTTGCCGGAAGGCGGACGCACGAGGGATCAGCCGACCGTCTCTAGGGACTCTAGCTCCTGTGCCTTTGGCTCTCCTGAGCCTTACCCACAAGGCAGCGGAGTGCTAGTTAACCCATAGTTGGGACCTGGTTGATGGATGTCAGGACGTGTCCACACGCCAGTGGGCCTGCACGTCGCATCTCTGGGGGCCAGAGTTTCTCCGAGATCCCCGCACAGTTTAGCCTGGGACTGAAGGTGGCCCCAGTTACCATGTGTTGCCACGAGGAGGCACTGTGAGAGTCTTGATGATGCAGAGGTTATGTACTGGCAGGGGGAGGCTCACGCACTCGGCTCCCTTTTTCGCAAAATTTGCTAGCCAGCGGCATCTGGATTTATACCAGGGCACTAGACACATGCAACACCCTGTGGCTCGCGCCACCAACACACATACCTACTATAACAACACTTAAAAGACATTTAAGCAGGTACATGGATAGGAAAGGTTTGGAGAGATATGGGCCAAGTGGACTTCTGCGGAGGTTGGAAAGGGATGGGGATGGGAAGATGTGTATTGTAATTCTGATCAAGAACAACATACAGTGCCCTCCATAATGTTTGGGACAAAGACCCATCATTTATTTATTTGCCTCTGTACTCCACAATTTGAGATTTGTAATAGAAAAAATCACGTGGTTAAAGTGCACATTGTCATATTTAATTAAAGGGTATTTTTTATACATTTTGGTTTCACCGTGTAGATATTACAGCTGCGTTTATACAAAGTCCCCCCATTTCAGGGCACCGTAATGTTTGGGACACATGGCTTCACAAGTATTTGCATTTGCCCAGGTGTGTTTAAATGCCTCCTTAATATAGGTATAAGAGAGCTCTCAGCACCTAGTCTTTCCTCCAGTCTTTCCATCACCTTAGGAAACTTTTATTGCTGTTTATCAACATGAGGATCAAAGTTGTGCCAATGAAAGTCAAAGAAATCATTGTGAGACTGAGAAACAAGAATAAAACTGTTAGAGACATCATTCAAACCTTACCAAAATCAACTGTTTGGAACATCATTAAGAAGAAAGAGAGCACTGATGAGCTTACTAATCGCCAAGGGACTGGCAGGCCACAGCTAATGACAGAAGAATTCTCTCTGTAATAAAGAAAAATCCCCAAACACCTGTCCAACAGATCGGAAACACTTCATGAGTCAGGTGTGGATTTGTAAATGACCACTGTCCGCAGAAGACTTCATGAACAGAAATACAGAGGCTGCACTGCAAAATGCAAACCACTTGTTAGCCGCAAAAATAGGATGGCCAGGTTACAGTTTGCCAAGAAGCACTTAAAAGAGCAACCACAGTTCTGGAAAAAGGTCTTGTGGACAGATGAGATGAAGATTAACTTATATCAGAGTGATGACAATGGCAAAGTATGGAGGAGAGAAGGAACTGCCCAAGATCCAAAGCATACCACCTCATCTGTGAAACATGGTGGTGGGAGTGTTATGGCCTGGGCATGTATGGCTGCTGAAGGTACTGGCTCACTTATCTTCATTGATGATACAACTGCTGATGGTAGTAGCATAATGAATTCTGAAGTGTATAGATACATCCTATCTGCTCAAGTTCAAACAAATGCCTCCAAACCCATTGCCGGCGGTTCATTCTACAGCAAGACAATGTTCCCAAACATACTGCTAAAGCAACAAAGGATCAAAGCTAAAAAATGGTCAATTCTTGAGTGGCCAAGTCAATCACCCGATCTGAACCCAATTGAGCATGCCTTTTATATGCTGAAGAGAAAACTGAAGGGGACTAGCCCCCAAAACAAACATAAGCTAAAGATGGCTGCAATAAAGGCCTGGCAGAGCGTCACCAGAGAAGACACCCAGCAACTGGTGATGTCCATGAATCGTAGACTTCAAGTAGTCATACTAAACATGACTACGTTCATTTACATGACATTGCTGTGTCCCAAACATTATGATGCCCTGAAATGAGGAGACAATGTATAGACACTGCTATAATTTCTACAAGGTGAAACCAAAATGTATAAAAATGGTCTTTATTAAAATCTGACAATGTGCACTTTAACCACATGTGATTTTTTTCTATTACAAATCTCAAATTGTGGAGTACAGAAGAAAATAAATAAATGATGGGTCTTTGTCCCAAACATGGAGGGCACTGTATTTTCGGAGTTGTTGGGAAGGAGTACAAGAACAAGAGTGGGACGAGTTAATCAACTTTTCCACGTACCAAAAGCTCCTTCTGTGCTCCCAATCTGTATCTCTACAAAGATTATAGAGCCCTGAGGTCATACAGCACAGAAACAGGCCCTTCGGCCCAACTTGCCCATGCTGAGTTATTCCAGTACTTTGTATCTTTAGTTGAGTTTAGTTTAGTGATAGTGTGGCCCACTGGGTCCACGTCGACTAATGATCACACTTACAATAGTTCTACCCTACATACTGGGGACCATTAACAGAATCCAATTAACCTACAAACCTGCACGTCTTTGGAATGTGGGAGGAAACCGGAGCACCCGGAGAAAACCCACGCGGTCTCACGAAGAACGTATAAACTCCGTACAGGCAGCACCCGTAGTAAGGTCTCTGTTGCTATAAGGCAGCAACTCTACCACTGTGGCACTGTGCCAGCCTGTCCTTCTGCCAAATTAAATTAATCTCCTCTGCCTGCACGTGATCCAAAGTTTCTTAAATACCACTGTCGTTTCTGTCTCCACCACCATTCCTGGCAGCATATTCCAGGCACCCACCATTCTCTGTGTATAATAATTGCCCCACACTTCTCCTTTAAACTTTTTCCCTCTCATCGTAAAACTATGCCCTTTAATATTTGATATTTTCATGCTGTGAAATAGGTTCTGACAGTTCACCCTATCTATGCCTCTGACAATTTTCTATACTTCTATCAGGTCTCCCTACAACCTCTGGCATTCCATTGAAAACAATCCAAGTCTATCCAACCTCTCGTTGTAGCTAATACCCCCTACTTCAGACATCATTCTGCGAAGCTTCCATTGCACCCTTTCGAAATCCTCCACGCCCTTCCTGTAATGAGGCGACCAGAATTGCACGCAATAAATAAAAAGCCACAATCATCTCCTTTAAACCTTCCCGGCCTGTCTGTTGGCTGCTGCTATTTTTTCACTCCAGTAGGTGAAGCGGCATGGTGGCGCAGCGGTAGAGTTGCTGCCTTAGGGCGCCAGAGACCCAGGTTCGATCCTGACTACGGGTTCTATCTGTATGGAGTTTGTACATTCTCCCAGCGACCGCACGGGTTTCCTCCAGGTACCCCAGTTTACTCCCACATCCCAAACACGTGTGGGTTTGTAGATTAATTAGCCTAGTGAGTGGGATAAATTGTCCTTAGTGAGTAGGATAGAACTAGTGGGTGATCGCTGGTCGGCACGGACTCAGTGGGCCGAAGGGCCTGTTTCCACGCTGCATCTTTAAACTAAACTACGGACGATCACTGGTTGGCGTAGACTTGGTGGGCCGAAGGGCCTGTTTCCATGCCGTCTAAGGTGCTTTAAATTAGTCAATTACGAAGTTCTTGAAATCCCTTGTTAAACGTGCTGTGCTCTCTCTCCTTCTCTAAAGGTATCTAAAACCTTTTACTTTGATGTAACTTTTGATAACCAATTCCAAAATCTCTTTATCTCGCTTGATGTCAAACTCACAGAACATTTTACGACATAAAGGCATTATAAAGTTAATTTGCTGCTGTTTGTGAATTTGTGACAGGGAATATATTCACTACAGAGACAGGAAATCTTTTTCTCCCCTGGCAAGGCAATTTATTTAAGAAAAATAGATTTTTAAATGGAAAAGATCAATGGAAGAAGTTTCTCCTTTGGAAGATATCATGTTGAAAGTGAATACAGCCATGTTATTCTGCACTAGATGGCATGCATATGACAAGACAGTCTATTAAGTGAGAATATGTTAGTATGATTAAAATTAAAATAGGACTGATTTTCCTGAAACATATCAAAATAAATCCCATGCAGCAGCGGCTTATGAAAACTGAGAGTTGGAATTGTTTTCATCTTCTGGTGGATGTGAACATGTTTCCTTTCATGTATTCCTCAAGACAGATTCAGACTCTGCATTTCTAATCAAGTGTCAAATATTCTTAAAACAGTGGAGAAAATGAATTGCCTTTGTGAGCACAAACTGCTGGAGCCTCTAATCACCAGAGCTCAGAAGTATGAGAGGTGATCTTGTGTGAGGTTCAGAGAGGGGCTGGAAGAGAAGAGACCAAGGCGGCAGGCTGGGGGTCTATATTGCCAGGGGAGATGTGGTCTCAGGGTAAGAAGCCAGTCATTAAGTACTTAGACAAGGAGAATCTTCTCTTTGAAGCTCTGCACCGGGGGGGTTGCTGTTCAAGGTTGAGGTCGATGGTGTCTTGGGGGCTGAGGTTCACGGGGACACGAAACCGGGGCAGCGGAGTGGAGTTATGGAGTGTAATCTTTACTGAACTGTAGAGCGGACTCTGGGGGGCTTTTACTTTACTACTGTTCATTGTTATTATATTCTTACATTTTTCACATAAATCAATTTTTGTGTCTTTGCCAGGTCTAATGAAATGGCGACACATGTCTCGTGTACAGATAAAAGTCACATTAACCTCGAGCTTCTGTTTATGGCTACAAGTTTATTCCCTCCCCAATTCTGTATAGTCTTTCCTCAGTCTGAGGGATGTCGCCTATTCCCTTTCTCCAGAGAAGCTGCCTGACCAGCTGAGTCACTCCAGCATTTTGTGTCTCTCTTTGGTCTTTCTGCTGACTGGATAGCACGCAACATAAAAGCTCTTCACTGTATCTCGGTACATGTGACAATAAACTAAATCAAACTGAAAAAAAATCTGAATCCAGAGTTCAAATTGCACCATTGCAAATCTTGGAGATCAAAATCTTATTTAATTTATGTCCCTTAAGCAAGCAAAGGTAACGCAGCCTGAAATGGAGGGACAAGAGTTGCTGGAATTTTGAACAAATAAACAAAGTGCTGGAGGAAATCAGTGGGTCAGGCAGCATCTATGGAGGGGAATGGACAGGTGATGTTTTGGATCAGGTCCCTTCAGTTCTTCATGAATAAGGGGCCCATTACAAAAGGGATGCTGTCTGACATGCTGAGTACCTCCAGCACTTTGTGCGTTGTTCAAGATTCCAGCATCCACTTTCTTGTGTCTCCAGGCTAAACAAATTAGGACAGGTACATGGATTGGACAGATATAGAGATTATGGGCCAAACGCAGGCAGGTGCGACTAGTGTAGATGGGGCATGTTGGGGCATGTTGGCCAGTGTGGGCAAGTTAGGCTGAAGGGGCTTTTTCCATGCTGTATGACTCTATGACTATTTCTATGTTTTGTTTGGAAAATGAGGGGTGATTTGTGCCAACCGGTGATCGCCCCATACACGAGTTCTATCCTATACCCTAGGGACATTTTACCAAAGCTAATTAACCTACCAACCTGCACGTCTTTGGGATGTGTGAGGAAACTGGCGCAATGGAGAAAACCCACGTGGTCACAGGGAGAAGGTACAAATTCCACTCAGACAGCACCTGCGGACACGGTTGAACCCGGGTCTCTGGCGCTGTAAGGCAGCAGCTCTACCACTGCACCACCATGCCTGGCTATAGACACCAGTAAGTGATAAATGCTTTAACGGCAGCAGTAAAAGAGTATGACAAGAGTACAATTGTCTTCTTGACTGCAGTGTTTTTTCTTTAAAAAAAGTGATACAATATCATATTGTATTTAAGTGAGTTTCATGATGGCATCAGTCATCCATCACAAGTAATCACTTCCAGGCAGATAGCTCAATCAAACAGCACTCGGAACTCTCTAATAGGACCTTCTGGTCAGAGGTCAGCACTTGAGAGGCACAGCCATTAGCTGGAGAGCAATCTCTCATTCTTCACGTTCCTCAAATGTGAATGGAAAGGGTATCCGGTGAAACAGTCACCAATTCCAGCTGACAGGGCCACTTAGAACCGTGTTCACACCAGCAACTGCAAATGCTGGGAACCTGCGTAGAAAACAAAGTGCTGGAGTAACTCAGCGGGTCAGGCAGCATCTCTGGAGGACATGGACAGGTGACTTTAGTGACTTACAAACAGTACATTAGAGTATTGCTATACCCCCCCGATCCTTGATTAGCAAGTGTACAGAAATAGTCTACTGAACCTGCATGCAAGAGATGCCATAATTGGCGCAGTTTCCAAAGTCCGCGCTCTAGTTCTTATGAGACAAGTATCCGGTGCCTGTTCCAGATAAGTCCCAGGTTATTGCAGGCCTCCAGAGGGACACCACATCCCTCTCCTCATCCTTCCACCTACATACTGAGGTTTGTTTTCGGCCCTTGTTTTAAGAGTAAAATATCGATATTACTGTAACAAGGGATAATTACATGCTCCTAAATGATCTAGATTCCTTTGTGGCTTCATTGCGGACATCCTTCAAGAGAAACTTATCTGTGTTTACAAACTTGCAGCAGGTCGTGAGTTAGCGCCTCACAGTGGCTGAGGCACGGCGGTAACAGTCAGCTTCCGAGTCAGAGCTTCTAGCGTGGAAATGACAGAGTTGTCAATGCAGCCCAGTCCATCACACAGACCAGACTCCCCACCATTGAATCCATCTACACCTCACGCTGCTTCGGAAAAACGGCCAACATAATCAAAGACTTGTCTCACCCTGGACATTCCTTCTTCTACATACTCCTGTCGGGCAGAAGGTACAGAATCTTGAAAGTGCACACATCAAGACTTAAGTCAAACTCCAGGACAATACGTAGAGCAAAGGGGAAGATACAGAGTGCAGAATATAGTTCTCAGCTTTGTAGTGCACCAGTTCCAGAGACAAAGTCCAATGTCCGCAATGGGTCAACATAGAAAACATAGAAAACAGGTCCAGGAGGAGGCCATTTGGCCCTTTGTGCCAGCACCACCGGGTAGAGGTGAATTGGACAGTGCCCTAGCTTATGGAAAGAGCTCCTCCCCCGTACCTGTTCCCCAGACCCCTCAATTCCTTCATCATTAATTACGCCCAACAATCCCGCCTCCACAACCCTTGGGGCTGGAGAATTCTAGAGAGTCACCAAGAAGGAATTCCTCCCTCCTCCATTTTAAATGAGCACCCCATTGTGTCCCCTCATTACACTCTCTCCCATCAGTGGACCTCTCAACCTCTCCTCGCTTAGAACCTTATGTGTTTCAGTAAGATCAACTTCTACAGAGGCACTGTGGAAAGCATCACATAGGGTTGTATCACAGCTTGGCTTGGGAACAGCTCTACCCAAGACTGCAAGAAGTTGCGGAGAGTTGTGGATGTAGCCACGTCCATCACACAGACCAGACTCCCCACCATTGACTCCATCTACACCTCATGCAGCCTCTGGAAAACGACCAACGTAATCAAGGACCTTTTTCACCCCGGTCATTCCCTCTATTTTCTTCTCCCGTCGGGCAGACGGTAGAAAAGCTTGAAAATGAGCTCTATCAGATTTGGGAACAGCTTCTACCCTGCTTTTATCAGACTACAAAATGGTCCTTCCATAAGCTGCAGTGCAGACCTGATCTTCCGACCTACCTCATTTCAGACCTTGCGCTTTCTTCTCTGGAACCATACCTGTGTAATGCTGTAAAACTATATTCTGCACTCTGGTATTTTTCTCTTTGCACTACCTATTGTACTTGTGTGTGGCTTCATTGTACTCATGTATAGAATTATACATAGGATTAATAGGATAGCACACAAACAAAATCTTTTCACTGTATCTAGGTACACATGACACTAACAAACCAATACCAAAGTTCATGTTTGAGAACTTTGGTAGCGTTTTTCTAGATTATTGGATCTTTTTTTATTAATATGTAATATTTTAAGATCAGTATTTGGAAATATGTTACACGGTAAAATTTCAATGAACCAGGTGAGTTTCATTGGAGACTAATGGTCAAAGAGTCATGCAGCTCAGAAACAGACCCTTGAGCCCAACTTTCCCATGCTGACTAAGATGCAAATCTACGCAGGTTCCATTTGCCCAGATTTGGCTCAAATCCCACTAAACCTTTCCTATCTGTGCACCTCTCCAAATGTTTTTCAAATACTGTTATTGTGGTTTAGTTTAGCTTAGTTTATTTTATTATCAGGTGTACCGAGGTACAATAGTAAGCTTTTTTTGTTGTATGCTATCCAGTCGGTGTTAAAACTATACATGATTACCATCAAGCTGCCCACAGTGTACAGATACAGGATGAAGGCAATAACGTTTAGTGCAAGATGAAGTCCAGAGAAGTCTACTTAAAGATAGTCCGAGTATCTCCAATGAGGAAAATGGCAGCTCAGGGCCACTCTCTAGTTGGTGATAGGATGGTTCACTGCTAACAGCTGGGAAGAAATTATCCCCGGATCTGGAGGTATGGGTTTGTACTTGCCTTGACTACCTTCTCTGGCAACTTGTTCCATACACCCACCACCCACTGTGTGAAAAAAATTGCCCCTCAGTCATTAAATCTTTCCTCTCTCACCTTAAACCATGCCCTCTGGCTCTTGATTCCTCTGGGTAAAAGACCCTATCTATAACCCTCAAGATTTTATATGTCTCCCAAGTTCTTGAGGACTTTGCGCACGTATTGGGGTCCTGATTCAGACCTGGTCATTGCCCTCTGCTATGTTTGGCTTTCATCAGTAGGTTTAGGCTTAAGTTTAGATTTAGGTTTATTATTCTCACGGTACAGTGAAAAGCTTTTTTTTGGCACGTTACCCAAACAGATCAGATATACCATACATAAATACAAACAAGTCAAACTAAAGTACAATAGGTAGAGCAAAGGAGAAGATACAGAGTGCAGAATATAGTTATCAGCATTGTAGCGCACCAGTTCCATAGACAAAGTCCAATGATCACAATGGGGTAGAGGTGAATCGGACAGTACCCTAGCTTGTGGAAGGACCGTTCAGAAGCCTAATAACAGAGGAGAAGAAGCTGTTCCTGAGTCTGGTAGTGCGCCCTATCAAGGGTAAGAGTAGCATTATGCTTCCGAGGTAATCCGTTGACCTTTGGAGTCTCCGGATCTCCAGAATTTCTCTGGGTGAAAAGGTGACATCCATTCTCAGTGCAAGAATAATGAATGAATCAAACATCCAACGTTCTTTTGACATAATTTTTCTTTTCTCCACATGCAGAAACCGGTGAAGTAGAAAAGCATTTTCACGCTGGGTTGTTTAATTTCAAGGGAAAATGTGAGGAGAAAAAAAAAATCACAATCCACATTTACAGCCTTAATATGCAAAACCTGCTGTAGAATAGCCGCTTACTAAAACTCAGACAAGTGAAGGGGGAAGCACAGATTTAATTGCCAGGTCCAGGGGCAGCCAGCTGTTTCCAGATTTTTTGGTACTTTGACTGATGCAGTAATTACAGGTGGAAGCTTTTACACAGCAGGGAAGGTTGATGTGGAATTGGGAGCATAACTGCTCAAAAGCATACAGTGTGCTTGCTTTCATTGGTCGGGGCGTGGAGTTTGAGAGTCAGTAAGTCATGTCGCTGCTTTGTAGGACCTTGGCTAGGCTGCATTTGGATTATTGCATATAGCTCTGGTCACCACATTGCAGGAATGATGTTGAGGCTTTGAAAAGGGTGTTGAAGAAGTTTACCAGAATGATACCTGGATTAGAGTCTAATGGGGTATTGAGTATAGGACTCAGTTCCTTAGAGCACAGGAGGATGAGTGGTGATCTTATAGAGGTGTATAAAATCATGAGAGGAACAGATCAGGTAGAAGCACAGAGTCTCTTGCCCAGAGTAGGGGAATTGAGAACCAGAGGACATAGGTTTAAGGTGAAGGGGGAAAGATTTATTAGGAACCTGAGGGGTAACGTTTTCACACAAAGGGTGGTGGGTGTATAGAACGAGCTGCCAGAGGAGGTAGTTGAGGCAGGGACTATTGTAATGTTTAAGATACAATTAGACAGGTAGATGGATAGGACAGGTTTGGAGGGATATAGGCCAAACGTAGGCATTTGGGACTAGTGTAGATGGGCCATGTTGGTCGGTGTGGGCAAGTTGGGCTGAATGGCCTGTTTCCACTCTGTATTACTCTATGACTCTAGAGGTGAGGTGGAAAAGATTTAATAGGACCCTGAGGAGCAACTTTTTTACACAAAGGGGTGGTGGGTATATGCAATGAGCTGCCGGATGAGGTATTTGTATATGGTATGGTATGCTTACCTTCATAGGTCGGGGCATTGAGTATAAGAGTCAGGAAATCTGTAGCTTTATAGGGTTTTGGGTAGGACGCATTTGGAGTAGTGTGTGCAGTTTTAATCACCCCATTACAGGAACCATTCTCATCCCAGTCACTCCCTCTTCTCCCTCCTTCCATCAGGCAAGAGGTACAGACGTTTGAAAATGCACACCTTCAAATTCAGTTTCCTCCCAGCATTGATCAGGCAACTGAACTGTCATATCACCAACCAGAGAATGGTCCTGACCTCCCATCTACTCTTTAATTAGACTTTGCTGGACTTTATCTTGCACTGAACATTATACCCTTTATTCTATATCTGCGCACTATGAACAGCTTGATTGTAATCGTGTGTAGTATTTCCGCTGATTGGATAGCGCACAACAAAAAAGCTTTCCACTGTACCTCGGTGCATGTGACAATAATAAACTAACCACGTCTTATGCCTTCTGCAGATTTGGAAATTTTGCTCAGTATTCCTAAGTGTAAATCATTAATACACTTTAGTATGTTATAATAGTATGGTATAATATACCGGAAATCTCAGTGGAATTCCATTTGAAATTCTTCTATCTTGATCAGTTGGGTAGATGGGCTGAGGAATGGTTAATGGAGTTTAAAGCAGAGTGTTGCATTTTGGGAAGTCAAACCAAGGCAAGGCCTTCACAGTGAATGTCAGGGCTCTGGGTAGTGTTGTAGAGCAGAGGGATCAAGGAGTGCAGGTACATAGTTCCTTGAAAATGGCATCACAGGTAGATAGGGCAGTCAAAGGCTTTTGGTACATTGGCCTTTGATCATTCAGAGTATTGCATATGGACGTGGGAATGTTATGTTACAGTTGTACAAGACATTGGTGAGGTCACATTTGGAGTAATGTGTTTAGTTTTGGACATCCTGTTACAAGAAAGATGTTGTTAAACTGGTAAGGGTGCAGACAAGATCCACGACTTGTGATGCAGGACTCGAAGGCCTGAGATATAGGGAGGTTGGGCAGGCTCAGACTTTATTATTTGGAGCGCAGAAATTAGGGGTGATCTTATAGAGGTGTATAAGATCATAAGGGAAATAGATAGGGTAAATGCACAGAATCATTCACCCAAAGTAGGGGAATCAAGAACCAGAGGACAGGGGTTTAAGGTGCGAGGGGATAGATTTAATAGTAACCTGATGGGCAATTTTTTCACATTGCATGGTGGGTATGCAGAACAAGCTACCAGAGACAGTACTATCACAACATTTAAAATATATTTTTAGAGGTACATGGATAGGATAGGTTTAGAGGGGTATGAGGCAAACATGTGCAGGTGGAACTAGTGTAGATGGGGCAGCTTGGTCGGAGAGTTGGACCAAAGGGTCTGTTTCTGAGCTGTATGATTTATGACTGTCTATGACTAGTCTGAGAGAACAAACTTTCAATCCCATTCACTGACCTGATCTCCTCCCCATTCTGAAATGCACAACAGAAGGTGCTACAAACACTCAGAAGGTCAGGCAGCATCTGTGGAGAGAAATTATGTGTCAATGTTTCAGGCCAATGACCCTTGAATCCAACCTGCTGAAGATTTGCAGCATCGTCTGATTTTATTTGGTCATGTTGGTCAGCAAGGGCAACTTAGGCCGAAGGGTCTGTTTCCACGTCCTATGACTCTCTGACTCTATTTCTGATTTCCAGTATCTGTGATGTTTTGGATTTCAGTTTCTATCCATACTACTTCTGGTCCTGTAGTTCCATGGGCTTCAACTTTGAAGACCAACCAATTATGTGGCACTTTATTTAACCTTCAGGTTAAATCCTATTAATATTCCCATTATTCAAGGCAGCAAACAGTTTGAAAGTTTTTTTGGCCCATATACATTGAAACTTTTCCTATCCATGTACCTGCCCTCATGTCTTTTAAATTACGTTATTGTACTTGCCTCAACTCCCTCCTCTGGCAGCTCATTCCATATACCCTTTGTGAGAATGTTGTCCCTCAGGTTCTTATTAAATCCTATTATTATTTCTATTATTAGGGGCAGCAAACAATCCTGGACTCTTGCAGAAACAAGGAGCTGCAGATGCCAGTTTACAAAAACCCCCCACAAAGTGCTGGAGTAACTCAGACTAAAGAAGGGTCGCGACCCAAAACATCACCTATTCATGTTCCCCAGGGATGCTGCCTGACCTGTCGAGTTACTCCAGCACTTTGTGTCCTATCCTGGACTCTTGTTTGCAGCCACAGAAATATCTGGTATTTAATGACCTTTGGACTCTTCAGAACATTACCCTCACTCGCCCTCACCCCACTGGAGTGACTGTGCAATTACCTCAGGTCTTCAAAGCTGCATCGTCTTTAAAGGCTGCTAGCTTGATGTAAGATTTCAATTACTTCATTGCAGGATGATTTCTATAGTGTACAAGCGCGGAGCCTTTTTTTTATCAGTTACCTTGACTTTTTGATCAACAGAAACAAGCTCCCGGTGTGAAGTGAAGCCTGAAGGGTTTTTTTTCATCTGCTGGTTGACAGAATGCAGAAAACAGGCCTTTACTTAAATTGACTCCTCAATCATTGCTGGCAAAGTGGAAGAGGCAAGAGAGAGATGCATTTCCCTTTAACTCTCCCGAGCTAAAGTGCAATTGGAGGACTCGAAAGCCGCCGCTGAAATTTAATACAGATTAATTGCACTCATTAAATGGAAAGGGAAATTTTGCAGGAAGGGTTCTGGTGACTTCAAGTTTCATTTAAAAGTGCCCCTTGAGGTCAAATAGGTTGAGAGCTCTGCTTGAGAATGCAACGTTGCTGAATAAACATTGTTCAGCCCACCGGTCTTTCTCTTGGCTCATTTGTATCTTTCGGAATAATTATCCAACATTCCTTTTGGATCGCGACGCATTAAAAACTATCGGGAATAGGAACCAGTGCGTTTGTTCATGCTTTGTGAAGTACTTTTGTACAGGTATCTGTACAGGAAAGGTTTCATAGAGTTATAGAGTCATACAGCATGGAAATAAGCCCTTCGACCCAACTTACCCAAACCGGCCAACATGTCCCATCTACACAAATCCCACCTCACTGCATTTGGCCCATATCCCTCTCAACCTATCCTATCATGTACCTGTCAAAATGTTTCTTAAATGTTGTGATAGTACCTGCCTCAACTACATCCTCAGGCAGCTCGTTCCATATACTACAACCCTTTGTGTAAAAGGAAGGAAATACAGATGCTGGTTTAAACCGAAGATAGACACAAAATGCTGGAATAACTCAGCGGGACAGGCAGCATCTCGGGAGAGAAGGAGTGGGTGACTATGGAAACATCACCCATTCCTTCTCTCCAGAGGTGCTACCTGTCTCTTTGTGTAAACTTTCACTCCTCATGTTCCTATTAAATCTTTCCCTCTTCACATTAAACCTATATCCTCTGGTTCTTGATTCCCCTCCTCTCGGTAAAAGACTGTGCGTATAACCCATCTATTCCTCTCATGATTTTGTACACCTCTAAAAGATCATGTCTCATCCTCCTGTGATCCAAGGAATAAAGTACTAGACTGGCCAACTTTTCCCTTTTACTCAGGCCCTCGATTCCTGGCAACATCCTCGTAAACCCTTCCTACACCCTTTCCAGCTTAACAACACCTATCCATGTTCTCCAGGGATGCTGCCTGACCCATTGTTACTCCAGCACTTTGTGTCCTTTTCTGTATCAACCAAGTAAATCCACATTCCTTGTCAGTTCAGGATGTCCACCTGCGATTAGAGAACCTCCCCCCAACTTGTAACAATGCTTCAGGTGCAGTCAGGAATTGCATGCCTCTGCATTTGCAAAAACTGCCGTGGTTGTGGGGTATTAGCTACAGGGAAATATTGGACAGACTTGGAATGTTTTCTTCTAACGCCGGAGGTTGCAAGGAGATCTGATAGAAATATATAGAATTATGAGATAAAAGGTCCTCTGGAAACACTTTCTCCCCAGGTGGAAAATTCAAAGGCCAGAGGCCATAGCTTTAAGGTGAGAGGGGCAAAGTTTAAAGGAGATAAGCGAGGCAGGTTTTTTACACAGAGCATGGTAAATGTCTGGAGCGTGCTGCCAGGGGTGGTGGTGGAGGCAGATGCGACAGTGGTACTTAAGAGACTTTTGGATTGGCACATGGATTGCAAGGAATGGAGGCATATGGATTATGTGCAGGCAGATAAGAGTTGGTCTTGGCATCATGTTCGGCACAGACATTGTGGGCCAAAGGACCTGTTCCTTTGTGCTGACTGTTCTATGTTCGATGTTTAATCCCAATCCATGTGGAGAGGATGCTTCCATATACTGGGAGAGTCTAGAACCAGAGGGCGCAGCCTCAGAATAAAAGGATGAACCGTTAGAAAGATGAGAGGAGTTTCTTTAGCCAGAGGGTGGTGAATCTGTGGAATTCATTGCTGTGGAGGCCAAGTCATTGGGTATGTTTAAAGCGGAGATTGATAGATTATTGATTAGTATTGGTTTCATGGGTTATGAGGCAAAGACAGGAGAATGGAGAAAGATAGATCAGTCATGATTGAATGGCAGAGTAGACTAGATGGGCCGAATGGCCTAATTCTACTCCTATGACTTATGAACTTATGTTCTGTTGCTGGTACATATGACAATAAAACCCACTCGACTCTTTTGACTCTTGGACTGTCTTTTCCCAGAGTGTAGAGAGTTGCACTAAGGCCGAATGACCTAATTCTGCTCCTTTGTTTTATGTTCTATGTTTAATCCCAGCCCACCTTCAGGGCCTCCTGGCACGGTTCCAGTTATCAACTTGAGGAAGTGAAGACAACGCAGCCATGGCAGGATCTCACCCCGTTACTTTTTAATGGAGCCTAAAGTACATCATACCCTTCGATTGAGATAGTCTTACCTCAGGCACTTCTCCACTGAAGCATTTCAATGAGATTCACTTTGATTTCTCCTTGGAGAGTTTTGAATACCAATCTGCATGAATCACTAACCATGAATTGCCCTGGGCTAAGTTTACATTGTGTAGGAAGGAACTGTGGATGCTGGTTTACACTAAAGATAGACACAAAGTGCTGGGGTAATTCAGTGGGTCACGCACCACCTCCGGAGAAAACAATTAAGTGACATTTCGAATTGGAACCCTTCTCTGGAGAAAAATAATAGGTGACGTTTCGGGTCGGAACGAGCTGCCAGAGGAGGTAGTTGTAACAACATTTAAAAGACATTTGGACAGGTACATAAATAGAAAAAGGTTTAGAGGGATATGGGTCAAAAAACCCTTCAAGCTTCACTTCACACTGGGAGCTTGTTTCTGCTGATCAAAAAGTCAAGGTAACTGATAAAAAGAAGAAACAGTGCTTATACACCAAAGAAATCATCCCAGAAGGAAGTAATTGAAATCTTACATCAAACTAGCAGCCTTGCACGAAGCTCCAGCTTTGAAAACTTGAGGTAATTGCACAGTTACCCGAGTGGGGTGGGGCGAGGCGGGGGTGAGAGTGGTGTTCCGAAGAGTCCAAAGGTAATTAAATACAAGATATTTCTGTGGCTTCAAATAAGACACAATGCTGGAGTAACCCAGCGGGTTGGGACCCTTCTGCAGTCTGAGTTACTCCAGCACTTTTATTTTTGAAAACTAGCATCTGCAGTTCTTTGTTTCTACAAGATTCCAGGATTGTTTTTTGCCTCTAATAAGAGGAATAATAATAGGATTTAATAGGAACATGAGGGACAACTTTGTTACACAGAGCGTGGTGGGTATATGGAGCGAGCTGTCAGAGGGCGTAGTTGAGGCAGGTACTATAACGGTTTAAAAAAGACATTTGAACAAGTACATGGATAGGAAACGTTTAGAGGGATATGGGCCAAACGCAGGCAGACAGGACTAGCGTAGATGGAGCATGAACAAGTTGGGCTGAAAAACCTGTTTCCCCTGTTGTATGACTCCATGACTCTATGACTAAACATGAGTTGCTCTGGGCTAAGTTTGCTTCACAATTGCAAAATTACTTTTGAAGAACATGCATCTATTGTAGATGCAGGACTTATATTGTGTTATGTATTATAGATGTAGGTACCCTCATCTTTTATTATTCCGATCATAACAACAACCATTTTCAGATATAAGAAGACATTTGATGTGGAAACTGATATTTTGTGCTTTAGCAAATGCCGGCAACACAGTGCCGCAGCTGGTAGATTTGCTGCCTCACATCACCAGAAACCCGAGTTCATAAAAACACAAACATAGAAAATAGGTGCAGGAGGAGACTATTTGGCTCTTCGAGCCAGCACCATCATTCATTGTGATCATGGCTGATCATCCACAATCAGTAACCAGTGGCTGCTTTCTCCCCATATCCCTTGATTCCACTAGCCCCTAGAGCTCTATCTAACTCTCTTTTAAATTCATCCAGTGAATTGGCCTCCACTGCCTTCTGTGGTGGCAGAGAATTCCACAAATTCACGACTCTCTGGGTGAAAACGTTTCTTCTCACCTCAGTTTTAAATGGCCTCCCCTTTATTCTTGGACGGTGTCCCCTGGTTCTGGACTCCCCCAACATTGGGAACATTTTTTCTGCATCTGGCCTGTCCAGTTCTTTTATAATTGTATACGTCTCTATAAGATCCCCTCTCAACCTCCAGTGGATACAAGCCCAGTCTTTCCAATCTTTCCTCATTTAACAGTCATCCATCCCAGGGATTAACCTTGTGAACCTACGCTGCACTGCCTCAATAGCAAGGACGTCCTTCCTCAAATTACGAGACCAGAACTGCACACAATACTTCAGATGTGGTCCCACCAGAGCTCTATACAACGGCAGAAGGATTTCTTTGCTCCTATACTCAACTCCTCTTTTTATGAAGGCCAACATGCCATTAGCTTTCTTCACTGCCTGCTGTACCTGCATGTTTACTTTCAGTGACTGGTGTACTAGGATACCGAGGTCTCGTTGCACTTCCCCTTTACCTAACCTGACACCATTGAGATAGTAATCTGCCTCCGTGTTTTTGCCGCCAAAATGGATAACCTCACTTTTTTCTCCATTATACTGCATGTGCCATGCATCTGCCCACTCACTTAACCTATCCAAGTCACCCTGCAACCTCCTAACATCCTCTTCGCAGTTCACACTGCCACCCAGCTTTGTGTCATCTGCAAACTTGCTAGTGTTACTTCTAATTCCATCATCCAAATCATTAATATATATTGTAAATAGTTGTGGCCCCAGCACCAAGCCTTGCGGCACTCCACTCACCACTGCCTGCCATTCTGAAAAGGACCCGTTTATTCCTACTCTTAGCTTCTTGTCTGCCAACCAATTCTCTATCCATGTCAATAGCCTACCCCCCAATACTGTGTGCTCTAATTTTGCTCACCAATCTCCCTTGTGGGACCGTATCAAAAGCTTTCTGAAAGTCTAGATACACTAAATCCACTGGCTCGCCTTCATCCATTTTACTTGTCACATCCTCAAAAAATTTCAGAAGATTAGTCAAGCATGATTTCCCCTTCATAAATCCATGCTGACTTGGACTTATCCTTTTACCGCTATCCAAATGCACCTTTATTACCTCTTTAATAATTGACTCCAGCATCTTTCCCACCACCGATGTCAGATTAACTGGTCTGTAATTCCCCATTTTCTCTCTCGCTCCTTTCTTGAAAAGTGGGATAACAATAGCTACCCTCCAATCCACAGGAACTGATCCTGAATCTATTGACCATTGGAAAATTATCACCAATGCGTCCACAAATTCTAGAGCCACCTCCTTGAGTACCCTGGGATGCAGACCATCAGGCCCTGGGGATTTATCAGCCTTCAGTCCCATCAGTCTACCCAATACTATTTCTTGCCTAATGTAAATTTCTTTCAGTTCCTCTGTCTCCCTAGATTCTCTTAACATATCTAAAGAAGCTTTTACTTTCTTTATATTCTTGGCCAGCTTCGCTTCGTACCTCGCCTTTTCAGCCCGTATTGACCTTTTTGCTACCTTCTGTTGTCCTTCGTAATTTGCCCAATCCTCTGGCTATGTTATACATCTTTTCTTTTAGTTTTATTCCATCTCGAACTTCCCTTGTTAGCCACGGTTGCCTCTTACTCCCCTTAGAATCTTTCGTCCTCTTTGGAATGAAATGATCCTGCATCTTCTGGATTATGCCCAGAAATTCCTGCCACCATCATTCCTGCTAGGATCCTTTTCCATTCGACATTGGCCAGCTCCTCTCTCATGCCTTCATAGTCCCCTTTGTTCAATAGCAACACTGACATTCCCGGTTTAACCTTCTCCCTCTCAAATTGTAGAGTAAAACTAATCATATTATGGTCACTACCTCCAAGCGGTTCCTTTACATCGAGTTGCCTTATTAAATCTGGCTCATTGGACAACACTAAATCCAGAATTACCTTCTCTCTGGTAGGCTCTAGTACAAGCTGCTCTAAGAATCCATCACGGAGGCACTCTACACACTCCCTTTCTTGGGGTCCAGAACCAACCTGGTTTTCCCAGTCTACCTGCATATTGAAATCCCCCATAACCACAGTGGCATTACCTTTGTTACATGCCAGTTTTAACTCCTGTTGCAACTTACACCCTTTATCCAGGCTACTGTTTGGAGGTCTGTAGATAACTCCCATTAGTGTCTTCTTACCTTTACAATTCCTCAACTCTATCCACAGCGACTCTACATCGTCAGTCCCAATGTCACCCCTCGCAAGGGACTGTATTCCATCCCTCATCATCAGAGCAACCCCACCTCCTCTGCCCACCTGCCTGTCCTTTCTATAAGACGTATAACCCTGAATTTCAGTTCCCAGTCCTGACCCTTCGGCAGCCACATCTCTGTAATCCCCACAATGTCATACCTACCAATCTCTAACTGAGCCTCAAGGTTGTCCACTTTACTTCTTATACTTTGTGCATTCATATATAGTACTTTTAATCTTTTGCTTAATCCTGACTACGGGTGCTGTCAGTGTAGAGTTTGTATGTTCTCCCTGTGACTGCGTTAGGTTTCTCCGGGTGCTATAGTTTCCTCCCACATTCCCAAGACGTGCAGGTTTGTAGGTTAATTGGCTTTTATAAATTGTCCCTAGAGTGTAGGATAGAACTAGTGTACAGGCATCTTTGCGTCTACATTTCACTATTCTACGGTGTAAGGAGATGATAGTGTGGCACTCGGTGACCTGAATACTGAACCGGGCAGTCGACGAGGAATTTCAACATGCTCACATTCTTCATTTGTTTCATCCCTGGGGTGTTGATTCTAAGAGGTGAAACTGATTTATCAGTGCAGTGATGAATGCAAACAGTTGTTGATGGAGACACATTATAAATCGCCGGCTCTGTCCAGTTTACATTCGGAGTATTGCCTTTCCAATTTGCAGTGTCTGCTAACTGGGGCATACTTCCCCTTCCGTGTTTTGATAAATTAGACTCGGTTTTTCATTAGCACTTGACCACTCTCAGAATGAAACTTTATACACCATCTGGGAATAAACACCAAGCAAGATATTTAAAATCTCATAGTTTAGATTACATTAGAGGCATTTTTCAAATAACTACCCCTTCAAAGTTGAGGAACATTTCTGTCTGATAAAGTTTTAAGTTACCAAAGAAACAAGTCAGTCTTGGTGATTGCAAATGTCATTGATCACATGTGTGCTTGGTTATTGGTAGAGCCTCATGCAATAAGGGCAGTGATATCTGGTGTATTGTGTTATTTAAAAAAAGACTGAGTGTTGTAGGGTAGCTTTTATAAAGTCACAGTTATACAGCATTTGCAGTTCTTTATGGAGTCTGGAGAAGGGTCTCAACCCGAAATGTTGCCTGTCCATTCCCTCCAGAAATACTCCAGCATTTTGTGTTTTGCTAATTCTTGCCAGCTGTAGCTTAACAGACCTGTCCATGCAACAACACAAAGATAATTACAAAAGTCAATAACGTAATACATTGCTAATCGAATATTAAGTAACCATAATAGTGCAAGATCAATGTTCATTGTACAAAGACACAGTCCATAGAAGATCATGATTGCTGAGGTTAGCGTAACGTTCAAGAGCTCGGTGGTTGTTGGGAAGAAGCTGTTTTTGAACCTGTTGGTCGCAGTTTTCAGGTCCCTGTGCCTTTTTCTCGAAGACAGGGGTGAAATTAGTGTGTGGCCAGGGTGGTGTGGGCCTCTGATGATGCTGGCTGCCTTTTTAAGGCAGCGACTCCTGTAGATCCCTTGACGGTGGGGAGGTCAGTACCCGTGATGGACCGGCAGTGCACACCACTTTTTGCAGTTTTCTTCGTTCCTGAGCGAGGGGCATGTTTGGCATAGACATAGAAACATAGAAAATAGGTGCAGGAGGAGGCCACTTGGCCCTTCGAGCCAGCACTGCCATTCATTGTGATCATGGGTGATCATTCACAATCAGTAACCTGTGCCTGCCTAATTTCCATATCCCTTGATTCCACTAGCCATTAGAGCGCTATCTAACTCTCTTTTAAATTCAACCAGTGAATTGGCCTCCACTGCCTTCTGCGGTGGCAGAGAATTCCACAAATTCACAACTCTTTCGGTGAAAAAGTTTTTTCTCACCTCAGGTTTAAACCTATTACATTTGACAAGCCCATCCGATGCCTAGATTCATTCTGATGTTCTATACATTCAAATCCCAAAGAGTTGTAGAAGTCCAATGGGTCAGGCAGCATCGGTGGAGGCAATGGGCACACGACGAATGGTTTCCCTACTCCAAGGTTTAGGTTTTTTATTGTCATGGGTATCAAGGTACAGTGAAAAGCTTTTGTTTGCATGCTATCAAATCAAATCAGATAGTACAATACATGAATACAATCAAGAATGTCTTCTCTTCCTGTACGCTCCTCTCCCATTCCTGAATCCCCCATTTGGGCGGCACGGTGGCGCAGAGGTAGAGTTGCTTCCTGACAGGACCAGAGACTTGGGTACGATCCTGACTACGGTTCCTGTCTGTATAGAGTTTGTACGTTCTCCCCATGACTGCATGGATTTTCTCCGGGTGCTCTGGTTTCGTCCCACACTCCAAAGATGTTCAGATTTGTAGGTTAATTGGCTGCGGTAAAATTGTAAATTGTCCCTTGCATGTAGGATAGTGCTCACTGGCTGGGCCGAATGGCCTGTTTATGAGCTGTATCTCTAAAGTCTAAAAGTAGAATTTCCCTTTTATCTCTGTTTCCCCTCACCACTATTTCCTTCCTCCTTATCCCTCCCGAGAGCTTTACATTTCACCCCTCCTCTTCTCTCCTTATCTAACAGGCTTTTGTCAATCTTTTCACCTCCAGTCTTTGTCACTCACTCCATCTATCTGCCGATCAAACCTTCCCCCTCACCTGTATCCACCTATCACTTGCCCAATCCCCACATCTCTTTTCCAGCTTTCTCCACTCCCCACTCCATCAGTCTGAAGAAGGGCCTCGACCCAAAATGTCCTCTGTCCATTTCCCTCCACAGATGCTGCCTGACCCGCTCAGTTCCTCCAGGATATTTGTGTTTTGCTCACGATTCCTTGTTGTCACCATGTAGTCATCTCCTTGCAACTGCAGACAATGAGTTAAAGTTGAATGGGCTGCTTTTTACAATGCCTTTCATGTTCTTTTCAGGAAGCTTATGAAGTATTCTTGCAGTGAAATCATCATAGTGGCTATCTTTAGCCTTGTAAGCTCACACAAGCACAAATGTGATATTGACCACATGATGCGTTTTCGTGCAATGCAAGGAACCGCAGATACAGAGTTACACAAAAAAGGCAGAAAGTGCTGGAGTAACGTGCCTCACACAAAGTGGCAGAAGAATGGGGATGCGAGGGAAAGATAGATCAGCCATGATTGAATGACAGAATGGACTCGATGGGCTGAATGGCCTAATTCTGCCCCTATGTCTTATGGTAACTCACCGGGTCAGGCAGCCACTCTGGAGAACATGGATAGGCGACGTTTCAGGTCGGTACCCTTCTTCAGGCTGGTTGTGTTGGGAGGAGAGAAAGCTGGAAGAGAGGTGGGGATAGGAATTTTCCAATTTAAGGTAACTAACCTACAGACACCCACCACCCTTTTTTTCCTTCACATAGAGCTGCTGCCATATAGCGCCAGGTCTGACCCGGGTCTGATCCTGTCTACAGGTGCAGTCTGTATGGAGTTTGTACATTCTCCCTGTGACCCTGTGCATTCTGGTTTCCTCCCACCCTCCAAAGATATACTTGTTTGTAGGTTACTTGACCAGTAAAATTGTAAAATTGTCCCTAGTGTATAGGATAGTGTTATTGTACAAGGTGATTGCTCGTTGGTGCGGACTCAGTAGGCCAAAAGACCTGTTTCCAGGCTTTATCTCTGAAGTTAAAAAAACTAAAGTAAAAGATCCTTGACTCTAAGGTTTAATAGGAACATGTGGGGCATCTTTTTCCCCCACAAAGGGTGGTGGTGTATGGATTGAGGTGCAGAGAAGATAGTTGAGGCAGGTACTATAACAACATTTAGAAGGCATTTGGACAGTACATGGATAAAAAAGGTTTAGGGCCAAATGTAGGCAGGAGAACATAAATAGGTAACATTTGGGTCATAGAGTCATACAGCATAGAAACAAGACCTTTGGGCCAACTTGTCCACGCTGACCAACATGCCCCATCTACACTCGCCTCACCTGTCTGAATGTGGCCCATATCTAAAGCTATCCTATCCATCCACCTGTCCAAATGTATCTTAAGCGTTGTGATAGTACCTACTGCATCTACAGTAACTCCTCTGGAAGCTCGTTCCATAAACCTATCACCCTTTGTGTAAAACAGTTGCCCCTCAGGTTCCTATTAAATCTTTGCCCACTCACCTGAAACTGATGTCCGGTTCCCCTACTCTGGGTAAAAGAGTGTGCATTTACCCTATCTATTCCTAAGGGTCGGGTCCCATATCCCTTTATTGCCCATCCCTCACTGTCCTTGAGAGAGTAGGGCTGAGTTTTCTTCTAGAACCACAGCAGTTCCTTTGGTGAAGGTGCTCCCACAGTGCTGTTGGGAGGAAGTTCCAGAGTTAGATCCTGCATCGATGATATAACATTGGTCAATACAATTCCATCAGTAGGGTGTGCTTGTGGCTTTGGAAGGGAACCTGCAGATGGTGGTGCTACCATGTTGCTGTCATTCTCCTCAGTAAAACATAACCCTAGAATGTTTTGAATAAGGGTTCCGACCCGAAATGTCGCTATTATCCATGTCCTCCACAGATGTTGCCTGACCCACTGAATTATTCTAGCACTTTGTGTTTTATTCAAGTTTCCAGCATCTCCAGTTTATTGTATCCCGGAGAAAGCCCAACTCAATTCCAATCCAATTGTGCCTTAGGTGTGAAAGTTAGTTTAGTTTAGTTTAGAGTTTAGTTTCACCTAGACCCAACAAGTCCGTGCTGACCAGCAATCACCCCATACACTAACACTATCATGCATACTAGGAACAATTTTACAATAATAATAATATATTCCTTCATTCGTCTCACACTGGGGAAATTTATAGTGTTACAGCAGCAAAGTGGATAACAAGAGAGCAAGAGATCATTCATTATAAATAAATAAAAGATACATATATTGTCATCAGTTTTCTGTGTGTTCTTAGCTGTTATTGTTGATTCGTCTGCGGGGAGCAGTGCTGGTTGTGCAGTCTCACAGCAGCAGGAAGGAAGGACCTCCTATATTTCTCCTTCACGCACGGGTGAAGGAGTCTGTCACTGAAGGAGCTACTCAGTGCAGTGACTGTGTCCTGCATGGGGTGGGAGTCGTTGTCCAGCAGCGATGTTATCTTTGCCATCACCCTCCTCTCTCCCACCACCTGCACTGAGTCGAGGGGGCAACCCAGGACAGAGCTGGCCTGCCTGACCAGCTTGTCTAGTCTCTTCCCTTCCGCCGCTGAGATGCTGCTGCTCCAGCAGACCACTCCATAGAAAATGGCCGATGCAACCACCGTGTTGTAGAAGGTCCTTCGGAGTGCCCCCTGCACTCCAAAGTACCTGGGTCTCCTTAGCAGATAAAGTCTGCTCTGACCCTTTCTGTATAGCGCATCGGTGTTTTCAGTCCAGTCCAGTTTATTGTTGAGGTGGACACCCAGGTACTTATAAGAATCCATAAGAATCCACCCTCTTGATGTCCATTCCCTGGATGTTCACCGGTGTCGGGGGGACCTGGCTGCACCTGCGGAAATCTACCACCATCAAGAGAGATAGATCAAGATCAAGATAGCTTTATTTGTCATCCAATATTGGACGAAATTCGGTCACCCACAGTCCAACAATAAAAGCATTAAATAGGCATTCAAATTAGGCATTCCCTGGTTTTCCCAGTTATCAAAGCCAATTAGCCTACAATCCTGTACTTAGGTCAGGATTGAACCCGGGTCTCTGGTGCTGACATGCAGCAACTCTATTGTTGGGGCACTGTGCCACCCAACATCAAAATAGAAGTGATTATTTTGCTTGTTTTTAGTGTCATTGCTTATTTTAGTGTCAAAATAATTCTTAATTCCTCATGACACCTTTTAACTTTAAATCTCATGCAGAAGAGATATGATAATTAGTGAAACAGCACTTTACAGCATGTCAGATTCCATTAGGATGTTAAAAAGTCAAATGTAAAAGTGAATGTCACACTCTCTGGCAGTCTTAAGAGTAGGTGATGGAATGTCCTGATGCAATTGCTAGTAAGTACCACTCTTTCCGTAAAGGTTTGCTGACAAAATGTACCATTTCTTTTATGGGAGGTGACATTGGATGTCTTAAATCACCTTTGAATCTTCAAAGAAAAATTGAATCTACTCAGAACATCCAATTGCTTGCTCTGGTCACTGTGAGAATAGCCGAGGTTTATTATTGTCACGTGTACCGAAGTAGAGTGAAAAGCTATGATTTGTATGCATCTCCAATCAGATCAGATAATACTACACATAAATACAATCAAGTCAAACACGTAGAATAAAGGGGAAGATACAGAGTGCAGAATATAGTTCTCAGCATTGTAACGCATCAGTTCCATGGACAAAATGCAATGTCCGCAATGGGGTAGAGGTGAATCGGACAGTACCCTAGCTTATGGAAAGATCATTCAAAAGCCTGATAACAGAGGGGAAGAAGCTATTCCTAAATCTGGTGTTCAAGCTTCTGTACCTTCTGTCAGTTGGGAACAGGGAGAAGATAGACAATAGACAATAGACAATAGGTGTTGGAGGAGGCCATTCGGCCCTTCGAGCCAGCACCACCATTCAATGTGATCATGGCGGATCATTCTCAATCAGTATCCCAATCTCAATCAGATGGAATCTCAGTATCTCAATCAGATGGAATGACCGGGGTGGAACGTCTTTGACTATATTGGCTGCTTTTTCGAGGCAGCATGAAGTGTAGATGCAGTCAGTGGTGGGAAGTCTGGTCTATGTGATGGACTGGGTGTTCACTGTTGATAATGAGTTAATCATTAAATTGCTCAGTGCATATATAGTAATGAGAGTAAACTCAGTCGATAGTTTATAAGATTTCGAGACTCATAGATAGGGTAGACAGTCAGGACCTTTTTCACAGGGTGGAAATGTCAAATATTAGGGGGCATGGCTTTAATGTGGTGAATCTGTGGAGTTCATTGCCACAGATGGCAGTCGAGGACCCTCACTGGAGATTTTTAAAACGGAGATTGATAAATTCTTGATTAATAAGTGTGTCAAAGGTTACGGGGAGAAGGCAGGAGAATGAGATAGAGAGAGGGAAAGATAGAGGGAAAGATAGATCGACTGGTGAGTATGGGCCAAATAGCCAAATTCTGCTCCAAACTTTAAGGTAAGAGGGATAACGTTTAAAGGAAATGTGTGCGGGGGACAAGCTTCTTTTACACGGAGGGTGGTGAGTGCCTGGAAACACTGCTGCAGATGGTTGGTGGAGGCAAATACAATAGTGGTATTTAAGAGACTTTCTGATCGGCATATAGATATGTAGGTAATGCAGGGATATGGATTATGTGCAGGCAGATAAGAGTTGGGCTTGGCATCATTTTCAGCACAAGAGGCAATATTTATGGAGAGAGAACAGAGAACATAGAACAGTGCCGCTCAGGAGCTGGCCCTTGTTTGGCACAGACATTGTGGGCTGAAGGACCTGTTCCTATGCTGCACTCTTCAATTGTTCTATTCTCTATGTTCTTCTCTATCCAGTTTAACAATGGCGTCCTGTCGAAACAGAGAACCGCTGCTGCTAGTTTATATCAAAGGTAGACACAAAGTGTTGGAGTATCGCAGTGGGCCAGGTAGCATCTCTGGAGTAAATGGATAGGTGATGTTTTGAGTTGGGACCCTTCAGTCTGAAGAAGGGTCCCGACCCGAAACGTCACCTATTCTGTTTCTAGGGTTGAGTTCAGTTTATCGTCATGTGTACCAAGGCACAGTGAAAAGCTTTTGTTGTGTGCTAAGTAGTCTGTGGAATGACAATACATGATTGCAATCGAGCCGTCCACAGTGTACAGATACATGATAAAGGGAATAACGTTTAGTGCTAGGTAAAGATTATAACGTGGCATCATGTTTGGCACAGACATTGTGGGCTAAAGGGCCTGTTCCTGTGCTGTTCTGTTATGATCTGTGTTCTTTGTTATTCTGCAAGAGACAGTTATGAAGCCTTATCTTGAGGTGATCCGCTGATATCCTCTGGTTGATCCGATTCAAATCCGTGAAAATGAACACGTCGGATATTCTAGTGCAACTCTGATGGGCAGTTTCCATCCATTGCAAGCAGTAATTTCAGTGAAGTAGTGCTTAAGTCTAAAATATTCTGTGATCGTCATCTGGTGACAATGAGATTCCAGGCGGGTAGGAGCGTGCTTTATGGATATTGAAGACAATTTTCTATTTTAGTTTGAAATGAGGATATTTTGATTTAATGTTACGGAAGCAATACTGATGTAAGTGGTCTCAAGCGATGCTTTGCCCTGCAGCTCTCATTCACTCACCTTCGGAGGCCCTTAAGTGTTTTTTTTACTCTCTTCTTTTTAGTTTAGTTTAGTTTAGAGATACAGTGCGGAAACAGGCCCTTCGGCCCTCTGAGCCTGCGCCGACCAGTACAGTATTGCCCCGTACACGTCTTACACTATCCTACACACACGAGGGATAATTTACAATTTTACCAGCCAATTAACCTATAAACCTGTACGTCTTTGTGATTTGGGAGGAAATCAGAGCACCTGGAGTAAACCCACACAATCATGGGGAGAACGTACAAACTCCGTACAGACAGCACCCTTAGGATCACTGGCACTGTAAGGCAGCAACTCTACTGCTGCGCCACTGTGCCGCCATTCCATGCCGTCGTTCCCGGTGTGTGTGCTGTCTCTTGCTCTAGCATCCCCAGGCATGGATTCATCAGCTTTTTAAATGGCTAGAATCTTTTACCTAGGGTAGGGTAATTAAGTACCAGAGGACATTGATTTAAGATGAGAGGGGATAAATGAATAGGAGAATATAGAAACAAGGAACCGCAGATGTTGGTTTACAAAAAAAGACACAAAGCGCCGGAGTAACTCATCAGGTCAGGCAGCAGCTGTGGAG
Source organism: Rhinoraja longicauda (assembly GCF_053455715.1). Lineage (NCBI taxonomy): Eukaryota > Metazoa > Chordata > Chondrichthyes > Rajiformes > Arhynchobatidae > Rhinoraja > Rhinoraja longicauda. The sequence goes on from NC_135953.1 coordinate 97,346,723, forward strand.
AAATGTTTTGGCGCAGTCTGAAGAAGGATCCCGATCTGAAATGTCACCTATCCATGTTCTCCAGAGATGCTATCTGATCCACTGAGTTACTCCAGTAATTTGTGATTTTTTTGTAAACCGGCATCTGCAGTTCCTTGTGTCTCTATTCTCTAGAAATTAATCCTCCTGGCTAAAATAGGAAATAGGTCATAGGAACCAACCTGAGGGGTAATTTTTATTACACACAGGATGGGTGGTGTCTGGAATGAGCTGCTGGAAGAGGTAGTTGAGGCAGGTAATATCATAATGTTTAAGAGACATTTGGACAGGTACATGGATAGGAAAGGTTTCGAGGGATGTGGGCCAAATGTTGGCAGGCGGGATTAGTATAGATGGGGCCTGTTGGTGAGCATGGAAAAGTTGGGCCAAAGGGTCAGTTTCAGTGCTGTGAGTCTCAGATTCTATTTAAATCTTGCAGAAGATCAATGAGGAAATGAAAGCAAAAATACTTGTAAAGTCTTAAGATGCAATGGATTCCAAAATTTGTGGGATTTTTATTCAAGTTATATTTGACCTAATCGTATTTCACTGGCTGAACTTTGGCCTCTATACTGAATTTATTAAAAATATGAATACAGAGGAATCCCTAAAAAGAGTTAGCGACACGAGGGAGAGGGAAAGGGTGATAAAGTTGAAGAGAGGTAAGCTGAGATAGGTATGGGTGATGGGGGGGCAGACCTTTAAGATTAACAAGCTTTAAGAAGCTTTTATATAAGGCACATATATTTGCAGCGAATGGAGGGATATGGATTATTTGCAGGCAGAGGGAATCTATACAGCTAGGCATCATGTTCTTGTGCAAACATTGTGCGCCAATGGTGTACTATGTTCTATCTTCTAAGGTGAGAGGGGCAAAGTGTAAAGAGGCAAATTATGAGAGGCACACATACGGTAGATAGTCAGAACCTTTTTCCCAAGGAGGAAATATCAAAGACTAGAGGGCAGAGCTTTGAGGTGAGAGACGCAAAGTTCAAAGGAGATGTGTGGAACGAGGTGGGCGCCTGGAACAGCAGTGCTGGCAGTTGTGGCAGCTGAGGCAGAAACAATAGTGATTTAGCTTAGTTTAGTTTAGAAATACTAAATGGAAACAGGCCTTTTGGCCCACCGAGTCCACACTGACCAGCAATCACCCCGTACTCTAACACTATCCTACACACTCGGGCCAATTTACAGGTTTTGCCGAAGCCATATAACCTGTACGTCTTTGGAGTGTGGGAGGAAACCGGAGCACCCGGGGAAACCGCACACAGTCACGGGGAGAAGGTACAAACTCCCGTACAGACAGTACCCATAGTCAGGATCAAACCCAGGTCTCGAGCGCTGCCAGGCAGCAACTCTACCACTGTGCCACCTAATGTGGTGTTTAAGAAGCTTTTAGATAGGTACATGGATATGCAGGGAATGGATGAATATGGATCACGTGCAGGCAGAGGAGATGAACTTGGCATCATGTTTGGCACAGATATCGTGGGCTGAAGGGCCTATTCCTGTGCTGTACTTTTCTAACTTTTGTGTTGTAAACACAGCACAAAGCAGCCGGGCTGAATGGACTCTAACATTCTCCGAGATTCTACATGAGAGATCTTTGCTGTTAAATTAAAAATCCAGGGCTTTGTACTTACTACCTTGATTACTGTGCGGCTAGGCAAAGAAATACGCTGACTTAAACAAGCTGCTTTCAAGACTTTTATTGCAGTGGCATATAAATATGCTCAGCGTTTATTAGATAACATCAGTGCATTAGATTCACATTGAACAAAAGCACATCTGCTTTTAAACTTTAAGGGTCTCTTTTGTCCTCATAAAAGGAAAGTATCCCAAAAGATTGTTTACTATTGCATCCTCTCCTGGAACTGCCTGAGGGGGTCCAAGAAATATTATAGTGTCGCCATGGTGACGGAGATTTTATTTGGCCCAAATGAAAGCAGTTTTATTAAATCAAGATTGGGTTTCACAAAAGAGAGGAAATCTTTTACGAACACGCTAGCAGGAGGTTTCTATTAGTGTTTGTAACGATAACACAAAGCTTCTACTTCTTTGGAATTCAATGTGCTCTGAGCACTGGCTGGAAATTAAAATGTTTTGGCTTGTAAAGGCTTCCCAGAGTTCTGGCTTTACATTCGCAGGGATATCTGCAGAAAGCAGAAGGCAAAAAAAAGTACCTAGTAGTGTTGTAAATAAATTTGCAGCACTTCGCAAGTCTGACAAATGTCTGAACGCACCCAATGGGAGAGTCTAACTCGTCAACAGGTTATTGCAGAAACAAGCAACTGCAGATGCTGGTTTACACCAAGGGACACAAAATGCTGGAGTAATTCAGCGGGTCAGGCGACATCCCTGGGGAAAAACAAAATGCTGGAGTAACTCAGCGGGACAGGTAGAATCTCTGGAGGGAAGGAATGGGTGACGTTTCGGATCATGGATAAGCGACGTTTCAGGTCAAGACTCTTCTTCAGACCGTTATCAAACCTGCATCTGTAGTTCCTTATTTCTACTGCCAAACAAAACCTAACCAAACATCCCAACCCCCCCCCCCCCCCCCACCCTGTCAAACTCTGTAACCACAGCCCTTCAGGCTAATACCCCAAATTATGTCTCTTTGCCACTTTATTAAAACTTTCAGCATGTCAAGACAAAACTAATGAAAAATAATGATGTCCATGTTGATAGGGATTCTTTGTCACTGTCTGATTTTTGACGGTGACACATTTTTGTGCTTAATGGCAGGTGTTTATTTTGTTCCATTTGTTTATGCATAAGCAAAATAATTGGCATTCAGAAAAACACTGGGAGCTGTTGTGGACACGTTACTGTCTGGGATTGGAGTATTAACTGTAGTGTAGGTGTACGTGCATGTATGTATGTCTATGTCTAGATGTACGTGTGCGTGTGTGTGTACATGTGTATGTCTGTGCAGGTGTGTGTATTGCTTGTGCGTCTGTGTGTATGTGTAGTTGCATGTGCATGTGTGTGTATGTTTGTGTTGGTGTATGTGTGTATGTGTGTCATAGTGAGTATATGGAACAAGTTGCCTGAGGGTGTAGTTAAGGCAGGTACAATAACAACATTTAAAAGACATTTGGATGGGTACATGGATAGGTTTTTTGAAGCTAGTATCTCCAACAGCAGAGTTATCCACTGAGGCATATCCCTGCACTTTAGTTTGAAGATAGATACACAGCATGGAAACAGGCCCTTTGGCACACTGTGTTCATCTATATACTAAAACTCTCGTTTGTTTGTTTGTTTGTGACTGAACTTCAGCCAAAACTGTACAACATAGCGCGACATTTTTAGGCCCAGCTTATTCACCGTTGTCACTTTAATGGTAAAAATGTTAGTTTTATTGAAATTGGTGTTATATTTTTAAAGTTATTCAAAGTTTTTAAAAACCAGCGCATGCGCAGTTGGGGCTGGTCCTCACATAAGATGGCCGCCAGAGCAGCGCCTACACTTATGTGAGATGGCCGCCGGGTGACGGGTGATCCCCTCCCTAGGAGGTAGATTTAAACTTTAAAATGTGAATAACTTAAAAAAATATGACACTTATTTCAATGAAACTTCTTCCAATAAGACCACGAGATGACGGTAAGGTGGACCTAAAATTGTCGCGCTATCGTGAAACGTTTTGGCTGTAGTTCAGGAACAAACAAACAGACAAGAGTTTTTGTATAAAGATTTTATTTGCTGCTGAGCTGCTAAAGATAACCCCCCTTAAAAACTCCCCCAAACCTACCCTGCATTAACTGAAATTGACCTCCGAACCCATCCGAATTTGGCAGAAAGCTTCCGCCTTCTTATTTCATTTCTGCCATTCCGATTTCGCCTCACATTTTTCCGGAAAACGCATGCCTTGACACTTGCCCCACCGCTCACCCCATCCCACTCCGCCTCGCCCCACCTCTTGCCTGGCCTCGACGCTCGACCGGCGTCGCCAGTCCAGGCCGGGCCTTGACGTTCACCGGGCCTCTCTTCGCCGCTACGCTCGCTGGGCCGGGCTTCGAAGCTGGCCGGGCCTCGACTCACATCGCCGCTCACCGGGCCTCGCCCCGCTGCTCGCTGGGCCTTGCCTTGCCACCCGCCGGGCCTCACCGTCCGCCGGGCCTAGCCGCTCGCCTTGCCTCTCCTCACCACGCGCCTCTCCGCTCAGCGGGCCTCATCTCGGCTCGCTGGACATCGCCTCGCCGCTCGCCGGGCCTCGCCTCGTCGCTCGTCCGGCCCCTGCCTCACCTCACCTCGCCGCTCCCCAGGCCTCGCCTCGCCAGGCCGTTGTGGTTTGCTGTTGAAGACCACTGGAGCAAGTATGTCTTCAATGAAATTAGGTATGTGCAGTTTTAACTGAAACTCTTTCTTCACAACTTAGTCATACATTTTATGATCATTGTTCTTTTATTCAATATCAAGAGAATTGGGATGTGTACGGGAAAACCAAAATAGAACAAACAAAACAAAACAAAATTTTCTTGGTTGTAAAAAGTATTTCTATTCAATAACCTTTCTATAAATACCAGAATATACTCATGATAGGTCTGACATTGTACATGTAGTCTAAGAACTACAGACTGTTGGAAATAATAGTCGTTTTTCATACATGAATGTAGTGCAACACGTATGCGCATTTGGCGTGCATACTTTTTTTTGCTGAAAAGTTGCATTACGTGCCATATTATGAATTTGATATAAAATTCTGAATTTTGGGCATCAAAATTATGAGTTTGTAAAAACAAATGTTGGGAGGTCTGTTCATGAACCATACTGCGACCACACCATGTTGGAAGAATGGAAGAATGGAAGATGTAGAAAGATATTCCCGAAGCCGTTTATCGAAAGCACAAGGTGTGGAGATGTATCACATCCTCTGTACAGGAGACGATCTCCGGATATGGGAGGATTTCAGGGACATCAAGAAGGTCGCTGGGATCAACCTATTACTTCTGAATGGGTGGTGCCCTGTAATGCTCAACTCTTGGTTATTCAAATGTCACATCAACGTTGAGATATGCTCCTCTGCAAAGTCGGTCAAATACGTGTTCAAGTACACCTTGAAGGGGAGTGATCAAGCAGTTTTTGGAGTCAACAGGGATGACAAAATTGCACAGTACTTTACTGGCAGATACATTGGTCCGTCGGAAGCAGTGGGATTAAAATTCTTGGATTTCGAACTCATGAGAGACGCCCCGCTGTCATTCGACTCCAGGTACATCTACCACAAGAACAACAAGTCATCATCAGAGTCGATGCTGGTCGGCTGGTGAGAAATGAGGATATCACGAGAACAACTTTAACTGAATTCATGGACTTGTGTTCTCGAGATCAATTTGCAAGAACACTGTACTATGCTGATGTGCCCCGATTTTACACATGGAACAATAAGAAATGGCAAAGAAGGAAGTTTGGGAAGATAGTGGAAGATCTTCCAGGTATTTTTGAAGCCAACGTTCTGGGACGAGTGTATACCGTTTCTCCAAGATGTGACCTCTACTACTTGAGACTGCTTCTCCATCACGTAAAATGGCCAGTATCCTTCGATTCATCGAGGACACATGACGGACATATTCTTCCTTCCTTCAAAGACGTCCGCATAGAAAGAGGTTTGTTGCAAACTGACGACAATTGGCAACAGACAATGGAAGATGCTGAGTGGACAAGACTTCCTGAAGCAATGAGAGATTTGTTTGATTTGCTGACGATTGCTGAGATCAACTCTTCTCGACAATTATGGGATCACATCAAGAATTCAATGTCTGAAGATTACCTTGAAAGAGAACGGAGAACAATCGATGATCCAAATATCTCATGATTGATGAGAGGTATCATGATCAGGCTCTGTTGTATATTCAAGACAAGCTTGTGAATGACAACAAGACACTGGGATACTTTCATGTGCCACTACCAAGACATGGAAAGATGAACCTTGATGGTGACAATCCAGAATTGCTGAGTGAACTGCAGTACAATAGACCTGAACAACAGTGATTTGTTGAAGTCTCCTTCAGTGCTTCTACTCTGGGGCTGTAGAAAGCATCTTGTCCAGGAACATCACAATCTGGTTTGGGAACAGCTCTGCCCAGGACAGGAAGGCTCTGCGGGGAGTAGTGCGTTCAGCTGAACGCACTATGGGAACTACACTCGCCCCCCCTGCAGGACCTATACATCAGGAGGTGTAGATCCAGAGGCAGCAACATTATGGGGGACCCCTACCACCCCAGCAATGGACTGTTCCAGCTGCAATGGTCAGGCAAACGCCTCCGCTGTCACGCTGTGAAAACAGAGAGGATGAGACGGAGTTTCTTCCCACAGGACATCAGGACTGTTAACTCTTATATCACCAGGGACTAATTTAATTTACTGTATTAATTTATTTTTTGTGTTAAAAAAAATAATTCTATTCTGTTTTGTAGTTTTAGCACAATCCGCAGGCGTTACCACTTTCATTTCACTGCACATCTTGTATATGTATGTGACAAATAAAGTTGATTTGACTTGACTTGACTTGAGAAGGAGCCTCTGCTGAATACTGAGCAAAGATCAGTGTATGACCATGTGTGCAGCTGCTTGTAAAGGAATGTTCCTTCAATGTTTTTCATTGATCCACCAGCAGGAATGGGCAAAACAATTCTCACCAATTTGATCCTCTCCAAAGTTCGAGGTCAAGTTGATGTTGCTTTTGCTGTAGCATCCTCTGGTATAGCAGCTACATTGATGCCTGGTGGAAGAACTGCACATTCTCGATTCAAGATACCCCTCGAAGTGCAATGTGCAACATTGAGAAGAACTCCAACATGGTTCATTTGATCAGAAGTGTGAGACTGATTGTTTGGGATGAGTGCCCGATGATTAGGAGGGAGAGCTTTGAAGCGGTGGACAGAACTTTTCGAGATCTATGCAAAAACAACGATGAGCCTTTTGGCGGCATTCTTACCTTTTGTTGTAGCGATTTTCGCCAACTCCTTCCTGTTGTGAAAAGGAGAAATGATGCTGATGTCGAGAATTCCTGCATCAAGAAATCCTATTAATGTTCAAATAGTTATATTTTGTTATTCACATTTTAAACTTTAATAAATCCCTTTTCCACTTGCTGTGCCTGTCAGCCGCCCATGCGCAGTAATACCTCCATGTTCCACGTCACAATGGAAACCCGACGGGCGGGAATGGCGGCGCCGCCAGAGAGCCCCTAAGAATGGAGGGGGGGAAGATAAGGGGGGATGGAGTGGGTGACTGGGGGGTTGGAGGGGAAGAGGGGAGTGGGTGGGAAAGAAGAGGGGTTGAGGGGGTGGAGTGAGAGAGGGGAGGGGAGGGTACTAGACCAATGCAGAAAAAAACACCATTTTAAAGAAAAATCGCGATTTTCATTGAGATTTTATTTTTTATTTTTTTTAAGCCATATATTTTAAAGAAAAAAGTGCGGTTTTTTCACCACATCACAATGGTAACCCAATGAGTTGTGGGCCCAACGGGTCCACTTGGTCTAGCGCCAACTATTGATCACCTTACACACTATGGGCAATTTACAGAGGCCAATCAACCTTCAATCCCACACGTCTTTCGGATGTGGGAGGAAACTGGAGCACCCGGACAAAACCCATGTGGTCACAAGGTGAACGTGCAGACTCCACACAGACAGCACCCGTAGTCAGGATCGAACCTGGGTCTCTGGCACTGAGCCACTGTGCTACACTTTACTGCAGATGTACTTCAACCCACACAGGGCTGGATTGTTGAGCAAAGCACAAAGTGCTGAAGGAACTCAGCTGGTCAGGCAGCATCTGTTGAGGGGATGGACAGATGATGTTTTGGGTCGGAACTCTTCTTCAGACTGATTATAGTGGGGGGCAGAAAGCTGTAAAAGAGAGGTGGGGGTGGGACAAGGCCTGGCAAGTAAGGGTGTGCAGGGTTAAAGGTGTTTTGATTGGCAGATGCATGAAGTAAGTGACAAAGGGGATTGCTGCCAGTATTAATTATAGTTCTAACCTTTCATTTCTTGCTGTTTTGCTCTGTAGCTGGTGCTGGGAATGGAAAGGGATTGGGGCATGTGTAGTTTAGTTTAGTTTAGTTTAATATATAATTGTCTCATGTACTGATGTGCTGTGAAAAACATTTTTTGTTGCATGCTATCCAGTCAGCGGAAATACTATACATGATTACAATCAAGCCATCCACAGTCTACAGATACAGGACCAAGTGAATAACGTTTAGTGTAAGATCAAGTCCAGTCTGAGGGTCTCCAATGAGGTAGATAGTAACTCACGACTGCTGTCTAGTTGTTGAAAAGATGGTTCAGTACAGTTTGGACGTTATTTTACCGTTTGTTGTACAAGATTGTGTGGTTGAGTTGCCATGGAAATCCACTGCATTATATGTAACAGTAAACTGAGTTTATCCCCATAGATTGCAACCCTTATTGTAGATTAATGGAAGGTAATGTGAGAGTAGAACAACACTGGGAAAATGGAGAGCAAGTAATGCAATACTTTCTGGTATAAGATCTAAAAGGTAGTGGCATTTTGGTAGAAACAGACAACTGCAGATGCTGGTTTATACCAAAGATAGACACAAATTGCTGAAGTAACTCAGCGATTCAGGTAGCATCTCTGGAGAAAAAGGGTAGGAGTAATGTGAGAGTAAAAAGGGTAGGAGACGATTTGGGAAAAAGGGTCCCGACCCAAATCGACACCTATCCATGTTCTTCAGAGTTGCTGCCTGACCCACTGAGTTACTCCAGCACTTTGTGCCGATCAGTGACGTTTTGGTACTGGTTTAGTATTGTCACATGTTCTGAAAAACACTGAAAAGCTTTTGTTTGTGTGCTCTCCAATTAAATCAGATAATGCCATATATGAGTGCAATCAAGCCATACACAAGAACAACAGGTAGTGAAAGGAGAAAAATACCAGAGTGCAGAATATAGTGTCATGGGATTTTAGGGCGGCACAGTGGGGCAATGGTAGAGTTGCTGCCTTACAACGCCAGAAACCCGGGTTTGATCCTGACTACAGATACTGTCTGTATGGATTTGTACATTCTCCCTGTGACTGCGTGGATTTTCTCCGGGTGCTCTGGTTTCCTCCCACATTCCAAAGACATGCAGGTTTGCAGGTTAATTGGCTTCTATATTTGTCCCTAGTGTAGGATAGAACTAGTACATGTGTGATCGCTGGATGGTGTGAACTCGGTTGGCCAAAAGGCCTATTTCCATGCTGTATATCCAAGCTAAACTAAGCATTCTAGCATTACAGTTACAGAGAAACACTCCAATGTCCCCAATGAGGTAGGCTGGAAAATTGGAATTGTATCCAAGTTCAGTGGTCTAATAACAGCAGGGAAGAAGCTCTTCCTGAATCTGGTAGTATGTATTTTCAAGCTTAGTCCGTTCCTCCACTGTACTATGTTCTATGTAATATATAACGATCACACTTGTTTATATTGGTTTGGTCATTTTTCATCTTCCGCCAATTAACCTACAAACCTGCATGTCTGGAGGGCCCGGAGAAACCCATGTGGCCACAGAGAGAAAGTACAAACTCGGTACAGACAGCACCTGTAAGGCAGCAGCTCTACCACTGTGAGCCACTGTGCTGCTCCAGTGACATCAAGTCTCTGGCTGTAGCCTGTTCCTGTACTCTACTATGCTTTATATAACAAGTAATGATCGTACTAATGATCGTTGGTCTTTATGCCTGTTCCCTTGGGTGAGTATATTTCTTCTGGGATGACTGGTTATGTTCCAGGGATAACGCTTACTCTTAATGCAACAAATCCTCATGGAGCTCAGTGATGGCAAAATGCTTCAGACCAAGATGGAGATTGCACAGTTGCAGCCTGTGTATTGTGTGCAGTCTGCTTCTTAATCCAAAGTTACATTTGCTGTCCCACTCTGCGCTTGTTTCTTTTAAAGGCCTGTCACACTTAGGCGATTTTAAGGCGACTGCCGGCGACTAGGCTGTCGCCGAATGTTCGCCGGGGTGTCGCGGGCATGATCGTGAGGAGTCTTGAATGAATCGAAGCGGATCTCGGAGCGTCGCGGAAAAAATTTCCATGTAGAAATTTCTTGCCGACAGCTGGCTTGTGGCCAGGTATCGTAGCTTATTGCGGGCGCTGTCGCATGCTGTCCCCAGGTTTGCTAGGTTGTCGCAGATGCATTTAGAAGCACGTAATATTAAATTAAGAAAAGGCATTTGGAGATACCAGAAGATAGTTTTGTTTGACCAATTTATCAGTAGTTGAGACAGGTACAATAACAGCATTTAAAAGGCACTTGGACAAAATGCATGGATATGAAAAGTTTAGAGGGAAATGGGAGAAGCACAGGCAAATGGGACTAGCTTAGATGGGGCATTTTAGTCAGCATGAACAATTTGGGCCGAAGTGCCTGTATACATGCTGTCTGACTCTGTGACTACGAATTAATCCAGGTTTTTTCTATTTTTATAATTCTCCTGAAATTTTGTTTAAATTCCCATTCTGCGTGAGACTGAGGTGCATTTGGTGTATTTCCAGCTTAATAGGGTTGAGTCATAGACATAGTTATACAGCATGGAAACAGGCCCTTCAGCCCAAACTGTCCATGTTGACCAAGATGCCCCATCTATGCTAGTCCCAGCTGCCCGTGTTTGGCCCCTATCACTCTAAACCTTTCCTATCCATGTCCCTGTCCAAGTGTCTTTTAAGGGGCTTCACAATGGTGCAGTGGTAGAGTTGCGCTAGAGACACGGGATCGATCCTGACTACGGGTGTTATTTGTATGGAGTATGTACATCCTCCGTGTGACCCCATGTACTTTCTTCCGGTGCTTTGGTTTCCTCCCGCACCTTAAAGACGTACAGGTTTGTAGGTTGATTGGCTTCGGTAAAATTGAACCTTGTCCCTAGTGTGTAGGGTAGTGTTAGTGTGATCGCTGGTCAATGCAGACACGGAGGGCTGAAGTGCCTGTTACTGTGCGGTATCTCTAAAGTCTGAAGTCCAGAGATACCGCACAGTAACAGGCACTTTGGCCCACCGAGTATGCGTTGACCAGCGATCACCCTGTACACTGACACTACCCTATTATTGTGCGGTATCTCTGAAGTCTGAAGTCTAAACCAAGACACATCACTTCATAGAGGAAGTGTTTAACTCTGTCAAGGTTTGTCCTTGAATGTTGAATCGTTTTCTGACCTGAATAGTCAACACGTGGTTGTTTAACCCATTGCAGTATTGTTAATGGGCTAACATGTGTTTTCAAATTGTGCTGTTGTGGTTACTTTAGTTTACTTTAGTTTAGTTTAGTTTAGTTTAGTTTAGACATGCAGCGTGGAAACGGGTTCTTCGGCCCACCAAGTCCGCCATCACCCCATACACTAGCACTATCCCTGCACACTAGGGAAAATTTACAATTCTTACCAAAACCAATTAACCCCCTACAAACCTGCACGTCTTTGGAATGTGGGAGGAAATCGGAGCATCCAGAGAAAACCTCCTCGGTCACAGGGAGAACGTACAAACTCTGTACAGACAGCAGCTATAGTCAATATCGAACCTGGGTCTTTGGAACAGTGAGGCAGCAATTCTACCGCTGCGCCACCGTATCACCCCATATTCTCTCAAATACGACCAGGTCAGTAGTTTCCTGCCTTTCCTCTACCCCCTCTACTCTTAAATAGTGGAAGTCACTTTATGCCTTCCTAGTATGGAACTATTTGAGAATCTATAACTCTTTGGAAAATGATAAACAAGAGCATCCATTATCTCTCGAGCTATCTTTTTCAACATTCTGAGATATAGATCATTAGGTCCTAGGGATTTACCAGTTTTTAGGCTCATTAATTTCAAGTATTAGAGAAGAAATACTTCTAATTACTTTTATTTCAGTATTCATGGGAGATTTAATTTTGTATTTTCTTCAATGAAAACAGACACAGTAAATGCTTAAATCCTCCGCTTGCCCTAAGAACACTGTCGTGTGTAATGGCTCCACATTTGCCCTCGCTATCCTTTTCATGCCTAAGCCCCAGTCATCAGCCATACATTAGTTCTGTTCTACACACTAGGGACAATTTTACAGAAGCCAGTTAACCTACAAACCTGCACGTCTTTGGGATGTGTGAGGAAACCAGAGCACCCGGGGAAAACCCATTTGGTCACAGGGAGACCGTACAAACTCTGTACAGACAGCACCCGTCGCCTGGATTGAACCCAGGTCTTGCAGCAACTCTACCGCTGCGCCACCTTGCCTGTGCACTTAGAAACATAGAAAATAGGTGCAGGAGGAGGCCATTCGGCCCTTCGAGCCAGCACCATCTGCAAACTTATGAATCATGCATTGTATGTTCTCATCCAAATCGTGGAAATAGCTAACAAGTGATGGATTTTGGGGCATTGCGAGGTGTGAGTTAGGGTTGATGTGGGGAGATTGCTATGATTGAATTCAATGACCATGCTTCTGTTGCCCTTCTAACCTCCCATGGAAGACACAACTTGCTACATTTCGGCGTCACTATCTCCAGCTACGTCTTTCCATCTGAACAGAGCAGACCCCAGGCACTCCCTGACTCAATTACATCTGCAGAGGACACCTGTAAACAGACCATGACATGGGAGGTGAATTAGGCCATTCGGCCCATCAGGTCTGCTCCGCCATTCAATCATGGCTGATCTGATGGGCTGCAAGGTGGTGCAGCGGTAGAATTGCTGCCTTACATTGTCGGAGACTAGGGTTCGATCCTAACTACGGGTGCTTCTGTACAGAGTTTGTATGTTCTCCCTGTGACCACGTGGGTCGGTGATAGGACAGAGACCAAGGTTGTACAGGTTAACCTATTGTATTTGATGCTGCCCACAAGAAGAAAAGAGCCTGTTAATCTCAGCTGACGTGTCTTGACGAAGTGTAAGTAAATTCATAAATCATAGGAGCAGAATTCGGCCATTTAGATCATTGAGTCAAGGGCATCCAATCATGGCTGACCTGCCTTTCACTCTCAACCCCATTCTTCTGCCTTCTCTCTGTAATTTGATGCCCTTGCTAATCAAGAGCCTATCAATCTCCGCTTTAAAAATATCCAATGACTTGGCCTCTACAGCCTTTTGTGGCAATGAATTTCACCAATTCACCACCCTCTGACTAAAGACATTCCTCCTCTTCTCCTTTTGAAAGGTCCATCCTTTTATTCTAAGGTTATACCCTCTGGTCCTAGACTCTCCCACCAGTGGAAACATATTCTCCGCATCCACTCTAGCCAGGCCTTTCACTATTCAATATAAATAAAGGAAGATGTGTAATAATTGAGGAGTCATAGAGTCATACAGTATGGAAACAGGTCCTTTGGCCCATCGCATCCATGCTGAGCATCTAAGCACGTCCCATTTGTCAGCATTTGCCCCTTATCCCTCAAAACCTTTCCTATTCATGTACCTGTCTGACTTTTAAATGCTGATATAGTCCCTACCTCAGCTATTTTGAAGGGTGATCTTATGGTTGTATAAAATCATGAAGGAAATAGATTGGGTAGATGCACAAAGTCTTCTAAAGATAGACACAAAAAGCTGGAGTAACTCAGCGGGACAGGCAGCATTTCTGGAGAGAAGGAATGGGGATGTTTTCAGTCGAGACCCTTCTTCAGAGGCTGAAGAAGGGTCTCGACCCGAAACGTCACCCATTCCTTCTCTCCAGAGATGCTGCCTGTCCCGCTGAGTTACTCCAGTTTTTTGTGTCTATCTTCGGTTTAAACCAGCATCTGCAGTTCCTTCTTATGCACAAAGTCTTCTGCCCAGAGTTGGGGAATCAAGAACCAGAGGACTGAGGTTTAAGGTGAGACGGTAAAAAATAGGAATCTGAGGAGCAACTTTTACATACAGGGGGTGGTGTATATGGAACGAGCTTCCAGAGGAAGTAGTTAAGGCAGAAACTATAACAACATTTAAAATGCATTTGGCCAGGTACATGTAAATTTGTACTTACAACAGCATCACAGACCTGTACACACAATACATATAGATAATAAATAATAACCAAAAAATCAATGCATTAAAGGACGTATCTTTACAAAGGAAATGAGGAAGAATCTCTGTAATCATTGCTATAGACAGCAGTGGAGGCCAATCATTGGGTATTTTTAAGTGGAGATTGATTAGTAAGGATGTCAAAAGTTATGGGGAGAAGGCAGGAGATTGGGTTGAGAGCTAAATATAGATCAGCAATGATTGAATGGTGGAGTAGACTTGATGGGCCTAATTCTGCTCCTATGAACTTATGAACTTAATAACCCTAATATTATTGCAACAATGCCCAAAGTCTTCAATGCAACAAAGGCCCTTCGGCCCAACTTGTCCATGCCAACCAAGATGATCCACTCCTGATTGTCCCATTTGCCTGTGTTTGGCTCATATCCCTCCAAACCTTTCTTATCCATGTACCTGTCCAAATATATTTTAAATGCTGTTAAAGTACCTACCTAAACTACCTCCTCTGGCAGGTCGTTCCATATGCCCACCATCCTCTGAGTGAAAAATTTGCCTCTCAGGTTCCTATTAAATCTTTCCACTCTCACAGTAAAACTTTGTCTTCTGGTTCTTGATTCACCTACTCTCGGTAAAAGACTCCGTTAATTCACCCTATCTATTTCCCTTATCTATCTGATTTTCTACACCTCTATAAAATTACCCCTCAGACTCCTGCACTCCAAGAAATAAAGTTCTAGCCTGCCCAACCGTTCCCTGCAGCTCAGGCCCTTGAGTCTTGGCAACATCCTCGTAAATCTTCGATGCACTCTTTCCAGCTTAATGACATCCTCTCAAGAGCAGGATGACCAAAACTGAACCCAATACTCCAAGCGCGGCCGCAGGTAGTTTTGTGTTCTGGGCTACCACCCTCCCAGGATTAAATAAAACTCACTGCAACAGATTTAACACAATTACATCAGCCAGGGAGAGTGTGTGTATTTGCCGAATGGTAGAATTGTGGAAGACTATTTTGCCCATTCTGAATAGGGCAGCATTGGGCAGTGGGTTTTGTGATCCTTATTTGAACCCACATTTCTACTTTGTTCAGAATCTAGGAGTACAAGAATCTGGAAGTACAGGTCAGTCAGTCTCTCGAAAAGGATCTGACATTCAACAAGGCAACTTTCAACCCCTTTACTCAATCCACGTTGGTTTCATTGGTGTAGAATAAGCATCATAGAGTCATTCAGTCATACATTACGGAAACAAATACTTTGCCCCAACTTATCCACACCGAGCAAGATGCCCCATCTAAGCTTGTCCCATTTGTCTGCGTTTGGCCTATATGCGTCTAAACATTTCCTATCCATGTTCCCTTCTCAGTATCTTTTAAATATTGTGCCAAAAACTGTTATCCCAGCAGTTATCATGCAACTGAACCATCCTAACAACAACTAAAGAGCAATCCTGAGCTACCATCTACCTCATTGGAAACCTTCCTACTATCTTTAATTTTTCTTTACTGGACTTTATCCTGCACTAAATGTTATTCCCTTTATCATGTATCTGCGCACTGTGGACAGCTCGATTGTAATCAGGTGTAGTCTTTCCGCTGACTGGTTAGCACGTAACAAATGCTTTGCACTGTACCTCGCTCGGTACACGTGACAATAAAATAAACTAAGCTATAGGTTCACAAAAGCTCTTCCATCCATTTGTAAATGATGAACAATAGTATTAGGCTTTTAACTGAAGCCTGCACTTCCAGGAAACAGGAGGAGGTCAAAGGTTAAAATCATAAAACATACTCTCAGAGATTCCCATAAAGTGAAAAAAAAATCCCCAAGATCAATTGGAAACGAACTTGAGAAGGAACTGAATGATTTGGCCTCAAGGTCTATCCATGTACGCTGTTGTAAGAGAATGAAATCCCACCCAATGCAGAGAATGAGCAGCCTTTTATTGCTGGATACATGCAAGAAATTAGTATGCTGCCAACCACTCAACGTAATGCAGGTTAAATCTATCGTACTGCAACATTAATTTCTTTCCCCAGCAATGTTTTCTTTTGTGCAAAAACAAAAGGAAAAAAAAATTCCACCAAGCTTCAGGAGTGATCTTCAGAGAATTTTATCAGAATCAAGTTCCGCACACTCTTAATTTTGTACAAATGCTTCAGTGCTCTCCTCAACAAAACCCTTCTGTTCACCTGCCTGTACAGTCACTGATTCCATGTTGCACATTTCCCTGGAAGGCAGATAAAATGTAAATAGAATATTTTATCATAACACTGTTTGAGTGGGAAGTAGCTGTCTACATATAGACAGAGGCAAGAAGGATCCTTAAAGCAATAACAAATATTCTAAAAAGGTAGACACAAGGAAATGCTGATGCTCGTTTAGAAAAGATAGACACAATGTGCTGGAGTAAGTCAGTGGGTCAGGTAGTATCTCTGGAGACCAGGGAACAGAGTTTTGGGTCGTGACCCTTAGAGTCATTAGAGTTATGCAGCGTGGAAACAAGCCCTTCGGCCCAACTTGCCAACACTGACCAACAAGTCCCAGCTACAATTGTCCCACCTGCCTGCGTTTGGCCCACATCCCTCCAAACAGTATCCATGTACCTTCTTCAGAGAATTCAGTCTACAATTCAATTTAGACTTCTTCAGTCTGAGTCAGTTTCGACCCAAAATGTAGCCTATCCATGTCCTACAGAGATGTTGCCTGACCCGCTGAGTTACTCCAGCAGTTGTGTCTTTTATTCTAAAATGTTAATTGGTAGGATTGGTTATTAACTTGTTTGAGTTTAGCTTTATCATTGTTATGTGTACCGAGACACAGTGGCCATACAGAAATGAGATAGTCTATGGTTTGCCTTTGGTTGCACTGTAGACTTTGGCCATTTTTGCATTAATATAAGGGTTAAGTTCCTAAGTCATAGGTGCAGAATTAGGCCATTCGGCCCATCGAGCCTAAGCTGGAATTCAATCATGGCTGATCTATTTTTCCCTCTCAACCCCATTCTCCTGCTTGTCCACAAAATCTTTGACACCCTTACTAATCAGGAACCTGTTAATCTCCACTTTAAAAATACACAATGACTTGGCCTCCATAACCATTTATGGCAATGAATTCCACAGAATCACCACTCTCTGAATAAAGAAATTCCTCCACATCTCCTTTCTAAAGCTGCTTCATACAGCACAGAAACAATCCCTTTGGTCGAACTCATCCATGCCGACAAAATGCCCCATCTAAGCTAGTACTGTTTGCCTACCTTTAGCTCATATCCCTCTAAACCTTTCCTATCCATGTACCTGTTCAAGTATCTTTTGTTGTTATAGTACCTGTCTGAGGGGTTAAGGGGAGAAGACAGGAGAGTGGGGTCGAGAGGGAAATATAGGTCAGTCATGATTGAATGGCGGAGTAGACTTGATGGGCTGAATGGCCTAATTCTGCTCCTATCATTTATGAACATGAACTTATGACATTTGGATAGATGTATTGATAGGAAGGATTTAGAGGGATTATAGGCCAATTACAGGGAAATATGATTAGCCAAGTATGCCAACCTGGTCGGCATGGACAAGGCTTTTAAATAAATTTATTGTCAGTTGTACCGAGGTACAGTGAAAAGATTTTTGTTGCGTGCTAGCCAGTCAGCAGAAAAAATATACATAATTACAATCAAGCCATCCACAGTGTACAGATACAGGATAAAGGGAATAACGTTTCGACAGATCTGAAAAGAGATTAAGAAAAGTTGCTGTTGGAGTGGAGTGTTTAAGTGAGTGGAGCGATTGTAGTGAATGATCACAGATCCATTTCTGGGACCAGCACGTAGAGAGCCACCTGGAGGGGGCGCCATCTTGACTCTCAAGATGGGTAGACAGGTATGTTTCCGTACTGTTCTCTACGCCTCTATGGGTTTAGCTTTTTTCATCACGTTTTGAAGATACGCTGAAAAAAAGAAGGACATTTAATGTAAATTTGCTAACATGACTGTCAAACTCACAGTCTTTTAGGGAAATGAGATGCGAGTCAAGTGGGCAATGTTCCATCATTACCATAAATACATTAAATTCCAAACCCCTTGGTGCCACTAATTAAGCAGACTTTAGTAACACAATGTTCAAACATCATGGGAATACCATTACTGTTCACACCTTAACCTCAGAAACAATACAGTATTGCAAAATGCGTGTTCCATGCTTAAACCAGCAGTGGATAAGAAGAGGGGACTCTCGTTAATCGGTTAAACATGCAAGCAGGTTCCACTGGTTCCACACTGGCCACCATGGCACCTGGTTTTACACTAATCCCACATGAACATTAGTCTGAAGATAGACACACAGTGCTGGAGTAACTCAGTGGGTCAGGCAGCATCTCTGGAGAAAAAGGATGGGTGATGTTTCGGGTCAGAACCCTTCTTCAGACTCATATTATTCAGACATGAATATGTCTGTTGGTTGCTGGAGAGGACTCAATAGACAATAGACAATAGGTGCAGGAGTAGGCCATTCAGCCCTTCGAGCCAGCACCGCCATTCAATGCGATCATGGCTGATCACTCTCAATCAGTACCCCGTTCCTGCCTTCTCCCCATACCCCCTCACTCCGCTATCCTTAAGAGCTCTATCCAGCTCTCTCTTGAAAGCATCCAACGAACTGGCCTCCACTGCCTTCTGAGGCAGAGAATTCCACACCTTCACCACTCTCTGACTGAAAAAGTTCTTCCTCATCTCCATTCTAAATGGCCTACCCCATATTCTTAAACTGTGGCCCCTTGTTCTGGACTCCCCCAACATTGGGAACATGTTTCCTGCCTCTAATGTGTCCAATCCCCTAATTATCTTATACGACTCATAGAATCATACAGCGTGGAAACAGGCTTCACAAGGATGTTGCCAGGACTCGAAGGCCTAAGTCATCGAGAGTGGTTGTGCAGGCCAGGACTTTACTCCTTGGAGCACAGGAGGGTGAGGTGTGATCTTGTAGACATGTATAAGATTATGAGAGGAATAGTTAGGGTAAATGAACAGTCTTTTACCCAGAGTAGGGGAATCGAAAACCAGAGAACACAGGGCAGAATGATTTAATAGGAATCCAAGGAACAACTTTTTTACACAAAGGGTGGTAGGTATATGAAATGAGCTGCCAGAGGAGGTAGTTGAGGCAGGTACTATCACTACATTTAAAAAACACTTGGACAGGTACATGGATAGGATAGGTTTAGAAGGTTATGGGCCAAATGCTGACAGGTGGGACTAATGTAGATGAGCTATGTTGGTTGACACAGGCAAGTGGGCCTTTGGTAATATTTTGAGTCAGAACCCTTTTCAGACTGAAGAGTAACTCAGTGGGTCTGGCAGCATCTCCGTAGAACATGGATAAGCTATGTTTTGGGTTTGGACCCTTCTTCAGACTGTGACTGAAGTTTTCAGACTGATTCTATTCCTATGACTTATCAACCTATGACTCTGTGACTACACCCTGAGTGAAAATGTAGCCCCTGAGGTCCGTGTTAAATTGATTAAGCAGCAAAAGACCCAACTGTATTCCACTGTAATAATGTGTTTAACGTTGCATGTAGACTAGCAGGGTTAGGTCACCCTGATTTAACTCTCAGGGTAAGCTCTGGCCATAGGGAGGACTGGTTTTGAATAAACACACTCGCATTGATTTCAGTGGAGTGATGTTATCATGCTGCAATCAGATAGCCCTCTCTGTGCTGGTACAGGCAGCTAATTCATTTCAAGGGTTACAAGGACACAGCTGTCAATGTCAACAGTTAAAATCGCTAATAGCGGCTAATGGATGAGTTGAGTTAAATAAAAGAAAAAGGAGATTAGCCGTTCTCTAAAACCTGTGCCCCAGGGAGAGTCCTGTTAATCCACTGTGGAGGCTTGGTTCCATTGTACAGGGAATAAAGTGCAGGAATAAAACTGGATATCTCGGAGTGAAGTGACTTTACTCGTCGGTTGACATCATTTGGCAACCTTAGGCCATCTATTCAACAAGATTGACTGATTGAAAGAAACAGCATGGAAACAAGCCCCTTTGGCCCACCAAGTTCATGCTGACCATCGGTCACCCTTTATACTTTACTTTAGACTTCCGACTAGAGATACAGTGTGGAAGCAGGCCCTTCAGCCCATCGAGTCTGTGCCGACCAACAATCGCTACATACGCTAACACTATCCTACACACTAGGGACAATTTATAATCTTACCAAAGCTAACTAACCTACCTATTTGTACATCTTTGGAGTCTGGGAGGAAACTGGAGCACGTAGTGAAAACCCAAGCAGTCACAGGGAGTGTAGGTTAGGTTTTGTTGGTTAATTGGGTTTGGCAAAAATTGTAAATTGTCCCTAGTGTGTAGGATAGTGCTGGTGTATGGAGATCACTGGTCAGTGCCGAAGGGCCTGTTTCCCTGCTATATCTCCAAACTAAACTAAACTCAGCGGGAGGTGGCATATGTAGAGGGAATGGATAGACGATGTTTCGGGTCAGACCCTTCTTCAGACGATTCGGGTTGGGACCCTTCTTTAGTCTATCCATTCCTGCCATCGATACTGGCTGACCTGGTGAGTTCCTCCAACACTTTATGTATTAATGATTGTTCATTTATTGCATTATTGATTATTGTTAATTTATCTGGGCAATTAATGCCCAGTATTGCATTAATGGGCTATTAATCGTAGCAAGAAATAATTTCATTGTACTGTTAAAACTTGATAATCAACTCTTGAAGTGCTTATTTGGGTTCTCTCATTTAGAGCTGAGAAGGAAGATTATATTGGAAATATCATTCACCATCATCAAGGGCATGATGGGCCAAATGGCCTCCTTCTGTGCCACAGAGTACTGTCATTCAATGATTCTATATACAGAGTAACTAATGGTTGATTCAGTGGCGCAGCAGTACAGTTGCTGCCTTACAGCACCAGAGATCCTGGTTCGATCCTGACTACGGGTGCTGTCTGTACGGAGTTTGTACGTTCTCCCCGAGACCTCCATGGATTTTCTCCGGGTGCTCCGGTTTCTTCCTACACCAAAGACATACAGTTTTTTAGGTTTATTAACTCGGTAAATATTGTAAATCGTCCCTATTGTGTAGGGTAGTGTTTGTGTATGTGGTGATCACTGGGGAGCATGGAATTGGTGGGCCGAAGGGCCTGTTTCTGCGCTGTTTCTCTTAAGTCTAAAGTAAAGTAACAAGGTCAAGGAACTGAAGCAGCCACCTACTTTCAGCTTCTGTTCTCAATCCAATAACTGATTTATTCTTCCAGTTGCCTCAACATTTGGGTCACTTAGTTTTTTTTTCATTTATTCATGGGATGTGAATGTTATTGGGAAGGTGAGAATTTATTGCTCCACTCGCCCTTGAATTGTTGTTGCCTGTGCAGTGAAAGCACTTCCACAGTGCAGTTGGGCTAGGATTAAGATTCAGCTACAATAAAGGAACACTGATTTCTTTGCAGATCAGAGTTGTAAAAGATAGAGGGGAGCCGGTTGGTATTCCAGTTGCACCTGTTGCCTTTGTCCTTGAGGTTAACAAAGGAGATAAAGGATAACGTTAAATTGAAAACTAAAATGGCAAGTGCTAGTAGTAGACTTTAAACATTTAGA
This sequence comes from Rhinoraja longicauda, assembly GCF_053455715.1. Classification (NCBI taxonomy): domain Eukaryota; kingdom Metazoa; phylum Chordata; class Chondrichthyes; order Rajiformes; family Arhynchobatidae; genus Rhinoraja; species Rhinoraja longicauda. Next base: position 97,368,308 of record NC_135953.1, read on the forward strand.
CTTTAGATTTTAGAGATACAGCACGGAAACAGGCTCTTCAGCCCACTGAGTGCGCTGACCAGCGATCACCTCGTACACTTGCACTATCCCACACACTAGGGACAATTTACAGAAGATAGACACAAAGTGCTGGATTAACTCAGCGGGTCAGGCAGCATCTCTGGAGAAAAAGGACGGGTGATGTTTTGTGTCAGGATCCTTCTGTAATCAGACTTTACTGGAGTTTAAGTTGCACTACCCATTAGTCATGTTATTCCCTTTATCCTGTATCTGTACATTGTAGATGCTAATTACAATGGGAAGAGAGAAGAAATGGGAAGAGCGAAGAATTGTTTTTTGCCTTCCATCAGAGTGAAGGGGTGTCTGGAGGAGTCACTGTGATGGATGTTTGTGTTAAAATTGTGTGTCTTGTGTCTTTTACTCTGTACTGTTGTGGCTGCGTGGCAAATGATTTTCGTTCAATTCATTTTGAATGACAATAAAGGTCATTCAGATTCAGTGATCATGTATAATCTTTGCGCTGTCTGGATAGCATACAGCACAAAGCTTTTCACTGTACCTCGGCATGTGACAATAAACTAAACTAAACTAAAATTGTACAAGATGGCGAAAAGAAAAAGACAGTGCTATAAACAAGATATTAGTAGAAAAACCCAAATTGAAAACGTCAATGATAGTTCAAGAGGTGGTCCGTAGTGTTCCGTTGCCAAGGTAGGATTCTAGTTGTGCAGGTCGGTTCAAGAATCTGATGGTTGTAGGAAAGATGCCACCTTCTTGAGGCAGCACTTGGTGTCAATGCTTCCAATGGTGGGGAGGGCTGTGGCTGTGATGGCTCACTCTTCTGTTTCAATTTCTTCTTTGGAACAAAGGAGGATGAAGATTTGTAATGTTAGAGTGTCAGAGTCATACAGCACAGGAAAAGGCCTTTCTGCCCACCTGGCCCCTCAATGATCCATTTACACTAATCCGATTCATCAGTCTGCTCTGTGGCTTTCTATATCATTGTATTTCAAGTGCTTATCTCAATACTTATAAATATATGCATAGGAAAGGTTTAGAGGGCTATGGGCCGAATGCAGGCAAATGGGACTAGCCCTGAATGGGCCGAATGCCGACCAAGCTAGTACCATTTGACCACGTTTGGACCATATCCCTCTAAACTTACAGTCATAGAATCAAACAGCATTGAATGTGGCCCTTCGGTCCAACTCGTCTAGGCTACCCATGGTTGCTGCAGAGAATCATCTTAAGAATGTTTGACTGCAATTCCTTTCCAGTCAATGAAAAGACTATATATGATTACAATCAAGCGGTCCACAGTGTACTGCTATAGGATTAAAGGGAATAATGTTTAGTGCAAGATAAAGTCCAGTAAAATCCGATTAAAGATCCAATGTGGTAGATGGTAGATAGATACAAAATGCTGGAGTAACTCAGCGGGTCAGGCAGCATCTCTGGAGAGAAGGAATGGGTGACGTTTCGGGTCGAGACCCTTCTTCAGACATGGTAATTCAGGACCGCTCTCTAGTTGGTGGAAGGATGGGAGAAACTGTCCCAGAATCTGGAGGTGTGCGATTCTCACCCATCCTTTTTCTCCAGAGATGCTGCCTGACCCACTGAGTTACTCCCAACACTGTGTGTGTGTCTTCTGCTTGTTTTTTGTTTCATGTTTGTTGGAAGCGACCATAATGTTCTATTCTTCTCTCTCTGCAGCTGAGCCCAGCCATTATGGACACTCTTCTAAAGGGGACCTTCAATGCTACCTTGTATAATCCACTCCTCAATCCACCACCGATTCCTAGGCATCCAGACCCCCCACTATTCCAGGACCTGTGACCTCCATCTGACCGTCAAACCACATCAGACAGTAAGTATGGATACACAAAGCCCCTATAAACTCTGCATTTTAGACAGCTGTGTTCATCTTTCCTACAGTTTTTTTGCCTGTTAATTTGATGAATGTCAAAGAGTAGAGGACATAGATATAAGGTGAAAGGGCAACATTTTAAAGGAGATGTGTGGGGCAAGTTTATTATATAGAGGGTGGTGGGTGCCTGGAACGCTACTGTCAAGGGTGGTGGTGGAGGCAGACACGATAGTGAGGTTTGAGAGGCTTTTACATAGGCACATGGATACGCAGGGAATGGATTGATATGGATCACGAGCAAGCAGAGGAGATCATTTTAACTTGACATCAAGTTCAGCACAGACATTATGGGTCAAAATTAAAATTTGGAGTTGGGAATTAAATATATCTGTTTTCTGTGGTCAGGACTTGAGAGCCTGAAATATAGGGAGAGGTTGGGCAGGGTAGCCCTTTATTCCTGGAGTGCAGGAGGGTGCGGGGTGATCTAAGCGAGGTGTATAAAATTTGAGGGCAATAGATAGGGTAGATGTACAGAGTCTTTTAGCTGGAGTAGGGGAATCAAGAACCAGAGGACACTGGTTTAAGGTGAGAGGCAAAATATATTTTCTCTGAATCTGGGGAGCAACTTTTTCACACAGAGGGTGGTGGGTTTATGGAATGAGCTGCCAGAGGAGGTAGTTGAGGCAGTAATTATAAGAACATTTAAAATACATTTGCACAGGTGTATGGTTTAGAGGGATATGGGCCAAACGCTGGCAGGTGGGATTAGTGTAAATGGGGCACCTTGGTCGGCATGGGCAAGCTGGGCCAATTATATGACTCTGAATCTAAAACTGAAATATCTGAATGAGGAGGAAGGGAACAGCAAAATAGATGATCCAACAACAAAACTGGCCCTTCAGCTCATTGAATCCCTGCTGATCATTTACAGCATGAAATGGGAATGGGAAAAATGGGGAGAATGAGATGGAGTCATAGAATCATTCAGCATGAAAACAGCCCTTCGGCTCAACTTGCACATGCTAACCAAGACACCCGATCCACACTAGAGTTCACATTTGGCCCATATCCCTCTAAATCTTTCCTATCCATGTACCTGTCCAAGTGTCTTTTAAATGCTTTATTGTACCTGCCTCAACTACCTCCTCTGGCAGCTTGTTCCATACACCCACCACCCTCTAAGTGAAAAGTTTGCCCCTCGGGTTTCTATTAAATCTTTCCCATCTCACCTTTAACCCTTGTCCTCTGGTTGTTAATTCCCCGTTGCTGGATAAAATACTCTGTGCATTCACACCAGCTATTCCCCTCATGACGTGATACCCATTATGACATGGGATGAGTGTAGATGGGCAACATTTACACTCCAGATTCCACCACTCACCCACACACTCTGGGCAAGTAAGAAGTTTATTGTCCCATTTCGGGACATGTGACAGTAAAACGCTCTTGACCCTTGAGTCAATGAAACCATGGCCGTTACTGAGGGGGGACTTAGCCCCTGGTGCCATCATGGAGAATAAATCAGCCTGCACCGTCCCAGCACAGGGTTTACCATCCCGTCCATTGCTGTAAATCTCTTAAGCCAGGAAGAAATTAGTGCAGACACTACATTGATCTTACAAGGTTAATGCTAAATTGGCAACAAAAGTTATTAACAACCAGAGAGACAGTTGAGAGAAGTTTTCAGTGCTGGCAATTGTTTCCTCTTATGGTGCATTATCTGATGACATGATGTAATTATACCATAAAGGTGCTTTTCCTAAGCAGTCTATTAATCTAATGGGCAAATATCCCATTCTCTCAGCACCAAGCCTTCACTGAACTGTCTGCAACTAATGCAGTTGCAGTTATTTATGTCTGTGTGCATTGCTTTCTGCAGCCTTTTTACAAGACGAGTTCCTTACTCCTTCAGCTAATTAAAACTAAGTAACTCATGCAGTGTTTTTGCTGGATCCCAGGAGTGTATAAATCAAAGTGTACTTTGTGTACACTTTAGATTAGACATTGGAGATGCAGAGTGGAAACAAGCCCTTCGGCCCATCGTGTCCGCACTGATCAGCGATTACTCCATACACTAGTTCTATCCTACGCACAAAGGACAATTTACAGAATTGTCAAATAAAAACCTGCATGTCTCTAGAGTGTGGGAGGAAACCGGAGCATCCGGAGGAAACCCCCTCGGTCACAGGGGGAACGTACAAACTCCGTATTGTTAGCACCCGTAGTCAGGATCGAACCCGGGTCTCTGACGCTGTAAGGCAGCAACTCTACCGCTGCGACACTGTGCCGCACTTCTCAATCAACCCACGGTGCGATTGCCATTGAAATGTGAACTGTACAATCAGATAATAGGTATAAATCATGAGCTAATCAGTAGAAACAAGGAACTGCAGATGCAGGTTTACAAAAAAGGACACAAAGTGCTGGAGTAACTCAGCAGGTCAGGCAGCATCTCTGGAGAAAAAGAGATGCAGCCTGACCCGCTAATTTACTCCAATACTTTGTGTCTTTTTCTGATAATAACCAGGTTTTATTACAAACCCTGGTTTTCATCAGAATTCTTCCACAAACATGTAATGTTAGATATTATGTAGAGTGTATCGCACTGAAAGACAGTTCAGATGGAAGAGGTGCTTCCCCAAAGTACCAACCACAAATACAACTACATAAAATGCCCACTCACAAACATGTATATACACAAACAGACACACACGCACACACACAACAGAAATACACACACACACATACACATACACATGCACACACAGAAACACACACACATGCACACACACACACACACACACACACACACACACAGAAACACACACACACACGCGCACACACACACACTCTCACTCACACACACGCACACACACATGCGCACGCACACGTCTACTTTCATACACATGCACATATAGGGTCATAAAGTCTTACAGCATGGAAACAGGCCCTTCTGCCCAACTTGCCTACACCAGCCAACATGTTCCATCTACATTAGTCCCACTTACAATTGTTTGGCCCATGTCCCTCTAAAGTTAAACACAGGTACAAAAATTCAAACACATAAACATATACAGTGCCCTCCATAATGTTTGGGACAAAGACCCATCATTTATTTATTTACCTCTGTACTCCACAATTTGAGATTTGTAAAAGAAAAAATCACATGTGGTTAAAGTGCACATTGTCAGATTTTATTTTAGGGTATTCTTACACATTTTGGTTTCACCATGTAGAAATTACAGCTGTGTTTATACATAGTCCCTCCATTTCAGGGCACCGTAAAGTTTGGGACACACGGCTTCACAGGTGTTTGTATTTGCTCAGGTGTTTAAATGCCTCCTTAATGCAGGTATAAGAGAGCTCTCAGCATCTAGTCTTTCTTCCAGTCTTTCCATCACCATTAGAAACTTTTATTGCTGTTTATCAACATGAGGACCAAAGTTGTGCCAATGAAAGTCAAAGAAGCCATTAAGAGACTGAGAAACAAGAATAAAACTGTTAGAGACATCAGCCAAACCTCACGCTTACCTAAATCAACTGTTTGGAACATCATTAAGAAGAAAGAGAGCACTGGTGAGCTTACCAATCGCAAAGGGACTGGCAGGCCAAGGAAGACCTCCACAGCTGATGGCAGAAGAATTCTCTCTGTAATAAAGAAAAATCCCCAAACACCTGTCCAACAGATCAGAAACACTCTTCAGGAGTCAGGTGTGGATTTGTCAATGACCACTGTCCGCAGAAGAATTCATGAACAGAACCAGGGGCCACAGTCTTAGAATAAAGGGGGGGGGCACTTAAAACTGAGGTGAGGAGGAACTTTTTCACCCATAGAGTTGTGAATGTGTGGAATTCTCTGCCACGGAGGGCAGTGGAGGCCAAGTCACTGGAAGAATTTAAGAGAGAGTTAGATAGCGCTCTGGGGGCTAGTGGAATCAGGGGATATAGGGAGAAGTTGGGCACAGGTTACTGATTGTGGATGATCAACCATGATCACAATGAATGGCGGTGCTGGCTCGAAGGGCCAAATGGCCTCCTCCTGCACCTATTTTCTATGTTTCTATGTTTCTAAATACAGAGGCTACACAGCAAGATGGAAACCACTGGCTAGCTGCAAAAATAGGATGGCCGGGTTACAGTTTGCCAAGAAGCACTTAAAAGAGCAACCACAGTTCTGGAAAAAGGTCTTGTGGACAGATGAGACGAAGATTAACTTATATCAGAGTGATGGCAAGAGCAAAGTATGGAGGAGAAAAGGAACTGCCCAAGATCCAACCATACCACCTCATCTGTGAAACACAGTGGTGGGGGTGTTATGGCCTGGGCATATATGGCCGCTGAAGGTACTGGCTCACTTATCTTCATTGATGATACAACTGCTGGTGGTAGCAGCATAATGAATTCTGAAGTGTATAGACACATCCTATCTGCTCAAGTTTAAACAAATGCCTCAAAACTCATAGGCCGGCGGTTCATTCTACAGCAAGACAATGATCCCAAACATACTGCTAAAGCAACAAAGGAGTTTTTCAAAGCTAAAAAATGGTCAATTCTTGAGTGGCCAAATCAATCACCTGATCTAAACCCAATTGAGCATGTCTTTTATATGCTGAAGGAAAAACTGAATGGGGAATAGCCCCCAAAACAAGCATAAGCTAAAGATGCTGCAATGCAGGCCTGGCAGAGCATCACCAGAGAAGACACCCAGCAACTGGTGATGTCCATGAATCGCAGACTTCAAGAAGTCATTGTATGCAAAGAATATGCAACAAAATACTAAACATGACGACTTTCATTTACATGACATTGCTGTGTCCCAAACATTATGGTGCCCTGAAATGGGGGGACAATGTATAAACACTGCTGTAATTCCTACATGGTGAAACCAAAATGTATAAAAATGGCCTTTATTAAAATCTGACAATGTGCACTTTAACCACATGTGATGTTTTCTATTACAAATCTCAAATTGTGGAGTAGAGAAGCAAATAAATAAATGATGGGTCTTTGTCCCAAACATTATGGAGGCCACTGTACAAACACACACAGCAATATGTGTATAAGCAATAATAAGTACCTTCTACTCAAATGACCATGAGTGAAGATTAATTCTGCCCTGTTATTTCTTGAGGGAAAGAAGCGGAGGTCTTAATGCCGAAGAGAACGCTATTGACACTTCACCGCTCTCAAGCCAACTCTAAACGTGCGTCGCATGTAAGATGTCCTTCACAGAGAAGCAACAATCTGACTTAGAGTTTCAGCACTGGAAGAGTACAGATTATCGGACAGTAGTTGACATATTTCAGTCGGATTGATGGTGTGGATGTGATCATGTTCATTTAGTAATACTAATAATTAGTGTGATTATTCAGGGCTGGAAATAATAAAACAAGCACCTTTCATCTTTTGTTCCTTTTTTCCCCAACTTGTGCATCGTTTTCTAGTTTTCTACTGCCTTCCTCTCTCATCTATTCCCTGCCCTTTGAAAGACTCAGCCTCTCTCTTATACCTGGTCTCTCTCTTCTACTTTTCTCAGTCGCTCTTCTCTGTTATTACCTCCTCCCGAGGCAGAGAACTCTCTGAATGCTTCACTCTCTCTCTTGTAGTCAGGTACTTTTCTCAATCCTCCTGCACTGAGCATTATGTTATTATGTTATTATGTATTTAATTATATAATTTTTTAATATAATTTTATTTTAATTATATAATTTTAATTATTCTAATTCTCGGAACATTACCTCTTTCCAGCTCTTTCCATTTTATGTCACTCTATCTTCTTTCATTCAAGCCCCGAACCAATACTGACCTCTTATCCACCGCCACATTCTTCACCTCCTCGTCTTTGGATAGATCATAGAAAAGTATAACACAGGAACAGGCCCTTCGCCCCACAATGTCCGTGCAAAACATGATTCCAAGTTAAGCGAATCTCCTCTGCCTGCACGTGATCCATATCCCCCCATTTCCTGCATATCTAAAAGCATCTTAAATTCCACATTTGTATCTGTCTTCACCACCACCCCCTGCAGCATGACCCAGGCACTCACCACTCTGTATAAAACACAACCCACACAGACTTAGGCCCTTTCACCTTAGTTCTATGCCCTCTAGCCTTTGACATTTCCACACTGGCAAAGGGTCCTGATCATAAGGGCGGCACGGTAGCGCAGCGGTAGAGTTGCTGCTTTACAGCGAATGCAGCGCCGGAGACTCAGGTTCGATCCTGACTACGGGTGCTGCACTGTAAGGAGTTTGTATGTTCTCCCCGTGACCTGCGTGGGTTTTCTCCGAGATCTTCGGTTTCCTCCCACACTCCAAAGACGTACAGGTATGTAGGTTAATTGGCTGGGTAAATGTAAAAATTGTCCCTAGTGGGTGTAGGATAGTGTTAATGTACGGGGATCGCTGGGCGGCACGGACTTGGTGGGCCGAATAGGCCTGTTTCCGGCTGTATATATATGATATGATATGATATTGTTGTACTTCGTGGTCCGGTATCTGTTGTACCTTTGTTATGACCCTGGACGGACCACAAGTACACGTGTGTAAAAGGTTCCAATGCTGGAGCTTAACTCCAGGCTGTTTATTCCGTGGCCACCTGGAACCACCTCATTCCCTTATATACATGTTACTACACAGACAAACAAAGTAGTCCTTGTGATACAATAAAGTAATCCCTACAATATCACAACAATCATCTAACATATATATGCCTCTCATAATTTTATATACTTCTATCAGGTCTCCCCACAACTTCTGGCATTCCAGAGAAAACAATCCAAGTCTGTCTAACCTCTCCTTGTAGCTAATACCCTTAATCCAAGCAGCATTCTGGTAAATCTCCTCTGCACCCTCTCCAAAGCCTCCACATCGTTCCTACAATGGGGCAACCAGATCTGCACGCAATACTCCAAGTATGGCCTAACCAAAGACTTCTAGAGCTTCAGCTGTGCCTTCATGTCTATAGCTCAGGAATCTCCTGCCTAAACCTCTCTAAAAGGTGCTTCTTTAAGCTCTAATCAACTGTTCTGATATGGTTCAGTGTCAAATTTTGTTTGATAATGTTACTGTGAGATGGCTTGGGAGTTTTACGACCTTAAAAATACGATATAAATGCAAATGTTGTTGTTAATTACACTGCTGAGAAGTGTCTTTGTGATGTTTCATTAGATTAAAAGCGCTATCTCATCTGAGCACAGACGTATTGCCCTGAACAGGTTCATGACCCACTGAGAGGAGCAGAGGTCGCTGTCTGGGTATCAAATTAATTATTGTAATCTTTACTAAGAGAGCCTAGGAGTACAGACACACTAGATGCAAACAATAGATCAGAGGTTGGGTCAGATCTACATCTCAGTACGCCATTACCTAGTGAAGGTAGATTCACTACCACACCCAGCAGCGCGAGGAAGTTACTGGGTTAGAAACCTGGAGGCCTGTTGGTATAAGTTTAGCACAGTGGTGCAAGAAGCGGCACAGTGGCACAATGGTAGGGTTGCTGCCTTACAGCGCCAGAGAACCAGGTTCGATCCTGACCATGGGCACGGTCTGTGTGGAGTTTATATATTCTCTTCGTGACCATATGGGTTTTCTCCGGGTGCTCCGATTTCTTCCCACATTCCAAAGATGCAAAAGCTTGTAGGTTAATTCGGTTCTGTAAATTGTAAATTGTCCCTAGTGTGTAGGTTAGAATTACTGTATGGATGATCATTGGTCGGCACGGACTTGGTGGGCCAAAGGGCCTGTTTCCATGCTGTATCTATAAATAAAACTAAAAAAAAGTTCACATCTCATGTTGGGAACTAGGATATTTAAGTTCAGTTTAATTAAGCTGGAATTAAAAACCTATTATTTGTAATAGTGGTCCACAAAACCACCAAGTTTACTTTAGTTTAGAGATACAGCACGGAAACAGGCCCTTCGACCCACCGAGTCCGCACTGACTAGCAATCACCCTGTACACTAACACTATCCTACACAACTAGGGACAATTTACAATTTGACAGAAGCCAATTAACCTACAAACCTGCACATCTTTGGAATGTGGGAGGAAACCGGAGCACCCAGAGAAAACCCACGTGGTCACAGGGAGCCTTCTTCAGACTGAAAATAGGGGATGGAGGGGAGGTGAAGAGCTGGAGACGAGAAAAGACCAGGACCAATCAGGGTCAGTCAAAGATGACCTCAGGCAGGGTGTTGCCTGGTGGGTCTACTGTTGGCTAGGAAAGGCGTGATCTCAAGAGAAACAAAGCGGAGAACTGGGGAACTGGTAAAATGGCCAGGGAGGAGGAAGGGAGCAAGGGGGAAGGGGGGAGGGGAGAGGGAAGGATGGGATGAAGTTACTTAAAACTAGTGGATTCAGTGTTCATACCACTGGGTTGTAAGCTACCCAAAATAAATAGGAGGTGCTGTTGCACTAATTTGCATGTGGCCGCTCTGTGTCAGTTGAGGAGACTCAGGATGTGTAGGAAGGAACTGCAGATGCTGGTTACACTGAAGATAGACACAAAATGGTGAGTAACTCAGTGGGTTAGGCAGCATCTCTGGAGAAAATGGATAAGTGACGTTTCGGGTTGAGACCTTTCATCAGGTTAACACAGTATTTAAACACCAATCAGTTCAGGTTGAAATTGAGGGCACTCTGAATGTGTTATTCTTCAACAGTGAAGATAGGATCAAAGTGGAGTCCAAACTTCCATCAGGAACTAGATATGCTCCACATAAACGTAAAGTGTTGGAATAACTCAGCGGGCCAGGCAGCATCTCTGGAGAAAAAGGATGGGTGACGTTTCAGGTTGAGACCCTTCTTCAGACTGACCTGAAACGTCACCTATCCATTTTCTTCTGAAATGCTGCCTGACCCGCTGAGTTACTCTAGCACTTTATGTCTATCTTCAGTACAAACCAGCATCTGCAGTTCCTTCCTATCACACTGGACATGACGTGTTTGTTTGCTGAGCTCTTGCATTTCCTGGCTGCGAGACTTTAATTTGGTCGGTTGGCCGTTTGTTAAATGAATCGTCCGTGTGCAGTTTTACGTAACTTGCATTGCACTTTGCACTTGACACATTGATCCATCGTGCAATCAGTAAAACTGAGATGAAGCGAGAGCCTGAATCACCTCCCTTTAGTCTACAGATACAGCGCGGAAACAGGCCCTTTGCCCCACCGAGTCCGCGTCGACCAGCGATCACCCCGTACACTAGCACTATCCTACACACTAGGGACAATTTACAATTTTACCGAAGCCAATTAACCGACAAACCTGCACGTCTTTGGAATGTTGGAGGAAACCGGAGCACCCGGATAATGCCCAAGTGGTCACAGGGAGAACGTACAAACTCCATACAGACCGCACCTGGTCAGGATCAAACCCGGGTCTCTGGCACTGTAAGGCAGCAACTCTACCACTTTTGCCACCATGCCTTTTTACAAAGTTGGTCCATTCGTCTGTGTATATGAGACAGGGTGAGCAGTCCCAGAATGATCCCGTGAGGTCAAATAACAATGAATAGACAGTCTGAAGAAGGGTTCCGACCCAAAACATCAACCATCATTTTTCTCCAGAGATGCTGCCTGACCTGCTGACTTAGTCCAGCACTTTGTGTCTATCTTCAGTGTATACCAGCATCTGCAGTTCCTTTCTACACAATGAATGAAGGAGACCTTCTCCACTTTCAATGGGAATTTAACCAGTAAAAACCAACACTGCAAAGGAGCCATTGCTAACAAATGAGAACTGGACATGACCCTGCCCAAGCCAAAATATATCCTGTATTCAACGTAGAAACATAGAAAATAGGTGCAGGAGTAGGCCATTTGGCCCTCCGAGCCAGCACCGTTATTCAATATGATCATGGCTGATCATCCTAAATCAGTACCCCGTTCCTGCTTTCTCCCCATATCCCTTGATCCCGTTAGTCTTAAGAGCTAAATCTGACTCACTCTTGAAAACATCCAGTGAATCAGCCTCCACTGCCTTCTCTGGCAGAGAATTCCACAGATTCACAACTCTCTGGGTAAAAAGGTTTTTCCTCATCTCAGTCCTAAATGGCCTACCCCTCATTCTTAAACTGTGACCCTTGGTTCTGGACTCCCCCAACATCGGGAACATTTTTCCTGCACCAAGCCTGTCCAATCCCTCAAAAATTTAATATGTTTAAGATCCCCTCTCATCCTTCTAAATTCCATTGAATATAAGCCCAGTCGATCCATTCTTTCATCATATGTAAGTCTTGCCATCCCTGGTGAACCTACGCTGCACTCCCTCAATAGCAAGAATGTTCTTCCTCAAATTAGAAGACCAAAACTGCACACAATCACTGAATCCCACACTCTTTCCCACCCCACCCCTATCCCGACCCATCCACCCATTTGTAAATGTAAACCCTCTGGCTTTACATTCCACTCCTCTGCTTATCTGACACCCGTTTGTCTCCTTTACATCTCTAGCTTTTGTTCACACATTTGCCAACCAAACCCACCCTCACCTGTGTCCATCTATATGCACCTTAAAGCTGGAGTAACTCAGCGGGTCAGGCAGCATCTCTGGAGATAAAAGAATAGGTGACATTTTGGGTCATAATCATTCTTGAGGCATGAAACGTTACCCATCCTTTTTCTCCAGAGATGGTGCCCGACTCGCTGAGTTACTCCAGCTTTTGGTATCTATCTTTGGTATATACCAGCATCTGCAGTTCCTTCCCCCACCCATCACTTGCCAGACTTTGTCTCTCCCTCACCTCATTTCCAGCTTTCTCACCCCACTCCAATCAATCTGAAGAAAGGTCCCGACGCTATACACTGCCTATCCATGTTCTCCGGAGATGCTGCGTGACCTGCTGAGTTACTCCAGCACTTTGTGTCCTTTTGTGTGTTAACTAGCATCTGCAGTTCCTTCCTACAAGGTCAGAAGAAGCTTCCCACCCAAAACTTTGCCTATCCATGTTCTCCAGAGATGATGCCTGACCCGCTGAGGTACTCCAGCACATTGTGTTTTACTCACTGACCCCGTTGTTTTGTGGGAATGTCCTGTGCTTTCATTTTCAATGTTTCACTGTTTAGAGTTTCGAGAGATACAGCATGGATACAGCCTTTGTACACACTGAGTCCACATCGACCATCGATCACCCGCTCCCACTTGTTTTAGTTTATTCCACTTTCTCATCAACTCCCTGCACACTGGGGGTAATTTTACAAAGGGCCAATTAACGTTTAAACCCACAGATCTTTAGGATGTGGGAGGAAACTGGAGAACCCGGAGGAAACGCACGCAGTCACAGGGAGAACGTGCAAACTCCCCACCGACAGCACCTGAGGTCAGGATTGAACCCGTGTCTCGGGCGCTGTGAGGCAGCGGCTGTACCAGAAGCACCCCTATGTTGACCTGTAGTGGTTTCATTATTGTTACATGTGCAGAAATAGAGTGTAAAGCTTGTTCTGCACACTATCCAGGCAAATCATACCACACGTGTGTACAGTAGAGCCTCTTCTGGAGCAGCACGCAGAGAATCGCCACGTTCCGGTGCCATCTTGCAACTTCCACTCTCTCAAAAGTACAATCTTAGCCCAAGGAAACGTGCAGATTCTTATTCCCGATCGCTAAACCGTAGGGCCCTTTCCGAGAGTGCAGGCGGGAGTTCACGGACCGTTCACAGCCGACTCTCCCCTTCTCCCGACGCCGCCATCTTGGAAGATGCAATCCGGGGCATTTTCCTCACTGTGTCAATGATTATTATATTTAGTCGCTGTAAGATGCATTCAGACACTCTTACTTTGGCAGAGGCAGCCCAGAGGGTAAGGGCTTTCTTTAATTTACGATGCGCTGCTGTCCCTTGAACTGCCCGTGCAGAACAGAAAGCTGCACACATGATCAGATTTCATTCCAGAGAGGAATGAGGTAACGCATTTAGAAAGGCCAAACCAGTGAAAGGAATGCAGGAAACATCATGTTATGTTGAGAAGCATTTCGGACACTTGAAGAATAAGTGGGCAGCGCAGTGACACAGCACATCATTGCTGCCTCACGATGCCAGAGACCTGGCTTTGATCCTGACTACGGGTTCTGTCTGTACGGAGTGCATTCTCTCTATGACCGATTGGGTTTTCTCCAGGTGCTCTGGTTTCCTCTCGCGTCCCAAAGACATGCAGGTTTATAGGTTAATTAGCTTCTGTAAATTGTCCCAAGTGTGTCAGATAGAACTATTGTATGGGGTGATTGTTGGTCGGCATGGACTTGGTGGGCCGAAGGGCCTGCAACCACGCTGTATCTCTAAACTAAACTAAACTAAACAAAACATGTTCACAGGCCCAATAGTTCCATGGGTACAGATCCATCACCCATTTTCCAGCAACTGATCCTCCTTTAATCCGGATAAAATTACAAGAGCACACTTGCAACCCCTCCCCCACCCCCCAGAAGTTCCCACGAAAATGTGGGGCCTAGGCCGGGTGAGGCTCAACTTCATCGGGACTTCTGCAGCTGGTGGGCGGGTTGAATTTCCCGCCTGTGACCGGGGCTCTGGACCTGCTGGCAGATCTGCTCCCAGAGACGACTTCTGAGGCTAACGTTTGCGACCGGCATCACGGCCCCTCGACAGCCTAAGAGGACAGGTCCGATACTGTTGGACTCCTCTTGAAGGCCGTGACCTCTCTTAGTCCAGAAAAAGAGATAATCCAGCAAGGCTCTGGAACCAAGGATGCCAGAAAATTGGTGGTGGACCTGTACTTTATCATCAGATGTACAGTGAAATTATTTTACATACAGTTCAGTGACAATCCTAATATACATTAGGCACATTCATACTAAGTATACGAGCATAACATATTAGACTGAGAGCATACACAAGGGTCACACGTTTTAGGTGCCATCTTGTGCCCTTCAAGTCTGAAATTATTTTAGAAGTTTTAGTCTTAACGTGATCATAACCCCAGAAGGTGCCTAGATGGTTCAATCAGGTGGTGAGGAATATTATTCCAGAGATTTAAAAAAAACTTTATTAGCCTAGATGTAATATATCAATAAGATTGGTTAGGCTAGAAATGTGTAACACTCAAGCTAGACTATAACTGGTGTATGGTATACATTTCTGGTCACCCTACTATAGGAAGGACATGGAGGCTTTGCAAAAGAGGTTTGCTGGGAAGCTGCCTGGATTAGAGGGTATTAACTAAAAGGAGAGACAAACTTGGATTGTTTTTTGCTGGAGGGTCAGAAGTTGAGGGGAGACCTGAAAGAAGTATATAAAATCAAGAGAGGCATAGATGGAGTAGACAGTCAGAACCTTATTCCCAGGGTTGAAATGTCAAAGACAATGTCATCTTGGTTGGCGTTGACGTTAGGCTGAAGAGCCTGTTTCTGTGCCTTATGACTCCATGACGAGACGGCATGGCTTTAAGACAAGGTCAATGGATAGTTTTAAGGCAGAGATTGATAGATTCTTGATTAGTAAGGGTGTCAGGGGTTATGGGGAGAAGGCAGGGGTTGAGAGGGAAAGACAGATCAGATTGAATGGTTGAGTTGACTTGATGGACCGAATGGCCTAATTCTGCTCCTATAACCTATGAACTCATGAGTGTATGAAAAGATATTTGAGCAAGTACATGGATAGGATGTACATGTACAGGTACATGGGCCTGTCCACACTCACCTTATCATGTATCTGAGTGATTGCTTTGTTCAGAAGTCATCAAAGGGATCTACAGGAGGCGCTGCCTCAAAAAGGCAGCCAATATCATCAAAGACCCACACCACCCTGGCCACACTCACATTTCACTCCTATCATCGGGAAGAAGGTACAGGAGCCTGAAAACCGTGACCTCCAGGTTCAAGAACAGCTTCTTCCTGACAACCATCTTGAACACTGCACAACACTAACCTCAACTATGAACCTCTATGGACTGTAGATTGCACTAAGGACTTTGTGTTTTGTGCAATGGTATTGTGCTTATTAACCTATTGAATTTCTTATTTGAATATTACATATTATCTGCGTGTATTGTGTTCACAGGCCTGTTATACCGCTGCAAGTAAGAATTCCATTTTATCCATTGTCGGTACATATGACAATGTATCCCCGTGGTGAGCCCTGTCAACTGACCCCAGTCAGGCGAACGATAACAAACACAGACAGCAGAAGCAGAAAAAACAGCTTGCAGCCCAAATGCAACCTCGCTGCAGCTTGGCGCCAACCCGGAGAAGACATGCGCCCTTCTGAGGGCGGGCACCTTACGGATGTCGAACCGGATGGCAGCACCCTGCTGCAGCTGAATGTGGAAGGTCTCACCAAGGCAAAGACCACCATCATTGAACATCTGCTACAGACCCACAAAGTCACTGCAATCCTGCTCCAAGAGACTCACAAAAGTGACAGCTCCCACCTGAAGATCCCTGGTTATACCCTGGCCACCTACACCGAGAGCGACACCCACGGGATTGCACTTTTGTAAGGAACACAGCAAAATGGAAAGCGATTGCAACGTCCCCTCCTGACTCCGGCGTGGAATGGGCAGCAACACAAGTCGAAGGTGTGACTGTCATCAATGTGTACAAGCCACCTTCTACCAGGCTCCACAAAGACTCCATCCCCGCCTTTGGTTGGCCCTGCATGTATGCTGGAGACTTTAATTGCCACAGCACCACCCGGGGCTACCGTTCAACCAACCCAGATGGCACTGCACTAGAAGACTGGGCCTCAGCTACTGGCGTTCAACTCCTGCACAACCCAAAACAACCAGACAGCTTCTGCTCTGGCAGGTGGAACACCACTACCAACCCTGACTTGGCTTTTGCAAACCTGAATGGACCATCCCCAAACCGTATCACCCAGGATCACTTCCCGAAATCACAACATCGTCTATCTCTGATTATACCGGACAACCCCATCGAGCCGGTCCCAACCAAACCTGCGAATAGGTGGAATTTCCGCAAGGTCAGGTGGGACCAGTTCACAAGTCTGGTGGACCTCTGGATCGACAGCCTTCCCACCCCCCACCCCAACCAACCTGGACAATGCCTACTCAGCCCTCTGCAAACTCCTCATCAGGGCAGCAAAAAGTTCCATTCCTCGCGGCTATCATCGCCGGTACATCCCCACATGGGACGAAGAGTGTGACGCATGCTACGACCCATTCCTGTACGCTGAACCTGGGGAAGAGGCTGCCTCCAAGGCTGCGGAACTGACACATTGCCTTGACAAGAAGCGCAGAGAGCGGTGGGAAGAGACAGTCCAAAGAATCGACTTCACACACTCCAGTAGGGTGGCATGGAAGACCTTCAATCGCCTCACCGGTCGAAGTACCCGCCCAAAGCATTGCCTTGTCATGGCCAACTCCATCGCCCACTAGTTCCTGGCCAATGGCCACTCCAAAGACGCGGACAAGAACCATACTCGTTCTGTCAAACAGGAATCCACTAATCTTTGAAAGCTCCAACCGCTGATGGGCATCTGTCAGCACCCTTTTCTTCTGTCATCTCTCAACTGAAATGTGGAAAAGCTCAGGGTCCTGATAACATCCCCCCAGAATTCCTGAAACACTGCGGTCCTAAAGGGCCTGTCCCACTTTAGGCGATTCTAAGGTATCGTTGCTTATTGCGGGCGCTGTCGCTGTCGCATGCTGTCCCCAGGTTTGCTAGGTTCCCCTAGATGCATTTTGAAGCACATTATATTAAAATAAGTAAAGTCATTTCAAAATACCATAAAATGCTTGTGTTTAACCAATTTATTTACCGTCAGGCCATTTGACAGGTAGATTGGAGGCGACAGTTTGACGGTCAGGTAAGCATGGGAATTTTCACGATGTTTATGGCCATCAGCCACTACATTTAAATTAGGCTCCCAACCCAGATATGCAACCCAGAAACTAGATATGCATCTCCCGTACATTTTCAAAGAATGCCCCACACACTTTTCACAAAAATCCACTTAACCACTTTTTAAATTATTATTTTTTAATACAGCTATTAGTAAACTGGAAGTAAATCCAGTAAGTAACCCATACAAGATGTTATAGTTCAAAACTCTCAAGTACTTACCGACTTGTCAGTGATTTCAGCGAAAATTAGGACGCCGGAGAAGCATTGACAGCGTGGGAATTACGCGATGTTTCCGAAGATGCTGTAATCTAGACCTGACTCGGCATTGTCGTAGTCATTGTCGTCGGGTAAAAGAAAAGTTCGGCGATCTGCTACGACTTTGACAGTTGCCAGCAGTCGCCTTAAAATCGCCTAAAGTGGGACAGGCCCTTTAATGCCTGTTCTGGCTCCGTGAGCTTTATTCCTCTTGCCTCACTGGTCAGTCTATTCCGAAGATCTGGCGGGAGGCCACGTTCATTGCGCTACCAAAACCAAACAAGCCTGCGGACGACCCAAGGAACTATCGGCCCATCTCACTCCTCTGTGTCCCGTACAAGCTCCTCGAACGGCTTCTCCTGGCCCGGCTCGATCCAATCGTTGACCCTCAACTACCCGCTGAACAAGCCGGATTTCGGCGTGGACTCTGCACCACCCACTAAATAGTCAAGCTGACCAATGACATCGAAGACAATTTCAAAAAGGGTCACAAGACGGGCATCACACTGGTGGACCTCACCGCCGCCTATGATACTGTGTGGCACCAGGGCCTGATCTTGAAGCTCCTCCGCACCATCCCTGACTGTCATTTAGTGCGGTTCCTTGCCAACATTCTTGCCAACCGCAGTTTTGTAGTCAAGACCAGCGACGGACAATCTCGCCGACTGCGACGCCTAAGAAACAGAGTCCCCAAGGCTCAGTACTGGCCCCCATGCTCTTCAATCTCTATATCAGTGATCTGCCACACACGACCTCGCGCCAGTATGGATACGCAGATGACTTGGCCCTACTGCACTCGGACAGGAGTCGGTCAAATGTTGAGGATGTGCTCTCGGCGGATATGGAACTTGTCGCTGGCTACCTTAAGACCTGGAGACTAAAACTGAGTGTGACAAAAATCAACACAACGGCCTTTCACTTGAATAACAAGGAAGCTCAACGCCAGCTAACCGTCACCCTCAATGGGTCACCCCTACCCTACAACCCATTTCCTACATACCTCGGGGTGAAACTAGATCGGCAGCTGACCTACAAGCAACACCTTGAAGCTCTCCGTGCTAAAGTCTCGGCACGGAACAACATCCTGCGTTGCTTGGCCGGATCGTCATGGGGCGCTAGGACATCTACTCTTGCACTCGTGTACAGCGCCGCTGAGTACGCCGCCCCAGCATGGTGCCGCAGCGCTCATACTAGCAAGCTAGATGCCACCCTCAATGACACCATGCGGATCATCACTGGCTGTCTACGCCCTACTCCGACGGATCTCCTGCCGGTGCTCGCAGGAATTGCACCCGCCAAGCTTCGCAGAGAGTTCTTCACACATAGGCTGGTGTGCAAGGCCCCATCGGATGCCAAACATCCTTTGCACCACCTCGCCCAGGATTCACAGCACCTGGAACCTCAACGCCTGTCATCTCATCACCCTTTCTCCCGTCATGCAGCGACCCTCTGTGCCTCCGGTTTCAACATACTAGGAGCATGGAGAACCAGCTGGGAACAGACTTCGCGACCTCCTCAATTCACTGTCGCACCGAACACCACAGCCCCACCCGGCTCGGACATGCCCCCCAAAGAGTGGGTCGCCCTGAACCGGCTCTGCACAGGGGTCGGCCGGTTCAACGCCAACATGCATCGTTGGGGGCTGCGTTCATCAGCAGCCTGCGTGTGTGGAGCAGACCAGCAAACAGCACAGCACGTCATTTTCGACTCAAGTCAAGTCAAGTTTATTTGTCACATACACATACAAGATGTACAGTGAAATGAAAGTGGCAATGCCTGTGGATTGTGCAAGAAATTACAATTACAGCATAAAAATTAAAATGAATACAGAAAAAAAATTAGTCCCTGGAGATATAATAGTTAACAGTCCTGATGGCCTGTGGGAAGAAACTCCGTCTCATCCTCTCCGTTTTCACAGTGTGACAGCAGAGGCGTTTGCCTGACCGTTGCAGCTGGAACAGTCCGTTGCTGGGGTGGTAGGGGTCCCCCATAATCTTGCTTGCTCTTGATCTGCACCTCCTGATGTATAGGTCCTGCAGGGGGGCGTGTGTAGTTCCAATGGTGCGTTCAGCTGAACGCAGTACTCTCTGCAGGGCCTTCCTGTCCTGGGCAGAGCTGTTCCCAAACCAGACTGTGATGTTGCCGGACAGGATGCTCTCTACAGCCCCAGAGTAGAAGCATTGAAGGATCCTCAGAGACACTCTGAATTTCCTCAGCTGTCTGAGGTGGTAAAGGCGCTGCCTTGCCTTACCCACCAGTGCGGCAATGTGTGTTGTCCATGTCAGATCCTCTTTGATGTGGATTCCCAGGTATTTAAAGCTGCTCACCCTGGTAAAGGGGTAAACCTCACGGCCCTCGACAACAGCACACTGCACTGGCTACAGCGCCTGGAGGGCGTTACATAATTTCTGCTGCCTCAAATGCAAGAAGAAGACATATGACAATTAAAAACTCTTGACTCTTCACTAATTCCTGTCACACCACTCCCTATAAGCTTTCACCATTTCATGCAATCCTGGAAGGCTGCAGGAGCAAAACACAAACCAGAAAAATCTTCTGCTGATGATGGAGACAGAAAGGGTGATTGTACCGAGTCGTTTTCCCAGGGTAAGGGAGTACGGGGCAGCAGAATGACACAGTGGTTGTAGAGCTGCTGCCTCACAGTGCCAGAAAACCAAGTACGATCCTGACTCCGGGTGTTGTCTGTAGGGAGTTTGTACGTTCTCTCTGTGACCGCGTGGGTTTTCTCTGTGAGCACCGGTTTACCCCCACATCCCAACAACATGCAGGTTTGTAGGTTAATTGGCTTTGGGAAATTGTCCACAGAGTAAGATAGAACTAGTGTGCAGGTGGTCGTTGGTCGGCACGGACACACTGGACTGAAGGTCTTGTTTCCACACTGTATCTCTATAACCAAAGAACCAGAAGACATAGATTTAAGGTAAGAAAAAGACCCTGAAACATAGAAACACAGAAACATAGAAAAATAGGAGCAGGAGTCCACCATTCGGCCCTTCGAGCCAGCACCGCCATTCAATATGATCATTGCTGATCATCTAAAATCAGTACCAGCTTTTTACCCACATCCCTTTTAGCCCCAAGAGCTAAATCTAACTCTCTCTTGAAAACATCCAGTGAATTGGCCTCCACTGCCTCTGTGGCAGAGAATTCCACAGATTCACAACTCTCTGCGTGAAGAAGTTTTTCCTGATCTCTGTCCTAAATGGCCTACCCCTTATTCTTAAACTGTGACCCCTGGTTCTGGACTCCCCCAACATCAGGAACATTTTTCCTGCATCCAACCTGTCCAATCCTTTAAGAATTTTATATGTTTCTATCAGATCCCCTCTCATCCTTCTAAATTCCAGTGAATACAAGCCCAGTCGACCCATTCTTTCATCATATGTCAGTCCCACCATCCCGGGAATTTACCAGATGAACCTACGCTGCACTCCCTCATAAGAAAGAATGTCCTTCCTCAAATTATGAGACCAAAATTGCACACAATACTCCAGGTGCGGTCTCACCAGAGCTCTGCACAACTGCACTAGGACCTCCTTGCTCCTAAACTCAAATCCTCTTGCAACGAAGGCCAACATGCCATAAGCTTTCTTCACTGCCTGCTGCACCTGCATGCTTAGTTTCAGTGACTGATGTACAAGCACCTCCCCTTTTCTTAATCACACCATTCAGATAATAATCTGCCTTCCTGTTCTTGCCACCAAAGTGGATAACCTCACATTTATTCACATTATATTACATCTGTCATGCATCTGCCCACTAACCCAACCTATCCAAGTCACCGTGTAGCCTCATAGCATCCTCATCGCTGCTCACACTGCCACCCAGCTTTGTGTCATCCGCAAACTTGGAGATGTCACATTTAATCCTCTCGTCTAATTTGTAAATATATATTGTAAATATCTGGGGTCCCAGCACCGAGCCTTGCAGCACCCCACTGGTCACTGCCTGCCATTCTGAAAAGGACCTGTTAATTTCTACTCTTTGTTTCCTGTCTGCCAACCAGTTCTCCATCCATGCAAATACCCTACCCCCAATAACATGTGCTCCAATTTTGCACACTAATCTCTTATGTGGGACCTTGTCAAAGGCTCTTTGAAAATCCAGATACACTACATCCACTGACTCTCCCTTATCCATTCTACTTGTTAGATTCTGAGGGGAGCTTCATGGATAGGATAGGTTTGGAGGGATAGGGGCCAAATGCAGGCAGGTGGGACCAGTTTAGATCGGACAGATGGGACCTTGTTCCATGCTGTATCTCTCTATGACTCTATGAGGGGAAACCTTTTTAAACAGAGGATGATGGGTATATGGAATGAGCTGCTGGAGGAGGTAGTTGAGATAAGTACAATATGAAAGTTTAAAAGATGTTTGGGCAGGTACATGGCTAGGAAAGGCTGTGAGAGATATGGGCTGAGCACAGGCAAATGGGGTAACTCAGCTTAGAGGGGTTTTGGTCAGAGTGGATGAGTTGGGCTGAAGGGCCTGTTTCTGTGCTGTACAACACTATGATTGATGAGCAGCCTTCAAATATTATAAAGGTTTATCTCTCTTCATATCTATATAATAAAACTCAGGACCCTTCTTCAGAGGTAAAGTATGCATGTGTAGGAAGGAACTGCAGATGTTGGTTTAAACCAAAGATGCATGGTTTGATTTGCCTAGATAGCTTGCAAAACAAAGTTTTTCACTGTATTTCAGTACATGTGACAATAATAAACATAGAACACAGGGCACTGGAACAAGCCCTTCAGTCCACAATATCAGTGTTGATCATAATGCCAAGATAAACTAATCTCCTCTGCCTGCACATGATCCATATCCCTCCATTCTCTACATATCCATGTGCCTATCTAAAAACTTCTTAAATGCCATTATGATATTTGCCTCCACCACCACCCCTGGCAGTACATTCCAAGCACCTCTGTGTAAAAATCTTGCCCGCCACATCCCCTTTAAACTTTGCCTCTCTCACCATAAAGCTATGCTCTCTAGTATCTCTTAAATATTTCTAATGATACCATCCTCGGGGGCAGAGAATTCCAGTGATCCCATCTCCAGAAGAAGAAACGTTGCTGGACCTCAGTTTTAAATGACCACCCCCTTATTTTGCTGCATGACAAAGTCCTTAAATTATGGCCTTTCAAAGGTCACGTACAGTCACTCCTGGAGTTTATGCGGAACGACAAGAACAGACTGACACATTGGCTCAGCGGGTAGAGCTGCTGCCTCACAGTGCCAGAGACCCGAGTTTGATCCTGACCTTGGGTGCTGTCTTTGTGTGGAGTTTGCGCGTTCTCCCTGTGACCACGTGGGTTTCTAAAGATGTGCGGGTTTGTAAGTCAATTGGCCTTCTGTAAATTGCCACGCCCCCTAGTGTGTAGGGAGTGGGATAACATAGAAGGTGTGTGAACGGGTGATGGATGGTTGGAGTGGATTCAGTGGGCCAAAGTGCCTGTTTCCATGCTGTAACTCCAAACTAAACTAAACTAAGCTAAAGGCTATTGGAAATGTGATAAAACCTGTGGAAAAAGACGTGAGAATACGTTGAGCTATGTACTTGTCTACCTGAACTGTCTCCAGAGTGCTTTACGGTGAAGGAATTATCAATAATGTTTATTGCTATGGTTTGTTTTAATATAGCTTATAATCACACTGTCATGACTCCCCACATACAGATCCATAGCTACAGACTTCATTCTCCATCATTTTTTCCCTCTCTCTCTCTCTCTCTCTCTCTCTCTCTCTCTCTCTCTCTCTCTCTCTCTCTCTCTCTCTCTCTCTCTCTCTGAGTTTAGATTTCACTTTTCTAACTCAACGATCAAAAGGGTGGCATTATCTCAGTTGCCCTTTTCACAATGACAATGAATAAATCAAAGAATGGAAGCGGAAAGAAGAAAGCACAGCAAGCAAATGAGACGTGAAAATAAAGTAAAACCCATAGCCAAGTGATTGATTGTTGATTCTTTGCGATGCATTTTCATGTTAGGGTTTATAAAGGAAAATAATAAAAGGCTGACAGGAAATAAATTGTTTGGGACACAGGAGAAGTGTGATTATGAAATGAGTTCTTTGATTCAAGTGACCATCAACCATTAGGAGATGATTTGAAGAGGGCAGTCACTTTCCCTTGGAACAACACTCCACTCCCAAGACTCTTTGATTTTGAAGAGTCTTATTCCTCAGTTTTCAAGAAACCAATTTCTCCACTGTAAAGGTTTTCATCTATCTTCATTTTGAGCAAACTGAAGATGGGGTGGGCACATGGGATGAGCTTACATGGGGTACAGAGTCATCGAATCATAAGGCACAGAAACAGGCCCTTTGGCACAACTTATTCATACTCACCGAGTATCCCAATCTAAAGAAAGGTCCTGACTCGAAACGTCACCTATTCATGTTTTCCCTGTGACCGAGTGGGTTACCTATTCAGGGTACTGCCTGACCCAATCAATTACTCCAGCTCTTTGTCTTTTAAAAAAAAGTAAACCAGCATCTACAGTTCCTTGTTTCACCATCTACACTATTCCCACCTGCCCACCTTGTCCAATATCTCTCTAAACTATTCCTATCCATGTACCTATCCAAATGTATTTTAAATGTTATTATAGCACCTGCTTCAACTACTTCCTCTGGCAGCTTGTTCCATATATCCACCACCATGTGTGAAATGCTTTGGAAAGAACTGCAGATGCCGGTTTAAATCGAAGGCAGACTCAAAATGCTGGAGTAACTCAGCGGGACAGGCAGCATCTCTGGAGAGAAGGAATGGGCCTTCTCTCCAGAGATGCTGCCTGTCCCGTTGAGTTACTCCAGCATTTTGCGTCTACCATGTGTGAAATGTTGCCCCTCGGGTTCCTATTAAAGCTTTCCCCCTTCACCTTAAACCTGTGTCCTCCAGTTCTTGATCCCCCTGTGCTGTGTAAAAGACTGCATTCACCTTGTCAATTCCCCTCATGATTTTATATACTTCTAGCACCCCTCTGCCCTCCTGTGCTTTAGGGAGTATAGTTTGCACAATCTCCGCTATAACTCAGGCCCTTGAGTCCCAGCAACACCCTCGTAAATCTTCCCTGCACCTGTTTCAGCTTAATGACATCCTTCCTATAGCAGGGTGACCAAAACTGAACACAATACTCCAAATGTGGCCACACCTGGTCAGCATGGAAGATATGGGCTGAATGGCCTGTTTCCGTGCACTATAATGCTTTAACCTCATAGGGTTTGCCATAGCCTAGGGGAAGTTGTCATAGAGTTTTCTTTGGCCAGGATGTTATCAGTGAACTGTAAGTAACCAAATGTTAATTAGTTTACACAGTGAATGGTGGGGCTTTGGGGAGTGTTGTTGAGCAGAGGGATCTAAGAGTGCAGGTACATTGTTACTTGAAAGTGGCTTAGGTAAAAAACAAAAAGGCACTTTGGCCTTCATCAGTCAGAGTATAGAGTATAGGAGTTGGGAGGTCATGTTGCAATTGTACAAGACATTGGTGAGGCCACATTTACAGTATTGTGTTCAGTTCTGGGCACCATGTTATAGGAAAGATGTCAAGCTGGAAAGGGAACAGAGATTTATGAGGATGGTGGCAGCACTTGAGGCCCTGAACTATAAGATTGAGCGGGCTGGCAATTTATTCCTTGGAATGCAGGAGGATGAGGGGTGATCTTATAGAAGTGTACAAAATCATGAGAAGTATAGATAGGATGAATGCACAGAATCTCTTGCCCAGTAGTGGAATTGAGAACCCGAGGACATAGGTTTAAGGTGAGAGAGGAAAGATTTCATAGAAACCAAAGGGGTAACTTTTTTACACAAAGGGTGGTGGGTGTATGGAATGAGCTGCCAAAGCAGGTAGTTGATGCAGGTACTATCATAACATTTAAGAAGCATTTAGACAAGTATATGGATGGGATAGGTTTGGAGGGATATTGGCAAATTGTAGGCAGGTGGGACTAGTGTAGATGGGACATGTTGTTTGGCGTGGGTAAGTTGGCCAATGGGCCTGTTCCACGCTGTATAACTCTATGACGCTAAGTTCATAAATCGGTTGACTGGCTTCTTCACCAATCCGTACCCTGTGGTCATCGTTCATTTACTTTAGCCACAGAATGGATTTGTGCAAAGCTCTTCCTCAATTTGAACACTGCAACTTGAAAATGTGGAGATTTGTCTCCTAGTGATCAGTAGCAGTGCTCCAAAGGTGAAGGATCAACGAGGACCCAATAAGGAGACATTTGCTTCAAAACAACAGATGCCAAATAATTTTGATTTAAAAGTCATCTGAGTTTTTAATCTGTCAAATTACTTGGTGTTGGGTTCATATTCGGCACAAACATTGTGGGCTGAAGGGCCTGTTCTTGTGCTGTACTGTTTTATTTTCTATATACTTAATATTGGGCGGCACGGTGGCGCAGCGGTAGAGTTGCTGCCTTACAGCGAATGCAGCGCCGGAGACTCAGGTTCGATCCTGACTACGGGCACCGTCTGTACGGAGTTTGTACGTTCTCCCGGTGACCTGCATGGGTTTTCTCCGAGATCCTCAGTTTCCTCCCACACTCCAAAGACGTACAGGTATGTAGGTTAATTGGCTGGGCAAATGTAAAAATTGTCCCTAGTGGGTGTAGGATAGTGTTAATGTGTGGGGATCGCTGGGCGGCGCGGACCCGGTGGGCCGAAGGGCCTGTTTCTGCGCTGTATCTCTAAATCTAAATCTAAAAATATTGTCAAACACGAATCCTACACATTACCAAACTCCAGAGAAAGTGTCAATGAACATTAACACTGGCGCATCAAGCCTGAAGTTCTATTGATATTCCAATACCTTTATTTCCAAAGAAGTGGGGGTAGCACAGTGATACAACTGGTAGAGGCTTTAGTCTTTGGAAGTATAGCATGGAAACAGACTTTTGATCCCACCGAGTCCATATCGATCAGCAATCACCCCTCGTACTAGCCCCTCACACTAACACTATCCTACACACTAGGGACAATTTACAATTTTACCGAACCGACTACAAACCTGCACATCTTTGAAGTGTGGGAGGAAACCAAAGCACCTAGTGGATTGAGAGCTGCTACCTCACAACTGTATACATATTAGTCTCTGTACTTTCCTTCTTATCACAGAACACTGTAGTTGTACGACCTTGATTCATAAAAAGTGTTATAGAAATGTAAGCTTTCTTTAAAGTTTGCAAGAAAATCTAAACAGCTTTACTGGCAATTGTTGGCATGGCAACTCCAACCATATTGTGGCAATGTCACATGGACTTACTTAAAAAGGGCAGCATCTGTTGGAGGTTTTTTTCTGACGTATGATGTGAAAAGACAATGAAAGTGTGTCTGTGTCATCCCGGGAGAGAGCAGGAGTGGGCTGTGGGAGAGAGCTGGGGAGCCCTTCTCCAGGGTCATCAACAATGGACGATAAATGTCGAGGATGCCAGATGCATGAGTGAACAAATATACATCAATAATTCAATGCAAATCATCTCAGGACTGTAGGGAAATGAAAATGTAGGGAAATCATTGAGAGATTTAAGTTCCTTGACATTAATACTATCAGTGATCTGATAGATCAAGCACATTGGACCAAGCACATTGAAGCGGCAGACAAGAACCTAACCCATGCCAGGACTGCCTCAGGAATCTGAGGGAATTCAGCAGCTCTCGATCTGGGCTAGGTGCACAACTCTTTGCAATTTCTTGCGGACTTGGGCAGAGCTGTTCCCAAACCAAGCTGTGATGCAACCTGACAGTATTCTTTCTAAACTTAACAAACTAAAGTTCAGAAAGCTTTCTAAACTTAACAAACTAAAGTGGTGGCCTTGTCGAGGCAGCGTGAAGTATAGATGGAGTCAATGTTTTTGTGATGGTCTGGGCTACGTCCATGATTCTTGTGGTCTTGGACAGAGCTGTTCCCAAACCTCGCTGTGAAGTGCTCCGATAAAATGCTTTCTGTAGAAGTTGGTGAAAGTTGTTGGGGACATGCCAAATTTCCTAAGCCTTCTGAGGAAGTAGAGGCAGTGGTGTGCCATCGCTTCAATGTAGCTGGTACAGGACAAATTGCTGGCGATATTTACTCCTGACTAATCTTCGTTTCTGCGTGTTGTCTGAGCCTTTGTGCCTGTGACGCTGCTGCAAGCAAGATTTTCATTGTAGAATAGTACAGAAAAGAACAGGCCCTTCAGCCCACAATGTCTGTGTTCATCATGATGCTAAGCCCATCTCATATCTGCCTGCACATAACCCATATCCCTCCATTCCCTGCATATCCATGTGCCTCTCTGAAGTCTCTTCAACACCACTCATACCTGTCTCCGCCACCACCCCTGGCAGCTTGTTCCAGGCACCCACCGCCCTGCACATCTCCTTTAAACTTTGCCCCATCTCACTTTAAAGCTATGGCCTCTAGTGTTTGATATTTCCATCCTGGGAAAAAGGTTCTGACTGTACCCCATCTATGCCTCTCATAATTTTATATACCAATTAGGTCTCCCCTCAACCTCGGGCATTCCAGATAAAACAAACCAGGTCTGTCCAACCTCTCAGTGTAGCTCATACCTTCTAATCCATGTATCATTTTGGTAAACCTCCTCTGCACCCTTTCCAAAGCCTCCACATCTTTCCTGTTTTGCGATGACCAGAACTGCATATAATACTCCAAATACAGCCTCACCAAATTCTACAGTTTGTAGCTGCATCGTGACTTCCTGACTCTTGTACTCAATACCTCGATCTATGAAAGCAAGTATATCATAAACCTTAATCTTTAAATGCATAAATCTTCTTCACTCATTAAAATAAATAACTCAAAGCAAATAACTCAATAACCACTGCCATAGGAAGGATGTTATTATACTGGACAGAGTGCAGAGGATGTTTCAGGAATTGAGGGCCTGAGCTTTAGTGGGGAGGCACGGTAGCGCAGCGGTAGAGTTGCTGCTTTACAGCGAATGCAGCGCCGGAGACTCAAGTTCGATCCTGACTACGGGTGCTGCACTGTAAGGAGTTTGTACGTTCTCCCCGTGACCTGCGTGGGTTTTCTCCGAGATCTTCGGTTTCCTCCCACACTCCAAAGACGTACAGGTATGTAGGTTAATTGGCTAGGTAAAGGTAAAAAAATTGTCCCTAGTGGGTGTAGGATAGTGTTAATGTGCGGGGATCGCTGGGCGGCACGGACTTGGTGGGCCGAAAAGGCCTGTTTCCGGCTGTATATATATGATATGATAGGTTGGGCAGGCTAGGACTTTATTCCGTGGAGTACAGGATGCTGGTGGGTGATCTCATAGAGGTGCATAAAATCATGAATGGAATAGATAGGCTGAATGCACAGAGTCTTTTACCCAGAGTAGGGCAATCAGAGGACATAGGTTTAAGGTGAGAAGTGAATGATGTAATAGAGAACTGAGGGGCAACTTTTTCACACAGAGGATGTAGGGTATATGGACTGAGCTGTCAGAAGGGATAGTTGAGGCAGTAACAACAAATAAAAGATCATTTGGACAGGTAAAAAGGTTTAGAGGGATTCTAAATCTTTTAACCTTTAGAGTAAAGGTGTCAGGGCTTATGGGGAGAACAATACATAAGCCCTGTGTACTTATGGAGATTGGGGTTGAGAGGGAAAGATAGATCAGCCATGATTGAATGGCGGAGTAGATGATGGGCCGAATGGCCTGATTCCGCTCCAAGAACATGAACTTATGAAGGGATATGGGCCAAATGTGAGCAGGTGGGACTAGTGTAGATGGGCATCTTGGTTAGCATGGGCAAGTTGGGCTGAAGGGCCAGTTCTGGAACTGTATGTCTCTGTGACTCTAACTTAAAACAAATAACTGTGAATGCTTGTGTGTTTCATATAAAGGAGTTAATTATACAAAGTCCACTATCCTTAGACACTATGGGGTTTATTCATGACTAACCTTACACAGTTTTCTTTGCATAAGTTTCTTCAGTTGAGCTGCTAATTTGCACATGTTTGATCATTGCAAGTGTCTGATGCTTCTCTATTAATGAGGTTCTATCACTCTACATTGGTGATCTATCTGTATCATTTGGGAAATGAAGTGCCACTAAATGCATAATTTCAAAAGGCAATGAGCATATTTGAATGGATGGAAGCTGTAAAGTGACTCAAATCTATCATGATGTATGTTCCTTGTTCTGAGTCGCCACCATCTTCATGCCTGTTTAAGCAAGTGTTCTAAATGGAAATGCATTTGACTTTCGGGTAATCAGGTGTAATCAAACAATGTTGGAATTCAACTGGCTTTGAAGGCCACAATTAATTTTCCAACGGAATGGATGGATTGTTTAATGTAGTGATTCACCGTGGAAACAGGCCCTTCGGCCCACTGAGTCCACACCGACCAGCGATCACCTGTTCACACTAGTTCTAAGTTTAGTTTACAGATACAGCATGGAAATAGGCCTATCGGCCCACCAAGTCCATGCTGACCAATGATCACCCATACACAAGTTCTATCCTACACACTAGGGATAATTTACAGAAGCCAATTAACCTACAAACCTGCACGTCTTTAGGATGTGCGAGGAAATCGGAGCACCCAGAGAAAACCCACACGGTCACAGGGAGAATGTGAAAACTCCACATTGACAGCACCTGAAGTTAGGATCAAACATGGGTCTCTGGCCCTGTAAAGCAGCAACTCTACCGTCTTTTCAACAAAACGAAATTTAAAAATCTAAACTAATTTGGAAGAATCTCACTAAGCCTCGGTACAGCTTTTCACGGCACATCAGTACATGTGACAATAAACTGAACTGAAACTGAGCCCAGGCAGCACGGTGGCACAGCCGGTAGAATTGCTGCCTCACAGCGCCAGAGACCCAGGTCCAATTCTCATCTCTGGTGCTTTCTGTGTGGAGTTTACATGTTCTCCCTGTAACCGTGTGTGTTTTCTCCAGCTGGTCTGGTTTCCTCCCACATCCCAAAGACGTGTGGGTTTGTAGGTTAAATAACCCTCTGCAAATTGTCCCTAGTGCATAGCGAGTGGATGAGAAAGTGGGATAACATTGAATTTGGTGAGTTTGTACGTTCTCCCTGTGACCTCGTGGGTTTTCTTGGGTGCTTCGGTTTCCTCCCACACGCCAAAGACATCCAGGTTTGTGGGTTAATTGGCTTCAGTGGGTTGTAAAATTGTCCCTCGCGTGTGTAGGTTAGTGTACGGGGCGATCGCTGGTTGGCACGGACCCGGTGGCCCAAAGGGCCTGTTTTCACACTGCACCTTTAAAAATAACTAGTGTGAACTATCTCTTAAAATATAGTGTGAATGGATGATCGATGGGTGGCATGGTTTTGGTGGGCTGAAGGGCTTGTTTCCATGCTGTGTCCATTTCAATCAAATGATTTGCCGTTGCCAGACAATAATGTTCATGGCGGAACAAGCCATTAGCACTTGTACAGCACACATCAGAAGTAATGATCGATCATCCTAACAAGCATCAAATGATACATGCCATTATTGAGAAACACAGGTTAACATATGACCTGAAAATAACTACAGCATCAGTTCAGACTACAATGAGTTCAGTATTAGATCATGCATTAATTTTCACTGACCTCTGATGCTGCTAAAATATCTTTTCACACCCCCACGCAAACACATCCTTTGTATCGATAGAAATACAAGTGTACAAAATCATGAGAGGAATAGATTGGGTGATCTTATAGAGGTGTATGAAATCATAAGGGGGATAGACAGGGTGAATGCACAGAATCTTTTACCCAGAGTAGGGGAATTATGAACCAGAGGACATGGGTTTAAGGTGATGGGGGAAAGATTTAATGGAAATCTGAGGGGTAACTTTTTCACACAAGTTGTGGTGGGTATATGAAATGAACTGCTGTGGGAGGTTGTTGAGGCAGGTACTATCGCAACGTTTAAGAAACATTTGGACAGGTATATGAGTAGATTTAGAGGGATATGGGTCAAATGCAGGCAGGTGGGACTAGTGCAGATGGGACATGTTGGTCAGCAGGGTAAGTTGGGCTCTATGACTCAAAGAGACTGCAGATGGAGTCGTACAGCAGGGAAGCTGGCCATTGTCCATGTCAACCAAAATGCCCCAACCAAGCTA
The DNA here is from genome assembly GCF_053455715.1 of Rhinoraja longicauda. NCBI lineage: Eukaryota > Metazoa > Chordata > Chondrichthyes > Rajiformes > Arhynchobatidae > Rhinoraja > Rhinoraja longicauda. Next base: position 97,400,363 of record NC_135953.1, read on the forward strand.
GTTCCATTTGCCTGTCTTTGGCTCAAATCCCTCTGCACCTTTACTGTCCAAGTGTCCTCCTCTGGCAGCTCGTTCCATATATTCACCAACCTCTTTTTTGAAAACAATATCCCTCAGGTTCCTAATAATCGTTAAAAGACACAAAGTGCTGGAGTAACTCAGCCAGTCAGGCAGCATCCCTGCAGAAAAATCAGCATCTGCAGTTCTTTGTTTGTACATTCTCCTTTAAATTTATCCCGTCTCTCCTTAAACCTAAGTCCTCTGTTTTTGACTCCCCTACCCTGGGTAAAAGACTGTGGATTGACCCTATCTATTCCCCTTATGATGCTATACACTTCTATATGATCACACCTCAGCCGCCTGCCTTCCAAGGAATCGAGACCTAGCCTGCCCGAACCCTCCCTATAGCTCAGGCCCTTGGGTCCTGTCAACATCCACGTATATCTTCCTTGCATCCTTTCCAGTTTAATGACACAGTGGAATCTTGAGCAAGACACAATTTTACCACCCATATACACACAAGGGGCAATTCACAATGGTCACTTAATTCTTCAACATGGACATCTTTGGAGAAACAAGGAACTGCAGATACTGGTTTGCAAAAAAAGACACAAAGTGTTGGAGTAACTCAACAGGTCAGGCAACATCCCTGGAGAATATGGATAAGTGACGTTTTGGGTTGGGACCCTTCTTCAGATATGTGGCATCTTTGGGATGTGGGAAGAAACCGGAGCATCCAGAGGAAACCAACATGATCAGTGGATGAATGGTTAATTGGTTCATGGTTTGGCGTGGGCTCGCTGGGCTGTAGGGACTGTTTCCATGCTGTATCTCTTAAAAAGACAACTGTTAACAAACCTTGGAGGGTTCTCAGAATGTTTGGTTGTCGTGTGAGCAACTGCAAGGACAAGGCTGGCCCGCCCAGGGTGGAAGGAGTTGGACGGAGGACCAGTAAGCAGCCTGGCAGTGGGAGGAAGGGCAGTGCCTCGATGGTTAAGTGGGCCGCTGGAGCCCCTGTAACAGCCTGGGGCTTGGCTGGACCGGGCGCTGCTCCAACAGGCCGAGAGCATGGAGCGGACACGGCCTGCAGCGGCACAGGGTGGTGGAGCAGCGGTGGAGGATACCAATGGCCTAGCTTGGCCTGCAATGGTGCCAGGAGAATGGGTATGGTCAAGAACCCTGCACTTAAAAATGGCGCCAAATACTGGTGACTCTATATTGTCTCAGTCAACTACTGCTAAACACTTGTACTGAATTTCTGAAGCTTTTTTTAAAACGTTTACTTTCAGAGATACAGCGATGAAACAGGCTCTTTGGCCCACCGCATGTGCTGACCTGCAATCTCCGTACACTAGCACTATCCTACACAGTAGGGACAATTTGCAATTTATTTTACTGAAGACAATTGACCTACAAACCTGTACATCTTTGGAGTGTTGGAGAAAACCAGAGCATCCGGAGAAAACCCATGCCGTCACAGGGAGAACGAACAATCTCTGTACAGACAGCACCCGCAGTCAGGATCAAACCCGGTTCTCCGGCGCTGTAAGAAACATAAAAACATAGAAACATAGAAAATAGGTGCAGGAGTAGGCCATTCGGCCCTTCGAGAATATGATCATGGTTGATCATCCAAAATCAGTACCCCTTTCCTGCTTTCTCCCCATATTCTTTGATTCCATTAGCCCTCAGAGCTATATCTGGCTCTCTCTTGAAAACATCCAGTGAATTGGCCTCCACTGCCTTCTGTGGCAAAGAATTCCACAGATTCACAACTCTCTGGGTGAAGTTTTACCTCATCTCAATCCTAAATAGCCCACCCCATATTCTTAAAATGTGACCCCTGGTTCTGGACTCCCCCAACATGGGGAACATTTTTTCTGCATCTACCCTGTCCAATCCCTTAAGAATTTTATATGTTTTTACAAGATCCCCTCTCATCCTTCTGACTACGGCAGCAACTCTACCGCTGCGCCACTCTGCTGCCCTTATCTATGATGTATCGAAGTGCTTATGTATAGTGATACTTGTAATGAACTTTATACAAAAATCTATTTCACTGTACCTCAGTGCATGTGACAAATAAAGTTCCATTGGACCATTGAAGGCATTTCCTTATCCATCACCCACCTTCCACCACCAACACCCCATATTTAATTTTCAAAGACTTCAATCGACCTAAGGCACAAAATCTATCCCCAAATAAAGACAGACAATGGTGTAACTGATAAGAGACACAAAACTAAGCTGCATGCTGTCAACCCTCAGCTGAGTTACAATTGATTTGGTTGTTATAGATATGGTTGATATTAGGTAGCTGGCTGTCAGCTTCCACTTGCTAAAGTTTAAATACTAAAATAATTAAAGGGAATACATTTTGAGCAGGCAGAGTATAGGTAATGTCCAAGAAATGTGACCAAATGATGGGACACAAATAGCTGGAATAATTCAGCGGGTCAGGCAGCAACTCTGGAGAAAAGGAATAGGTGACGTTTCGGGTTGAGACCCTTCCTCAGACTGAGAGTCAGGAGAGAGGGAAACTAGAGATATGAAAAGGTACAGAACAAATCAGAGCCGGCACCGATGGCCAAGGAAAGTTGGAGCTCACAATGGTCCATTGTTGGCTGTGGAAGAGGTGATAATGAGGGGATACGAACAATGAAACTAGCAAGACGACTAGGGTGGGGGGGGGGGGGGGGGGGAGACGGAGAGAGAGGAAATGCAAGGGTTACATGAAATTAGAGAAATCAACGTTCATTCCGCTGGGTTGTAAGCTGCCCAAGTAAAATATGAGGTGTGGTTCCTCTAATTTGTCTGTGGCCTCACTCAGACAGTGGAGGAGGCCCAGTACAGAAAGGTCAGTATCAGAATGGGAAGGGGAGTTAAAATGTTTGGCAACCAAGAGATCATGTCGGCCAATGTGGACTGAGCATTAGTGTTCTAAATATTTGGAGTCATATGTAATTTGAATGATTGATGGAAAGATTACAGTAGGGAAATAGGCCCTTCGGCCCACCGTCCACTCCGACCATCGATCACCCTCTAGTTCTATTTATCTCACTTTCTCATCCAACCCCAAATACAGGGCCAGCAAAGTGGCGCAGCGGTAGAGTTGCTGCCGTACAGTGCTAGAGACCCGGGTTCGATTCTGACTACAGGTGCTGTCTGTACGGAGTTTGTACGTTCTCCCACATGGGTTTTCTCCAGCTGCACCCGTTTCCTCCCACTTTGAGCGTTAACTCCAGATTCCAGCATCTAAAGTTCCTTGTGTCACTCAATTCAGGCAGTTCTGTGGCTCTAAAAGAGCAACAAAGAAGTAATAAAACTGTTAGCTCTGAAATTTGGGGGAGTGATACAAGGGAACAGGTTCAAGGATCTGACTAGTGGAACAGAGAAAGGCTCACTCGTCTGTTTAGTTGCAAATCAGTTTTATTGGCAAGAGAGGACAAAAACAATACTTGTCTTGCTTGGTATGCGCGGGGTCCAGTTTTACAGCAGCACACCTCTCTCTCTCTGTCTCTGCCTCCGTCTGCGGCGCTGATCGTGACTCCGCCCATCTGTGAATCCCTCTCATACATAAACTTGAACTAACTACTGGCTTACTTGCGCCTGCCTTTATACAAGTAAGAAATCAAGTGTTGAAATAACCACCGGTAAGTCCTGGTCAATAGAGCTGCTCCCAAATTCAAACTAGTCAAGTCAAGTCAAGTCAAATTTATTTGTCACATACACATACACGATGTGCAGTGAAATGAAAGTGGCAATGCCTGCGGATTGTGCACAAAAAAGAATTACAGTTACAGCATATAAATAAAGTTAATAAGTTACTATAGTGTAGACAAAAATTTAGTCTCTGGGGTTATAAAAATTGACAGTCCTGATGGCCTGTGGGAAGAAACTCCGTCTCATCCTCTCCGTTTTTACAGTGTGACAGTGGAGGCGTTTGCCTGATCGTAGCATCTGGAACAGTCCGTTACTGGGGTGGCAGGGGTCCCTCATAATCTTGCTTGCTCTGGATCTGCACCTCCTGATGTATAGGTCCTGCAGGGGGACGAGTGTAGTTCCCATGGTGCGTTCTGCCGAACGCACTACTCTCTGCAGGGCCATCCTGTCCTGGGCAGAGCTGTTCCCAAACCAGACTGTAATGTTGCCGGACAGGATGCTCTCTACAGCCCCAGAGTAGAAGCAATGAAGGATCCTCAGAGACACTCTGAATTTCTTCAGTTGTCTAAGGTGGTAAAGGCGCTGCTTTGCCTTACCCACCAGTGCGGCAATGTGCATTGCCAACGTCAGATCCTCTGTGATGCGGACTCCCAAGTATTTAAAACTTGGCCAATGGCAGGGGACTGCATCCCAGCAAGCCCCCTCACCCCCCTTTAGGAACAAAGCGCCATCAGCCGCAGACTGGCGCATAAAGCAATACACAACACTGCCGGTTTGGCGTGCAAAACAGAGCGCTGTCGGCTTACCGCGAGGGAATTTAAACAAAGAGCTGTCGGCTGCAGCACTCTGGGTTCTAAACATAGCGCTACTAGCCACAGCGCTAGGGGCTTTAAACATCGCGCTATGGCCACAGCGCTATAGACTGTTTGGGAAAATTCTCGTATAACATTCTACCCCTCGAACAGTCTGGCTACCATCACATCCGGCCCACAGGCTGCAGTAACGTCCACGAGGTCGTGAGGCCAATCCGCACATACAACGTCGTAATATTCTGGCCTACAAGACTGTCCCAATGGTCAGCGAGGTTGGTGATGTTCTCTTTTACCCCACTCAGGGTCAAACCAGTCACCGAGTCTGTATGCCACGCATGGTAGAATTGAACTTGTTTTGTCGGAGGTCCCAAACCTGAATGCCGTCATCAATACCACCAGAGATAATCTGATCGCATGTGTTATTAAACGTTGCTGCCAGTATTCGGTACGTGTTTTGAAACGTATGGATTGCAGACTTTTTTCCAAATGTCCCACAGCTTCACTGTATTGTCGTTGCTTCCTGTACAGACTGACTGTGGTCTCCGTCGGGCTGGATAACATGAATTCACAAAGGATGTGTGACCTTTAAGTGTCTTGATTCTTTCACCAGTTTCACTGCCCCACACTGCTGAAGCCAAGGCGACCAGCAGCTGCAGCTTGTTGTGGGGGTGCTCGGCCTGCACCAGCGCCATCTTGTTTGCTATTTCTTTCTACCAAACATTTTCCATTCTATTCGTCAGAATCCCCCCGACTACGCCAATTGTTACATGGGAACAGGTCTGAAGGATCTGACTGGTAGAACAGAAACAGTCTCACTCGTCTGTTTAGTTGTAAATCAGTTTTATTGGCAAGAGAGGACAAAAGCATTACTTGTCTCGGTATGCAGCGGGTCTGTTTTACAGCAGCACATCTCTCTCTCTCTCTCTGTCTCTGTCTCCGTCCACGGCGCTGATCGCGACTCAGCCCGTCGGTGAACCCCTCTAACTTCTGGCTTACTGGCGCCTGCCTTTATACAGGTAAGAAATAACCGCCGGTAAGTCCTGGTCAATAGCACTGTTCCCAAATTCAAACTGTAACCAATGGCAGGGGACTGCATCCCAGCAAGCCCCACCCTCCCCCCCCCCCTTGGGAACAACAGGCAGACTGGCGCGTAAACCAATACACAGCGCTACAGTCTTGGCGCGTAAGGATGATACACACAACGCTGCCGGTTTGGCGCGCAAAGGTTTAAACCGAGCGCTGTCGGCTTAATGTGTGAGAATTTAAACAAAGAGCTGTCAGATGCGGCACTATGGGGTTTCGTGATGAAAAATTGGAAACTTGACTATCTATATACTAAAACTCTTGTTTGTTATCTTGTTTGTGACTGAACTTCAGTCAAAACGGTACACGATAGCGCAACAATTGTAGGCCCACCTTACTCATCATTGTACTTTAGTGATAATGCAAGTAGTTTTATTGAAATCGTTGTTATATTTTTAAAGTTATTCACATTTTTAAGTTTAAAAGGAGGGGAGGGGGAGGGGAGGAGGGAGGAGGGAGGGGGAGTGGGGGAGAAGGGAGAGGGGATGGGGGGGGGGGGTTGAGGAGCGAGGGGAGGGGGGAGAACAGAGTGCTGCACCAATGCAGGAGAGGTTTGGGCCCAACGGGTCCACTTGGTCTAGTTGTTAATAAAATTCTGCAATGTATCAATATAGAGCTTTATCCTGGCACAGTAAAGACAACAGGATAGATTTAATAAGCACTCCGTCCTTCCCCACAATTCCCTAATTGGGTATGTGTACTGTAGGCAAATTTAAAATGTTTTAACCGGTTAAAAACAAATCTCGATCCAAATGAGGGAATGTATGTGATGAATGTGAAGCTTGTATTGGAAAAATATTGTTACAACCAAAACTGGTTTTGCTGATGAAGGTATTGAATTGTTCATGAGACTTCTGTAAAACTGGCCCATTTTACTCTTTTACAGATACAAAGTTTTGAGTGAGGCTGTATTTGGTATTGTAGTACGCACAGTTGTCACGTGGTGTCTTAACACACTTTTAAAGTTATATCACTGGCAGCTAAACCTAGCACTAAACAAAAGCTTGGCATCTTTGTAAATGGAGCCTTGTTTGGTCTGAATAGAAGGGTACCTGTTTTGCCCTTTAGAATGGAATGGGGGTACGCAATTAGTCACGAACGTTGCTGTGCCAATGTTAGAATTGAGCAACATTGCTTCATTACTTGTTGTACCAAATGTGATGTAATGCCTTCTGTACCTGCTTAGTAATAAAGTATGTTGTACAGTGAAAAAAATAAAAAGGGGTTTAAATATAGCACGACAGGCCACAGCGCTTTGGGTCACAGACTGTTCGGGAAAATTCTCGTATAACAGGGGACCAACGTGTTTAGAATAGACAAATCATTCCAATGTGAGTTTTTTTAATGAAATGTTGCTCCTTTGGTAATTGGATTATAGGTGCAGGAGGAAAGATGCTCTGTGAACCAGACAAGGTTTTAGTGTTGGTGAAATGCTCTTATCATCATCATATCATATATATACAGCCGGAAACAGGTCTTTTCGGCCCACCAAGTCCGTGCCGCCCAGCGATCCCCGTACATTAACACTATCCTACACCCACTAGGGACAATTTTTACATTTACCCAGCCAATTAACCTACATACCTGTACGTCTTTGGAGTGTGGGAGGAAACCGAAGATCTCGGAGAAAACCCACGCAGGTCACGGGGAGAACGTACAAACTCCTTACAGTGCAGCACCCGTAGTCAGGATCGAACCTGAGTCTCCGGCGCTGCATTCGCTGTAAAGCAGCAACTCTTCTATGTCTGTTAAAATTCTCCTTATCAGTCAGATTTGAATGAATAGTGATAACTGGGTGGCACGGTGGAGCAGCGGTAGAGTCACTGCCTTATAGTGTCAGAGACCGAGTTCGATCCTGACTACGGGTGTTGTCTTTATGGACTACGTTCTCCCTGTGATCGTGTGGGTTTTCTTCGGGTGCTCCGGTTTCCTCCCATATTCCAAAGACGTATAGGATTGAAGACTAATTGGCTTCTGAGAATTGTCCCCAGTGTGATGAATACAACTAGTGTGAATGGGTGATCACTGGCTGGCACGGACTCGGTAGCCTGAAGCTATATCTTTAAACTAAACTAAATTAAATTGAACATCCTGGTAAACCTGGGTTCCCTGCATGGGTTTTCTCCGGGTGCTCTGATTTCCTCCCCCACTCCGAAGATGTACAAATTTGTAGGTTAATTGGCTTCGGTTAAATTGCAAATTGTCCGCAGTGTGTAGGATAGTGCTAGTGTGCACTGGTTGGCGTGGACTCAGAGGGCCAAAGGAACTGTTACCATGTTATATCTCTAGTCTCTAACGTCTCTTGACTCCCATTTATAAATTGCTTTCAACCACAGTGAGGGACCTTAAGATCGCTGTGGAGGCTTTGGTGAGGGTGCAGTAGAGGCTTACCAGAATGCTGCCTCCATTAGAGGGCATTAGCTACAAGAAAGGTTGGTCAACCTTGGATTGTTTTCTCTGGAGTGCTGGACGTTGAGGGGAGACCTGATAAAATAGATGAGATTATGAGAGGCTGAGATAGGGTAGACAGTCAAAACCTTTCTCCCCAGGGTGGAGATGTCACAGAGGTCTAAATGTCTATAACTAGAGGTCGTAGGTTTAAAGTAAGAGGGGCAAAGTTTAAAGGAGATGCAAGTTTAGGCAAGTTCAGGCATGTGCGAGGCAAGTTCACCACAAACTAGGAACAATTTAGAAGCCAATCAACCTACAAACCTGCACGTCTTTTGATGTAAGGAGTAAATCGCAGCACTTGGAGGAAACCCATGCAGTCACAGGGAGAATGTGCAAACTCCATACAGACAGCATCCCAAGGTCAGGATCGAACCCGGGTCGTCTGGTGCTGTGAAGCAGCAGCTCTACCCACTGCACCACATTGCTGCCAATGTGGAGTGTGAGGCAGAGGGCTTCAATGGTTTCAGTGCTTCAATGGCCCCTTATTTTCGCATGTACAGATGTGCAGTGAAATTCATTTTTTGCATACATTTCAGCAAAGTATTACCATACCTAAGCCCAATCCCCGATTAACAGAAAGTGCATAGAAATAGTCCACTGATACCACATGCAGGGGTCTCCAGGTTTTGCCACTATTTTCAAATCGACACGCTCGGTCTCTTGGAGCGGCGCCCGATCCAGGCGAGCCCCAGGCTGCTGCAGGGTCACCCCTTTAGAATTGAGATTTCAGACTTTTGAGATCAGGGTAGAAAAAGGTCCTACTGCCCACTGAGTCCGCACTGTGATCCATATTTCCTGCATATCCATGTGACTATCTAAAGGCCCACATCTTCTTCCCAACCACACCTGGCAGTGCATTCCAGGCACCCATCACTCTCGGTGTGAAAAACCTCAACAATAAACTTCAATGGACCGAAAATATCAATGCACTGTACAAAAAGGGTCAGAACAGACTTTATCTGCTGAGGAGACTCAGGTCCTTTGGAGTGCAGGGGGCACTCCTAAGGATCTTCTATAACACTGTGGTGGCATCAGCCATTTTCTATGGAGTGGTCTGCTGGAGCAGCAGCATCTCAGCGGCAGAGGGAAAGAGACTCGACAAGCTGATGAGGAAGGCCAGCTCTGTCCTGGGTTGCCCCCTCGACTCAGTGCAGGTGGTGGGAGAGAGGAGGATGATGGCAAAGCTAATATCGTTGCTGAACAACGACTCCCACCCCATGCAGGACACTGTCACTGCACTGAGTAGCTCCTTCAGTGACAGACTCCTTCACCCCAAATGCGTGAAGGAGAGATATCGGAATGTCCTTCCTTCCCGCTGCTGTGAGACTGCACAACCAGCACTGCTCCCAGCAGACCAGTCAACAGACCAGTTAACAGTAACAGTAAAGGAATAACACAGTAAATGATGACAATTTATCCTTATCTTTATTCTTATTTATAATGAATGTCTCTTGCCATCCACTTTGCTGCTGTAACACTACAAATTTCCCCAGTGTGGGACAAATAAAGGAATATATTATTATTATTATTATTTTGGGCGGCACGGTAGCGCAGCGGTAGAGTTGCTGCTTTACAGCGAATGCAGCGCCGGAGACTCAGGTTCGATCCTGACTACGGGTGCTGCACTGTAAGGAGTTTGTACGTTCTCCCCGTGACCTGCGTGGGTTTTCTCCGAGATCTTCGGTTTCCTCCCACACTCCAAAGACGTACAGGTATGTAGGTTAATTGGCTGGGTAAATGTAAAAATTGTCCCTAGTGGGTGTAGGATGGTGTTAATGTATGGGGATCGCTGGGCGGCACGGACTTGGTGGGCCGAAAAGGCCTGTTTCCGGCTGTATATATATGATATGATGATATGATATGATTATTATTAAACCTGCCCCACACATCTCCAGTATATAAAGCAAGCCTGTTGTGTCGCTACGAATTAGAATTTCATTGTTCAATTGTTAGAACATGCGACAATTAAACACACTTAACTCATGACTCTTTACATTTTGCCCCTTTGGTCTTAAAACAATGCTCTCTGGTCTTTGACATTTCTCCCCTGGGAGAAAGGTTCTGACTGTCTACCCTATCTATGCCTCTCATGATTTTACAAACTTCTATCAGGTCTCCAGTCAGACTCCGATGCTCCAGAGAAAACAATCTAAGTTTGTCCAACCTCTCCTTGTAGCTAATACCCTCTCAACCACACAGCAAAGATTTTCAATCAGTCTTGGCACGTAACAATAATAAACTAATACAAAAGTTGTTCCCACAATATTGATGGTGAGAATGATCCAGGATTTGGACCCAGCAATGGAGAAGATGCAGTGATGTATTTTCATAGAGTGATGGAATCATACAACATGGAAACAGTCCCTTCAGCGCAACCTGTCTATGCTAACCAAGGTGCCCCATCATGAGGTATCAGTGGACTATTTCTATGCATTTCTATGCTAACCAAGGTGCCCCATCTAAGCTAGTCCCGTTTACTTGCATTTGGCCCGTATTTAAACCATTCCTATTGTGCATCTGTCCAAATGTCTTTTAAATGTTGTTATACTACCTACCTCAACTACCTCCCCATCAGTCTTTGGAGGTATTAAATGAGCACAGTTATAGAGTGAGAACACAAAATACGGAATGTAAAAGTCCTGAAGCGCAGGTTGTAGACGTTACATTGCAGATGCACCATAAAGAGCATACTGTCAGGTTGCACCACAGCTTGGTTTGGGAACAACTCTTCCCAAGAGCCTTGTTGTAGATGTAGCCCAGACCATCACACAGACCAGAATCCCCACCATTGACTCCACCCACACTTCACGCTGCCTCGGAAAAGCAGCCAACATAATCAAAGAGTTGTCCCACCCCGGCCATTCCTTCTTCTCCCTGCTCCCTTCAGGCAGAAGGTATAGAAGCTTGATATTATAGAAGCACACCACCAGACATATTAGCTGATCTGACAAACTGCAGTAATCTCAATAAACAAGTATTGCAGTTTGACACGCCTGAGAAGATACGGAATGTTATTAATCAGAGAGAGCAGGCCAGATGACAGGGCTGTTTTGCTCAGGAACAAATTCTTCCCCTCAGTTATCACACATCTGAAGGTCCTTCCATAAGCGAGGGTACTGTCCGATTCACCTCTACTCCATTGCAGACATTGGACTTTGTCTATGGCATTGGTGCGCTTCAATGCTGTGCACTGTATTCTGCACTCTTTATGGGGTGGTCGTTGGTCGTTGCAAACTCGAAGGGACAAAGGACCTATTTCCGCGCTGTATCTCTAAAATCCTGGACCCAAACATTACCTACCATTCTCTCCACAGATGCCGAATTCCTCTACATTTTTCTCGCATACCCGAAAGTCCATTTTGTTTTGCTAACGATGGCTGGTCAGGCACAGGAGAAAGAATTTGAATCGGACAGTTAACAAAAATATGCAGATCAAAACATGGATTCACAGAGAACAGCCACACTAATTACTTGTGGCTGTAAGTAGCACTGTAGATAAGGAAGATATATGCCCTGTCAATAATAATGTCGTCTGGGCTGCTGTCTCTAATTAACTTAGCAATCCGTATCTGATCTAAGGCGTGACAAACTGCGATACTTGTTTCTTAAGAGCATTGCAGTTGGTTAGATCAGCTAATATTTTTTTCTCTCTCTGGCTAAATGACTTGTTGATGAAAAGAGAATGCGGATATTAATTGGCTGGAGGTATCGTTAATGTTCTGCAATGTGGGCAAACGTTTTTCAGTGTGAACTCTCCACCTAAGACGCCTTGGATCATTCAGGGGTTCATAAACTATCACGTTCTGGGAGCAGAATTAGGCCATTCGGCCCATCTAGTCTACTCTGCCATTCAATCGTGGCTAATCTATCTTTCCCTCTCAATCCCATTCTCCTGCCTTCTCCCCATAACCCCTGACACCTGTACTAATCAAGAATCTGTCAATCTCCACTGCAAAAGTATTCATTGACGGTCTCCACAGCCGTCTGTGGCAATGAATTCCACAGATTCACCACCCTCTGACTAAAGAAATTCCTTCTCATCTCCTTTCTAACGGTACGCCCTTCTATTCTGAGGCGATGGCCTCTGGTCCTAGACTCTCCCACTAGTTGATACATCCTCTGGTCCATAAAATGATTAGTTGTAGGACTTAAACACTTTTACTTTAGACTTTGGACTTCTTAGACTTTAGAGATACGGCCCGGAAGCAAGCCCTTTGACCCACTGATTCCACCCTGACCAGCGGGCATTAGTGCACTAACACTATCCTTACCGAATACACTAACACTATTTTACCAAAGCCAATTAACCTACAAACCTGTATATCTTTGGTGTGTGGGAGGAAACAGGTGCACCCGGAGAAAACATACATGGTCACAGGGAGAACGTACCAGGTCCACATAGTCAGCACCCATAGTCAGGAATGAACCCGGGTCTCTGGCACTGTAAGTTAACAACTCTACCACTGCACCACCATTCCACCCACTTGATCCATTAATTAAACCACAACTAAGGAGTCAAGATTTTAACTTGCAACCAAGTTACTGCTTTAAGAAGCAGTTAGACAGGTACATGGATAGGACAGGTTTGGAGGGATATGAACCAAATGCTGGCAGGTCAGTCTAGTGTCGCTGGGACATAGAAACATAGAAACTAGGTGCAGGAGTAGGCCATTCGGCCCTTCGAGCCTGCACTGCCATTCAATATGATCATGGCTGATCATCCAACTCAGTATCCCGTACCTGCCTTCTCTCCATACCCCCTGATCCCTTTAGCCATAATGGCCACATCTAACATGTTGGCTGGTGTGGGCAAGTTGGGCCGAAGGACCTGTTTCCACACTGTCGCACTTTATGACTCTATGACATGCAGGACGGACAGCCTCATTGTTCAGACGGGGTCAATGTTCCCAATTGTAATTGTCATGCTTGATTCCTAGATGATGCAATATGTAATAATATTATTAGCAAACACAATGATCTGATCAATAACTCAATGATCAATGAATGCTTAGTGTGAAGAAGAGTCCCAAGCCGAAACGTTACCTGTCGATGTCCTCCAAAGTTGCTGTCTGACCTGCTGAGTTACTCCAGTCTGTCTTTGGTATAAACCAGCATCTGCAGTTTTTTGCTTCAACACTTAGTGTTCGTCAGCCTATTGAACACGATGAACTACAACGTAATGCAGAACTACGAACTGCCTGGAGTGCACTCAGGATTTTGGGCTTTGTTGTGTTTTCTTTTGCAATATCTCGGATTTTTTATTTATTCAACTTTTATTTGTCTATTTTTCTTATATTATCTCTTAAGTACTGTGTTTACAAACCTGTTTTGCTGCTGCTGCAAATAAGAATGTCATTGTTCCTTTTCTGTGCATATGATAATACTCGCCGACCAGCAATCACCCGTTCACACTGGTTCTATCCCACTCACCAGTGGACAATTTAAGAATAAGGGGTAGGCCATTTAGAACAGAGATGAGGAAAAACTTTTTTAGTCAGAGAGTTGTGAATCTGTGGAATTCTCTGCCTCAGAGGGCAGTGGAGGCCAATTCTCTGAATACATTCAAGAGAGAGCTAGATAGAGCTCTTAAGGATAGCGGAGTCAGGGGGTATGGGGAGAAAGCAGGAACGGGGTACTGATTGAGAATGATCAGCCATGATCACATTGAATGGCGGTGCTAACTCGAAGGGCCGAATGGCCTACTCCTGCACCTATTGTCTATTGTCTATTGACAATTTACAGAAGCCAATTAACCTACAAACCCGCACGTCTTTGAAGTGTGGGTGGAATCTGGAGCACCTGAGAGGAAACCCATGCAGTCACAGGGAGAACGTACAAACTCCATACAGACAGCACCCGTAGTCAGGATCGAACCAGGGTCTCTGGCGCTGTGAGGCAGCAACTCTACCGCTGCACCAACCTTGAATCTTGACTCTTGTCTACTCATTAGTCTGATGTCTCAAGATACAAGGTTGGCTGGTTAGGAACGAGAGATAAGGAGAGAAGAGGATGGTGAATCATTGGACATTTAAATCATTCAGCACATTCTGGGCCAAATAGTAGTTTGGACACTCAGCCTAATGCTAAAGGGATAGGGAGGAAAATGGGGCTTGTCATTGGATTTACCGAACGACAAAGAGGCTGGGGCAACACGGAATGTTTGGCGAGTGGGAAGAAACCAAAGCACTAGAGATACCCACATTGTCACAGAGGGAGCATGCACACTCCACAGAGGCAGAACCAGAGGGTGGTATCCACCATCTTCTCTGGCAATGAATTCCTGATGTCAACCACTAAAAAAACTTACCCTTCACACTGAAAATCCCTTCCACTGAGCCTATGCCCTCCTGTTTTTAGAACCTCGAACAGTATAGCACAGGAACAGGCCCTTCAGCCCACAATGTCCATGACACACGTCTCCTCTGCCTGCACATGATCTGTACCTCTCCTTTCCCTGCATATCCATGTGCTTATCTAAAGGTCTATTAACTGCCACTTCAATTTGTGGGGAAAAAGGTCCTGACTGTCTACCCTCTCTATGCCTCTCAAAATCCGATATGCTTCCATCAGGTCATCTCACGTCCTTCTTTGCTCCAGGGAAAACAAACACCTCCTAAAGATTTTAACTCCCCTTCCCATTCCCATAGTGACCTTTCTGTTCTGGGCCACCTCCACAGTCAGAGTGAGGTCCAACGCAAATTGGATAAAAAACACTATATTTCGCTTGGGCAGCTTACAATGCAGCGTTATGAATATTGATTTCTTTCATTTCAAGTAACCCTTGCATCCCCTCCCTCTCCATCCCTCCCCCACCCTAGTTGTCCTGCTAGTTTCACTGTTCGTTTTCCATCATTATCACCTCTTCCATGGTCAACAATGGACCATTGTGGGCTCCATCACTACTTGGTCATCGGTGCCGGCTGTGATTTGTTCTGTAACTTTTCATACCTCTGATTGCCTTCTCCCTGATTCTCAATCTGAAGAAGGGTTTCAAACTGAAACATCACCTATTCCTTTTCTCCAGAGATGCTGCCTGACCAGCTGAGTTACTCCAGAACTGTCTATCTTCACGGCAAATAACATCTGCAGTTCCTTCCTACACATCGAACACATTGGGATCACCGGATGCAGTAGATGAGGTTAGAGGAGGTGCAAGTGAACCTCTGTCTCACCTGGAAGGACTGCTGGGGTCCCTGGATGGAGGTGAAGGATGAGGTACAGGCAGAGACAGGGTTTGGAGGGATTTGTGCCAAATGTGGGCAGTTGGGAGATTAGATGGGGTGACTTGGTCGACATGGGTAAGTCATAGAGTCATACGGTGTGGAAATAGGTCATTCGACCCAATTTGCACACACTGACCAACATGTCCCATCTACACCAGTCCCACCTGCCTGTGTTTGGTCCATATCCCTCTAAACTTATCCTATACATACACTTATTTAAATGTTTCTTAAACATTGGGATAGTCCCTGCCTCAATTCCCTCCTCCTGCAGCTTGTTCCATACACCCACCACTCTTTGTGTGAAAAAGTTACCCCTCAGGTTCCTATTAAATCTTTCCCCCGCTCATCTTAAACCTGTGTCCTCTGGATCTTGATTCCCCTACTCTGGGCAAAAGACTCTGTGTGTCTATCTGATCTAGTCATCTCATGATCTTATACACCTCTATAAGATCGCCCCTCATCCTCCTGCGCTCCAAGGAATAGAGTCCCAGCCTGCTCAACCTCTCCCTATAGTTCAGGCCCTCGTGTCGTGGCAACATCCTCGTAAGGCTTCGCTGCACCCTTTCCAGCTTTTAAAGCAGGGAAACAGGCCCTTTCCTAGGGCCAAGGGCCTGTTTCTGTGGTGTACGACTCTATGACCATGAGGTGAAGAGGTCACGGGATAGGCAGCCGGAACCTCCGGTGTCTTTAGAGTGTTGAATAGAGGGGTGCGGAAAAGTACTCGCCTAGCCTGTGATTCGTCTCCCGCTGTCGAGATCTCACTGCAAATCGTACCATGAATTGGAAGCAGTCCAAATAAATGATTACTGCACACAGGAATGCAGTCGATAGGAAGATATTGAACCGACAACTAAACAGTGTAAAAACACTTAATGCAACAAAGGCTCCCATTTTGTACAACTTTGGCTGAATTGTTTTGAAATTCAAATTGCTATTGGTGTTTTCGGTCTTGCATTCTCATTAATTTAACCATTCAGTAAATTTTCTTTTGAAGAATGACACAAAGGATAGTAGATATATGCACTGAGCTGCCAGAGTAAATAGTTAAGGTGGGTACTATTACAACGTTATAAAACATTTGGACAGGTACACAGTTTGGACAGGTTCAGAGGGATATGGGCCGAACGCGGGCAGGTGGGACTAGTGTAGATGGGGCATGTTGGTTGGCGTGGACAAGTTAGGCCGAAGGGCCTGTTTCCACGCTGTATGACTCTATGACTCTATGAGGATTCCATTACTGCTTTGAAATCCCATTGTGTAGGAACTGCAGATGCTGCTTTAAACCGACGATAGACACAAAATGCTGGAGTAAAGGGCCTGTCCCACTTAGGCGATTTAAAGGCGACTGTCGGTGACTAGACTGTCGCCGAACGTTCGCCGGGGTGTTGCGGGCATGATCGTGAGGAGTCTTCAACGAATCGTAGCGGATCTCGGCACATCGCGGAAAATTTTTCCAGATAGAAATTTCTCTGTGACAGCTGGCTTGTGGCCAGGTGTCGTAGCTTATTGCGGGCGCTGTCTGTCGCATGCTGTCCCCAGGTTAGCTAGGTTGTCACAGATGCATTCAGAAGCACGTAATATTAAATTAAGAAAAGGCATTTGAAGATACCAGAAGATAGTTTTGTTTAACCAATTTATTTACCGTCAGGACATTTGACAGGTAGATTGGAGGCAACAGTTTGACGGTCAGGTAAGCGTGGGAATTTCGCGATGTTTCCGAAGACGGTTTAATCTCTTAGCCAGGTGCAAGTTTCACAAAAAAAGTACCTTGTATCGACCTGACTCGGCATTGTCGTGGTCATTGTCGTAGGGTAAAAGAAAATTTTGGCGATCTGCTACGACTTTGACAGTTGCCGGCAGTCGCCAAAAAAATCGCGTAACTGGGACAGGCCCTTAACTCAGCGGGACAGGCAGCATCTATGGAGAGAAGGAATAGGTGACATTTCGGGTTGAGACCCTTCTTCAGACTTGAAATCCTATTTTCTTTATTATTGGCCCGTAACCAGGATATAAATCCCATGCACAGATGATTAAATACTTTGAAATAAAGTATTGCAATAATGAAGGGATCGCTACAACTATTTGGTACACAGCAAAATCCCACAAACAACTAGGTAATTATAAACAGATTATCTACCTTTTGGATGTTGTTGCTTTTGTTGTTTGTCATTCATTAATAAGACCAAGACATCTATATTGTAGTCATCTGATATAGGAAAGATGCCATTTAGCTGGAAAGGGTGCAGAGATTTACGAGGATGCTGCCAAGAATCGAGGGCCTGAGCTATAGGGGGAGAGGTTGGGCAGGCTAGGACTTTATTCCTTGGAGAGCAGGAGAATGCGGAACGATCTTATAGAGTACAAAATCAGGAGGGGGATTAGACAGGGTGAATGTACAGTCTTTTACCCAGGGAAAGGGAATCGAGAACCCAAGGTGATTGGTTTAAGGTGAGAGTGGATAGATTTGACAGGAACCTGAGGGAAAACTTTTTCACACAGTAGATGGTGGGTGTACGGAACGAGCTGCAAGAGGGAGTAGTTGAGGAAAGTAATATAACAACATCTAAAAGACATTTGGACAGGTACGGAGTAAATGGGACTAGCTTAAATGGGACATCATGGGCAACATGGATGAATTGGGCCGAAGGGCCTGTTTACGTGCAGTATGGCCCTATGTAATAACAACATCTAAAAGATATTTGGACACGTACATGGATAGGAAAGGTTTAGAGAGATATGGGCCAAATGCAGGCAAATGAAATTAGTTTAGATGGGGCATATTGGTCGGCATGGCTGAGTTGTATGACACTATACATGGAGATGTCTAAATCAATCTGGGTTCCACAGCTCCTTCCACACAGTGACAGAGATGCTGGGGTGATGTCGTATCAGTGGCTCTTCTTTTCTGATGAACTCTTTTCATCTTTGTTTAAGTTTTAGTTTAGAGATTATATAGCATGGAACCAGTCCTTTGGCTCACTGAGTCCACATCGACCGTTCACACTAGTTCTATATTATCCTACTTTCCATTCCACTCCCCACTCCAATTAATCCACAAACCTGCAAATATTTGGGATGTGGGAGGAAACCGAAGCACCTGGAGGAAACCCTCATGGTCACAGGGAGAACGTGCAAACTCCACACGGACAGCACTTGAGGTCAGGATCGAACACGGGTCTCTGGAGCTGTGAGGCAGCGTCTCTACCAGCTGTGTCGCTGGGCCACCCCTGCCTCCATTCTGGTTTCCATATCTGGGTGAGCATGGCCAGTAATGTGGGTATGGCAGACAGGACATTCTAATGCTTTGTGTTCCCAATGGTGAGTGTCAATGCTAAAACTCTTCAAGGATGTTCTCAGAGAGTCTTTAAATCTCTGATTCTTTCCACCCCCTCAATTGTTTTCCCTCAGTCAGCTCTCCATAAAGTAGCTGCTTTGGTTCATAGGTCATAGGAAAAGAATGGGGCCATTTGGCCCCTCAAATCTACTCCACCATTCAATTATGGCTGGTCTATCTTTCCCTCTCAACCCCATTCTCCTGCCTTTCCCCCCATAACCTTTGATGCCCTTACTAATCACAAATAATAATATATTCCTTTTATTTGTCCCACACCAGGGAAATTTGCAACCTGTCAATCTCTGCTTTAAAATGACTTGACCTTTATAGGCAACTGTGGCAATAAATTGCACAGATTCACAACCTCCTGGCACCCTCTTCGGTATTTCAAATACCTCTCGATGTATTCAAGAGAGAGTTAAATATAGCCCTTAGGGGTAACTGAATCAAGGGACATGGGGACAAAGCAGGAATGGGGTACTGATTTCGGATGATGAGCCATGATTGTATTGAACGACGGTGCTGGCTCGAAGGGCTGAATGGCCTACTCCTGCACCCACTTTCTATGTTTCTATATTTCTATGTTTCCACCATGGAATCACACAACACAGAAACACGCCCCTTGGCCCGACATCCAATCTCTCACACGTGTTTTTTGATGGTGCGGTGGTAGAGTTGCTGCCTTACAGCGCCAGAGACCTGGGTTCGATCCTAACCACGGGTTCTGGTCCATACAGTGTTTGTACGTTCTCCCTGTAACTGCGTGGGTTTTCTCTGGGTGCTCCGGTTTCCTCTCACACTCCAAAGATGTGCAGGTTTGTATGTTAATTGGCTTCGGTAAAATTGTGAATTGTCCCTAGTGTGCAGGATAGTGCTCGTGTGTGGGGTGATTGCTGGTCGGCATGGACGCCGTGTGTCAAAAGGCCTGTTTCCGTGCTGTATCTCTAAAGTCTAAAGCATCTGCAGTTCCTTGTTTCTACCTCTGGTTGTAGTACCAGTTCATTACACTTGCTTCCTTTTCCCAGAGGGTGGTGGAAGTCCATGTCTTCTCCCAGATCCAATGGCTTCAGGAGGAACTCTGGGGAAAGCAGCAGCGTGTGAATGGTTAAAGATCTCCAAGCTGCTTTCCGCTATCTTAATCATCCCTCCAGCCCCATTTACGTTTTTAACACAGATTTACAGAAACCTTGTCTTTAATCCCACGAGGAAACTTTAAAGGTCTTAATCTTCAGACATACAGAAAATAAATTAAAAAATATCACGGGTTCTTGAATTTTAATAGGATCAATAGCATGCTCTTGTATCTGCATGCCCCAAGACATAATCTCCTGACTAATTAAGAAATTATATTGTAAAGTCTAAGCCTTATGGTGCACGTAGTGACATTGGCTTTTACAAAGCCAAACTTCAGAATTCAAAATGATTGAAAGGTAGAAACTGGTGATAATGTATCTGAATCCAATGCAAACACAAACATGTTATTGCCTCTGGTTAAAGCTACACCCTCTAGTCTTTGACATTTCAGCCCAGGGAGAAAGGTGCTGACTGTCTACCCTATCTATGCCTCTTACAATTCTATATGCAGTAAACCTCGTTATTATGGACCTCTTTATAACAGATTTTGGTTATGGTGGACGGACCTACCGACCATCACCGCTAGGCCAGGCTGCCAATGCCAACCCCGGCCCTCACCACCTCCCTGGCCTCTTCCAGGCCGCGCCTACCGTCGCCACCGCCGACCCTCACCTACAGTCTGGCAGCCCACGGGGCGTGACCATTGACCCCGCCGATCCTCGCCTCTCCTGGATCCTCGCCGTCAACACACACGGATTCCAGGCACAACGCCAGAACGAGAGCCTGAAGAAGTGTCCCGACCCGGAACATCACCTATCCATATTCTCCACAGATGGTGCCTGACCCGCTGAGTCACTCCACCACTTTGTGTCTTTTTGTGTATTAACCTGCATCTGCAGTTGTTTGTTTCTGCAACTTAAACAATGATAAACCCCTTACTTAGTTGTAGCGGACAATCGGCAATAACATACACCATCCCCCCTGCTAGGGTGCGTTATACCGAGGGTTTACTGCACTTCTATCAGGTCTCCCCTCAGCCTTTGACGATCCAAGGAAAACTATCCAAGTTTATCCAACCTCTCCTTGTAACTAATACCCTCTAATCCAGGCAGCATCCTGATTTAAAAAAAGACTCAAATTGCTGGAATAACTTAACGGGTCAGGCGGCTTCTCTGGAGAACATGGATAGATGATGTTTCAGGTCAGGTACCTTCTGCAGTTCTGGAGAAAACATAAATGTGTTAGCTGTGTCTTTGATATCCATGCTTAGTGTGATGTTGTGTCTAAAGGAACATTCTGATTCAGAAATGGGAGGTGCAAATAAAGATATCCTGAATCCTGAAGGTTAATTTGCAAGTTGAATCAGTAGGAAGGAAGACAAATGCAATGTCAACATTCATTTTGACAGGACAAGAATATGAAAACAGGGATGTAATGTTGAGGCACTGGTCAGACCACATTTGGAGTATTTAGAGCAGTTTACGAGAATGATCTCAGGGATGATTGGGTTCACATATGATGAGCATTTGACAGCACTGGCCTGTACTCGCTGGAGTTTCGAAGGATGAGGGGGGACCTCATTGACACTTACCGAATAGTGAAAGGCCAGTGGACATGGAGAGGATGGTTCCACTATCAGGGCCGTTTTTACAGCATTATGGGCCCCCGGGCAAAGCAGTGTACTGGGGCCCCTACCGTTACTCTCCCCCACCCCCCTTTCCCTACCAGCCCCCCCCTGTCGTGCCGGCGAAAAGCACTTACCGAAAAGCACTTAGCGATGGACTTAGGGTGCTACATTGTTGCGAAAAGCACTTACAGATCGCTGTGAGAAGCACTTAATGACCGAAAATGTTGCGAAAAAAGCACTTATTGAACCTACATTTTTAAAGTAGTATTTATTTATTGCAAGTCACTTAACATACACAGATCAGCATGGGGCCCCTATGCTCGTGGGGCCCCAGGCAAGTGCCCATCAGGCCCATGCGTTAAGACGGCCCTGTCCACTAGTGGGAGAGTCTAGGACCAGAGGGCACAGCCTCAGAATAAAAGGACGTCCTTTTACAAAGGAGGTGAAGAGGATTTTCTTTAGTCAGAGGGTGGTGAATCTGTGGAATTCATTGTCACAGACGGCTGTGGGTACTTTGGGTAATTTGAAAGTGGAGATTGACAGATACTTGATTAGTAAGGGTGTTAGGGGTAATGGGGAGATGGCAGGAAAATGGGTTTTCCCCATAATCTTTGACACCATTACTAATCAAGAACCTAGCAGTCTCCGCTTTAAAAAGACCCAATGTCTTGGCCTCCACAGCCGTTTATGTCAATGAATTCCACAGATTCACTACTCTCTGGCTAAGGAAATTCCTCCTCATTTCTTCCGGGTGTGCCGGTCTCCTCCCACATCCCGAATACGTGCGGGTTTGTAGGTTAATCAGCCACTGTAAATTGCCCCTAGTGTGTAGGGAGTGGATGAGAAAGTGGGATAACATAGAACTAGTGACGGGTGGTCGACGGTCAGTGTGGATTCGATGGGCTAAAGGGCCTGTTTCCATGCTGTGTTTCTAAATCAAACAAACTAAACTTTCAGAGAGGAGTGAAGCTGGGTGCTCCGATTTCCTCCTGCATCCCAAAGACGTGTGGGTGTGTAGGTTAATCAGCCTGTAACATTGTACAGTGCCGTGATATTTAAGCATTGTTGCCCAGATCAGATTTGTTCTGAGACCTGGCGAGGACAACAGCACCAGATGGGATGGTGTCATTTATTTTGGGGAGGAACGTAGAGAGAGAGAGAGAGAGAGAGAGAGAGAGAGAGAGAGAGAGAGAGAGAGAGAGAGAGAGAGAGAGAGAGAGAGAGAGAGAGAGAGAGAGAGAGAGAGAGAGAGAGAGAGAGAGAGAGAGAGAGAGAGAGAGAGAGAGAGAGAGAGAGAGAGAGAGAGAGAGAGAGAGAGAGAGAGAGAGCAAGCAAACAGTGGGAGGGAATGGTTCTTGACTTGTGTTGTGACGTTAGGATCTCATCCGCAGACTTTGACAGCCCTCCTGTCATTGCAATTATGATCATTCCTGCTTCAGATAAGGGTCGGCGCTGTTCAGCGAGCAGGTTGAACGTTCCTGAAGGGATGGAGCAAAGCTTGGGATGGATAGACAGGTATCCACTGTGCCCCGTCCCGTTACATTAGGCAGAGAGAGCAATATCAGGCGAAGGGTAATTGGGGTGTTGCGTTAGCTGATGAGAGCATGTTGAACCCTAGCAGGCCTCCTGGAGGTTGGGTCTGTGCGGCTGTTACCACCAGTGATAATTGAGTTCCGGGGGCTTTTGGAGCTGGCTAGACGCTGGGCTGGCTGCTAGCCGGCGGCTCCCGGGGGAGTGGCCGGGGACGGCTCATGACATCTGCCGGGAGGGACGGGCAGACGGGCGACGAGACAGCAGGGATCACGGCAACATGGCCAGTGTCGCTGATCAACCAGATGCCGGGTTACTGAGCAAGATTAAAGGACAAGGCGTCAGAGATGCAGCCAGCCCTGCTGTACTGCGGGAGGTCACAGCAAGACCCTGAGACAGCCAGAATTAACCCTGTGATGCACATACCCTCTGTGCTGTGACAACCGAGAGGTTAATATCATGGAGCACAGAGGATGAGGGGTTCAGTTCTATTCAGTTTAGTTTATTGTCACGTGTACCGAGGTACAGTGGGAAGCGTTTGGTTGCGTGCCAACCAGTCAGCAGAAAGACAATACATGATTACAATCGATCCATTTACAGTGTATAGATACATGATAAGGGAATAACGTTTAATGCAAGATAAAGCCAGCAAGTCCAATCAAGGATAGTCTGAGGGTCATCAAAGAGTGAGATAGTAGTTCAGCACTGCTCTCTGGTTGTGGTATGATGCTTCAGTTGCCTGATAACAGCTGGGTAGAAACTGTCCCTGAAACTGGAGGTGGGTGTGCATTTTTACACTTCTATACCTTTTGCCTGATGGGAGAGGGGAGAAGAGGGAGTGGCCAGGGTGCGACTCATCCTTGATTATGCTGCTGGCCTTGCAGAGGCAGCGTGAGGTGTAAATGAAGTTCATAGAAGGGAGGTTGGTTTGTGTGACAATAGACAATAGACAATAGACAATAGGTGCAGGAGGAGGCCATTCGGCCCTTCGAGCCAGCACCGCCATTCAATGTGATCATGGCTGATCATTCTCAATCAGTACCCCGTTCCTGCCTTCTCCCCATACCCCCTGACTCCGCTATCCTTAAGAGCTCTATCTAGCTCTCTCTTGAATGTATTCAGAGAATTGGCCTCCACTGCCCTCTGAGGCAGAGAATTCCACAGATTCACAACTCTGACTAAAAAAGTTTTTCCTCATCTCTGTTCTAAATGGCCTACCCCTTATTCTTAAACTGTGGCCCCTGGTTCTGGACTCCCCCAACATTGGGAACATGTTTCCTGCCTCTAACGTGACCAACCCCATAATAATTTTATACGTTTCGATAAGATCCCCTCTCATCCTTCTAAATTGTGATGGTCTGGGGTGCATCCACAATTCGCTGGTGATCTTATAGAGGTGTATAAGACCATGGGTGGAAGAGATAGGGGGAGCAGTGCTACAGGGGGAGGTTGGGCAGGCTAGGACACTGTTGGTTGGAGCGCAGGAGGCTGAAGGGTGATTGGATAGAGGTGCATAAAATCATGGGGGGATTAGATAGAGTGTATGCACAAAGTCTGTTACCCAGGGTAGGGGGATTCAAGAATCTGAGGACAACGGTTTAAGGTGAGGGGGGAGCGACTATTTTGCACAAAGGGTGGTGGGTGTATGGAATACGTTGTTGGAGATGGTAATTGTGGCAGGTACTATCGCAATGTTTACGAAAAGTGTAGACAGGTACATGGATAGGATAGGCTTAGAGGGACATGGGCCAAACGCAGGAAAATGGGACTAGTGTAGATGGGACATGTTGGTCGACGTGGGTGAGTTGGGCCGAAGGGCCTGTTTCCACACGATATGACTCTATGACTCTAATAGATAGGATGAATACACAAAGACTAATATCCATAATAAGGGAATCAAGAATCACAGGACATCGGTTTAAGGTGAGAGGGACAAGATGAATAGCAACCTCAGGGGTAACGTTCTCACACAATGGGTGGCGGGTGTATGGAATGAGCTGCCAGAGGAGGTAGGTGAAACATTTTAAAGACATTTGGAAAGAGACTGGTACATGGATAGGAGAGGTTTGGAGGGATATGTGCCAAATGCATGCAGGTGGGACTAGTATAGATGGAGCATATTGATCGGCATGGGCAGGTTAGGCTGAAGAACCTATTTCCATGCTGTTTGACTCTAACTGTTCTGCCTGAAGATATCAAGTTTTGCTCACAGGAAGGATGTAGAGGCTTTGGAGAGGGGCAGTAGAGATTTACCAGAATGCTGCCTGGATTAGAGGATTTTAACTACTAGGAGAGAGTCAACAAACTTGGGTTGTTTTCTCTGGAGCGTCGGGGGGCTGTGGGGAGATGACATGGAACATTGAACAGGACAACACAGGGACAGGCCCTTCGGCCCACAATGCCTGTGCCGAACATGACGCCATGCACATGGCCCGCACATCTCCTTTAAACTTTTCCCTCTCACCTTAAAGGTGTTCCCTCTAGTAAGAAAGAAGTACATAGACAGGATAGACAATCAGAACCTTTTTCCCCAGGGTAGAAATGTCAGTATCTAGAGGGCATAGGTTTCAGGCGAGGAGGGGCAAAGTTTGAGGATGTGCAGGGTACATGTTTTTTACACAGAGAGTGAGGGGGGCCTGGAATGTGCTACTGTAGTGGTGATTGAGGCAGGTATGACGGTGGCATTTAAGAGGCTTGCAGATAGACACGTGGATGTGCTGGGATATGGATCATGTGCAGGCAGGGGAGATTAGTTTAACCTGCTCGACATGGACATTGTGGGCTGAATGGCCTGTTCCCATCCTGTAC
Source organism: Rhinoraja longicauda (assembly GCF_053455715.1). Taxonomy (NCBI): domain Eukaryota; kingdom Metazoa; phylum Chordata; class Chondrichthyes; order Rajiformes; family Arhynchobatidae; genus Rhinoraja; species Rhinoraja longicauda. The sequence goes on from NC_135953.1 coordinate 97,425,968, forward strand.
TCATAGAGTCATTGAGTCATAGAATGATACAGAGTGGAAACAGGCCCTTCAGCCCAACTTGCCCACACTGGCCAACATGTTCCATCTACACTCTAGTCCCACCTGCCTGCGTTCAGGCCACATCCCTCCAAACCCATCCCTGTACCTGTCTAAATGTTTTTTAAACATTGCAATAGTATCTGCCTCAACTACCTCCGGCAGCTCATTCCACACACCCACCACCCTTTCTGTGAAAAACTTACCCCTCAGGATCCCCCATCTTTCCCCTCTCCACTTAAACCTGTCTTCTTGTTCACGATTCCCCGACTCTGGGCAAGAGATTCTGTGCGTCAACCCGATCTATTCCTCTCACAATTTTATACACCTCCATAAGATCATCCCTCATCCATGTGCGCTCCAAGGTGCAGTGTCCCAGCCTGCTCAGCCTCTCCCCATTGCTCAGACCCTAGAGTCCTGGCACCACTGTTCTATGTTTAATGTTCCACCAACATGTGACAATACCACACTCACATAATCGATACACACAGGAAAACACACACAGGCACACACACATATTGAAACGTACACACACAAGCACACCCATGCAGGCTCTGATATATACACACAAACATAAAAATATAGAGAACCGTGAACCCACCTGGAGTCGTCCGAGACTTGTCTCCTGCATGCCCTGCAGCCTGGGAACCGGGGAGGAGGGTGGAGGGAGTTGGCGATGGTGGCGGATGCTGGACAAAGGGCCGTTTGCAAGATGGCGGCGGACGGAGGAGGGGATGGGTGCCATCAGGACAACGGGCCGTTAAGGCCAAGGTAAGACCGCGCGCGCTCTTAAGAACTTTGGGACTGTGTGGGCACCAGAAGCTTGCTGATGCTTTGCGCTCTGTCTCGGCGATGTCTACTATTACACTACAATCGTTGCACTTTTGTACTTATCTACGATTGTGCTTATCTATAGTATGCTTTTAGTGGATTGTATGTAAAACAATGAATTTCAATGTACTTAGGTACATAGGTATGTGACAAGAAAGCATCATCATCATACACACACAAGCACACAGACACACGCTCAGACACACGTGTACACACAGAGCCACACAGACACCCCTGTACACACAGGCAGACACACACTTATGTAAATACCTTCTGTCCACCACATGATCTATATACCACCATTCTCTGCCTGTTCATGTGTCTGTCTAAATGCTGACTGCGTGTTGCTATTGCATCTGTCTCCACCACCTAGCCCTGGTACAGCACTCCAGGCAGCCACCTCCCTCTACAAAAACAAGCCTCGTGGAACTGTCTGCAAGCCAATTTTCTATTGCTATCCATATTGTGCCGCTCTACAAACACAAGCAGCACACATACCTGTGTACAGAGAGACACAAACATACACAAACCCACACACGCACATACACATCCACACGCATGCACACATACTTAAACGTGAACGTACAGGCACATGCACGCATGAATCTACGCACGCACACATATGTGGATACACGCACACGTGCATGGACTTGCACACACACGGGCACACACAGGCATACCTACATGCACGCACACACAAAAGTGCCCACACCCACACACTTGCACGCACACGCATACATGCACACACACACACACGAACGTGCACACAAACACATGCATATGAAGTCTGGCTGGGTATGAGGTTAGCTGTTTCGGTGTTTCTCACAGAATGAGACCTTTATTCAATAACGCGCTTGAGATGTTGATACCAATTAGTTTTGCTTGTCTTTGCTTTTCAGCCAAGACAGTTCTCTTGGCTGCGAGCAGTGTCTTCAAAACAATCAGAGGACAGTTGCACTCAGCTGTAAGAAAAACATCTTGACATTACATTTGCGGGGAATTGTTGCAGGGAATAAAAATGGATCTGGAGACTCGGAGTTGAATCACACTCTGACTCCATATCACCCACCCCTCACCATACATTACCCAGTCCTTTAGTTTAGATTAGTTTACTTTAGGGATACAGCTCGGAAACAGGCCCTTCGGCCCACCGAGTCCACGCCGACCTGCGATCACCCCGTACACTAGCTCTATCCTACACACTAGGGACAATTTACAAATTTTACCAAAACCTGTACGTCTTTGGGAATGTGGGAGGAAATTAGAGCAGCAGGGGAAAACCCATGTAGTCACAGGGAGAACGTACAAACTCCGTACAGATAGCACCCATAGTCAGGATTGAACCTGGATTTCTGGCGCTGTAAGGCAGCAACTCTACCACTTCGCCCTGTGCCCTGACCCCATATCTCCACCTCTAAACCCATATCTCCACCTCTAAGCCCATATCTCCACCTCTAAACCCATATCACCACCTCTGACCCCATATCTGCACCTCTGACCCCCATATCAGCCTGCCCTGACCTTGTATGATTCCAGCCATAACCCCTTGTGACCTACTCCAACTCCTCATCACCAATTGACCCCTTGCCTAATCCTGTACCATTCCCTCTTGAGCCCATATCTTCAGTGACCCCATGTTACTGGCTCCTTCCCAACTCTATGTCACGCTCCTTTGCCCCTCTGACGCCAATGGCCCTCTCTCGGTGCTGTTCCTGAGACCCAGGATGGCAGCAGGAGGTAAATCAAACAATGCCCCATGGTCGGCCCAGCGCGGGAGGACAGCCCATTGCCCATTGTCTGATCCCAGAATTGGCTGGTGAGCGTTGCTTGTTATTGGATAGATGGACAATGCTGGTGGATGGACATAGAAGGAAGAGCAATGCAAATGGTATTTGTATTGGGATTGATATTAGTATTGATATTGGTATTCACATTGATATTGCTATTGGTATTGGCATTGATATTGGTTTTGGTATTGGTATTTGTATTGGCATTGATATTGGTCTTGGTAATGATATTGATATTGGTATTGGTAATGATATTGATATTGCTATTGGTATTGGTATTGATATTGGTGTTGATATTGTTATTGATATTGGCATTGGTATTGATATTGATACTGTTGTTGGTATTGGTTTTGGTGTTGGTATTGGAATTAATATTGATATTGCTAACGGTATTGGCATTAGTATTGATATTAGTTTGGTAATTATATTAATGTTGGTATTGGTATTGATGTTGGTATTGGTAATGATATTGGTATTTGTATTGATATTGGTATTGGTAATGATATTGATATTGGTAGTGGTATTGGTTTATTACCAATAAGAAAAAAAGTCCAACGTCCGCAATGAGGAGGGGTGGTTGCGCAGCGGTAGACTTGCTGCCTTACAGCATCAGAGATCTGGGTTTGACCCTGACCTCAGGTGCTGCCTGTACGGAGTTTGTACGTTCTCCCTGTGACCGCGTGGGTTTTCTCCGGGTGCTCCGGTTTCCTCCCACACTCCAAAGACGTACAGGTTTGTAGGTTAATTGGCTTTGGTAAAATTGTAAATTGTTCCTGGTGTGTAGGAGAGGGCTAGTGTACGGGGTAATTGCTGGTCGGCACAAACCCAGTGGGCCGAATGGCCTGTTTCTGTACTATGTCTCTAAAGTCTAAAGTCTAAAGTAAAGGTAGGTTGGAAGAGCAGGACTACACTCAAGGTTATGGGATGATCGTTCAGTAGTTCAATAACAGCGGAGAACAAGCTGTTCTTGAAAAGGAGACAAAGTGCTGGAGTAACTCGGCAGGTCAGGCGGAGGGCGGCACGGTAGCGCAGCGGTAGAGTTGCTGCTTTACAGCGAATGCAGCGTCGGAGACTCAGGTTCGATCCTGACTACGGGTGCTGCACTGTAAGGAGTTTGTACGTTCTCCCCGTGACCTGCGTGGGTTTTCTCCGAGATCTTCGGTTTCCTCCCACACTCCAAAGACGTACAGGTATGTAGGTTAATTGGCTGGGTAAATGTAAAAATTGTCCCTAGTGGGTGTAGGATAGTGTTAATGTACGGGGATCACTGGGCGGCACGGACTTGGTGGGCCGAAAAGGCCTGTTTCCGGCTGTATATATATGATATGATATGATATGATATATGTATCCCTGGAGAACATGGATAGGTGTACCCAAGTTTACCACTCGGACATTACTGTCCACCATTTGACCTCCTGACTGTAACTTGGCCACTCAACCTTTTTAATGTTGTATAACCTGGCCTCAAATCCCCACCAAACGACCATTCCACTCCACCTGACCGGGGGGTGTCGAACCCAGCTTGCAGCTGGCAGCTGTAGCTTTCTACATAACTCGTTTCATTTTAGTCAATAACATTGAAGCCTGAAGAAAGAACAATGTAATTGTCCTTAAAAAAAAAAAGCATATAAAAGAATTTCATTCAAAAAGAACGCTTGAGGTAACATTTATACAGAATAAAAAAATGTAGATATTTGTTATTCCGTTTTTTCCAGGTGACCTTTACACTGCTGGAGGCAACATGTTTTATCACAATCCAGTTCCACAAGCTACAGCTCCTTGTAATATTACAGATTGTTTTCATACGGTACACTTCACCCAATGAGCACAGTTGTTGTGGGCGGGGGTATCAGTCTTTGATCCTTAGCGTTGTAACACAGCCGCGTGTGTTCCCTGCTATTTATCAGTTCATTCAATTGCTTTTATACAGTAATGTATCGAAAGGTGTCCGGATGTCCCTATTTAACTGCTTTGATGCATTGGTGGTGATACGTCTCCCAGACTCTCTAGAATTCCTTCCCAATATCTTTCTGCCTCCCACTCTATGTAGGTGCAACTCACCAGCTGAGTCAATAAAACCATGACCTTGATGATTTCAAATAATTTAGTTTATTAATGTCACGTTACGGAAGTACAGTTTACTTTAGATTAGTTTAGAGATACAAGGTGGAAGCAGGCCCTTTGGCCCACCGAGTCCGCACCGACCAGCGATCCCCGCACATTAGCACTATCCTACACACACTCAGGACAATTTACGCTTATTCCAAGCCAATTAGCCTACACACCTGTACATCTTGGAGTGTGGGAGGAAACCGAAGATCTCGGAGAAAACCTACGCAGGGAGAACGTTCAAACCCCGTACAGACAGGACCCGTAGTCAGGATCAAACCCAGGTCTCTGGCACTGTAAGGCAGTAACTCTACCGCTGCTTCACTGTGCCACCATGTCGACTCTTGCTGGCATATCTGACATTCTAGCCACAAGCATGTTATTGTGGGCAACATAATGGCTTCACATCACAGAAAGGTGCAGAGGATGCAGAGAAGATATAAGAGGATGTTGCCAGGACTTGAGGGCCTCATCTACAGGAAGAGGTTGAGCAGACTAGGACTCCATTCCTGAGCAGGAGGTTGAGGGGTGATCTTATAGAGGGGTACAAAATCATGAGAGAAATGGATCTGATAAACACAGAGTCTCTTGCCCAGAGTAGTGGAATCAAGAACCAGAGGACATAGGTAGAAGGTGAGGGGGAAACATTTAAAAGGAACCTGAGGGGTAACTTTTACACACAAAAGGTTGGTGGGTGAATGAAATTAGTTGCCCGAGGAGGTAGTTGAGGCATGTACTATTGCAACTTTTAAGAAACATTTAGGCAGGTACATGGATAGGACAGTTATAGAGGGATATGGGCCAAGCACAGGCAGGTAGGACCAGTGGGGTATGTTGGCCAGCGTGGGCAAGTTGGGCTGAAGAGAATGTTTCCACGCTGTATCACTCTATGACTATGACTAGTTGATAGAGAAATGATAGCTTGGGCTGTGAACACCCACTAATATTCAATCTCCCATAGGTTAACCCCTCATCAGTTAGTGTCGTGAACTATGAGCCAGGCTGTCAGGCGTTGTCTGATCACCCCAACTGTCAGCTGCCCTTTTATTGCATCAAAGGTCTTATGTAAATACAAGCAGCTTTCCGGCAGGAAGCATACAGGAATTAAAGCTGAAACTGCAACGGATACTTAGCAGGGAGAGAAATGGTCAATGTTTCGGGTCACTGATTTTACATCAGAGCCGCAAACACGAGAATACAAGTGTTTTTAAGCTGCAGAGAGAGGGATGAGTGTAGAGAAAAGGGCAATGTGTTAGTGTTAGGGCAGAGACCAAGGTTGTTCAGGTTGACCTGTTGTCTTTGATGGTGTCTACGAGAGGGAAACTGACCGTTAATCACTGCAAGCAGATGTGTCTGGTGTACAGTGAAGAGCTTATTGACTGTTTTAGTTTTTAGTTTTAGTTTTGGAGATACAGAGCGGAAACAGGCACTTCGGTCCACCCTTCTGCACCGACCAGTGATCAACCCGTCACTAGTTGCTGCAAACTCCGTACAGACGGGCACCGTAGTCAGGATTGAGCCAGGGTCTGGGTGGTTGGGTAACAAGTGATCAATGAACCAAGTAGTTAAAGTGAAAATGAAAGCGTTCTCTGTGGAAGGCGGAAAGGGGTGGAGATGGGAAGATGTGACTGGTGGTGGGATCACATTGGAGCTGACGGACATGTCAGAGGATGATGTGTTGGATGCGGAGGTTGCTGGGATAAAAGGTGAGGACCAGGGGAACGCTATTCCTGTTCCATTGGGGGGTGGGAAGGTGAGTGAGAGCAGAACTACAGGACACAGAGGAGACATGGGTGAGTGATCCAGCAATGACAGCAGGGGGAAATCAAATTTACGGAAGAAAGGGGACATCTCAGATATTCAGGAATGGAAAGCCTCATAAAGAATCTGGACTACACTCCCTCCCACCCAGTTTACCCAGTTTAGTTTAGCTTAGTTGATAAGTTCATAAGTTACTAAGTTCTCGTAACAGATTTAACCATTCGACCCATCTAGTCCATTCTGCCATGTAATCATGGCTGACCTATCTTTCCCTCTCAACCCCATTCTCCTGCCTTCTCTCCGTAACCCCTGACACCCGTACTAATCAAGAATCTGTCAATCTCCGCCTTAAAAATATCCATTGACTTGGCCTCCACAGCCGTCTGCGACCGTGAATTTGTTTATTGTGAATTTGTACATTAGTTTAGTTTATTGTCAAGTGTACCAAAGTACAGTGAAAAGCCTTTTTGTTATGTGTTACCCAGTCAGCGAAAAGACTAGACATGATTACAATCGAGCTGTCCATAGTGTACAGATACAGGATAAAGGGAATAATGTTCAGTGCAAGATAAAGTCCAGCAAAGTCCGATTAAAGATAGTTCGAGGGTCTTCAATGAGGTAGATAGTACCAGAGGATCTCTCTAGTTGTTGAAAGGATGGTTCAGTTGCCTGGTAACAGCTGGGAGGAAACTGTCCCTGAATCTGGAGGTGTGCGTTTTAATAATAATAATAATAATAATAATAATATTCATTTATTGTCATTGCAACGAGTACAACGAAATTAAAAAATAGCCAATCCTGACGGTGCGTAAAAACATATATGCAATAAATGCAAAAACAAATAAATACAATTATATTAAGTACAAAAGATTTTTTAATAGTGTTGCCTAGTGCAGAAGGTAGTGTTCAGTTCTCGTATGGCCCTGGGGTAAAAACTGTTCTTAAGTCTGTTTGTTCGGGATTTGATCGACCTGAAACGTCGACCAGAGGGCAGATGAACAAACAGACGGTGGCCGGGGTGGGATGGATCTTTTATTATTTTGCCTGCTCTACTGAGGCAGCGTAGGCTGAACAGGTGCTCCAGGGAGGGCAGTGAGCAGCCGATGATCTTCTGGGCCGTCGTGATGACCCTCTGACGGGCCTTCCTGTCCTTTTCTGTGACTCTTGTGGTATGGGGAAGGGGAGAAGAGGGAGTGACCAGGGTGAGAACCAGCCTCTTGCAAAGATGCTATCCCATACTCTCAATTCCTTTGTCTCCACCGCATCTGCTCCCAAGATGAGGATCTCCATTCCTGGAATTCTGAGATGTCCTCTTTCTTCAGTGAACATGGTTTCCCCCCTGCAGGACAGAGCATGGCCGGTAACAGGTGAACACAGGCGAGGGTGCTATTTGATAGGCAGGTTGTTGGACAGAGGCAGGAGATGAAGAGACAGGTGTGAGCCCAAAAAGATAAATGTATTAAAAATGTATAAACCAGCACCTGCAGTTCCTTGTTATTACACGAGTACAACAGGTAACGCAATGAGAAAAATACCAGAATGCAGAATATAGTGTTACCTCCAGATTCAGGGACAGTTTCTTCCCAGCTGTTATCAGGCAACTGAACCATCCTATCACCAGCTAGAGAGCGGTCCTGACCTACCATCTACCTCATTGGAGACCCTCGGACTATCTTTAATCAGACTTTATATTGCACTAAACGTTATTTCCTTTATCCTGTATCTGTACACTGTGGATGGCTTGATTGTAATCATGTGTAGTCTTTACACTGACTCCATAGCACTCAACAAAAAAGCTTTTCACTGTACCTCAGTACACGAGACAATAAATTAAACTAAACTAAACTAAACTGAACTAAAGTAAACTGAACTAAACTAAACTAAACTGCAGTGTTGTAGAGAAATAGTCCGATGTTCGCAATGATCCAATGTCCACAATTTTAATCATCCTCAAAGACTCATTTCTGACCATCGGCTGTGGCTACATTGCAAGTGGTGACTCAATCCACGTGCATTACTGACTCCGATAAAATGTTATTGATTTGCTTTAAAGGATCAAGTTTTCCGAGAATAATCGTGGTTCGTCTGTGCTGGGCAATATCCGTCTGCAGGTTCAGGTGATTCAGAGATACGGCAGAAGTTGACCCATTTACATTGGCAGACTTCTTTGCTTGCACAACTTTTTACCTTAACCTGCCTGGTGCGCTTGAAAAAGAAGTGATGAATTTAATTTGCTAAATACCATTTCTGCACATATTGAATTGTTGGGGATTCGTAAAAATGCATCGTTTCCAATTTTGAGGCTTTTTTTTGCCCGTCTTCTTCTTTGCCTCTCGTAAACTACCTTTCCATTCTCTCCAAATACACTAATAAACATTGACAGACGTACTATTGAAAGTATCCTGACTGGTTACATCGGGGCCTGGCACAGCAACACCAGCGCACAGGAACGCAAGAGGCTGCAGAGAGTGGTGGACTCAGGGGACAGCATCTACACCAGGCTCTGCCTCGAGAAGGTGGCATCTATTATCAAGTATCCCCACCATCTGGGGCCATGCCCTCCTCTCACTGGCTGCTACCGATGGGCAGGAGGTACAGAAGCCTGAAGTCACACACCACCAGGTTCAGGAACAGCTACTTTCCTACAACCACCAGGCTCTTGAGAATGATATCTATGGCATATAGTATGCCTTCATTGGTCAGAGCATTGAATAGAAGAGTCAGGAAATCATGATACAACCTTAAAGGACTTTGGTTAGGCAGCATTAATTCATATATTCATAAGTCATGGGAGAGGAATTAGGCCATTCAGCCCATCTAGTCTACTCCGCCATTCAACCGTGGCTGATCTATCTTTCCCTCTCAGCCGCATTCTCCTGCCTTCTCCCCATAACCTTTAATGACACCCTTACTAATCCAGAACCTGTCAATCTCTGCTTGGCTAGTCATTGCTGAGGTAGGGTTGTGGTTGGTGTTGTAGAGTGTGGTTCACGAGCCTGATGGTTGTAAACAAGAAGCTGTACGATGTAAGGGTTGGAAACAGGACAGCAGCAATGAAAACCTGGAAGCGGGGCTGGTGCAGAGAAACAGAGGCCGTTGCTTGTGGACTCAGGTGGCATGGTGAACACTTCTTTAACCAAACAACACCTTGCAATTAAAACAAAAGACACAACGTGCAGGCGTAACTCAGCGGGTCAGGAATCATCCTTGGATGGCATGGATAGATGGATGATAGGGACCCTGAGTCTCAAAAGGTTTCTGACCCGAAACTTTGCCTATCCATGTATAGTTTAGTTTAAAGATACAGTGCGGAAACAGGCCCTTTGGTCCGCTGAGTCCACGAGTCAGCCATATACTAGTTCTATCCTAAAAACGAGATAGCCCAGCTGTTGGCGGTTGTGCAGTAGAAAACAGAAACAGAAACAGAAACTAGGGACAATTTACAGAGGCCAACTAACCTACAAACCTGCACGTCTTTGGAATGTGGGAGGAAACCAGAGAACCCGGTGAAAACCCACACAGTCACAGGGAGAACGCACAAACTCCATACAGACAGCTCCCGTGGTCAGGTTCCAACAATGTTCTTCACAGATACTTCCAGACCCGCTGAATTACTCCAGCATTTTGTGTCTTTTTTTGTAAACCAGCATCTGCAGTTCCTCATTTCGACATTTCGACCGCTGTGAAATTTCCTCAAGGTATGCCTACTTTGAAGTTCTCCTTCTCTCTTGTTGCACACCCTCTGTGATTCCTGCCGCTCTCCTGTTCTACGACTGTCTGAAGAAGGGTCCAGGCCCTAAACAGGGTCTGAAGAAGGGTTTTGGCCCCAAAACGTCACCCATTCCTTACAGGACGTCACCCATTCCTTAACTCCAGAAGGGTTTTGGCCCCAAAACGTCACCCATTCCTTAACTCCAGAGATGCTGCCTGTCCTGCTGAGTTACTTCAGATGCAGTTCCTTTCTACACATTCCTGACCCTAAATGTCACCTGTCCATGCTCTCCAGAGATGCTGCCTGAGTTACTCCAGCACTTTGTATCTTTTTATATAAACCAGCATATTCTTGTTCCTCGTTTCTTCACCTTGCAATTAAAAAGCACCTTCAAAGAAGTCAAACATCCTAAGGCTCCTTGAAGGAATGATTATCAAATTAAATTCACAACAGAGTAATTATTTACATGGGAAATAAACTGGAACAAATTAAAGAGGTGGTTCTGGAGATTGAGGCTCATGGTGTGAGTGCAGGAAACAATACTGCGTGGTGTGGAGACTGGAGCAGGAGGAGGCGGGGCGGGAAGGCAGGTCCTCTAAGAGTCATAGAGTCATATAAGATGGGAACAGGCCCTTTGGCCCAACTCGCCCATGTGGACAAAGGTGTTCCATCTAACCTCGTTGCATTTACCTATCTTTGGCCCATACCCCTCTAAATCTTTCCTAATCATCGACCTGTCCAAGTGTCTTTTAAATATTGTTATAGTATCTGCCTCAACTACCTCCTCCGGCTGCTCGTTCCATACACCCACCATCCTCTGTGTGAAGAAGTTGCCCCTCAGGTTCCTACAGTATTAAATTGTGTGCCTTTCACCTTAAACCTATGCCTTCTGGTTCTCGATTCTCCGACCCTTGGAAAAAGACTGTGCATCACTCTTTCTCTTCCCCTCATGATCTTATGCACCTCAACAAGATCAGCCCTTAGCCTCCTGCACTCCGAGGAATAAAGTCCTAGCCTGCCCAACTTCTCTGAATAACTCAGGATATTGGTGGAGGCAGGTAAAATAGTGTTGTTTAAGAAACTTTTAGACGTGGATATGCAGGGAATGGAGAGATATGGATCATTGCAGGCAGAAGAGATTGGTTTAACTTGACATGTTCGGCACAGCTATTGTGGGCTGAAGGGCCTCTTCCTGTGCTTTACTGTTCTATGATCTACGTCCATTTTCACAATTCTTTCTTTTAGACGTTTAGACTTTTGAGATATTGCGTGGAAACAGGCCCTTAAGCCCACCGAGTCCACGCCGAGCAGAGGTCACCCGTACACTAACACTATCCTACACACTAGGGATAATTTACAATTTGACAGAAGCCAATTAACCTACAAACCAGCACCACTTTGGAGTGTGAGAGGAAACCGGAGCACCTAGAGAAAACCCACGCGGTCACGGGGAGAACGTACAAACTCCATAAAGACAGCACCCGTAGTCAGGATCGAACCCGGGTGTCAGGCGCTGGGAGACTGTGGCTCTACCGCTGCCAACCTCATTGCCCTCCCCACCTGGAGACTGTCAGGACTGCATTTAAAGTTGTTAAGATCTGAAGAGAAAAAATATCTTCCGTCAAAATAGTTTTTAATCAAAATTTCTCTGCATCAGTCAGTCATTGTCTTTCCATTGAAATCGGTTTTAATTTCCTCAGTCTTGTGTTATGAATAAGATGCTGGATGTCATTGATAGCAACTTTAATGAACAGTCATTTGTTTCTGGGAAATGCTCCAGGAAATGATAAGCAAACTATTCAGGAAAATAATAAGGCACATGCAAATGCATGGCACTCCTGAGGAGCAACTTGTTCATGTCTTTAATATTGGTACATTGGTTATACTTAGCAGTATAGTTGTGCGCCAGAGACCCAGGTTCAATCCTGTCCGTGGGTGCTCTCTGTACAGAGTTTGTATGTTCTCTCTGTGACCGCATGAGTTTTCTCTGGGTGCTCCGGTTTCCTCTCACACTCCAAAGGCGTACAGGTTTGTAGGTTTATTGGCTTCAGTAAAATTGTAAATTGTCTCTAGTGTGTAGGATAGGGCTAGTGCACGGGGTGAGCGCTGGTCAGCACGAACGTGGTGACATGAAGGGCCTGTTTCCACACTGAATCTCTGAAGTCTAAACCCTATCTCAGCACCAAACACATTTGGAGTTGGTGCAACTATGGCTGTTTTTTGTACTTTGATTTTTGCACTATCATTGCCTAGTTTGCTTAGAATAACTAATAATTCATTGTTTTAAAAAATTATTGTTGCTCTTGCGTCTAATATGCCTGTAAACCTGCAGCAAGTAAGAATTTGATTGTACCGCTTCACATCTGGTGCACATGACAAATAAACTTGACTCTTGACTCTTGAAACTACAGCAATCAAGAAGGCCAAAGTACCAACAGTGGAACTGAATGTAAAACGAGGAGCTATCAGTAATACACATTCATGCTTCGTGATGGTGGTGGGCTTCAAATGAGGTATCAAGATACAGAAACTGTGTTCTTTATATAGAACAATATAGGATTGCATTTAAACTATTAAAATTTAATTCCATGCTACATGCTCTTTCCTTATTTATCATTATCCCTCGATAAAGGTTAAGGTGTTTGCATTAAACAAGGGCAAGTAACATTCGGCGTGAAATTACTTGTTCAGATATCATCTTTCCAAGACGCTTTTCTTTTTCTGTAAGCAGATATTCAATGAAACTCAATAGCAATTACAATTTGTGTTAAAAGCCACATAGAGCATTTTCTGATCATATGGCTGGTGGATTTGTTCTGCCTGGGTTTGCAATGGAACTCGGGTAGGGTTATCAACCCTCAGGATTACTCTGGAGATTCCAGGAATTAGAGATTAATCTTCAGGATTCAGCTGTCAACAAACCCCAGGACAAAAAATTATGAGGAATTGAAAAGTTGGTGACGGTAGAAATATGTCCACAGACTCATCCATCAATGTAAACTGTGGATGGCTCGATTGGAATCATGTATTGTCTTTCCGCTGGCTGGTTAGCATGCAACAAAAGCTTTTCACTGTACCTCGGTACACGTGACAATGAACTAAACTCAAACTAAACTAAACGAAATGTAGCCACAGACTTTACGTTTTTTTCTTAAAATTGGATATGCTGAAGTCATTCGAGACAAATTTCAGGAAAAAACATAAATTGCACAACAATTATACTGCATGTCAAGCACATCGAGCATAGAGCAGTACAGCATAGGAACAGGCCCTTTGGCCCACAATGCCTGTGCTGAACATGATGCCAAGTGCAAGTCCATGGTGGACATAGCCCAGACTATCAGGCGAACCAACCTCCTTTCCATTGACTCCATCTACACCTCACGCTGCCACGGCAAGGCCATCAGCATAATTAAGGACCAGGTCACTCCCTCGTCTCCCCTCTCCCATCAGGCAAAATGTGAAAAGTGTGAAAACGCACACCTCCAGATTCAGGGACAGTTTCTTTCAGCTGTCAGGCAAATAAACCATCCTCCCACCAACTAGAGAGAGATCCTCAGCTGCCATCTACCTCATTGGAGACCCTCAGACTATCTTTAATCAGACTTTACTGGGCTTTATCTTGCACTAAACATTATTCCCTTTATCCTGTCTGTACACTGTGGATGGCTCAAATGTAATCATGTACAGTCTTTCCATTGACTGGCCAACATGCAACAAAAAGCTTTTCACTGTACACCACAGCAACAAGTCCTTCGGCCCACGATGTCTGTGCCAAAGATGATGCCAAGTCCAACACTTATCTGCCTGCACGTAATCCATATCCCTCCATTCCCTGCGTATCTATGCGCATATCCAAAAGTCTCAGCTGCCATTGTCGTATCAGCTTCCACCACCCTCAGCGGCATGTTCAAGGCACTCACCACCCTCTGTGCAAAGGATTTGTCCTTGCCTGGCCAGGTGGAAGAGGGCTCTGCCTGAGCCGGCTGCCTGCCCCTTTTCCGGGGTTACGTCCGCACCCAGATCGTAATGGAAAGGGACTACGCGCTGTCCACTGGCGTCAGTGTTAGGGTGGTTCAAAGTTTAAGTTGGAAAGAGTGCAAAGAAGATTTATGAGGATTTTGCCAGGACTTGAGGGCCTGAGCTATCGGGAGATGTTGAGGAGGCTAGGACTTTATTACTTGGAGCGGAGGAGAATGAGGGGTGAAATAGTATGTACGTCTTATAGAGGTGCATACTATCATGAGAGGAATAAATAGGGTAAATGTACAGAGTCTTTTACCCAGAGTAGGAGAATCAAGAACCAGAGAACATAGATTTAAGGTGAGGGGGCAAAGATTTAATAAGAATCTGAGGGGCAACATGTTCTGGATTCACTTGCAAGAGAAACACAGTCTCCACACACAGGAAGTCGCTTCAGAAATAGTGGATGCATTAGTGATAATTTTTCAAAACTCTTTAGATTCTGGAGTAGTTCCTGAGGACTGGAGGGTAGCTAATGTAACCCCTATTTTTAAAAAGGGAGGGAGAGAGAAAACGGGGAATTATAGACCAGTTAGCCTAACATCGGTAGTGGGGAAAATGCTAGAGTCAGTTATTAAAGATGTGATAGCATCATATTTGGAAAGTGGTGAAATCATCGGACAAAATCAGCATGGATTTACCAAAGGCAAATCATGTCTGACGAATCTTATAGAATTTTTCGAGGATGTAACTAGTAGAGTGGATAAGAGAGAACCAGTCGATGTGTTATATCTGGACTTTCAGAAGGCCTTCGACAAAGTCCCACATAGGAGATTGGAGTACAAACTTAAAGCACACGGTATTGAGGGTTCAGTTTTGAGGTGGATAGAAAATTGGTTGGCGGACAGGAAGCAAAGAGTAGGAATAAACGGGTCCTTTTCGGAATGGCAGGCAGTGACCAGTGGGGTACTGCAAGGCTCAGTGCTGGGACCCCAGTTATTTACAGTGTATATTAATGATTTGGACGAGGGAATTGAATGCAACATCTCTAAGTTTGCAGATGACACGAAGCTGGGTTGCAGTGTTAGCTGCGAGGAGGATGCTAGGAGGCTGCAGAGTGACTTGGATAGATTAGGCGAGTGGGCAAATGCATGGCAGATGCAATATAATGTGGATAAATGTGAGGTTATCCACTTTGGCGGCAAGAACAGGAAAGCAGAGTATTACCTGAATGGTGACCGATTGGGAGAAGGGGAGATGCAACGTGACCTGGGTGTCATGGTGCACCAGTCATTGAAAGCAAGCATGCAGGTGCAGCAGGCAGTGAAGAAAGCGAATGGTATGTTGGCATTCATAGCAAGAGGATTTGAGTTTAGGAGCAGGGAGGTTCTGCTGCAGTTGTACAGGGCCTTGGTGAGACCGCACCTGGAGTATTGTGTGCAGTTTTGGTCTCCTAACCTGAGGAAAGACGTTCTTGCCTTAGAGGGAGTACAGAGAAGGTTCACCAGATTAATCCCTGGGATGGCGGGACTTGCATATGAGGAAAGACTGGATAGACTGGGCTTGTACTCGCTGGAATTTAGAAGACTGAGGGGGGATCTTATAGAAACATATAAAATTCTTAAGGGGTTGGAGAGGCTAGATGCGGGAAGATTGTTCCCGATGTTGGGGGAGTCCAGAACCAGGGGTCACAGCTTAAGGATAAGGGGGAAGTCTTTTAGGACCGAGATGAGAAAACATTTCTTCACACAGAGAGTGGTGAGTCTGTGGAATTCTCTGCCACAGAAGGTAGTTGAGGCCAGTTCATTGGCTATATTTAAGAGGGAGTTAGATGTGGCCCTTTTTGCTAAAGGGATCAGGGGGTATGGAGAGAAGGCAGGTACAGGCTACTGAGCTGGATGATCAGCCATGATCATATTGAATGGCGGTGCAGGTTCGAAGGGCCGAATGGCCTACTCCTGCACCTATTTTCTATGTTTCTATGTTTCTACCCTGCCAAGACCCCTCTAATCTTGGGTATAAGACGTTGTTGTGGCCGCACTTGGAGTATTGTGTTCATTTTTGGTCACCCTGTTACTGGAAAGTTTGCAGAGGAGATTTATGAGGATGTTAGACACAGAATGCTGGAGTAATGCAGCGGGTCAGGCAACATCTCTGGACAGGTCCTCTCCAAAGATGCTGCCTGACCCGCTGAGTTACTCCAGCATTTTGTGTCTTCCTTCAATTTTAACCAGCATCTGCACATTTATGCGGATGTTGTCAGGACTCAAGGGGCTGAACTATAGGGAGAGGCTGGGCAGGCTAGAACTTTATTCCTTGGAGCGCTGGAGGATGAGGGGTGATGTTATAGAGGTGTATATAATCATGAGGGGAATAAATAGGGTAAATGCATAGTAGGGAATCAAGAACCAGCGAACATAGCTTTAAGGTGACGGGGGAAAGATTTAATGGGTGGCACAGTGGCGTAGAGGTGGAGTTGCTGCCTCATATCGCCAGAGACGCAGGTTGGACCCTGACTACAAGTGCTGTCTGCACTTGTGAGTCAGGATCCAACCTGTGAGTTTGTACTTTCTCCCTGTGAGTTTGTACTTTCTCCCTATGACCACATGGGTTTTCTCCAGGTTCTCCGGTTTGCTCCCACATTCCAAAAACGTGCAGGTTTGTAGGTTGATTGGCTTCTGTAAATTGTCCCTAGTGTGTAGGATAGAACTATGTACGGGTGAGCCTTGGTCGGCATGGTAGGCCGAAGGGCCTGTTTCCATACTGTATCTCTAAACCAAACTAATCTGATGGTGCTCTCTCACCTTGCCTTCCTAGGGGCCATCCTTATTAATATAGCAGGAGCTATTAGAGGCTTTTCCCAAATGGAAACTTGTCTTGACTAGATGTAAACATAGAACATAGAACACATAACGTAGAACTGCACAGCACAGGTTCTTTGGCCCACAATGTTTGCCAAACCTGATGCCAATATGAAATTGTATCTGGCTGCACGTGATCCATATCCCTCCATTCCATGTATATCCAAGTGCCTATCCAAAAGTCTCTTAAATTTCACTATCATATCTGCCTCCACAACCACCTCCTGCAGAGTGTTCCAGGCACCCACCACACTCCATGTTAAAAAACCTTACCCTGCACATCTTCTTTAAACTTTGCCCCTCTCACCTTCTCACCGCATCTTTGGAGAAAATGGATGGGTGACGTTTCAGGTCGGAACCTTTGGAAGTCAGGACCATTCTCTGGTTGGTGAGAGGACCGTTCAGTTGCCCGATAGCAGCTGGGAAGAAATGGTTCCTGAATCTGAAGGTGTGTGTTTTCACACTTCTGTACCTCTTGCCTGATGGGAGAGGGGAGAAGAGGGAGTGACCAGGGGTGAGACTGGTCCTTGGTTAAGCTGAAGCGTAGACGGAGTCAATGGAAGGGAGGTTGGTTTGCGTGTTTATCTAGGCTGCGTCCACAACTCTCTAATTCCAATCATGTGCCTTTGCTCCATAGTTTTGAGAAATTTTCTTCAACCCTTTTCTGCAAGTTTGAATCTGCTTTTCTCACTTCATTTCTGAATTGGATTCACACCCACCAATCAAGTAGGCAGATGCAGCATTCGAACCAGAGCAGACACATGAGTGTACTGCTCTAAGACATGAATATTAAACGCTTCCAGCCATGCCTGTGATCAAATATCCATTGATATTCAAATATTCAGCTTTCAAACTAAGATTTTTAGTAACTTTTTTTTTGCAGAAGTTATTCCATTAATTCACCCCATGCCAAGCAAAAAATATAATTTGGGGTATATTCCCAGAATGGGGACATGAAACAATGGAGAGGAAACCTTCATAAAATAACATTTAATATAATCCTTTCACCTCACACCACACTCACCAAAGGGCGAAACGCTTGGCAGCATCGCTGGAGAGAGAAAGAGTTAATGTTTTATGTCAATGACTCTTCGTTAGAATTGATGAGCATAGAACATAGAACAATACAGCACAGGAATAGGCCCTATGTCCCACAATGCCTGTGGCGAACAAGGAGCAAATAAACTAATCTTCTCTGCCTGCATGGATCCATATCCCTCTATTCTCCGCATATCCACTAAAATCCTCTTAAATGCCACTATCGTATCTGCCTCCAGCACCACCATCCCTGCCAGTGTGTTCTGGGCACTCACCACCCTCTGTGTAAACACTTGCCCCACACATATCCTTTAAACTGCTCTTCTCACCTTAAAGCAATGCCCTCGAGTGTTTGACATTTCAACTCTGGGAAAATGGTTCTGATTGTCTATCCTATTGGTGCCTCTCATAATTTTATATACTTCTATCCGATGAATAATATAAGACAATAACTGCAGATGCTGATACAAATCGAAGGTATTTATTCACAAAATGCTGGAGTAACTCAGCAGGGCAGGCAGCATCTCAGGAGAGAAGGAATGGGTGACGTTTCGGGTCGAGACCCTTCTTCAGACTGATGTCAGGGGGGCGGGACAAAGGAAGGATATAGGTGGAGACAGGAAGATAGAGGGAGATCTGGGAAAGGGGTAGGGGAAGAGAGGGACAGAGGAACTATCTAAAGTGGGAGGTCGATGTTCATACCACTGGGCTGCAACTGCCCAGGCGAAATATGAGGTGCTGTTCCTCCAATTTCCGGTGGGCCTCACTATGGCACTGGAGGAGGCCCATGACAGAAAGGTCAGACTGGGAATGGGAGGGGGAGTTGAAGTGCTCGGCCACCGGGAGACCTTGAAGTGCCGATGAATGGTTGCCTAGCTGAAAATGTTCAACACTGTTTTCTAGTTTTACACAGAGGGTGTATCCATATTCTCCAGACGATGCTGCCTGACCCACTTAGTTATTCCAGCACTTTGTGTCCTTTTGCACCCACAAATGTTTCGACTAGTGGGAGAGTCTATGACCAGAGGCCACAGCCTCAGAATAAAAGGACGTGTCTTTACAAAGGAGTTGAGGAGGAATTTCTTTAGTCCCAGGGTGGTGAATCTATGGAATTCATTGCCACAAACGGCTGTGGAAGTCAAGTCATTGGGTATTTTGAAGGCGGAGATTAAACTAAACTAAACTAAGCTATATCAGATCACACTATAAATGAGGACAATCAAGCCATACAGCAAGCAGGTTGTGCAAAGAGTAAAATGCCAGAGTGTGAAGTATAATAGCGATTTAATAGAGTGCAACAATTAAATTTGCATGATAGTCGATACTCTTCCACAGTAGCTTCTCGTACACTGTGAGTCGCCACACTCCAATGCCGTCTTGTACCTGTAATATTCTGCAGCTTGTAAACATGTACATTTTGTCCTGCCTCCCCTATCTCCTAGCTTTCTCACCCACTCTCCTTCCCCCCTGCAATCAGTCTGACAAAGAGTCCTCACCCAAAACGTCACCTATCGATGTACTCCAGAGATGCTGCCTGACCTGCTGAGTTACTCCAGCAATTGTGTCCTTTTGTGTAAGCCAGCATCTGCAGTTCTTTGCTTCTGCAGCTTGGATTGTTTGTTCTTGGAATATATGCTAAATAAAATTTGATGCTGTGTGTTGTGAGGCAAATGAGAATTCCAATTTACTTAAACTTTATTTAAGCTTTAAGCAACTCATTTCTGTAATACACATCTTCAAAGCGCCTGGAAATGATCGCTGATTCTGCAAGCCTCGCCCGCCCGAGAGTCTCGCACATGTGCACACTTCACTGGGTTTTGTACATAAATGGAATGTTCTTTCTTGTAGTTCCCAATGTTGGGGGAGTCCAGAACAAGGGGCCACAGTTTAAGAATAAGGGGTAGGCCATTTAGAACTGAGATGAGGAAAAACTTTTTCAGTCAGAGAGTTGTGAATCTGTGGAATTCTCTGCCTCAGAAGGCAGTGGAGGCCAATTCTCTGAATGCATTCAAGAGAGAGCTGGATAGAGCTCTTAAGGATAGCGGAGTCAGGGGGTATGGGGAGAAGGCAGGAACGGGGTACTGATTGAGAATGATCAGCCATGATCACATTGAATGACAGTGCTGGCTCGAAGGGCCGAATGGCCTCCTCCTGCACCTATTGTCTATTGTCTATTGTTTGAATGGTGACATATAAGAGTACTGGATTGTATCTTTTCAAATGTTATGTATGGAGCGTATATTTGAAAATAAATGAACACACTGACAATAGAAAACTAAATGATATAATAAAGCAAACTGCAGTTGAGGATACATTTATATGTATCATTTATCTCCATCAAGCGCACGTTTGAAGAAGGGTCCCGACCCGAAACATCACCTATCCATGTTCTCCAGCAATGCTGCCTGATCCACTGAGTTACTCCAGCACTTTGTGTCTTTTCTTGGGAGACCAGTATCTGCAGTTCCTTGTTTCTACGATACGATACGATACGATAGAACTTTATTTATCCCAGGAGGGAAATTAATTTGCCAACAATCATAAAAACACAAAACACATGAAACATGAAATTAAACTGACGAGTGGAAAGGAATGGGGGTGTGCAAAGATTGGGGAGGGGGGGAGGGGGGGAGTCAGCCTCAGTTTACCCCGCGCCACAAGGGGGAGGAGTTGTAAAGTTTGATGGCCACAGGGAAGAAGGATCTCCTATGGCGTTCTGTGCTGCATCTTGGTGGAACCAGTCTGTTGCTGAAGGTACTCCTCAGGTTTTCCAGTGTGTCATGGATGGGGTGAGCTGTATCGTCCAGGATGCTCCGCAGTTTGCAGAGCATCCTCCCCTCCAAGACCACCTCCCATGAATCCAACTCCTTTAGGTTTAAGTTTATTATTGCCACGTGTACCGAGCGAGGTACAGTGAAATTCCTTGTGTTGCATGCTATCCAATCAGATTAGATAATACTATACACACACATTATATATATATATATATATATACATATTTAAATATATCTTTATTTTATATTTTTATGTACGTCCACCACTTTCATTCTTGGGCGTTCGAGTTACCGAACCAGGCCGTGATGCAATCCATCAGTTAGCTCTCCACCGTACCCCTGTAGAAGTTCAATAGAGTATTCGGCAACTTGATACAAAATCATGAGAGGAATAGATTGGGTAAATGCACAGTCTTTGGCCCAGAGTAAGGGAATCGAGAACCAGAGGACAGAGGTTTAAAGAGAGGTTTAATAGATTTAATAGGAACTCGAGAGGTAATTTTTTCACACTAAGGGTGGTTTTTTAGATTTAGAGATACAGCGCAGAAACAGACCCTTCGGCCCACCGGGTCCACGCCGCCCAGCGATCCACACACATTAACACTATCCTACACCCACTAGGGACAATTTTTACATTTGCCCAGCCAATTAACCTACTAACCTGTGCGTCTTTGGAGTGTGGGAAGAAACTCGGAGAAAACCCACGCAGGTCACGGGGAGAACGTACAAACTCCGTACAGTACAGCACCCGTAGTCAGGATCGAACCTGAGTCTCCGGCGCTGCATTCGCTGTAAGGCAGCAACTCTACCGCTGCCGCCACCGTGCCACCGTGGTGTGTGTATGGAACGAGCTGCCGGAGGAGGTAGATGAGGCAGGTACTATCGCAACGTTTAAGAAACGTTTAGACAGGTACGTGGTTAGGATAGGTTGAGAGGGATATAGGCCAAACACAGGCAGATGGGACTAGTGTAGATGGGGCATGTTGGTTGGTGTGGGCAAGTTAGGCTGAAGAGTTTGTTTCCACGCTGTATGACTCGATGACTCTATGAGATGCTGAATCTCTTCAATGTTTGAGGAAGTAGAGAGAAATAGATGAACATTCGGATGTCAGTTCACCCAAGGCTCATACTCATGCACCCAGCATGCCGCACAAAGACAGATTACTCACCCTCAGCATGTTTGAGTTTATTTTAATCTTGTGCAGCTATTAAAATGATAAATGAAACCAAACATCTGGAAGCTGGCGGCTTTGGGCGAGGTGAAGACAACATCAATGCTGAACTCCCAGATTAAGTTTAGTTTAGTTTAGTTTTAGAGATACAAAGTGGAAACAGGCCCTTCGGCCCACTGAGTCCATGCCTACCAGCGATCACCCCGGACACTAGATTTTAGATTTTTTTTAGAGATACAGTGCAGAAACAGGCCCTTCGGCCCACCAGGTCCGCGCCGCCCAGCGATCCCCGCACATTAACACTATCCTACACCCACTAGGGAATTTTTTTACATTTGCCCAGCCAATTAACCTACGAACCTGCACGTCTTTGGAGTGTGGGAAGAAACCGAAGATCTCGGAGAAAACCCATGCAGGTCATGGGGAGAACGTACAAACTCCGTACAGATGGCAGGATCGAACCTGAGTCTCCGGCGCTGCATTCGCAGTAAGGCAGCAACTCTACCCCTGCGCCACCGTGCCGCCAAATTTACAGAAGGTAATTATACTACTTGGGTCATAGTTTCGACTAAAGTCTGAAGAAGGGTCTCGACCTGACCCATTCCTTGTCTCCAGAGATGCTGCCTGTCCCGTTGAGTTCCTCCAGCATTTTGTGTCTATCTTAACCTACAAATCTGTATGTCTTTGGGAAGTGGGAGGAAACTGGGGATAACGTGCAGACTCTGTACAGACAGCACCCGTGGCCAGGAATGAACCTGGGTCTCTGGTGCTGTAAGGCAGCAACTCTACCCCTGTGCCACTGTGCTGCCCCTGTGCCATTTAAAAAATATCTTTGAGATGGAGAGAAGTTGCAGGTGGTGAAGAATTGAGCAGAGAGGTGCGGAACTAATGGAGAGCCATTTCAATGAGCTGACATTAGCACGATGGGTGGAACGGTCTCCTGTGCTACAGCAGTTTATGATCAGCAATCAGAGTGACAGCCCTCCCACCGTACTTTAATTAACTCAAGCTTCCTCTCCAGTACAGCGTTGGAAACAGATCATTATTCCCCAGCTGACAAAGTCAGGGAGCATCTTTTGTGTTCGTTCATTGTGTTTCACGCAGTTAATTTCATCCTAACGGTACGTGAAGAAACAGCAGCAGAATGGAACTGCAGCAGTGCTTTAGCGCACACGGAGGCTATTCGGCCCATTGGGTCTCTGCTGGCTCTTTTTAGAGCGAAGGTTCGCTGACCCCAAACAACTTCTTCCCCTCTGTTGTCAGACTCCTGAATGACCATTCCATAACTTAAGGTACTGTCCCCATCTTCCAACCTACCTCATGGCCATATTTGGACATTTTCTCTTGAAATATTATGCTACGATGCTGAGCACTGCACTATCTTTCTCTTCACTCTACCTATTGCACGTATGTTTGGCTTGATTGTATTCATGCATAGTATTTCATTGGATAACTTGTAAAACTTTTTAATGTACCTCAGTTTAGTTTAGTATAGTTTAGTTTACCGAGGTACAGTGAAAATCTTTTTTGTTGCATGCTATCCAGCCGCGGAAACATTATAGATGATTATAATCGAGTCATCCACAGTGTGCAAATACAGGATAAATGTGAGACAAAGGCCGATTTATGGAGGCGACCTAGGACAGAGAGGTCAGTGTGGGAATGGGCAGGACATTTAAAGTGTTTAGCAACCAGAAGATCAGGTAAGTTCAATATTTTTTACTAAATCTATTAGAATCAGAATAGCCTTTATTGTCATCCAAAGAAAGCAAGTCTTTTGGATGAAATCCCATTACCCACAGTCCAACAATAAGAGCAATAAAAATAAGCAATAACACACACAATCACAAACCAACACAAAACAAAAAAAAGAAACATCCATCACAGTGAGTCTCCTCCAGTCACCTCCTCACTGTTTATTGTGAGACAAAGGCCGACTAAAGATTGTCCAAGGATCTCCAATTAGTTAGATGTAGCTCAGGACTGCTCCCTTGTTGGTGATTGGATGGTTTAGTTACCTGATATCAGGTGGGAAGAAACTGTCCTTGAATCTGGAGGTGTGCATTTTCAAACTTGCCTGATGGTAGAGGCGAGAAGAGGGAGTGTCTGGGGTAACATGTCCTTGACTATACTGGTGGCCTTGCCGAGGCAATGTGAAGTGTAGATGGAGTCATTGGAAGGGAGATTGGTTTGCTTGATGGTGTGGGTTGCGTCCACAATTCTCTATGATTTCTGGCAGTCATGGGTTGGAGCGGCTCCCGAATCAGGCTTCAATATATCTTCATAAGATGCTTTCTACGTTGCATCTGTAATAGTATTTGGTGAGGATTGGTGGTGACTTTGCAAACTGCCTAAGCCTTGTAAGGATGTAGATGCATTGGTGAGCTTTCTTGGCCGTTGCTTTGATATGGCTTGTCCAAGAGCATCTATGTACCTCAGTACACATGACAATAACAAACCTAAACCTAACCATAAATACTGATTATTTCTCCCTCTGCAGATACTGCCTGGCCTGCTGAGATTTTCCTGCACCTTCAGTTTTTGTTTTAGATTTCTTGCATTTTGAGTTTATTAACTTTCCATTTGTAACCCTGCACCAACTGCCTGGCCCATTTCCTTGTCAAGATGGAACCTAATTTGTCTGGCGCTGTAAGGCAGCAACTAGACTGCGGCACCACTGTGCTGCCTCTGAACAGCTTCCAGCTACCCAGTCTATTTTTCCCTCATCCTTTATCCACATCTTCTGTCCCTCTTTCAAAACTATTTCTTTTTCATGTCTCCCTGCATAAAGCTCTCTTCAGATTCACTTACTTTTGCTCTACTTAAAAACCCCAGTCACTGCTGCTGTCACTCCAGTCACGTGAGGAGGGAGGGAGGGATGGTGTGAAGAAAGTAGGGGGCGATGCAGTGAAGGACGGGGGGAAGGGTGGAAGGAAGGGAAGGGGGGGAAGGAGTGAAGGAAGGAAAAGGGGGAGAAGGGAGAGAGGGAGAGGAAGGAGGGAGAGGGGAGGAAGGAATGGAGGGTAAGACGGTGGGAGAAGGGGAGAGAAGAAGGAGGAGGTGGGAGGAAGAAGGGGAGAGAAGACGGAGAAAGAAGGAGGGAGGGAGTGGAAGGAGGGAGAGGGGGACAAAGGAGAGGAGGGCAAGACAGAGAGAGAAGGAGGGAGAGAAAGTAAGGAGAAAGGAAGGAGAGGAGGGCAAGGGGGAGAGAGAGGAGATACCTGTCCAAATGTATTTAGTTTAGTTTAATTTAGTTTAGAGATACAGCGTGGAAACAGGCTCTTAGGCCCACCGAGTCCATGCTGACCGGCGATCACCCCGTACACTAATTCACAATCCACTAGGGACAATTTACAGAAGCCAATTAACCTATAAACCCGCACGTCTTTGAGATGAGGGAGGGAAACAGCAGCACCCAGAGGAAACCCACACGGTCACAGGGAGAACGTGCAAACTCCGTACAGATAGCACCCATGGTCAGGATCGAACATGGGTCTCTGGCGCCGTGAGGCAACAACTCTACCGCTGCATTTGTCTGAAGAAGGGTCTCGACCCGAAACGTCACCCATTCCTTCTCTCCCGAGATGCTGCCTGACCTGCTGAGTTACTCCAGCATTTTGTGAATAAATCGATTTGTGCCAGCATCTGTAGTTATTTTCTTATCTAACTCTACCGCTGCGGTGCCCATTTACAACAGTTGAAAGTGCAGCGGCAACAGCCACACTTAATGTGCTCCAACAATGGAAATCTGTTAACCAAGTGATAATGAAATGCAAATTGTACAACTTTTACCTCAGATTATTTTCTTAATGCAAATTGACCGCATTAGCGCTCGTGGAACACCAGAGATGACGAAACTAAAGCCAACCCCGTACAACAATTCCTAAATGCCATGCTGGTGAGCTTCATACATCTAATGTATAATAATGCGCTTGGTGCTTTTTTCATCGGAAGCCCCCATCACACTAACATAAAGATGTAATTGCATTTGTTTCATATAAGCACTGACCAAATTTCACCTGCAGCTACTTAGAAACAGAATCAGCATCTCTCACATTCACCTGCAAGCTTATTATGCAGGAAATAAGTACCTGTTAAATGTTTGATTATTTTATTCAATTTTTCACTGAATTATAATGGCCTCTTCAATCACCAGTTGCTATGCTTCAAGTCTTGTGCATTAATCAAGCCTATTTCTCTCACTCCCCGAGCGTAACGCTGCTAGGTCATCTTCTTTGAGGGTGATGGGGGAAAACGAGCAAGGGGAGGATTAAGTTTGCTTTAGGGGGGTGCCAGGAAGATGCAGTTGTAGGTCTATCAGCTTCAGAAGGTGCACAGATAATCGGCAAAACTATGCAAGACATTGATCAGGGTAGACAGCCAGAACTTTTTTCCCAGGGTGGACATTCTTGTTCATAAGTTCTGGGAGCAGTCTTAGGCCATTCGGCCCATCAAGTCTATTCTGCCATTCAATCATGACTGATTAATCTTTCACTCTCAACCCCATTCTCCTGCCATCTCCCCTGAACCCCTGATGCCCTTCCTAATCAAGAATCTGTCAATCTCCGCCATAAAAATATCCATTGACTTTGCCTCCACAGCTGTCTGTGGCAATAAATTCCACAGATTCACCACCCTCTGACTAAATAAATTCCTCCTCATCTCCTTTCTCGAGGTACATCCTTTTATTCTGAGGCTGTGGCCTCAAGTTCGAGACTCTCCCACTGATGGAAGTATCCTCTCCACATTCAATCTGTCAGGCCTAATACAGGACATCTGAAACTGTTCACTAAAACTTAAACTTGCCTTTGTGCTGTGGAAAGGTTAGAACAATCACCTGTGGGATGGATTAACAGAATTCTAAAGAGAGTCGGTGACAGTATTGAGCTCGGAATTTGCTAGATCTGGTCTGACATTTCCTCAGTGATTATTCTGGTCGTTTGCTAAACCTAGCTGAACAAATCTGCTTTCTGTATTTGTACATCTCTAATACAGAAGTCACAGGAATGAAAGGAAATGTTTTTGTTTATGCAACTGATAATATTAAAAAATGACATTCATTAACTCTTTGATGGTGCTGCTACTGGCTGTTAATAAAACTTTACGATTAAATTATTTAGTGCTCTGATAATAATCCCATGGTGTTACTCATCATGATCAATGTTTTGGGGAAAGGAATACATTCTTTGTTTTTTGTTTATTGTTAGTTTAGAGATACAGTGTGGAAACAGGCCCTTCGACCCACCGAGTCCACACTGACCATTATTCACCCATTCACACTAGTTCTATGTTTTCTCATTCGCTCCCTACACACTAGGGGCAATTTACAGAGGGCCAATT
The DNA here is from genome assembly GCF_053455715.1 of Rhinoraja longicauda. NCBI lineage: Eukaryota > Metazoa > Chordata > Chondrichthyes > Rajiformes > Arhynchobatidae > Rhinoraja > Rhinoraja longicauda. The sequence continues at coordinate 97,453,352 of NC_135953.1, forward strand.
CACCTATATACCCGCACGTTTTTAGGATGTGGGAGGAAACCCACGCAGTCACAGGGAGAATGTACAAACTCCACACACAAACAGCACCCTAGATCAGACTTCAGATTTTAGACTTTGGAGAGATACAGGCGAAAACAGGCCCTTCGGCCCACCGAGTTCATGTTGGCCAGTGATTGCACTGTACACTAGCACTATCCTACACATTAGGGGCAATGTACAATTTTACCCAAGTCAATTACCCTACAAAGTTGCACGTCTTTGGAATGTGGGAAACTGGTGTACCCAGAGAAAACCCACACGGTCACAGGGTGAACGTACAAACTCCGTACAGACAGCACCCATAGTCAGGATCGAATCCTGGTCTCAGGCATTGTGAGGTGCAGCTGTGCCACTGTGCCACTGTGCTACTGTGCTGATCTAATTAAACCCATGTCTCTGGTTCTGTGAGGCAGCAGCTCTACCAGTTACACCACTGCGCCACCCTTTTGCTTGGTGCCCGCTTAGTACTGTACGTGGTAACTTCAGTTAACATTGGTTTATTGCAAAAGTGATACTTAAACCAAAAAAAAACTGTTTGCATGTGTAGCAAACTCTTGGACGTGTATTAATAAAAGCTACAAAATTCAATACAGAGTCACAGACGCACTTAATGTACATTAAACCTTGCTGTAACTCTAAACCGACTGTTACAAGAAGGCAAGTTCTTGTAACTATAGCTACCAATAAATTGTGGAGGTCAAGTGCTGGACGTTATAATGTCTTGTAAGTCTCAGTCCCTGAATCAGCGACCAGTTTCTTTCCGACTCTTTAAAATTATTTTGGAATTAATTTTAATCCTGTTCCCAAATTGCTGTTGCAAGCCCCTGTTATGTGACTCCATCTCTACTCAAGAGCTACCAGGTCTCTCTGACCCACTGACAACACCTACAGAGCAGTGGTTTAATTTAGCTTATTATTGTCACGTGTACCGGGGTACAGTGAAAAGCTTTTTGTGGCCTGCTATCCAGTCAGTGGAAAGACTATACATGATTACAATCATGTGGTTACAATGTACAGATAACGGGTAAAGGGAATAACGTTTAGTGTAAGATCAAGTCCAGTAAACTGCTCCCCTAGACCGCTCTCTAGTTGGTGATAGGATGGTTCAGTTGCCTGATAACAGCTGGGAAAAAACTATCCCTGAATCTGGAAGTGTGCATTTTCAAACTTCTTTACCTCTTACCTGATGGGAGAGGGGAACAGAGGGAGTGACTGGGGTGAGACTGGTCTTAAACATGATGGAGACCTTGCCGTTGCAGCATGAAGTGTAGATGGAGTAAATGTATTGGAGGTTGGTTTGTGTGATGGTCTGGGCTACGTCCACAGCTCTCTGCAATTCTTGCTGTCTAGGGCGACTACAATCACCTGACATTGGGCGGGAGTCATAAAGTAATAGAGTCATAGAGTCGTACAGCATGGAAACACCCCTTCGGTCCAACTTGTCCACACCAACCAAGATGTCCCAGCTACACTGGTCCCACCTGCCTGGGTTTGGCCCATATCCCTCCAAACCTGTTGGAGGATGGAGCTTCTCCCAAATTCCAGGGTCTGGGTTGAGTTTTCAACTTTAGGTGAGGCCTTGGGGGTGGGCAATTGGACCCCAACCACTGATGGGCCGTTAGCTTGATATTTTTGCAGGAGACATGTCCCCGTCCCGTCCCCCCCCCACATAGAAATGCAGGGAATAGAGGGATATGGATCATTTACACGCAGATGAGATGATTTTAACCAGGCCTCATGTTCAGCACAAACATTGTCGGCCAAAGTGGCCCATTCCTGTGCTGGACTGTTCCATGTTCTATGTTCTATCACCTGGCAACCATCTTCAATGAACATCCCACCATCTTCTGCTTTAAACCATCCCTGAAGATAGGCGCAAAAAGCAAAATGAACAATTGCATTTGTCTACGAACTTTCACAGCAACAGGATATCCTAACATGTTATTTGCTATATTTAAGTAAAGTGCAGTTATGGACTGAAGGTGGCAAATGGGACTCAAACAGGTAAGTATAATGGAGATGCAAGGAACTACAGGAGCTAACACGGCACAGTGGCACAGCGGTAGAGTTGCTGCCTTACAGCATCAGAGACCCAGGTTCGATCCTGACTACAGGCGCTGTCTATATACTGTTTGTACGTTCTCCCCGTGTCTGCGTGAGTTTCCTCCGGGTGCTCCAGTTTCCTCCCACATTCCAAAGACGTGCGGGTTTGTAGGTTAATTGGCTTCTGTTAATTGTAAAATTATCCCTAGCATGTAGGATAGTACTAGTGTAAGGGGTTATCGCTGGTCGGCATGGACTCGGTGGGCAGAAGGGCCTGTTTCCACGCTGTGTCATTACAACTGAAACTAAAGCTAGATGCTGGAATTGTGAACAAAACACAAAGTGTTGGAGTAACTCAATAGGTCGGGCAGCATTTGCGGAAGAAATGGAAAGGCGACGTTTTGTGTTGGGACCCTTCATCAGACTGTAGAAGAATCTAAAGATAAATCCTGACCCAAACAATACCTATCCATTCCTTCCACAGATGTTGCCTGACCCACTGAGTTACTCCAGTACAGATATAGAAACATAGAAACATAGAAAATAGGTGCAGGAGTAGGTCATTCAGCCATTTGGCCCTTCAAGCCAGCACCGCCCGCCATTCAATATGATCATGGTTGATCATCCAAAATCAGTACCCCGTTCCTGCTTTTTCCCCATATCCCTTGAAAGCTATATCTAACTCTCTCTCGAAAACATCCAGTGAATTGGCCTCAACTGCCTGCTGTGGCAGAGAATTCCACAGATTCACAACTCTCTGGGTACAATGGTTGGCATGAACATGGTTCAATGGTTCAGTGGTACTTTATTTGTCAAATGTACTAAGGTACAGTGAAATCCAATTTTTGTATACAGTTAAGTACAAGTATCACTATAAATAAGCACATATACCTCTTAGATATGCATCTCAGATACAATACAAGTGTATAGTAATCCCAGTTGTTATAGTTCTCTACCTGGCCAGGAAGGCTCGTTGTCATGGCGACGTTGCAGGATGGGCTGAAGGGCCCGTTTCTGTGCTGTATAATTCTCTAATCCTATAAGTCTTCTACTTGGTAACTTGGAACCAAAGATCACAGTTATTGTCCTGTATTAACTGGTTACTGAGTTAAAGAAATTGAGCTTAAATCTGTCCACTTAACCACAATGCAGCAACTGTGGTCAGTGACTGGGAACCAGGATAATTGAGTTTAACATATTTACATTTGCTGCCCCCAGGGCCTGTTCGTAACCTTTAGAACATAATTAAGTGTCACAGTCTGATAGTTATTGTTGGAAATGTTTTCATCGTCAATGCACCAGAAAATAAAATTAAATCCTGAGCTATTGGGAATAGAAACATTCCCAACAGTGAGTTGATGCTAAAATATTAACAAGGTGTTCACATTCTATGTGGCTTCTTTAGAACGTAGAACATAGAAACAGTGCAGCACAATAACAAGCCCTTTGGCCCACTATGTCTGTGCCGATCATGGTACCAGTTTAGTTTATTGTCACGTGCACCGATATACAGTGAAAAGCTTTTGTTGCGTGCTATCCAGTCAGCGGAAAGACAATACATGATTACAATCGAGCCATTTACAGTGAATAGATATATGATAAGGGAATGATGTTTAGTGCAAGGTAAAGCCAGCAAAGTCCGATCAAGGATAGTCTGAGGATCACCAATGAGGTAGATAGTAGTTCAACATTGCTCACCTTGTTGTGGTGAAGAGGCTTGCGTGCCCCCATGATTCTGAGAGCGATGCCGTCGGAAGCACTAGCTTCTGGTAGGGCCACCCATGGCGGTAAGGTCGAGGATGAGGGTCCAGACTTAGAGCGATACAACGTACAAGACCTCAACGGCGGACCAGGTGGACAAAGTTATCTTGAACTCAACGGCTGTGAAGGCGGATGAAGGCTGCAACAAATCTATCAGCTCCAATCGTTTTGGGTCCCTTGCCATTGGAATTAGTTGATTGATTTGTGAAGGACCGTGTGCTTCTTGGAGTGCAACATCAAGTACACGTTAAACAAACACACGCACAGGCGTCTTCGTTCTGATATCGGAACGTAGACTATTATCTTCGACCTCGAGGGATAGCCACGACGAGTTCAGCACTGCTCTCTGGTTGTGGTAGGATGATTCAGTTGCCTGATAACAGCTGGGAAGAAACTGTCCCTGAATCTGAAGGTGTACGTTTTCACACTTCTATACCTTTTGCCTGATGGGAGAGGGGAGAAGATGAATTGTCCAGGGGCGACTCGTCCTTGATTATGCTGCTGGCCTTGCCGAGGCAGCGTGAGGTGTAAATGGAGTCAATGAAAGGGAGTCAATGGAGTCAATAAAACCAAGACCATCTCTTACTTACCTGGGCATAATGCATGTACCTCCATTCCCAGAGTGACTATTCAAAAGCCTCTTAAATGCCACTGTGTATCTGCCTCAACCACCAACCCAGGCAGTGTGTGCTAAAGGGAATACTGTTTAGTGCAAGATAAAATACAGTAAAATCTGATTAAAGATAGTCCGATGGTCTCCAATGAGGTAGATAGTTCAGGACTGCCCTCAGGTTGTTGATAGGATGGTTCAGTTTCCTGATAAACTGACTGTTCTATTTTCCATGTATTGGAGTTTAGTTTGGTTTAGTTTAGTTTAGAGATACAGCATGGAAGCAGGCCCTTCAGCCCACTGAGTCCGTGCCGACCAACGATCACCCATATACTAATTCCATCCTAGGGACAATTTACAGAAGCCAATTACCTACAAACCTGTACATCTTTGGAATGTGGGAGGAAACCGGGGCACCCAGAGAAAACCCACGCAGTCATAGGGAGAACGTACAAACTCCGTATGGACAGCACCCTTTCGTTAGGATCGAAGCCGGAGCTGTAAGGCAGCAACTCTACTGCTGTGCCACAGTGCTGCCGAGTTGTAGGACAACACAAATTAAAAGCTAAGGGATAGATTGGATCTTTGGGGGGGGGGGGGGGGGGGGGAGACTTGGGACAATATGAACTATGAGGAAGGTGGAACAATATGGATGGGTTGAAGATGTGAAAATGCAGACTGAAGGAAGATGGGCTAATATAGACAAAATGTGGGGGTGGTTCTTGGTTCTTGGTCCTCCAAAATATTCCAAATGGAATTTAAACTGGAGGTGGGCAACCTTGGTATTCAGGGGAATGGGAACCATGGAGCCATAGGGTATTAGGACAATATGATCAAAGGTTATGGGGAGAAAGCAAGAGGAAGGGGCTGAGAGGGATAGAAAGACCAGCCATGATTGAATGGCAGAATAAACCCGATGGGCTGAATGGCCTAATTCTGCTCCGATGACTTATGATCATAACTTATGGAATTGGAGGTGATTGGAACTTAAGGACAAAATTAGACTAAATGGACAATCAGGGGATGTGGCACAATGAGAATTATTCTAACTGCTTTCCCCATCTATGCCTCTCATAATTTTATATACTTTTATCATGTCTCCCCACAACCTCCTGCACTCTAGAGAAAACAATCCAACTTTCCTTTGTAGCTAATACCTCCTAATTCATATATCATTCTTGAAAACCTCTTCTGCACCTTCTCCAAAGCCTCCACATCATTCCTATAATGGGAACTACGAGAAATGCTTCAAATGCTGCCTAACCAAAGTCCTATAAAGCTGCATCGTGACTTCCTGACTCTTGTATTCAATGCCCCGACCAATGAAAGCAAACATATCATATGTCTTCTTTACCACTTTATCTACTTGTGTTGCCACTTTCAGGGAGTTATGGTCTTGGACCCCAAGATCCCACTGAACATCGATGCTGTTAAGCGTGTTGCCATTAATTGTATATTTTCCCCTTACATTCGACCTCCTAAAAAGCAACAACTCACACTTAGGCTCACAGAGTCATATAGTCATATAGCATGGCCCTTCACCCCAACTTGCCCACACCAACCAGCTTGCCCCATCTACACTAGTTTGTCTGCCTGCAATTGGCCCATATCCCTCTAAACCTGTCCCATCCATGTTTCTTAAATGTTGTGATAATCCCTGCCTCAACTATCTCCTCCGGCAGCTCATTCCATACACCCACCACCCTCTGTGTGAAAAAAGCTCTTGCTCGGAGTTTCCATTGAAGGCAAACATACTATATGTCTGAGGAGGAAGAGAGAAGGGGAGGTTCATGGAGAGGAAAGGTTTAGAGGGATTTGGGCCAAATGCAAGCAGATCGGTTGAGTTTATATGGGGTTATCTTGATCGGCGTGGACTAGTTGGGCCAAAGGGCCTGTTCCCGTGCTGTATGCCTCTATGACTCTGAGCAGGAAATATGAGGCTATGCTCTGGTAAGGGGTGTATGCGGGACTGTTCAGTCTTCGAGATGCTGACTGGTGTTTGTTATTCACCCCACTGCCTGTACAATTCGACGTGCCTCCATTATATTGTTGCCAAGGATGAAATCATTGCTGAGATGTGCTCGTAAAAAGGAAGAAATCTCAGGAAGGCATCGATTTTTTGCAATCAACGTCAAACATTTCAGCCTGGCTTTGTCAAGCCCAGACTGACAAGACAGATTTGTTAATCCTATTGTGTTTCAAGGTAGGACAGGGAATTAAGTATCAGCTAAAGGGCACTCATTACTTTCCCTATGTATCATATTCTCAATTAATGCAGCGCAGACTGCAGAAAACAATTTGTTGATTTTTAATGTAGCTTTTGCCAAAATAAAATAGTTACAGATTGTCCACCGACCGGTTCTGAATTGGTGGCCATGGATTTGATTGTTTTTTGAGGGACAAATGGAATAAATAATGATTGCTCCATCACTTTGCGCTTTGCAAATAGCCGGCTCACTCTTCAATCTCTGCTAGGACAGATTTTTGTTCATCAAAGTTAGTGAGTAATCTCTGCAAAAAATCACTGGTGACAGGTCAATCAGGGTGTCATTCCACATAGCATCAAGTATAAAGGGTTAAAAGTCCTGATCCATGGCCACAGATTGCACCAAATAGGCTTCAAATTAACTATCACTTAGTTTAAGAGGAAACAGGCCCTCCATAAGTTCATAAGTTCATAAGTTATAGGAGCACAATCAGGCCATTCGGTCCTTCTTGTCTACTCTGTCATTCAATCTATCTGTCATCTCTCAACCACATTTTCCTTCAGCCCACCAATACTACATGGGCCACAGATTGGACCAAATCGGTTTTAGTTTAGTATAGTTTAGAGATACAGCGTTTAGAGATACAGGCCGTCGGCCCACTGAGTCTGCACCGACCACCCAATCACCTATACTCTAGCACTGCCCTACACACTAGGGATAATTTACAGAAGCCAATTAACCTACACAGGAGATAAGACTTTTCTTTGCCTTCCGTCACAGTGAGGGTGTGCCTGGAGCAATCACTGTGATGGCTGTTTGTGTTAAAATTGTAATTGTGTGTCTTGTGTTTTTATTGTCTACTGCCGGACCCTGACGTGAGAGGACGCTGGCGCTATTTGTTCGTCGCTTCTCCGTCAGGATAGTTCGTCTGTTTGTTTTTATGTCATGACTGTTTTTGTAAAGCGTATTTGAGCACTTGGAAAATCGCTATATAAAATAAATGTTTATTATTATTATTATCTTTGGAATGTGGGAGGAAACCGGAATACGGAATAAAAATGAAGGGGAAACAAGGTTTAGGTTGGAATGTAGAAACAAAGAACTGCAGATGCTGGTTTATAATAAAGATAGATACAAAGTGCTCTAGTAACTCATTGGGTCAGACAACATCTCTGGAGAAAAGAGATAGGTGATGTTTTGGTTTGGGAACCACTTAGTTTAGTTTAGTTTAAAGATACAGCTGTACAATGGGTTATATTTAGCCAGTTCCCAGGTCTTCGACAATTAACCTGCAAGTCGAAGCTCTTCCAATCCTCACTCAGGTACTTTTCAATGTGGTATTTATGCCTCCACCACCCTCCAAAGCAAGAGGCTTCAGAAACCCACCACTCAATGAGTGAAGTGATCTTTGTTCTCTCAATTCTCCGCTAATCCTTTTACTAATCACCTTAAGTAATTTATTGATCTCTCCACTAAGGGGATTTAGGTTCTTTTTGCTGTGTATAAAATCCTGAGGGGAATAGATAGGATGAATGCATTGGGTCTTTTACCCAGAATAGGGGAATCAAGGACCGGAGGACATGGGTTTAAGGAGAGAGGGAAAAGATTTAATGGGAACCTGAGGGTTTTTTCATACAGAGGACGGTAGGTGTACAGACGAACTGCCAGGGGATGTAGTTGAGGAAGGTCCATGACAACATTTAAAAGACATTTGGATAGGTACAAGGCTAAAAAAGGTTTAGCAGGCCAAATGCAAGTAGGTGGGACTTGTGTAGATGGGGCATCTTGGTTGGCATGGGCAAGTTGGGCCAAAGGGCCTGTTTCCGTGCTGTATGATTCTATTACACTGATTCTAACTCATTCTGGAGCCTTCATAATGTTATACACCTCAGTCAAATATCTAAGTCTTTTGCATTCCAAGGAACATAACCTCAGCCTCAAAATCTCCGCTCAATGTACAATGCCCCAGGAGAAGAGTGGATGCTTTGAGAAGTTTGGAGTCGATGGTGGTGATGACGGAGAAGTCTAGTTGCTATGGGAGTTCTGGTGTTGGTGGTGGTAATCTAGTTGCCATGGGAAGTCTTGTTTTGATGGCGATGGTGGTGAGATTGAGATGATGTCATACAACATCATGTGATGATAGCGGTGAAAAGATACGATAGAACTTTATTTATCCCAGTGGGAAAATTGGTCTGCCAACAGTCTTAAAACACAACAAGATACACGAAATATGAAATTAAAATGACGAGTGGGATGTGCAAAGGTTGGGGGAGGGGGGGGCGGGTGTCAGTCTACCCCATGACAGAAGTGGGAGGAGTTGTACAGTTTGATGATGGGATGTTTGGTTGCCATGAGAACCCTGGCGATGATGGTGGCAATGATTGGATGTCTTGTTGTCACGGGAAGTCTAGTGATGATGCTGTAATGATGGGTTGTCATGGTAAGTCCAGATTGCTATTGAAAATTGCATTATACTGATCTGACCTTTGAATTATTTATAGTGCTTTTATATCCCGCCTTCCATTGGCTTCTGGTTCAGATTTCACTTTTCCTTTTTGTTTTAAGGTTATTTAATTTGGTCCCTACAGCTTTCCACTTTTAAGGAAGGATTTTTTTTCAATTATCACAGCTGCATAGGTCTGCATAGGTCCAGCAACAAGTCTTGTGAATTCAGTTGCTCATTGTGAAAGTCACCGGCTTATTTTTGTCAATACTCCGTTGGGAAGAGGTGCCAGATATAATGGTTCAACATCGTACTTCAATTGTTTAAACATGATTAGTTGATCTTACTTGGTGTTGCTTTAGGAAAAAGTGTACAAAAGGAATGGAAATTGAGTAAAACCCTACTATTGAATACATTCTGACATGTCATGGAAACATAGAAACATAGAAAATAGGTGCAGGAGGCGGCCATTTGGCCCTTCGAGCCAGCACCGCCATTCATTGTGATCATGGCTAATCATCTACAATCAGTAACCCGTGCCTGTCTTCTCCCCATATCCCTTGATTCCGCTAGCCCATAGGGCTCTATCTAACTCTCTTTTAAATTCATCCAGTGAATTGGCCTCTACTGCCTTCTGTGGCAGAGAATTCCACAAATTCATAACTCTCTGGGTGAAAAAGTTTTTTCTCATCTCAGTTTTAAATGGCCTCCCCTTTATTCTTAAACTGTGGCCCTTGGTTCTGGACTCCCCCAACATTGGAAACATTTTTCCTGCACCTAGCTTGTCCAGTCCTTTTATAATTTTATACATCTCTATCAGATCTACCCTCATCCTTGTAAATTCCAGTGACTACTAGCCCAGTCTTTCCAATCTTTCCTCATATGACAGTCCCGCCATCCTGGGGATTAACCTCATGAACCTACGCTGCACTGCCTCAATAGCAAGGATGTCCTTCCTCAAATTAGGAGACCAAAATTGCACACAATACTCCAGATGTGGTCTCACCAGGGCCCTGTACAACTGCAGAAGGACATCTTTACACCTATACTCAAATCCTCTCATTATGAAGGCCAACATGCCATTAGCTTTCTTCACAGCCTGCTGTACCTGCAAGTTTACTTTCAGTGACTGGTGTACAAGGACACCCAGGTCCCGCTGTTCTTCCCTTTTTCCTAATCCGACACCATTGAGAAAATATTCTGCCTTCCTGTTCTTGCCACCGGGTGGTGCCAGCAATGGCTGCCTCGCCAACAGTCTGTCTGCCCCATCCTTCTCTGTTGTTTTATAGTATGTGTTAAATGTATGTCTTTAGTGTTCTTTGACTTGTTTTATGTTGGGGGTGGGGCGAGGGGGTTGGGGGAAACTTTTTTAATCGCTTACCTCGACAGAGATGCGGTATAGTATCTCCGCCCGCACTGCGGCCTAACATCAAGGAGTTGGCGGCCTTTTCTGGAGACCGTCTTCAGGAGCTCCAACCTGCGGGGCTTACCATCGTGGAGGCTAGCGATCGCTTTGCCAGGGATCGACCTCTGAGCACCAAATGCAGGAGCCTATGGACTTTAACATCGTAGAGCTCGCTGTCTCTGGTTAGAGACCGACTTTGGGTGCTCCAAGCCACAGGAGCTTCGATCGTCCCAACGCGGGAGCTTCGACTGCCCCAACACGGGAGCTTCAATCGCCCCAATGCAGGAGCTTTGCCCACCGGCTGTGGGAGCTTTGATTGCCCCGACGATGGTTCGAATGCCCCAACCGCGGGAGAAAAATGAGGGAAGAAGATTGGACTTTATTGCCTTCCATCACAGTGAGTAATGTGGGGAATTCACTGTGGTGGATGTTTATGTTAACTTTAATGTAGGTGTGTGTCTTTTTGCTGGTTTTTTAGTATGGCTGTATGGTAATTCATATATCACTGTGCCTTAATTGGTACACGTGACAATAAAAGACCTTTGAAACCTTTGATGTGGATAACCTCACATTTATCCACATTATACTGCATCTGCCATGCATCCGCCCACTCACCCAACCTATCCAAGTTACCCTGCATCCGCATAGCATCCTCTTCACAGTTCATACTGCCACCCAGCTTTGTGCCATCTGCAAATTTGCTCATGTTCATCTCATTAATGTATATTGTAAATACCTACGGTACCAGCACCGAGCCTTGCGGCACCCCACTAGTCACTGCCTGCCATTCTGAAAGGGACCCGTTAATTCCTACTCTTTGTTTCCTGTCTGCCAACCAATTTTCTATCCATCTCAGTACCCTACCCCCAATACCATGTGCTCTAATTTTGCCCACTAATCTCCTGTGTGGGACCTTATCAAAGGCTTTCTGAAAGTCCAGGTACACTACATCCACTGGCTCTCCCTTATCCATTTTACTTGTTACATCCTCAAAAAATTCCAGAAGGTTAGTCAAACAAGATTTCCCCTTCATAAATCTATGCTGACTGGGACCGATCCTGTTACTGCTATCCAAATTATATCTTTAATAATTGACTCCAGTATCTTTCCCACCACTTCGGCGCCTTCAAAGCTAACTGGGGTGTGTGTACCACTTCACTTTCTGAAGTCGATCACTATCTCCATCTTCTTGCTGACATTGAGGGGAAAGTTGTTTTCTTGGCACCAAATCACGAGGTCCTCAATCTCCTCCTCTACCCTGTCTCATCATTATTTGATATCCAGCCCACTCCAGTGGTGTCACCTGTGAATTTGTAAATTGAGTTGGATTGGTATTTGGCTGCACAATCCAGGGTGTATATTCTCAGAGGCAGTGACCACACTTGACCTTGGTTTAGAGTTACAACAAGGGTCTTTCTAGCCCCATTTTGAGAGGACAATGACAAAACACCGCCTATAGTTTGTAATTTCAAATTTAGGAATAACATTCAGAATTTGACATCTTAAACAGGATTACTTGTCATTCAACCTATTCCCCAAACACCAAGTTTGTTTGCAGTTAAAATCTTTGATTGATGACAGGACAAAACCGAATGAGTTGTGCAAACAGGTTCAGTAAAAGAACGAAATATTGGAATATATCAGTGTTATAACCTTCATTTTCCCAGTGCAAGAATCTGATATTTAACACTATCTGGAACATAGAGTCATAGAGTTGTACAGTGTGGAAACAGGCTATTCTGCCCAACTTGCTCACTCCGGCTAACATGTCCCAGCTACACTAGTCCCACCTGCCCACGTTTGGTCCGTATCCCTCCAAACATGTCCTATCCATGCACCTGTCTAAGTACCTCATCTAGCAGCTTGTTCCATACACCCACCACCCTTTGTGTGAAAAAGTTACCCCTCCGATTCCTATTAAATCTTTTCCCCTTCACCTTAAACCTATGTCCTTTGGTCCTCGATTCACCTACTCTGGGCAAGAGACTCTATACATCTACCCGATCTATTCCTCTCATAATTTTATACACCTCAATAAGATCTCCCCTCATCCTCCTGCGCTGCAAAGAATAGAGTCCCAGTCTACTCAACCTCTCCCTATAGCTCAGACCCTCTCGCCCTGGCAACATCCTTGTAAATCTTCTCTGTTCCCTTTCCAGCTTGACAACATCTTTCCTATATCATGGTGCCCAAAACTGAACACAATACTTCTCCTGGGATAAATAAATTTCCCTCCTGGGATAAATAAAGTTCTATCGTATCGTATCGTATCGTATCGTATCGTATCGTATCGTATCGTATCCTATCGTATCGTATCGTATCGTATCGTATCGTATCGTATCGTATCGTATCGTATCGTATCGTATTGTATCGTATCGTATCGTATCGTATCGTATCGTATCGTATCGTATTGTATCGTATCGTATCGTATTGTAAAACCCATCTACACTAGCCCTACCTGCCCACCCTTGGCCCATAACCCTATAAATCTGTTCTATCCATGTACCTGTCCAATGGTCTCTTAAATGTTATGATAGCAGTTGCCTCAACTACCTCCTCCGCACTCTCGTTCCATATACCCACCAACCTTTGTGTAAAAAGGTTACCTCTTAGGTGCCTCTTAAATCCTACCCCTTCACCTTCAACCTTTGTCCTCTGATTCTCAATTCCTCAACTCCGTGTGTTTTACCCGATCCTCTCATGATTTTAGACACCTCTGTAAGATCACCCCTCATCCTCCTGTGCTTCAAGGAATAAAGTCCTTGCCTGTTCAACCTCACCCTATAGCTCAGACCCTGGAATCCTGGCAACATCCTCGTAAATTTCCTCGGCACCCTTTCCAGCTTGACAATTTATTTCCTATAACATGGTGACCAAAACTGACCACAACACTCTAAATGTGGCCTCACCATTGTACAACTGCAACATGACCTCCCAACTTCTACGCTCACATCTCCCTGACCTGCTGGTGAGAGTCAGATGCACATCTTTTAAAAATTAGGAGAGGGAATCTTGGCGAGTCCGTCAGTATTTGGAGGCACGTCCCGGGAGTTTTGGTAACATTTGCGAGGTGTTAGTGTGAGTGTGTTAACATTTGCAGGATGCCTCTGTCTAAGCACGTTTAATATTTGCAGGTTTTGCCCAGGGGTAGGTTAATATTTGCAGAATCTTCTTAGAATTGTGCTAATAGTTATTGGGCACCCTGGGAGTGTGCCAATATTTGTTAGGAGGTCCCTTGGCATTTGTTAATATTTGAAAGCACTCCTCGCTGCAAAGATTTAAGGTAAACACGGGCCAATGAAGAAGGAATTGTTTTTTTTGCCAACTGAGGTTAAAGAGTAGAAAGCATACAGCACGGAAACAGGCCCAACTCATTCATATCAACCGAGACGCCCCGTCTCAGCTAGTCCCATTTGTCCGCGTTTTGCTCTCATCCCTATAAACTATTCCATGTACCTATCCAAGTGTCTTTTAAATGTTGTTATTATACCTGCCACAACTACCTCTTCTGGGATCGCATTCAAGATTTCAAGATCAATTTATTGTCAAATGTACCAATTAAGGTACAGCGAAATTTGAGTTACCATTCAGCCATACTAAATGACAAGCAACAAGGCACACAGCCACATAAAGTAAAATTTAACATAAACATCCACCACAGCGGATTCCACATTCTTCACTGTAATGGAAGGTAATAAAGTTCAATCACCTTCCCCTTTGTTCACCCACGGTCCGGGCTATTGAACCATCCGCAGTCGCCGCTGCCAACTGTCCAGCCCTCGCGTCGGGATGATCGAAACTCTGGCGTTGGAACAGTTGAAAAAAACTCTCTGCGGCATGGAGCTCCCGAATCGGCCTCTTCTTACCTGAGACTGCGGGCTTCACGATGTTAAAGTCCACTGGCCCCACGGTTGGAGCTCTCCAGTCGATCCTCGGCAAAGGATCGCAGCACGACGATGTTAAAGTCCGCGCTGTGGCCGTGGCTTGAAGCGCCGGGCCGGTCTCCAGTAAAGGCCGCCAACTCCTCAATGTTAGGCCGCAGTGGGGACGGAGATACGATACGGAGAAAAATCGCATCTCTGTCGAAGTAAGAGATTGAAAAAAAGTTTCCCCCATTTCCCCTCCCCACCCCCCACATAAAACAAACCAAGAAACACTAAAACATACTTTTAACACAAACTTAAAACAATAAAAAGAGTAGAAAGGACAGACAGACTGTTGGCGAGGCAGCCACTGTGGTGGTGTCGCCCGATGGATTATTCCATATACCTGCCACCCTTTGTGTTAAAAAGTTTCCCCTCAGGTTCCTATTAAATCTTTCCCCCCTCTCCTTAAACCTATGTCATCTGTTCTTGATTCCCCTACCCTGGGCAAAAGGCTCAGTGCATTCATCCTATCTATTACCCATATGATTTTCTACAACTCTATAAGATCACACCTTAGGCTCATGCCCTCCAAGCAATAAGTCCTAGCTTGTCCAACCTCTCGCTTTAGCTTAGGCCCTCGAGTCCTGGCAACATCCTCGTAAATCCTCTCTGCACTCTTTCCATCTTAATGATATCCTTCCTTCAAGATTCAAGATTCAAGATAGCTTTATTTGTCATCCAATATTGTACGAAATTCAGTCACCCACAGTCCAACAATAAAAGCATTAAATAGGCATTAAAATTACACAACCCCAAAAACCCCAAAAACGCAGTCCAACAATAAAAGCATTAAATAGGCATTAAAATTACACAACCCCAAAAACACACAAAAAAAGAAACATCCATCAAAGAAACATCCATCACAGTGAGTCTCCTCCAGTCCTCTCCTCACTGTGATGGAAGGCCACAATGTCTTTCCCTTCTCCTGCTGTCCTCTCCCGCAGTCAGGTTGTTGTGGTTGCAGGCCGCGCTGGACAGTCCGCAGCGGCCGGAGCCTAAGGCGAGTCCCAGCCGCTCCCGCAGCCTCCGAAGACGGCCGGCTCCGCCGATGATAAGTCCGATCCGGGGCGGGCGAACACGCTGCTGCTGCCGCTGTTGCTGCACGTCGGGGCGGTCGTGGCTCCCGACATTGAAGCCCCCGCCCAGCAGAGAAATATCCCGCGGCATATCTTAGGCCGCGCCGGACGGTGAAATGTCCGTGACCCAAGCCCCGCGATCCGGGGCGGGCGAACCCGCTGCCGGAGCTCCCGATGTCGGCATCCACATGGCCCGAGCCTAAGGCAAGTCGCAGCCGCTCCCGCAGCCTCCGAGGACAGCCGGCTCCGGTGATGGTAAGTCCGATCCGCGGGCTCTGCGAACCAGAGCCCTGGAGGCAGCCAGCTCCAGGAGTTGGGCCGATGGTAGGAACGGAGACACGGCCCAGAAAACAAAGGTCGGGTCTCCGTTCGGAAGGGACACCTATTTACAATTTTACAGTTCCCCCCCCCTCCCCCCCTCATACACACATAGTACACAAACACAAAAACACCACATCACAACTACAATTAAGACAAAAAAACAACAAAAACACAAAGACAAATGGACCGCAGGTAAGCCGCTGCTGCTATGGCAGCGCCGCCATTTTGGATTCAGCACAGTGACTAAAAGTGAACACAATACTCCAAATGCAGCCTCACCAAAATCTTGTACAACTGTAACATAATGTCCCAACTTCAATACCCAATATCCTGACTGACGAAGGATATGTACCAAAATCCATCTTCACCATCCTTATCTACCTGTGATGCTGCTTTCAGGGAACTGTGCACTTAACCTCTTAGATCTGTCTGCTCCACAACACTCCCCAGGCCCCTACCATTTACTGGAGGGAAAGGAGAGATATAGACCACATGATCCTAGATGGGATTAGTTTGAATTGGCATCACAGACATTGTGGGCTGAAGTGCTTGTTTCTTTGCTGTACTGGTCTATGTTCTGTATGTTCAATAACAACCCCACAGGACAATGCCCAATGAAGCTCAACAAACAATGATCAAACTTCCAATTAAATTGTAACTAAATGGAAGGCACTGACAAAAGTTATGTAAGGACAAGTCAAAATGTGTCAATTGCTAGGGCTTTACTCAATTTTCATTCATTTTTTTACACTTTAGTTTAGTTTAGTTATTATTTTTGTCATGTGTACCGAGAGGTACAGTGAAAAGCTTTCTTGTTGTGTACTATCCACTCAGCAGAATGACTATACATGACTACCATCAAGCTGTCCACAGTGTACAGATACAGGATAAAGGGAATAACATTTAGAGTAATATAAAGTCCAGCAAAGTTTGGTTAAAGATAGTCCAAGGGTCTCCAATAAGATAGATAGTAGGTCAGGACTGCTTTATGTTTACATATAGAGGATAAAGGGTATAACATTTGGTGCAAGATAAAGTCCAAATAACATCTGATTAAATGTGTAGGAAGGAACTGCAGATGCTGGTTTAAACTGAAGATAGACACAAAATGCTGGAGTAACTCAGCGGGTCGGATGGCATCTCTGGAGAAAAGGAATGTGTGATGTTTTGGGTCGAGACCCCTCTTCAGACTGAGTGTCAGGGGAAAGGGAAATGAGAGACAGAGAAGGTGATATAGAGAGATATAGAACAAAGAATGAAAGACATGCAAACAAGTAACAATGATAAAGGAAACATGCCATTGTTAGCTGTGTGCTAGGTGAAAACGAGTTACAGACAATGAGACTCATCAAGATTCACCAGCTTGAGGTCGGGTAACATTCTTGTATTAAAGAAAATTTCAACTGTAAATGTAACTTCACATCACCGTTCCCACAGAGGTGGAGACATAGAGTCATCGACTGTGATTAATTCTCTCAGATTTGTCATGTCACAGGCAATGAATAACCTTCTGATCGGAATGATTGGGTTCTTTTTCCATTTTGTTTCACGTCATCAATTCTGGGTAAAATAGATGTTTAACATCAATGGCTTCTATTTGTCTTTGGTTGTGGTGTCCTTGGCAGTGAGATGACTCTCGTCCTTTGATTAAATGTATCAGCCTCTTGCCTTGCTATTTAATCAGCTCAGGAAGACGTTATTGTTTCACAGACTCTTGGGCAAATGAAGACAATTGTTTATGTGTGCAATGCTGTAAGAGCTATTTATCGGCCTTTCGCTCAGAGTGTTGGTGCAAAGTGCATTTAGATAAAAGTGCTGTTTAGCAAAGTGCCCTTCAGATAGTGAAGCTCTATTAGTGACCAGCTATCACAAGGGTGGCACAGTAGTGCTGTGGTAGAGTTGCTGCCCTACGGCATCAGAGATCCGTGTTCGAACCTGACTACGGGTGCTGTCTGTGTGTGGAGCTTGTACGTTCTCCCTGTGACCGCATGGGTTTTCTCCGGGTGCTCCGGTTTCCTCCCACACTCCAAAGACGTGCGGGTTTGTAGATTAATTTGCTTCGGTAAATTGTAAATTGTCCCTAGTGTATAGAATAGTGCTAGTGTACCGGGAGATTACTGGTCGGCACAGACTTGATAGGCCAGAGGGCCTATTTCCATGCTATCTCTCTAACGTCTAAATTCTTATTTAGAGTATTGTGTCCAGTTTTGTGCACCATGTTATAGGAAAGATGTTTTCAAGTTGGAAAGGGTGCAGGGAAGCTTCATGAGAATGTTGCCAGACTTGAGGGCCTGAGCTATAGGGAGAGGCTAGAATAGAACAGGCTAGAATAGATCGGGTAAACGCACAGATTCTCAGTTGGGGAATCGAGAACCAGAGGACATAGGTTTGTCAGGGGGGAAAGATTTAATAGGAACCTGAGGGGTAACTTTTTCACACAAAGAGCGGTGAGTGTATGGAATGAGCTGCTGGAGGAGGTAGTTGAGGCAGGTGCTATCGCAACGTTTAAGAAACATTTAGACAGGTAGATGGATAGGACAGGTTTAGAGGAATATGGGCCAAACGCAGGCGGGTGGGACTAGTGTAGATGGGGCATGTTGGTCGGTGTGGGCAAGTTGGGCCGAAGGACCTGTTTCCATGCTGTAAGACTCTATGATTCTCAGCATGTCAGCAGCCGTCAATGGAAAACTGAGGGAGTGCGAGAGATATCTTGGAGGTATCTAGAGCTGGGGGAGATTACTGCCTTAAGGGATGAAGCCATTAATTAGTTCTCTAGGCAATGCTGCACATGACAGTCGTGATTCTGAACAGCATTAATGTGTCAATGCAATTTCTGAAAGTGAAATCATAAACCATGGAAATAGCCTGAGCTGTTTTCTCTCTCTGACTTCTCCCTTACCGCTCTGTGACAGCAATAAAAATGGAATCGATAAACGTAAAGAGCACTTGGATCTAATAAATGTCTTAAAAAATATTTATCTGAAATAATGTTATTGATGGACCGGCTGAGAGCATCTAGTTAGGCTGCACAGCTTTTCAAAGTGCTTCT
The DNA here is from genome assembly GCF_053455715.1 of Rhinoraja longicauda. Classification (NCBI taxonomy): domain Eukaryota; kingdom Metazoa; phylum Chordata; class Chondrichthyes; order Rajiformes; family Arhynchobatidae; genus Rhinoraja; species Rhinoraja longicauda. The sequence continues at coordinate 97,472,232 of NC_135953.1, forward strand.
GGAAAGAGAAAATTCTGGGCGAGTATTTGGCGAATCAGAAACAAACTTAGGAACTTAAGTCCAAAAATGTCAAGACTGTTTAGTTTAATTTATTGCCACGTGTACTGAGGTACAGTAAAAAGCATTTTTGGTGCTTACTATCCAATCAGCTGAAAGACAATATATGATAACAATCAAGCCGTCCACAGTGTACAAAAATGGGATAAAGAGAACAACGTTTAGTGCAAGTTAAAGTCCAGTAAAGTCTGATTAAATATAGTCCGAGGGTCTCCCTTGGGGTAGATGGGAAGTCAGGACCGCTCTCTAGCTGGTGATAGGATGGTTCAGTTGCCTGATGATAGCTGGGGAGAAACTGTCCCTGAATCTGGAGATGTGTGTTTTCACACTTCTGTACCTCTTGCCCGATGGGAGAGGGGAGAAGAGGGAATGATCAGGGTGAGACATGTCCTTGATTATGCTGGTGGCCTTGTCTAGGCAGCATGAAGTGTAGATGGAGTCAATGGAAGGGAGGTTGGTAGGCATGATGGTCTGGGCTGTGTCCACAATTCTCTGCAATTTCTTGCAGTTTTGGATGGAGCTGTTCCCAAACAATGCTGTGATGCGTCCCGATAAAATGCTTTCTGCGGTGCACCTTAGAAGTTGGTGAGAGTTGTTGGGGATATGCCGAACTTCCTAAGCCTTGTTAGGGAGTAGAGGCATTGGTGTGCTTTCTTGGCCATTGCTTTGACATGGCTAGTCCTGGACAATTTGCCGGTTATATTTATTCCTAGGAACTTGAAGCTTTCAACCATCTCTTCTTTGGCTCCGTCAATGTTGTTTATTGCAACTCCTCACCTAGTTTGCAAAAGGTATGGACAAATGATCTTTTGTTTAGTGCTTTCATTAAATAACATGGAAGGTTATAACATTGAACTAGGGGAGGTGGACATCAATAACTTCACCAAGCCAGTCTGAACTTTGAACTTCAATTTGAAGGATACAATATAGCCCCAAAAATGTGGCGACTCGTGTGTACTGCCTCTTTTAGTCATCATTGAACCATTGAACCATTGTTTGAGGAGGAATTTCTTTAGCCAGAGGGTGGTGAATCTGTGGAATTCATTGCCACAGACAGCTGTGGAGGCCGTCATCGGGTATTTTTCAAACGTAAATTGACAGGTTGTTGATTAGTAAGGGTGTCAAACGTTACGGGGAGAAAGCAGGCAAATGGGGTTGAGAGAGAAAGATAGATCAGCCATGATGGGCCAAATGTCCTCATTCTGCTTTAGACTTTACTTTAGACTTTATGGATACAGCGTGGAAACAGGTGCCTACCGAGTCAACAGCTCAACAGAGCTTTATTTGTCATTCGGTACCAAGGTACCGAACGAAACTACATAGCAGTCACACACAAAAAAGAACACAGGACACACGACCCCAACACAAACGTCCACCACAGTGACTCCAAACACCCCCTCACTGTGATGGAGGCAACAAAACTTCCACTCTCTTCCCCACGCCCACGGATAGACAGCTCGTCCCCGACCGACCCGCACAGTCCCCGCAAGGGGATGGAAGTCCCCGCGGCCGAGTCGCACCGGGCGCTGAGACGTCTTGCGGCCGAACCGGGCGATGGAAGGCCCCGCGACCGAGCCGTGCGCAGCTAAGTCCCGCAGCCGAGCCGCACCGGGCGATGTTAGGCCCCGCGGCCGAGCCGCACCGGGCGATGGAAGGTCCCGCGGCCAAGCCGCACCGGGCGATATTAAGTCCAGCGGCCGAGCCGCACCAGCGATGAAAAGTCCCGCAGCCGAGCCGCGCCAGGCGATGTTAGGCCCCGCGGCCCGGGCACTGTTAAGTCCAGCGGCCGAGCCGCACCAGCGATGTTAGGCCCCGCGGCCGAGCCGCACCGGGCACTGTTAAGTCCAGCGGCCGAGCCGCACCAGCGATGTTAGGCCCCGCGGCCGAGCCGCACTGGGCGATGGAAGGCCCCGCTGCCAAGCCGCACCGGGCACTGCCAACTCCAGCGGCCGAGCCGCGCCGGGCGATGTTAAGTCCAGCGGCCGAGCCGCACCGGGCGATGGAAGGCCCCGCGGCCGAGCCGCACCCCGTACCGTGAGGAAGAGACCTAAAAGAGAAAGGTTTCCCCCACCCCCCCACCCACACCACCACCCCCCCACCCACACCACCACCCCCCACACATACACAAAAACCCCCCATCCCAACACCGACACACAACAACAAAAAAAGGAAAAAAGACGAACAGACTGCTAGCGAGCCGCAGCCGTTAGGCGCCGCCACTTCTACGCCGACCAGCAATTACCGTGTACACTAGCACTATCCTACACATTGGGAACATTTTTTTTTTTTTTACTGAAGCCAGTCAACCTACAAACTTGGATTGTGTGAGAAAACTGGAGCAAACCCGCCACAGAGAAAACATACAAACCACGTACAGCCAGCACCCGTAGTCAGAATCGAACCTGGGTCTCTGGCCCTTTAAGGCACCCACTGTGGTCCTACGTCTTATGGTCTTATGAAGATAATCAAGCAGCAAAAGTTGGAAACTCGAACAAGATTAACAGAGGCATTTGTAGGCAATATTAATGTTGTTAAGTGAGACCAGACAGATTGTACAGTGCACAGCATCAAATACAATTAAATACAGTTGAGCAAATAAATCATGAAAGCATTTTCATGGAATAACTACAAATCAGTATATTAAAGCACCAGCTGAAGTACAAATCAGTCAAGGTTGCAGAGTGTGCAGTTGGAATTAGTAGTCAGGGCAGGATTTACAAATGCTTTGTTATGAAGCAAAATAATCGATTAGGTCATTCTACTGTTTGAAGTGAAGCAAGTAAAATTTAATGAGGATATTCTAACTTTAAAAGGGTTGGTGGGAGGTAAGCAGGAAGAAGCTGATTCCAATGCTATGGAGATATTTGTGATAGGAAGGAACTGCAGATGTTGATTTATATCAACATTTGAGTTTAGTTCATGTGTTCTGAATACAGAGAAAAGCTTTTGTCGTGTGCTAGCTAACCTGTCATCGGAAAGACAAGACATGATTACAATCAAGCCTTTTTTTTTGCAAAGATTACAACAAAGTGCTGGAGTAACTCAGCAGGTCAGGCAGCACCTCTGGAGAAAAAAGGATAGGTGATGTTTCGGGTTATGATCCTTCTTCAGATATTTTCCTGTTAACATTCTCCAGAAGATTTAGAATGAAATTGTGTGCAGTATAGTAGTGCAGCTGGTAGAGCTAATGCCTCACAGCAGCAGAGACCAAGGTTTGATCCTGACCTTAACTGCTGTCTGTGCGGGTGCTGGGTGTGTGGAGTTTGTGATCGTGTGGGTTTCTTCTGGGCGCTCCGGTTTCCTCCCAGATCCCAAAGATACGTGGGTTTGTAGGTTAATTGGCCTCTGTAAACTGCCTCAAGTATGTAGGGAGTGGATAAGAAAGTGGGATAACCGAGAACTAGTGTAATCGGATGATCGATGGTTGGCATGGACTCAGTGGGCCGATGGGCCTGTTCTCATGCAGTATTTCTAAACTAAACCAAAGCTCTGTTTCCCTATCACTATCTTTAAAATTTACCACTCTGAAAATGCCTCTGGTCACCAATTAGCCAAATGACTTTACCTGCCTTATGTGTTAAATGTTGTTGGTTAAGATTAGATTATGTGTCTTGGCAAAGCAAAGCAAGGCAAGGCAAGGCAAGGCAAGGCAAATTAAGTCAAGTCAAAGCAAGGCAAGTCAAGACAAGGGAAATCAAATGAAGGCAAGGCAATGTAAGTCGAGACAAGTTCAGTTTACTGTCACATGCACATGTATGGTGAGGTACAATGATATTATTGCTTGAAGCAGCATCACAGGCACATAGATTCAGACAACACATAGAAACGGTGGCGGCAGCGGTAGAGTTGCTGCCTTACAGCGAATGCAGCGCCGGAGACTCAGGTTCGATCCTGACTACGGGTGCTGTTCTGTACGGAGTTTGTACGTTCTCCCTGTGACCTGCGTGGGTTTTCTCCGAGATCTTTGGTTTCCTCCCACACTCCAAAGACGTACAGGTTTGTAGGTTAATTGGCTGGGCAAATGTAAAAATTGTCCCTAGTGGGTGTAGGATAGTGTTAATGTGCGGGGATCACTGGGCGGCGCGGACCCGGTGGGCCGAAGGGCCTGTTTCTGCGCTGTATCTCTAAATCTAAATCTAAAAATATAAATCTAAAAACATAAATTAAACATAAATTACACACATATTTTGCAATAAGGAAAAAAACTGCAAAGAAATCAATCCATTAGGACAAAATACAATTAGAAAACTGGTCCATGGTAGTTCAAGAGGTGGTCAGTGGTGTTCTGTTGCTGAGGTAGGATTAGAGTTGTGTAGTCAGTTCAACAAAAGTGTGTAGGAAGGAACTGCAGATGCTGGTTTATACTGAAAATAGACACACACTGCTGGAGTAGCTCAGCGGGTCAGGCAGCATCTCTGGAGAAAAGGAATAGGTGATATTTCTGGTCTGAAGAAGGGTTCCGACCCGAAACATCTCCTATCCATGTTCTCCAGAGATGCTGGCTGACTCGCTGAGTTACACCGGCATTTGGTGTCTATCTTCGGTTCAAGAAGAGTCAGGAGTCAAGAATGTTTGATTGTCATATATACTGGCAACGTAACTATTCTTACTTGCTGCAGCTTTACAGGCCCTTTAACACAATAACACACAAATAAATACACAATAATCAACAATACAATAAATTAAGAATTGATAACTCTAGATAACCAGACCAAGACCAGACTACATAGTGAAGTCCATAATTGATTTTTGTTGTTGAGGTTAGGATTGTGCAGTGTTCAAGAGCCTGATAGTTGCTGGGAAGAAGCTGTTCTTGAAGCTGGAGTTCATGGTTCTCAAGCTCCTGACCCTTCTTCCGATGGTAGCAATGAGATGAGAGCGTGGCCATGGTGGTGTGGGTCTTTAAGGATATTAGCTGCCTTTTCTGAGGCAGCACCCCCTCTGGATCCCTGTGGAACCTGATTCTGGTGGCTGTTCCTGAACTTGGCGGTGTGGGAGTTCAGGCGTAGGGTGACATGGTGGTGCAGTGGCAGAGTAGCTGCCTTACAGCACCAGAGACCCGGCTTCAATCCTGACTAGAGATGGTTTTCTTTTGGAGTTTGTATGTTTGCCCCGATGGAGTTTGTATGTTTGCCCCGTGATCTGCGTGGGTTTTCTCTCGAATCTCCGATTTCCACTCACACTCCAAAGATGTACAGGTTTGTAGGCTAATTGGCTTGGTATAATTATAAATTGCCCCTAGTGTGTAAGATAGTTAGTTTATGGGGAGGATCGCTGATCGGCATGGACTCAATGGGCCAAAGGGCCTGTTTCTGTGCTGTATCTCTAAACTAAACTAAACATTTGTACCTCCTGCCCTACGGTAGCGGTAACAAGATGGCCCGGATGGTGAGGATCGTTGGTGATAGATGCCGCCTTGTTGTGACAGCGGCTATTGTAGATGCTTTCGATGGAGGGGAGGGATGTGCCTGTACTGGACCATAATGTATAAATAAGTGAATTTATTGTATGATTCAATATATCAGTAGAACATGGAGATTGACACAAAGATCTGGAGTTACTCAATGGGCCAGGCAGCATCTCTGGAGATAAAGGATGGATGACATTTCGGGCTGGAACCCGTCTTCAGACTGGAGAAGGGTCCGAACCCAAAACGTCACTCATGCCTGACCCACTGAGTTACTCCAGCACTTTGTGTCAATCTTCAGTATAGCATCAGCATCTGCAGTTCCTTTCTACACGGGTAGAACTTGGAGACTGTATTACGGTGACTGTAATCATACAAAGTTCAAGAGTACATTCTATTATCATTGTTCCCAAGATAAAAAATTATTCCTACATTAAGTGTAATGCTGATGAAGAATGACCTCTCAGTCACTCACATCTCCACAGTCTAAAGTCTGTGAATCGTTTGCATCTGACAACCATAAAAAAGGAACTGAAGATAGACACAAAAAGTTGGAGTAACTCAGCAGGACAGGCAGCATCTCTGGAGAAAAGGAATAGGTGGCGTTTCAGGTTGAGACCCTTCTTCAGACTAAGAGTCATGGGATAAAGTAAGAAATAGTCAGGGACCTATTCCTTTTCTCCAAAGATGCTACCTGACCTGCTGAGTTACTCCAGCTTTTTGTGTCTATCTTCGGTCTAAACCAGCATCTGCAGTTCCTTCCTACATAAAAAAAGAATTGTTGGAAATAATAAATTTGGGATTCAAAACTCTTCCTTTGTGGAGGTCAGTGTGCATAAGTTCATATGTTCTAGGAGCAAAGTCAGGCCATTCAGCCCATCAAGTCTACTCTGCCATTCCATCATGGTTGATCTATCTTTCCACTCTTTTCTTGTGGCTAAGGTAATCTCCTACTTCACCCAGGCAAAGATGAAAGGGTACCACACAAAACCGGACATTGGTGTGAGATATGGTGCCAGCGGACTGGTGCCAGCGGAACCGCCTCCGGATCAACGCGGGGAAAACCAGGGAGATGGTGGTGGATTTCCGCAGGCGCAGCCAAGTCCCCCCGACACCGGTGAACATCCAGGGAATGGACATCGGGAGGGTGGATTCTTATAAGTACCTGGGTGTTTACCTCAACAATAAACTGGACTGGACCGAAAACACCAATGCGCTATATAGAAAGGGCCAGAGCAGACTTTATCTGCTGGGGAGACTCAGGTGCTTTGGAGTGCAGGGGGCACTCCTAAGGACCTTCTACAACACGGTGGTTGCATCAGCCATTTTCTATGGAGTGGTCTGCTGGAGCAGCAGCATCTCAGCGGAGGGGAAGAGACTTGACAAGCTGGTCAGGAAGGCCAGCTCTGTCCTGGGTTGCCCCCCTCGACTCAGTGCAGGAGGTGGGAGAGAGGAGGATGATGGCAAAGTTAACATCGCTGCTGGACAACGGCTCCCACCCCATGCAGGACACAGTCACTGTACTGAGTAGCTCCTTCAGTGACAGACTCCTTCACCCCAAGTGCGTGAAGGAGAGATATAGAAGGAGAGATATAGGAGGTCCGTCCTTGAGGCACTGCACAACCAGCACTGCTCCCAGCAGACTAGTCAACAGTAACAGTTAAGGAATACACAGTAAACTGATGACAATTTATCCTTGTCTTTACTTTCATTTATTATGAATGATCTCTTGCTATCCACTTTGCTGCTGTAACACTGTAAATTTCCCTAGTGTGGGACAAATAAAGGAATATATAATCATTGATATGCAGAGAAAACAGCAACGCATTGTTAATAATGAGACACTGAAAGCAGGACAGAACATCATTGGACTTCAGGTAGGGCTCACCTTGCCATTGTAAGCGGCCACTGCACTGCACTTCCTATGAAGATAGAGATTACGGAGTTTATGTTCATCAATTCTAGGAGCAGAATTAGGCCATTCAGCTCATCGAGTCTACTCTGCCATTCAATCATGGCTGATCTATCTTTCAACCCCATTCTCCTGCCTTCTCCCCATAGCACCTGACACCATTACTAATCAATAATCTGTCCGATTCACCTCTACCGGCCTAAAAATATCCTTTGACGGCCTCCACAGCCATTATGGCTATGAATTAGCTGGATTCAACAACTTCTGACTGAAGAAATTCCTCCTCATCTCGTTTCTAAAGAACATCTCTCAGCGTTCTTGTGTTTTCAATGGAACACGATTATGGTCAGACCCCATTGCTTTCATGAATTTGACCCTCCTTCACTTGTGTGAGCAGTTATTTGAACAATCTGGCCTTACCGTTTGCAGGATCAGTACCACCATTCAATTGGAAATGCCGCGGCTATTCCCAACACTACTCAACAGAAGAACTCGCAGTCTGTCAAGTTATTACAGAGCTCAAAGCCTTTATGAAGAGCAGATATTAATCCAGTGTTCCCAGCCAAATGGATTATTGCTGATGCAAAAAAAACAATGCTGCAGATTCTGCAAACCCGGAAGGAAAGCAGAAGGTGCTCCATATGTTCAGCTGTAAGGCAGCCTCTGTGGAGAATGATGCTTGAAGGGTTCCGACCCAAAACATCATCTATCCAGGTTTTCCAGAGATGCTGCTTAACCTGCTGAGTTACTCTAACATTTTGTGTCTTTTAATGGTAAATAAGTCTCAGGTAAAAAATGTGCTTTTTTGGCGTGGTTTGGTTTAATTTGGATTGGCCTGGACCTGGAATGCATTGACTTGCCTTGTTATGTTTTAACTTAGGAAGATCTGGGTATGGTTTGGTTTGCTTGAACTGGGTACAGCTATGAAAATGTTGCCAGATCACTTTTAGCTAACTCACGTCTACAAAGCAGAAGAAGGCCAATCGGCCCATCAAATCTACCATTCAATCACGGTCGATCTATCAATTTCTCAATTCTGTCCTGCCTCCTCCCCATAGCCTTTGACACTTTTACTAATGAAGAATCTGTCAATCTTCAACTAAAATGTACCCAATGACTTGGCCTCCACAACCGTCTGTGGCAATGGATTCTAAGGATTCACCACCCTCTGGCTAACAAAATTCTTCCTCATCTCCTTTCTAAAGGTACGTCGTTTTGTTCCGAGTCTGTGCCCTCTGGTTCGAGACTCTCCCACAAGTCGAAACATCCTCTCCACATCCACTGTATCCAGGCCTTTCACTATTTGGTAAGTTTCAATGAGGTCCCCCCTCATCCTTCTAAACTCCAGCGAGTACAGGCCCAGTGCCGTCAAACTCTGAAGAAGGATGTTATGAAGAATGCAAGCACTGAGCATCCCCCTGCTTCTCCTCCACTGATCAATCTTCCCTTCTGATCCTGTAAGTAATGGGGGAGGTGGAACACAGATCACTCCACCAAGCATAAAGTTCCACACCACAGATCTGCATGTTCCCAGTTCCTTTGGCTGCAGAGCAGTGATAAATATTGCAATGTAATATTTATGGGGGACATCAATTTATGATCTTCATTTTTCATGTTCATGCCCTTGAAGGAGACAAATAATTTTTTTAACACAGCTCCATTCAGATTTCTTTTGTTTGAGGACTTTGAAACTCATTTCATATTTCTCATCGAGGTTTATATCAAATTGGTATGTCAGGCATCTTCTACGGATTAATCTAAATGGAAGAAAATGGCACTGGTCGCTTAGAGGGGCCCAAGAAAATGGTTTGCTATGCTCAGGATTGTCTTTGTAAGTGCGAGCGAGAATTCTTAAATTCGTCCAAGGTGAGCAACAATATTGAAAAGAAACTTCGACAGGTATGTGGATAGGAAAGGTATAGCCAGAGACTTGTGTCAATTATCCCGACAGGCTTTGTTAGATGCTGCTTGCTGGAGAGACACAGAGAGAAATGCTGGGACCAGTGGAACAAAGAAGCACATTGAAAATGGTCACATGGAGTCATAGAATCACACAGCGTGGAAACAGGTCCTTTGGTCCAACTTGCCCACACCGACCAACATGCCCCATCTACACTAATCCCACCTGCCTGCATTTGGCCCATATTTCTCTAAACCTGTCCTGTCCATTTACCTGTCTAAATGTTTCTTAAACATTACAACAGTGCCGACCACAACTACCTCCGCGACATCTTCAGAGTTATCCCCCCCAGGAACTTGGAGTTGTTGACTCTATTCCACCACCGCCTTGTCGATTAAGACAGGTTTGTGGATCCTCAGCCTTCCTCTTCCAAAGTCAGCCACAGTTCCGTGGTTTTACTGACATTGAGAGCAAGGTCGTTGCTCCTTAACCACACAATTAATGGCTTCAATCAGAAGCAGTGGGATGGATGTTTATTACTGGCCCTGCTGGTTCCATCCACACCTTCATCACGACTTTGAAGAGTGGAGGGAATCCAGAGCACCCGGAGAAAATCCACGTGGTCACAGGGAGAACATACAAACACTGTACAGGCAGGGCATGTAGTGACTATTATTGTTTGTTTATTCACTTTTAAAATCTATTTTTATGTGGAAGATAGATACAAAATGCTGGAGTGATTCAGCAGGACAGGCAGCATCACTGGTGGGAAGGAATGGGTGACGTTTCTTCAGATCCTCATTGATATATATATATCACATAAACTGATAATATATATGTATATATACACACACACACATACACACATACACCCAGACATACATATATATGTACAGGACTGAGATGAAGAAAAACCTTTTCATCCAGAGAGTTATGAATCTGTGGAATTCTCTCCCACAGAAGGCAGTGAAGGCCAATTCACAGGATGTTTTCAAGAGAGAGTTAGATTTAGCTCTTCAGGCTAATGGAATCAAGGGATCTGGGGAGAAAGCAGGAACGGGCTACTGATTTAGGATATTTAGGATGATCAGCCATGATCATATTGAATGGTGGTGCTGGCTCAAAGACCACATGGAGTTGGTGTTTGAAGTAATGGGCGATTTATTAAACTGGTGTGCACCAGGTGGCCAGTCATTTATTATAGGTTTTGCAGAGTACTGTGTGAACATACTGTATCTGGCGTGCTGCTGCAAATGTTTCATTGTTCCATTTTGGGACACATGACAATAAACCACTCCTGAGTGTTGACTCTTGAACGCGGGTCTGTGGCGATGTAAGGCAGCAACTTTACTGCTGTGCCGCCTTGTCGCCCTTCAGTGTGGAAAGTACAGAGTTCCCTTTGCAGTGGCTGGCGAGGCAGGTGTTAACAAACATGGCACTTTATTTATTTGTCAGCTTTTCATTTGACTTGAAGCAAGGCTCCCGCTGCTGTTGGTTGACAGAGCACATTATGTTTTTGATGCATGGTGCTTTACACAAAAGGATCTTAATGCTTGTTGCATTGACAAAAGGGTGTTAACAATTTCTAATCTATGTTGATTGCCAGGATTTACGATAGTTATCATATATTATAATCCATCATTACTAGGATTTAACATATTCAGGATGTTTTAAAATTCATCTTCGCTTGGATTTATGGCAGTCATTACATGCCACATTCAAATTACATTTCCAGTTTTATGAAATATGCGAATGAAAATATAGTATGATTTAAAGAGGTGCTGTTTTCATGAACACAACAAAATGTTTTGCAAACTTTAAAAGCAATTTTTTCACTAAATAGGCAATGGCTTGATATACATCATGTCTGTAAACAAAGTGGTGCAGCTTGTAACACTAAATGTAACAAAGATCTTTACGATTTCTCCTTTGCTTAGCACAGCACAGTGGCACAGCTGGTAGAGCTGCTTCCTCACAGCGCCAGAGACCCAGGTTCGATTCTGACCTTGGGTGCTGTCTGTGTGAAGCTTGCACCTTTTCCCTGTAACCGCATGGGTTTTCTCCGGGTGCTCCGGTTTCCTCCCACATCCTAAAAACGTGCGCGTTTGTAAGTTAATTGCCCCGAGTGTGTAGGGAGTAGATGAAAAAGTGGGATAACATTTAGTGTGAACAGGTGATGGATGGTTGGCGTGGACTCGGTGTGGCGAAGGGTCTGTTTCTGTGATGTATCTCTAAATTAAACTAAACTAAGAATAGTGTTTACTGGAACATAGAGCATAGAACCTAGAAAAGTACTGTACAGGAGCAGGCACTTCAGCCCACAATCTCTGTGCTGAATATGAAGACAAATTAAACTAATATCTTATGCCTGCATGTGATCTATATCCCACTATTCCTAACCTATTCCTAAAAGCCTCTTAAACATCTGCCTCCACCACCACCCCCGGCAGCTCATTCCAGGGCCCCCACCACCCTTTGAGTATAAAACTTGCTCCACACATCTCCTTTAAACCTTACACCTTTCACCTTAAAGCTTTATAATCTAGCTTTAGACAAATCAAACCTGGGGGGGGGGGGGCGGGGAAATAAATAAATTTCCAGTTTTATGAAATATGCGAATGAAAATATAATATGATTTAAAGAGGGGCTGTTTTCATGAACACAACAAAATGTTTTGCAAACTTTAAAAGCAATTCTTTCACTAAATATGCAATGGTTGCTTTACATCATGTCTGTAAACAAAATGGCGCAGCTTGTAACACTATAAGCAATACATTTAAAAAAAGCAATAAATAAAAAAAATAGAATTTAATCAATTTTAAAGTAAGGCTGTAACGTAACAAAATGTGGAAAAAAGTGAAGGGGTCTGAATACTTTCTGACACATTACAGCCTTATTTTAAAATGAATTAAATTCTTTTTTTTTATATCATCAATCTACACACAATAGCCCATAATAAAAAAGTGAAAACAGGCGATTAGAAATTTTTGTAAAGTAATTAAAAAGAAATAGCTGAAATATCACATTTACATAAGTATTCAGACCCTTTACTCCGTACTTTGTTGAGGCACCTTTGGCAGTGATTACAGCCTCAAGTCTTCTTGGGTATGAAGCTATAAGTTTGGCACACCTGTATTTGGGTAATTTCTCCCATTTTTCTCTGCAGATCCTCTCAAGCTCTGTCAGGTTGGATGGGGAGCGTCGATGCCCAGCTATTTTCAGGTCCCTCCAGAGTTGTTCGATCGAGTTCAAGTCTGGGCTCTGGCTGGGCCACTCAAGGACATTCACAGACTTGTCACGAAGCCACTCCTGCGTTGTCTTGGCTGTGTGCTTAGGGTCGTTGTCCTGTTGGAAGGTGAACCTCTGCCCCAGTCTGAGGTCCAGAACGCCCTGGAGCAGGTTTTCATCAAGGATCTCTCTGTACTTTGCTTCGTTCATCTTTCCCTCGATCCTGACAAGACTCCCAGTTCCTGCCGCTGAAAAAGATCCCCACAGCATGATGCTGCCACCACCATGTTTCACCGTAGGTATGGTATTGGCCAGGTGATGAGCAGTGCCTGGTTTCCTCGCATTCAGGCCAAAGAGTTCAATCTTGGTTTCATCAGACCAGAAAATCTTGTTTAGGTGCCTTTTGACAAACTCCAAGCGGGCTGTCATGTGCCTTTTACAGAGGAATGGCTTCCGTCTGGCCACTCTACCATAAAGGCCTGATTGGTGGAGAGCTGCAGATATAGTTGTCCTTCTGGAAGGTTCTCCCATCTTCACAGAGGAACACTGGAACTTTGTCAGAGTGATCATCGGGTTCTTGGTCACCTCCCTGACCACGGCCCTTCTCCCCCGATTGCTCAGTTTGGCCGGGCGGCCAGCTCTATGAAGAGTCCTGATGGTTCCAAAGTTCTTCCATTTAAGAATGATGGAGGTCACCGTGCTCTTCAGGACCTGCAATGCTGCAGAAATTGTTTTATACCCTTCCTCAGATCTGTGTCTCAACAGAATCCAGTCTCGGAGGTCTAAGGACAATTCCTTCGTCTTCATGGCTTGGTTTTTGCTCTGACATGCACTGTCAACTGTGGAACCAGGTGTGTGCCTTTCCAAATCATGTCCAATCAATTTAATTTACCACTGGTGGACTCCAATCAAGTTATAGAAACATCTCAAGGATAATCAATGGAAACAGGATGAACCTACGCTCAATTTTGAGTGTCATAGCAAAGGGTCTGAATACTTATGTAAATGTGATATTTCAGTTATTTCTTTTGAATTATTATGCAAAAATTTCTAAACACCTGTTTTTGCTTCTTCATTCTGGGGTATTGTGTGTAGATTTATGATTAAAAAATGAATTTAATCCATTTTAAAATAAGGCTGTTACGTAACAAAATGTGGGAAAGTGAAGGGGTCTGAATACTTTCTAAATGCACTATATACATGTATATATATATATATATATATATATATATATATATAAACCAAACAAACAATAATAGTGCAAAGATAAAAACAAGTCTAAGTACTTTGGACCTCATTTGAAGGTTATAGTGTTTAATAGATCTATGGTGATTGTAGCAGATGATCACAAAGCAAAGTGTTGGAGTAACTCAGTGGATCAGACAGCATCTGTGGAGGGAATCGACAGATGACATTTCGGGTCAATACTCTTCTTCAGACTGATGGAGAAAAGTTGGAATAGAGAGGAGAGGATAAGACAAGACAAGACAAGACAAAACCCTGCAAGTGATTGGTGGATGCAGGTGAGGGGGGTTTCTCATATCTCTCCACCTACACTTCACGCTGCGTTGGAAAAGCAGTCAACATAATCACTGACTTGTGCCACCCTGGTCATTCCTCCTTCTCCCTGCTCCCATCCAGCACAAGGTACAGAAGCTTAAACGCAAGCACCACTAGAGTCTGGGACAGCTTTATCTTGCACTAAACGTCATTCCCTTTATCCTGCATCGTACACTGTGGATGGCTTGATTGTAATCATGTATTGTCTATTTGCTGACAGGATAGCATGCAACAAAAAAGCTCTTCACTGTACCTCGGCACAGATGACGATAAACTAAACAAGTATTATTTGATCTGATTGGATAGCATGCAAAACAAAGCTTTATATTGTACCTCAGTACATGTGACAATAATAAACCTAAACCTAAATGTATTGAATTGTATTAAAATGAGCACAAATAAACATTCAGCAATATGTAATTACTTGAAATAACTAAAATGTATTCGTATTCCATTATTGTTTAACAAGACGATTAAACTGAGATCAACATGCAATTCATTATTTTAATCTTGTGATTAATTTTTCTAATCACCCATCAGTCTGGGAGAAACCCAATTTGTTCATTTATCCCTGCAGGAACAGAGATGTCAATATGATAAACGAATCTGATTTTAGATAGTGTTTTATCTGCATCCTAATTGCAATTTTTGGCTCTCATCTCGCTGTTACCATTGGGAAGAAGGTTCAGGAGCCTAAAACCATCAGGTTCAAAAAAACAGTGTGTAGGGAGAACACCGAAGATAGGCACAAAGTGCTGGAGTAACTCAACGGGTCAGGCATTTAGATACTCCTTTCCTGGAGAAAAGGAAAAGGGGACATTTCGGGTTGAGACCTGTTGGTCACTATCATCTTGCTAGTTTAACTGTTCGGATCCCATCGTTATCACCTCTTCCACAGCCAACTATGGACCATTGTGGGCTCCACCTTTCCTGAGTCATTGGTGCCGGCTCTGATTTGTTCTGTACCTTTCCATACCTCTCAACCTTTCAGCGCCCCTGACTCTCAGTCTGAGGATGGGTCTCAACTCGAAACGTCACCTATTTCTTTTCTCCACAGATGCTGCCTGTCCCGCTGAGTTACTCCAGCATTTTGTGTCTATCTTCGTTTCAAGAACAGCTTCATCCCATCGCCAATCAGGCTCTTGACACACCCTGCACAACACTAACCACAACCCTACCTCAGCAACAAACCACTGTGGACTTTGTATAAGGTTGCATCGCACACTTCAAGCTGCAGAAACAAAGAACTACAGATACTAGTTTACAAAAAAAGGACACAAAATGCTGGAGTAACTCAGCAGGTCAGGCAGCATCTCTAGAGAACATGCATAGGTGGCATTTCATGTCAGGACCCTTCTTCACACTGAATCCATGTTTACCAGAGATGCTGCCTGATGCGCTGAGTTACTTCAGTACTTTGTATCCGTTTTTACTACACACTTCCACTTGCACTATTTAGTTTGATTTAGTTTAGAGATATAGCACAGAAACAGGCCCTTCGGCCCACCGAGTCCGCACCGACCAGCGATCCCCGCATACTAACATTACCCTAAACACACTTAGGACACGAAGGTCCATTCCCTCCAGAGATGCTTAGAGAGGTGTACAAAATTATGAGAGGAACTGATCGGATAGACTCACAGAATCTCTTGCTGAGTGTAGGGGAATCGAAAACCAGAGGACATAGGTTTAAGGCGAGGGGGGAAAGATTTAATAGGGACCTGGGGGCCTGGAATGCATTGCCAGGGGTGGTGGTTGAGGCCGATACGATCGTGGTGTTTAAGAAGCTTTTAGATACTGCCTGACGCTGTACAGATGCTGTCTGACCCGTCGAGTTTGTCCTGCAGCTTTCCTTGAGATTCCAGCATCTGCAGTTTCTTGTGTCTCTAAAGGGCCTGTCCCACTTAGACGGTTTTAAGCCGACTGCCGGCGACTAGGCTGTTGCCGAACGTTCGCCGGGGTGTCGTGGGCATGATCGCGAGGAGTCTTCAATTAATCGTAGTGGATCTCGGCGCATCGCAGAAAAATTTACCTGCTAGATATTTCTCGGCAACCTTGTCGCCAGGTATCGTAGCTTATTGCGGGCGCTGTCTGTCGCATGCTGTCCCCAGGTTTGCTAGGTTGTCGCAGATGCATTTAGAAGCACATAATATTAAATTAAGAAAAGGCATTTGAAGATACCAGAAGATAGTTTTGTTTAACCAATTTATTTACCGTCAGGATATTTGACAGGTAGATTGGAGGCGACAGTTTGACGGTCAGGTAAGCGTGGGAATTTTGTGATGTTTCCGAAGACGGTGTAATCTGTTAGCCAGGTGCTAGTTTCACAAAAAAAGTAACTTGTATCGACCTGACTCGGCATTGTCGTGGTCATTGTCGTAGGGTAAAAGAAAATTTTGGCAGTCGCCGGCAGTCGCCTTAAAAATCGCGTAAATGGGACAGGCCCTTAAGATTTTGTTATGGATTCAGTTCCCTGCAACAGGTCCTTCCTGCACTTCACAGCCTTTACATGTTGCATTGTTTGTCTGCTCTTGCTGTAAGTGCTCTTATTATTCTATTAACTGGGACGGTTCATAAACATTTTGTCGGCCCTGGGTTCAGTGTATCAGATATTCGATATATCAGCGATCTATCCCCCCCCCCCCCACCCCCACATACTCTCTGTAGCTTAAAACTAGGTTGATTATTGTCACAGGTACAGTGTATGCAGTTCAATGAATAGCTTTGTTTGGAAGCTATTCAATCAAATCAGATAACACCATACATAAATGACGGTGGCATGGTGGCGCAGCGGTAGAGTTGCTGCCGTACAATGCCAGAGACCCGGGTTCGATCCTGATAGCGGGTGATGTCTGTACGGAGTTTCTATGTTCTCCATGTGACTGTGTGGTTTTTCTCCGGATGCTCTGATTTTCACCCACACTCCAAAGGTTAATTTTCTTTGGTAAATCGTCCCTAGTGTGTAGGATAGTGCTAGTGTACTGAGATCATTGCTCAGCATGGACAATCCATGTACCTGTCCAAGTGTCTTTGAAATGTTGTTATTGTACCTGCCTCAACTACCTCCTCTGGCAGCTCATTTTTCCTTTTCAAGTCAAGTTAAATCTTAATTTTAAATTTAGTTTTAGGGATACAGCATGGAAACAATTTACACAAGTCAATTAAACTACAAACCAACAAAACGTGGACATGATGGGCCGAAGGGCCTGTTTCCATGCTATGACTTTAAACAACCTGCATTTCATCTTCACCTGTGGGATAAAGATTGTGCAGGGTACAGAGGAGAAGAGCCTTGATCATCTTCGTGTTACAGTCAAGGGATCTCTCTTTTGACTTTAGAGAAGCAGTGTGGAAACAGGCCTTTCGGCCCACCGAGTTCGGGCCGACCAGCAGTACACAAACATTATCCTACACACTAGGAACAATTTCCAATTTTTGCCAAAGCCAATCAACCTACAAACCTGCACACCTTTGGAGTGTAGGAGGATATCGGAGGAAACTGATGCAGTTACAGGAAGAACATACAAACTCCGTACAGATGGCACCCATAGTCAGGATCAAACCCGGGTGTCTGGCGCTGTAAGGAAGCAACTTTACCGCTGCGCCACCGTGCCACCCCTCAAAGAGACACAGACAGAGTCAGTTTAGTGTCTCATTCAAAGCAGTTTAATTCTGTTTCCGTTTGCCACTGTTATGTACGATTATTCCTGACCACTGCAATCCAATGCCACGAGCTGAAACAATCAGCAGTGTGTCACTTGCGCGTAGATAAACCATCTTTCCCTGTCACCCTTTTGCATGAGTGATTGCCATTACAGCAACTTTGTGTCGACCTTTCCCGGGCCTCTACTCTCTGCTGATAAATAATAAATTGTATTTCAAAGAGAAGAGTACGTCAAGCAGGTGAGAAGTGTCAGTAACTATTAGCTGGACAGTGGACTTTGTAGTGGTTGCTCTCCTCCCCAACCTTATCTTTTTATCATCAGCAAGTGTGACCACAGGGCCCTCGGTCCCCTCATTCAAGTCTCTCATCAAGTCAAGGGGGAGGAATCGAGAGGTTTAGGTCATAGAGTCATGGAAGCATACAAAGCGAAAACAAGCCCTTCGGCCTAGCTTGTCCTGTTTCTATGCTGTATAACGAAAACTAAAATTAAAACTAAAATTTGACGACTTGAAAAGGTGGTTCCTGAGATCCCAAGAAAAGCCTACCTCATTGTGGACATGCACTTATCTTTAATTGTACTTCCTCCGTACGTAGCTGTAAAGCTAGTTACTGCACTCTGATATACTTCTTTATGCACCACCTATTGTACGTGTGTATGCCTTAATTGTACTCATGTATGGTAGGATTCAATTGGATAGCAAGAGAAAGCTTTTCACTGTAGCTCAGTACAAATGACAATAATAAACTGATATTAATTACCAATACCAATACCTGTCCTTTCAGCGGCACAGTGGCGCAGCCTAAGAGAGATGCTGTTATGCTCTGGGGCACACAGGAACTGGACTCAAACGCACGACTCACACACAAGAGTCAATTTGGAGAAAATAAAGGTGTTCTTTAATTTTCACATTAAAGAACACTGCGATTGGAACCAAAAACTCTAAACTTACTCAGCTACAAAAACATTAGTTACAAAAATTACTTACTAGCTATACTACGACCGAGAGCACATGAATCACAATACGAACTGGCACAGGACAAAGGGAGGCGTGGACTATATATACATGAGGTGAGGGCACACAGGTGGAAACAATCAAGGCGGGGCTGACAATTACAATGGCAGGAAGTCAAGGGACCTGAAATGAGAATCTAAACACAGAACATGACACAAGACTAACAGATCTGACGGGACATTACAGTACCACCCCCTTTAGGACCAACTCCTGACGGTCCAGGCTGGTCAGGATGAGTCTTGTCAAAGTCCTTGATCAAAGTTTTGTCCAAAATGAAGCTGGCAGGAATCCAGCACCTCTCCTCAGGACCGTAGCCTTCCCAGTCGACCAGAAACTGGCGACCGCGACCTCTCTTGCGGACTGCAAGAAGTGCCTTAACTGTGTAGACCGGACCACCGTCGACGAGCCGGGGGGGTGGAGGGGGCTTGGAGGCAGGCACGAGTGAACCCTTAATGACCTGGGGAGTTGTAGACGGACCGAAACAGGGTTAATGACTTTCGAAATGGGAAATGGACCCACGAACCTTGGAGCCAGCTTTCTGGCGTGGACGTGAAGTGGCAAGTCCTTTGTAGACAGCCATACCTTTTGGCCTGGGCGATAATGCGGAACGGATCTGCGGTGGCGGTCGGCTGCCGCTTTCATCTGGGACTGACCCCGGAGTAGAACCCTCCGAGCTCCGTCCCAGATTCGGCGACAGCGTCGGATCATGGCGTGGGCAGAAGGCACCGTCACCTCACCCTCATAAGCCGAGAACAAGGGGGGCTGGTAGCCGTAGGCACACTGGAAGGGTGTGAGTCCCGTGGCAGCCGTAGGAAGCGTGTTGCGTGCGTACTCGACCCAGATGAGATGGTCGCTCCAGGTGGTCTGGTTCTGCGCGATCAGACAGCGCAAGCAGGTCTCGAGCTCCTGGTTCATCCGCTCAGTCTGGCCATTGGATTGCGGATGGTAACCAGAAGACAGGCTGACGGTGGCACCTATGAGGGAACAAAACTCACTCCAAAACTTGGACACAAACTGAGGACCTCGGTCCGAGACAATGTCTGTAGGGAAACCATGGATACGGAAAACGTGAGACATCATTACCTCTGCCGCCTCTTTGGCAGAGGGGAGCTTGGCCACAGCGATAAAATGTACCATCTTTGAAAATCGGTCTACCACCGTCAGGACAGTTGTGTTACCTTTGGAGGCCGGCAACCCAGTAACAAAGTCAATGGAGATGTGGGACCAGGGCCTCTGAGGGACTGAAAGTGGGTGCAGCAGGCCCGCTTGGGCTTGTCTGGAGGGCTTGCTCCTTGCACAGACAGGGCAGGCGGCCACATATTCAGCTACATCCTTCTCAAGTGAAGGCCACCAAAAACGCTGTTTAACCACAAAAACAGTTCTCTTGGCACCTGGATGGCATGTGAGCAGGGACGTGTGAGCCCAGTGGATTACCTGGGGGCGCAATGTCACAGGAACAAACAAACAGTTAGTAGGACAGCCACTCGGTGCTGGAGTCTCATCATTAGCCTGCTTCACATCTGTTTCGATCTGCCAAGACACCGCTCCTACCACACGGTTAAGTGGCAGGCTGGGTTCGGGTTCTCTGGTATCAGGTTCAGGGTCATAAAGTCGGGACAGGGCGTCTGGTTTTGTGTTCTGGGAACCGGGCCTGTAAGACAGAGAAAAGTTGAACCTACTAAAAAACAGAGTCCATCTGGCCTGACGTGAGTTGAGTCTCTTAGCTTTACGGATGTATTCCAGGTTCTTGTGATCTGTCCATACCAGAAAAGGCTGCTCGGCCCCCTCCAGCCAGTGCCTCCACTCCCCCAATGCGGCTCTGACCGCCAGCAGTTCTTTGTTTCCGACATCGTAATTTTTTTCTGCAGGGGTCAACTTACGTGACAGGTAGGCGCAGGGATGAATCCGGTTGTCCTTCTCCGCTCCCTGGGAAAGTACCGCCCCAATCCCCTCGTTGGAGGCATCCACCTCCACAATGAACTGTCTCTGGGGATCTGGGATGGTCAGAACAGGAGCGTTGGTGAACAATGTTTTGAGGCGCTGGAAGGCGGCTTCGGCCTGAGGATTCCACTGGAACTGGGTCTTGGAAGACGTGAGAGAGTGCAGAGGAACAGCAACAGCATTGAAGTCTCTAATAAAACGTCTGTAAAAGTTTGCAAATCCGAGAAACTGTTGCACCTTCTTTCTGTTAGTGGGGGTGGGCCAATCGGCCACCGCACTGACCTTACCAGGGTCCATCTGGATGTGGTCGGCCGATATAATGTAGCCCAGAAAGGACATTGTGTCTGCGTGGAAGTCGCACTTCTCGGCCTTCACATACAGACGGTTAGCTAGGAGCTTCTGCAACACACACTTGACATGACGCTCATGAGACTGTATGTCTGGAGAGAAGATAAGAATGTCATCAAGGTAGACAAAAACACACTCATTGAGAAATTCCGAGGACCTCGTTCATAAAAGCTTGGAAGACTGCGGGGGCATTGGTTAACCCGAACGGCATCACCAAATACTCGTAGTGCCCGTTAGGGGTGTTAAACCCAGTTTTCCACTCATCCCCCTCTCTGATTCTCACTAGATGGTATGCATTCCTTAAGTCTAGTTTAGTGAATACTTTGGCTTTGTGCAACAGTTCAAAAGCAGAAGACATCAAAGGAAGTGGGTAACGATTCTTGATCGTAATCTCATTTAGGAAGCTGTAATCTATGCAGGGACGAAGTGACCCATCTTTCTTGCCCACAAAGAAAAACCCCGCGCCTGCTGCCGAGGAGGACGGGCGAATAATGCCCGTCCTCAGGGAGGACTCAATGTACTCATCCATCGCCTTCCTCTTGTGGCCGGATATGGAGTACAGTCGCCCCTTGGGAATAGGGGCCCCCGGCAGCAGGTCGATGAGGAGGTAGGGTGGTGGCCCTGGACTTGTTGAACACCTCATTCAGTTCATGGTAACAGGGTGGAACCTTCAACAGATCGGGATAGTCATCATCATCATTAGAAATCTTTATTTCTTCAGATTTAAGAACATTTATTCCCAAAACCGCCCCGATCTTCCCGTAACTCACCCCTTTGTTCACTGGTTCAACAAGACATGATTGTGTGCACTCAACCCCCCATCGTCTGATCTTACCAGATCGCCAATCAATCTGAGGATTGTGTTTCTGCAGCCAAGGGAAACCAAAGACCAAGGGTTGTTGAGCTGAGTCAAACAAGTGAAAAGACATTATCTCCACATGGTTAGCATTGAACATGACTTTGACAGGTTCTGTACGATGAGTTATCTCAAACAACTGACGTCCATCTAAAGCGCTCGCCACAATAGGTTGCAACAAGGGCACAGATTTAACCTTATACGATCGAGCTAGAGTCCAGTCCATGAGACTCTCGTCGGCTCCAGAGTCGATCAAAACCCTCCGAGTCACAATTTGCTGATTCAGAGTGAGGGTGGCCTGTGTCAGAGGTCGAGGAGGTAAGTCCGAAATGGGGAATTGGCTCACCAGTGTCCTCCTTTTCACTGGTGAGCCACCCCCTTTTACCGAGCAGTCGGCCAGACGGTGTCCTTGTTGACCGCAGTAAAAGCAGGCTCCGTCCTTCAGGCGGCGCTGTCGCTGCTCCGGAGTCAGCCTGGTTCGTCCTAGCTGCATGGGTTCCTCCGACGGCTGAGAGGACACTGTTTTCTCCGGCCAGCGATGGACAGGGAACGATGACTTCTTCGGTGTGAAGGACCCGGAGGAGCACCCCTGGTGATTGGGAGGACGATCAGCAGCCTGGTGTCTTTCCTTTTCCTTTATCCTGTTATCGACACGAATAGCCCTGGTAATTAATGTCTCTAGATCACTGGGTAACTCAAAGGTGAAAGTCTGTCCTTTATAGCCTCCGACAACCCATTCATGAATGCATCCACTTGTGCAGGCATATTCCACCCACTGTCTGTTGCAAGGGTTCGGAAGTCAATGGCATAGTCTATCACTGGGCGAGTGTTCTGTTTTAGCTGCAGTAAGACTCAGGAAGCTTCCTTAGCAGAGGAAGTGTGATCAAAAATACTGCTAAATGTTCTTTGGAAGAGGTCTAGATCCTGACAGACTGTGGAGCCCTGAGACCACTCCGCAGTGGCCCATGCTGCGACTCGTCCCGTCAAATGGGACACAATAAATGCTACCCTGGCCTGGTCTGAGGGGAAGTGTGCAGGGTTATGCTTGAAGTGGAGATCACATTGTACAAGGAATGATCTACAATTCTCCGAGTCTCCAGAGAACTTATCTGGTGAAGCCAGGCGTAGAATCAGCATGGGGTTCGCAGGCGTGGCCGGAACAGCAGGCGGATGGCCGGCTGAAGGTTCAACGTGAGCCAGTGGAGAAGCTGCCGAGGTTGGGTCGAGACGAGCCAGAACCTGATGGAGTTGTACAGCGAGGTGGTTAATCTGGGTCGTCACTGATGACTGGAACTCGCTTTGTCTATCGTTCAGCTCACGCACCCCGTGACTGACTGAGCGCAGCTGCTCCTCCTGGTGCTGGATCTTAGTGCCCTGGTTGGCAAGGGCTGATTTCCAAATCTTAGAGTCGGCTGAGTCCATATTATGGCCAGTTCGTTCTGTTATGCTCTGGGACCTGAAATGAGAATCTAAACACAGAACATGACACAAGACTAACAGATCTGACGGGACATTACAGATGCTGCCTCACAGCGCCAGAGATCCGGGTTTGATCCTCAGCATCTCAGGTGCTGGCGGCATGGAGTTTGCATGTTCTTCCCGTGACCGAGTGGGTTTTCCCCAGGTGCTATGGTTTTCTCCCACACTCCAAAGCCAAACAGGTTTGTAGCTTAATTAGCTTCTGTAGATTGTAAATTGTCCCTAGTGTGTAGGTAGTGGTAGTGTATGGGGTGACATGGTGTGGACCCGAAGGGCTTGTTTTTCATGCTGTAGCTCTAAGCTAAACTAAACTTTAAAATTTATTTGCAGGATCAAGGAACTGCAGATGCTGGTATACCAAGGAAAGAGACAAAGTGCTGTAATAACTCAGCGGGTCAGGCTGCATTTCTGGAGAACATGGGTCGGTGATGTTTCGGGTCGGTGATGTTTCGAGTCGGGATGAATCTGAAGGAGGGTCCCGACCCCAAACGTCACCTATCCATGTTCTTCAGAGTTGCTGCCTGACCCACTGAGTTACTCCAGCACTTTAGCCTTTCCTGTCCTTTTTTTTATGTTCTCCTTCTCTGACTGTCCTTATTAATTCATTAACCAATCAGCGACATAAACATTGGGATTGCCTGGATATTCCCATAGTTCAACACAAAATCGCCCTCTCTGCAGCTTAAAACTAATATGTTTTTCCTCTTTCCCATTTTCCCAAAGATATTTGACCTGGAATGTTCACTCTGTTTCACTTACCACAGATGCCACCTGACCTTTAGCAGGGTTCCAGCATTTTCTGTTTATTCTTTGTTTTAGCTACTAACATCTATAACCAGTTTTGTTGCTGTTCATTTATTTCCCACAGCATGAATAATGAATGGGGGGCTGCTTCAAGATATTTATTGGAAAGGTATACTCTTTGTAGATTCATATCTTACCACTTTGCAGCAGTTATTTCTCATGATCATTCCCCTGGACGTTAGGATTTCACAGGTGTGCGTTTACCCATTTAGATTGATTTAAAGATTTAAAGATACAGCATGGGAACAGGCCCTTCACGGCACGGTGGCGCAGCGGTAGAGTTGCTGCCTTACAGGTAATGCAGCGCCGGAGACTCAGGTTCGATCCTGACTACGGGTGCTGTACTGTACGGAGTTTGTATGTTCTCCCCGTGACCTGCGTGGGTTTTCTCTGAGATCTTCGGTTTCCTCCCACACTCCAAAGACGTACAGGTATGTAGGTTAATTGGCTGGGTAAATGTAAAATTTGTCCCTAGTGTGTGTAGGATAGTGTTAATGTGCGGGGATCGCTGGGCGGCGCGGACCCGGTGGACCGAAGGGCCTGTTTCCGCGCTGTATCTCTAAATCTAAAAAATCTAAAAACCTTCAGCGCACTGACTCCACACCAACCATTGATCACACATTCACACTAGTTAGAGCATAAGACAAGACATACTTGCAGAATTAGGTCAGTTGGCCCATCAAGTCTACCCCACCATTCAATCATGGCTGATCTATTTTTCCCTCTCAATCCCATTCTCCTGCCTTCTCCCCGTAACCTTTGACACCCTTATTAATCAAGAACCTATAAATGGCCACTTTAAAAATACCTGATGGCTCCCTCAGCCATCTGTGGCAATGAATTCCACAGATTCACCACCCTCTGACTAAAGAAATTCCTCCTCATTTCCATTCTGAAGGTACGACCTTTTATTCTGAGGATGTGCCCTCTGGTTCCATACTCTCCCACTACTGGAAACATCCTTTCTACGTCACTATCCAGATCTTTCATTATTCAGTAGGTTTCAATGAGATGCCCCCCTGATCCTTCCAAACTCCAGTTAGTACAGGATAAGAGACTTCTATGTTATCCCACTTCTATGTTATCCTTGGTAGCGCAGCGGTAGAGTTGCTGCTTTACAGCGAATGCAGCGCCGGAGACTCAGGTTCGATCCTGACTACGGGTGCTGCACTGTAAGGAGTTTGTACGTTCTCCCCGTGACCTGCGTGGGTTTTCTCCGAGATCTTCGGTTTCCTCCCACACTCCAAAGACGTACAGGTTTGTAGGTTAATTGGCTGGGTAAATGTAAAAATTGTCCCTAGTGGGTGTAGGATAGTGTTAATGTGTGGGGATCACTGGGCGGCACGGACTTGGTGGGCCGAAAAAGGCCTGTTTCCGGCTGTATATATATGATATGATATGATATGATATATTCTATGTTATCCCACTTTCACATTCACTCCCCACACACTAAGTTCAATTTACAGAGGCCAATTAACCCACAAACCCACAGGGTTTGCACGTTCTCCCTTTGATGTCATGGGTTTTCTCTGGGTGCATTGGTTTATTACAGCACTTTGTCTCTTTCCTTGGTATACCAGCATCTGCAGTTCCTTGATCCTGCAAAGAAATTTTAAAGTTTAGTTTGGGAATGGGTATGGGAAGAAAGCAATGCACCCAGAGAAAACCCATGACATCAAAGGGAGAACGTGCAAACTCCACACAGACAGCACTGAAGTCAGGATCGAAACCCAGGTCTCTGGCTCTGTGAGACAGCAGCTCTACCAGCTATGCCATTGTGTTAAATGATGAAACTTCTCAGAATGTAGAAACAAGGAACTTCAGATGCTGGTTTATACTAAAAATAGACATAAAATGCTGGAGTAACTCAGCAAGTCAGGCAGCATCTCTGGAGAAAATGGATGGGCGATGTTACGGGCTGAGACCATTCTTCAGACCCTTTCAGTTTGAAGAAGGGTCCCGCCCCAAAACAACACCCATCCTTTTTCTCCAAAGTTGCTGCCTGAACTATTCCAGCTTCTGAGAATATTTTCAGCCAGAGTTGGCAATCCGGTTTCAAACATTTTGATTGGAAAAGAAACCTGACAGAAAAAAATATTGCTTCTTCAGTCAAGTCAGATAAAACCTGATCTGTCCATCTGGTTTTTGAGTAGTGATCTGTGAGCTAAAGAGAAATATTTCTACTGTCTCCCAGCTAAAAAACAATCTGTTGCAGACAGATTAACACGCTGCCTGCAGTGCGGATACACTTGAAGGCAATGCTGTTCTCACAGCACACAGACAAATATCCATTAATATAGTGCCTCTTCCCAAAACCAGGGCTTTCCAAAGCATTCTGCAGCCTATTGAGTCATAGAATCATAGAGTGATACAGTGTGGAAAGAGGCACTACGGCCCAATTTGCCCACACCGGCCAACATGTCCCAGCTACACTCGTCCCACCTGCCAGCATTTGCTCCATATTCCTCCAAACCAGTCCTATCCATGTACCTCTCTAACTGTTTCTTAAATGTTGGGATAGTTCCAGCCTCAACTACTTCCTCTGGCAGCTCATTCCACACATCCACCACCCTTTGTGTGAAAAAGTTACCCCTCAGATTCCTATTAAATCTTTTCCCCTTCACCTTAAATCTAGGTCTTCTGGTCCTCGATTCACCTACTCTGGGCAGGAGACTCTGTGCATATACCCAATCTATTCCTCTCATGATCTTATACACCTCTATAAGATCACCCAACATCCTCCTGCGCTCCAAGGAATAGAGTCCCAGCCTCCTCAACCTCTGCTTACAGCTGAGACCCTCTAGTCCTGGCAACATCCTCGTAAATCTTCTCTGCACCCTTGAAGGTAGACAGAAAATGCTGAAATAACTGCGGGACAGGCAGCATCTCTGGAGAAAAGGAATGGGTGAGGTTTCGGGTTGAGACCCTGCTTCAGACTGATGTCAGGGGAGTGGGCGGGACAGAGATAGAATGTAGTCGAAGACTGGTGGGAGAACTGGGAAGGGGGAGGGGATGGAGAGAGAGAGGGAAAGCAGGGGCTATTTGAAGTTAGAGAAGTCAATGTTCATACCTCTGGTGTGTTGCGGAGGGGACGGTCTCTGCGGAAAGCAGAAAGGGATGGAGATGGAAAGATGTGGCCAGTAGTGGGATCACGTTGGAGGTGGCGAAAATGTTGGAGAATTATATGCTGTATGCGACGGCTGATGGGGTGGAAGGTGAGGACAAGGGGGACTCTGTCCTTGTTGCGAATGGGGGGAGGGGGAGCAAGAGCAGAGCTGCGGGATATCGAGGAGACCCTAGTGAGCCTCATCTATAATGGAAGAGGGGAACCCCCGATTCCTAAACAATGAGGACATCTCCGATGATCTGGTATGGAAAACCTCATCCTGGGTGCAGATGTGGCGTAGATGGCAGAATTGGGAGTAGGGGTTGGAGTCTTTACAGGAAGCAGGGTGGGACGAAGTGTAGTCTAGACAGCTATGGGAGTCAGTAGGTTTATAGTAGATGTTGGTCAATAGTCTGTCTCCTGTGATGGAGATGGTAAGATCCAGAAACAGTAGGGAGATGTCGGAGATGGCCCACGTGAATTTGAGTGCAGGATGGGAATTAGTCATGAAGTTGATGAAGTCAGTGAGATCTGCATGGGTGCAGGAGGCAGCACCGATGCAGTCGTCAATGTAGCAGAGGTAGAGTTCGGGGATAGGGCCAGTGTACGCCTGGAACAGTGATTGTTCGACGTACCCTACAAAGAGACAGGCAAAGCTGGGGCCCATGCAAGTGCCCATAACTTCAAATAGTCCTTGCTTTCCTCTCTCTTCATCTCCTACCTCTTCCCAGTTCTCCCACCAGTCTTACTGTCTCCGACTAAATTCTATCTGTGAACCCGCCCACTCCCCTGACATCAGTCTGGAGAAGAGTCTCGACCCGAAATGTCACGCATCCCTCTGCAGAGATGCTGCCTGACCCGCTGAGTTACTCCAGCATTTTGTGTATACCTTCAATTTAAGCCAGCATCTGCAGTTCTTTCCTAAACTTCTCTGTACCCTTTCCTGCTTGAGAGCATCTTTCCTATAACATGGTGCCCAGAACTGAACACAATACTCTAAATGCAGCCAGACCTGCAGTCTGATACAACTGCAACATGACTTCCCAAGTTCTCTACTCATTACTTTGGTTGATGAAGGCCAATGTGCCATAAGCCTTTTTGACCACCCGATCTATCTGTGACTCCACCTTCAGGGAACAATGCATCTGCACTCCTGGATCCCTCTGCTCAACAACACCTTACCATTCACTGTGTAGGTCCTGCCCATGTTAGACTTCCCAACATGCAACACCTCACATTTCTCTGCATTAAATTCCATCAACCATTTCTCAGCCCGCCTGGCCAATCGATCAAAAGGATTGTGAAGGTGTTGGAAATGTAGCAAACTCCATAAACAGTGGGGAACCAAGTGACTGGGGCAGCACAGTGGTGCAGCGGTAGAGTTGCTGCCTTACAGCGCCAGAGACCCGGCTTCAATCCTGACTCCGGGTGCTGTCTGTATGGAGTTTGCACGTTCACCCTGTGACTGCCTGAGTTTTCTCTGGATGCTCCGGTTTCCACCCAAGATATGCAGGGTTGTAGATTAATTGGCATCTGCAAATTGTAAATTGTCCATAGTGTGTAGGATAGTGTTAGTGTATGCGGTGATCACTGTTTGGTACGGACTCGGTGGGTCAAAGGGATTGTTTCCATGCTGTATCTCTGAAGTCTAAATACTGAAGCTCAGGCCCTTGAGTATTTTTTGAAGTGATT
Organism: Rhinoraja longicauda; assembly: GCF_053455715.1. NCBI lineage: Eukaryota > Metazoa > Chordata > Chondrichthyes > Rajiformes > Arhynchobatidae > Rhinoraja > Rhinoraja longicauda. Next base: position 97,501,199 of record NC_135953.1, read on the forward strand.
TTGATCAGGCAATTAATTGGCAACCAATACCATTGAAAATCGGAGCTATTCTACTGTAAAAGCCTCAATTTACAAATTTGTGGATGATAACACTGTTGTGGGTCAGATATCAAATAATGACGGTATGGAATACAGAAAAGAGATTGAGAACCTCCTAACCTGGTGCCAAGACAACAACCTTTCTCTCATTGTCAGCAAGACAAAGGAGATAGTGATCGACTTCAGGAAGCGAAGGGGTGCACATGTATTGACGACACCGAGGTGGTGATGGTTGAAAGCTTCGCTCCTCGGAGTAAATATCACCAGCAACCTCTCTTGGACTAGCCATATCGAAGCAATGGGCAAGAAAGCACATTCTTTCTTGCCCATTGTCTCTACAACGTGAGACAACGTCTCTACTTCCTATGAAGGCTTATGAAGTTTGGCATGTCCCCCAATAACTCTCACCAATCTTTAAGGTGCACCGCAGAATGCATTTTATCAGGATGCATCACAGCTTGGTTTGGGAACAGCTCCATCCAAGACCACAAGAAATTGCAGAGAATTGAGATCGCAGCCCAGACCATCACACAAACCAGTTTCATTTCCATTTACTCCATGTGCACTTCACTCTGCCTTGGCAAGGCCAGCAGCATAATCAAGGACCAGTCGCACCCCGTTCACTCCCTCTACCCCTCTATCCCATCAGGCAAGAGGTTCAGAAGTGTAAAATTGCACACCTCCAGATTCAGGGACCGTTTCTTCCCAGCTGTTGTCAGGCAACTGAACCATCCTATCACCAACTAGAAAGCAGTTCTGACCTACCATCTACCTCATTGGAGACCTTTGAACCATTTTTAATTTGACTTTACTGGACTTTGCCTTTGTCCTATATCTGTACACTGTGGGCGGCTTGATTGTATGGTCTTGTATAGTCTTTTTGCTGACTGGACAGCACGCAGCAAAAAAGCTTTTCACTGTACCTCGGTACACGTGAGAGTAATAATAAAGTAATTAAAGTCATGTAGAGGCATAGGGATTGGCCAGGGGGTCTAGAACCCTCGGATTGGCTTACGGGTCACGTGGTGCGGGAGCGCGAGGTATTAGAGTGTCTGGCGCCAAACTCGAGTTTAGAGATTAGATTAGCTAGCTAAATTAGTGTGTGTCCAAAAGTAAGTGCGTTGCGTTTGGTCACGGTTTTTACCAAGAATAAAGTCCTTTGATAACATCGCTCGATTTGGATTCGCTACATCGGTGACCTCGACGACCTGTAAGGCAGACGTCTCGTTTGATGATCCGGTAGCGTTCGCCGAGAAAGCCGACGCGCTCGTCAGGGAGCGACACACCCGAGACGACTCGGTTAATCGGGTCTCGAGGCCCAGCGGCAGTCGGCGGAGCGGCCGAGAGAGCAACGCATCGGCCGCTATTTCGCAGTCAGCCCGCCAAGAAGGGGCTGCGGCGCCTGTTTATTGGCAGCGGGCTCGAGCAACAGGGCCGAATAGGCACGGCTGGTGTTTCTTCAATCAGCGTTGGGGCAGTGAGGCCCGAAGCTGCAGAGCCCCGTGTTCGTTTCCGGGAAATGCCTGGGCCGATCGAATGTAGAGGCAGTCTCGATCGGCCGCAACTGCCGCCTCTACGCTACGGACCAAGGTACCGGGATCGTCTTTCTGGTGGATACGGAGCGGTTGTGAGTATTGTGCCCCCCTATGATTGCGAAGTTCGAGCGGGGGGGAAGGGCCCACCCCTCATTGCGGTGAACGGTAGCCCCATCCACACACGGTAAAAGGGCTACGTCCCTGTCCTTCGAGTCCAGGACCTACCGTTGGGATTTCATCATTGCGGATGTGGGCCAGGCCATTTTGGGTGCGGATTTCCTATGGGCGTTTTCGTTGGTCGCAGACGTCCGCGGGAGGGGCCTGCAACCTTCGGCTAGCGTACGGCCCTGAGGTACGGAGCCTGCGGCTCCGCCAAGCGCCGCCCCACCCAGCCCAGCGATCCAGGCCATTACCACGGCCCCCCGGTCAGTTCGATGCGGTCCTAGCAGACTTCCCGCAGCTCCTCGTTCAGCGGTTCGATGCACCTTCATTTCATCCCGACCGAGGGGCCGCTGGTTTTTGCCCGGGCACGGCGCCTCCCACCCGACAAGCTGGCCATGGCTCGAGAGGAGTTCCTGAACTTGGAGAGGCTGGGAATTGTTCGGCCTTTGAGTAGTCCGTGGGCCTCCCCCTTGCATATGGTTTCCAAAGCATCTGGGGGGTGGAGACCATGTGGGGATTTCCGACGACTCAACGCGGCAACACGGCCGGACCGCTACCCGATCCCTCACATACAGGACTTCTCAGCCAGCCTGGAGGGGGCTACAATTTTTTCTAAGATCGATTTGGTGCGGGGATATCATCAGATCCCGGTCCACCCACCGGACATTCCCAAGACGGCTACCATTACTCCGTTCGGGTTATTTGAGTGGTTGCGTATGCCTTTCGGCCTTAAAAACGCAGCTCAGGCATTCCAGCGTCTGATGGACCGTGTGGGTCGAGGGTTGCCGTTCGTGTTTATTTACCTCGATGATATTTTGATTGCCAGCCGTTCGGTCCAGGAGCACTTAGTCCACCTCCGCACAGTGTTCCAGAGGCTGCAAGACCACGGCCTGATTCTCCATCCGGACAAATGCCAATTCGGCCTGTCAGCGGTAGATTTTTTGGGTCACCGGGTTACACCGGCCGGTGCCACTCCTTTGCCAGCTAAGGTGGACGCGGTCCGCTCTTTTCCACGCCCTACTACCATCAAAGGCCTGCAGGAATTCGTGGGCATGGTGAACTTTTATCACCGGTTCGTGCCTGCAGCAGCACGGATCATGCGCCCCCTTTTTCAATGCCTCGCGGGTAACCCGGCTGAGTTGGTATGGTCCGCAGCTGCAGAGACGGCTTTTGTCGCGGTCAAACAGGCCCTCGCCAACGCCACCATGCTAGTACACCCGCGCTCCTCCGCCCCCACGGCTCTGACGGTGGACGCCTCAGACGTGGCGGTGGGTGGGGTTTTGGAGCAGCAGGTCGACGGTCACTGGCAGCCCCTGCCGTTTTTCAGCCGGCAGCTCTCTCTCTCTCTCTCTCTCGAGCTGAGCTCAAATATAGTGCGTTTGATAGGGAGCTCCTGGCCCTCTATTTAGCGGTCCGCCACTTCTGTTATTTTTTGGAGGGCCGCTCTTTTGTGGCCTATACGGATCATAAACCTCTGACATTCGCTTTTGCTAAGGTTTCTGATCCGTGGTCGGCTCGCCAGCAGCGGCACCTCACCCTGATTTCGGAGTTCACCACCGATGTCCGTCATATTGCGGGTAGGCTTAACGCCGTTGCTGATGCCCTGTCCCGGCCGGCCATTCCCTCCGTAGCCGCGGTAGGCGGACAGGTGGATTTCCAGGAGCTAGCGGAAGCTCAGCGCCTGGAAGGAACTGCCGCGGTGTACGCCTCCACAGCCTCGGGACTGCGTCTGGAACAGGTGGCGTGTGGCCCCACAGGTACCAAGTTGTGGTGCGACGTTTCCCTTCCACGCCCTCGCCCGGTGGTGCCTGCCGCTCTGCGGCGTAAGGTTTTTGAGGCCATTCATGGCCTGGCACATCCGTCCATCAGGGCGACTTCAGCCATGGTGGCCGCCCGATTTGTCTGGCACGGCCTGCGGAAGCAGGTGGCAGCCTGGGCACGTGCCTGCATTCCGTGCCAGACCTCCAAAGTTCATCGCCATGTCCAGCCCCCATACCAGAGATTCGAGGTTCCCCCCGTCCGCTTTTTCCACATCCATGTGGATTTGGTGGGTCCATTGCCCTATTCTGGGGGTTATACTCATCTGCTGACGGTGGTCGATCGTTTTACACGTTGGCCGGAGGCGCTCCTGTTGTCGGACACCTCGATGGCCTCCTGTGCATGGGCCCTGGCGTTGCATTGGGTGGCCCGTTTCAGCGTACCGGCTATCATCACCACAGATCGGGGAGCCCAGTTCACCTCGTCCCTCTGGGCCGCGCTGGCACAGTTGTATGGGTCTCACTTACAGCAGACCACCGCCTATCATCCCCAAGCCAACGGGATGGTTGAGCGCTTCCATCGGCAGCTGAAGGCGTCCCTCTGTGCCCGACTGACTGGCCACGATAGGGCTGACCAGCTGCCTTGGGTCCTCCTCGGCATTCGTACGGCCCTGAAGGCTGAGCTGGGCACATCCTCTGCCGAGCTCGTCTACGGTTCGCCCCTGCGGGTGCCGGGTGACATTCTGCCTTCCACTCCCGCCTTGCCGCTGTCCGTCCCGTCGGTTTTGGGTTCCCTCCGGGCGTGGGTGGGTTCTCTGGCTCCAGTCCCGACCTCCAGTCACGGAAGCACAGCAGTTCACGTTCCGTCGGACTTGCGGGACTGTAATTTCGTGTTCCTTCGGAAAGATTCCCACCGCCCCCCTCTTCGGCCGGTTTATCAGGGCCCGTTTCAGGTACTGAAGAGAGGGGCTGTCACCTTCACCTTGCAGGTGGGAAATCGCCAGGAGCTCATTTCGGTGTCCCGGCTCAAGCCGGCCCATTTGGACCAGGACCTCCCCGTGTCGGTGGCCCAGCCTCCGCGCCGGGGCCGGCCTGTGGCCGCCCCATTGGTCCCGCCAGCGGCGCCCTGTTTGCCACCTCTCGGGCCCCCGCCACCTATGGTTGGGCCCAGGCCGCCGTTGCCGATCAAGCGCTCCCCGTCACCTACACCCTCCGCTCCCGTGGCCCCTCCATCGCCTCTAGCGGCGGTGTCCACCCCGCCTCCTGTCACGCTGGCGGTATTGGCCTCCCCTCTCCGTACACGTTCCGGGCGGGAGGTTCGGGCGCCCGTGAGGTATGGTTTCGAGGGTTCTGGGGGGGGTCATGTAGGGGCATACGGATTGGCCAGGGGGTCTAGAACCCTCGGATTGGCTTACGGGTCACGTGGTGCGGGAGCGCGAGGTATTAGAGTGTCTGGCGCCAAACTCTAGTTTAGAGATTAGATTAGCTAGCTAAGTTAGTGTGTGTCCAAAAGTAAGTGCGTTGCGTTTTGTCACGGTTTTTACCAAGAATAAAGTATTTTGATAACATCGCTCGATTTGGACTCGCTACAGTAATTAAATAAGAATACCACCTAGTTTCTGTGATATCTGCTTGCGACTGAACCTTTGGAGTGCAGCTTCATTAAGATAAGGATTTATGAGAGGGTGAGAGGATGTGGGAGACCTTCGAAGAAGAGGAGCTCCTGACTAACTGAGGAGAGTAATTGATGTTTCACGGTGATGAGGGTATAGATGAATCATATTAAAAAGCAAATCGATAGAAGAAAGAGAAGTATAACCGCGTGTTAAGAACTGAGTAACTCTATGTGTTTGGAGAAGATTTATGTCTGCACAAATCCAGCATAATCTACCCAGAAAGGTGAGACCTTTGTAAAAAGCTTTGAAGTAATTCTGGCCTTCTGTTTAATTGCTAGTTAATACATGATTTATAACTAGTGTACTTAAGCATTGTACCTGTGATTAATGGACTGCATAAAGTGCAAGAATGCAAGAATCACATCACCAAAACGTTCACATTACTTCATATAAGATTAGTTCATTTTCATAAATGTGCACCACAAAAAGCACAAAGTGCTGGAATTACTCAGCGGGTCAGGCAGCATCTCTGGAGAACACGGATGGGCGACGTTTCGGCTTGGGACGCTTATTCAGACTGATTGTAAGAGGGAGAGAAGTGCGAGAAAGCTAGAAAAGAGGAGGGGCAGGATAAAGGTAACAGGTAACATGCGAGGGGGGTTGGGGGGTGGGAGGGGGTTGATAGGCAGATGGTTGGACAAAGGCCAGAGACAAAAAAAGGACTGAAAAGTTGTGAACTGTCATCCTCTCCATGTTCTCCAGAGATGCTGCTTGACCCACTGAGTTACTCCAGCACTTTGTGTCTTTTTCTGCACACCAGCATCTGCAGTCCCTTGTTTCTAAGGGGTGCAATGAAATTTCTTGTTCACATGAAGCTGTAAGGGTAAACAGTATAAATACAGTAATGATAAATACAACAAAAAAATACAAATGATGATTGTAAAATAGCAGAATGATGCTAGATATTACTGCAATCTGAAGTAGTGCAAAAAATATTAAAGCACAATAATTCACAAACGAATGAGTTATAGTCATAGAGTCATACAGTGTGTAAATAGGCCATTTTGGCCCAATTTGCCCCCACCCTCATCTTTTTCATCTATACTAGTCCCACCTGCCTGTGTTTAGCTCATTTCCGTCTTAACCTATCCTATCCATGAACCTGTCCAAATGTCTCTTAAACATTATGATAGTACCTGCCTCAACTACCTCCTCCGGCAGTTCGTTCCATATATCCACCACCCTTTGTGTAAAGCAGTTACTTCTGGTTCTCAATTCCCCTATTCTGGACAAGAGACTCTGTGCATTTTTACCCGATCTATTCCTCTCATGATTTTGTACACCTCTATCACCCCCTCGTCCTTCTCTGTTCCAAGGAATAGAGTCCTAGCCTGTTCAACCTCTCCCTGTAGCTCAGGCCCTTGAATACCGCAACATCCCCGCAAATCTTCTTTGCACCTTTTCCAGCTTGACAACATCTTTCCTGTAATATGGTGATCAAAGCTGAATGCAGCCTCATCAACGTCTGATGTAACTGCAACATGGCCTCCTAACTTCTATACTCAATAGTGCTGAAAGCCTTTTTGACCACCCTATCTACCTGTGATGCCACTTTCAGGAACTATGTACCTGCATTTCTTGATTCCTCTGCTCTACATCACTCCCCAAAGCCCAACCATTTCCCTGCGTAGGTCCTGCCCATGTTAGACTGCCCAAAATGCCACACCTCGTGTTTCTTTGTATTAAATCCTCCCATCAACCATTCCTCAGCCCACCAGGCCAACCGATCAAGGTCCTGTTGAGGTGTTAGGAGTTGCATGGCAGCACCACTAGTTTAGTTTATTGTCATGTGCAGTAAAAAGCTTTTTGTTGCGTGCTACCCAGTCAATGGAAAGACGACACATGAGGGAAGGTTGGAGCTGGAGGTAGGAAAAAGGGGTGGCTCTTGAGTAAGTGGTGAGGAAGTAGCTATTCTTAAGTCTGGATGCAGGGAATTGAGGGACATGGATCACATGCAGGCAGAAGAGATGAGTTTAATGGCGTCATGTTGGTATGGACATTGTTTAGTTTAGTTTTTTAGTTTAGTTTAGTTTATTGTCACGTGTACCGAGGTACAGTTTTTTGCTTGCTTTCTAGTCAGCGGAAAGACTAACAATGTATAGTGTACGGATACAGCATCATGGGAATAGCATTTAGTGCAAAATAAAGTCCAGTAAAATCTGATTAAAGATTATTCTATGTGCAGACTTTCAAGTTCCTCTATCTTCTCCCAGAAGGTAGAAGGGAGAAAAGGGAATGGTTCAAAGGGTCTCGACCTGAAATGTCATTTATTCCTTTTCTCCCTAGATGCTGCCCGACCCGCTGAGTGATTCCAGCTTTTTGTTTTCACCATTGGCTGCAAGTTCAGGCGGTCAAGAGCAGAGCAGTTGCTGTAACCGGGCTGAGATGCATTCCATCAGAACAATAGACAATAGACAATAGGTGCAGGAGTAGGCCATTCGGCCCAGCACCGCCATTCACCATGATCATGGCCGATCATCCACAATCAGTACCCCATTCCTGCCTTCTCCCCATATCCCTTGACTCCGCTATCATTAAGAGCTCTATCTGACTCTCTCTTGAAAGCATCCTGGGAATTTATGTAGCACATCTTTAGAAGTTCAAGAAAATCCTCATAGTCACTGAACTGCAGATATGAATAATAGAGACAGGGCAGACTGCAGATGCAGGAATCTGGAGCAACATCGTACTATATGAAAATAGACAATAGACAACAGGTGCAGGAGTAGGCCATTCAGCCCTTCGAGCCAGCACCGCCATTCAATGCGATCATGGCTGATCACTCTCAATCAGTACCCCGTTCCTGCCTTCTCCCCATACCCCCTCACTCCACTATCCTTAAGAGCTCTATCCAGCTCTCTCTTGAAAGCATCAAATGAACTGGCCTCCACTGCCTTCTGAGGCAGAGAATTCCACACCTTCACCACTCTCTGACTGAAAAAGTTCTTCCTCATCTCCGTTCTAAATGGCCTACCCCTTATTCTTAAACTGTGGCCCCTTGTTCTGGACTCCCCCAACATTGGGAACATGTTTCCTGCCTCTAATGTGTCCAATCCCCTAATTATCTTATATGTTTCAATAAGATCCCCCCTCATCCTCATCCTTATCCTTATGATTGCATGCAAAACAATGCTTTTCACTGTAGCTTGGTAGTACCTCCAGGAAGGAGTGAAAGAGGTAATTGGTTCTTGAGTCTGATAGCAGTGGGGAATAAGTTGTTGTTAAGTCTGGATGCAGGGAATTGAAGGATATGAACCACATGCAGGCAGAGGAGACTAGGTTATCTTGGCATCATGTTCAGCATGGACATTGTGGGCCGCAGGATCTGTTCCTGGTTTTTCTCTGGCAGATAGTTTGTTGAAAGAACAGAGAATAATAAAGCACAAAACAAGCCCTTCAGGTCACAATGTCCATGCCAAACATTGATGTCAGATTAATCTCCTCTGCCTGCACATAATCCATATCCCTCCATTCCCTGCATATCCATGTGCCTATCTGAAAGCCTTTTAAATGGCACATTTACAGTATAAATGCCACAATGCGCATTCCAGGCACATACCACACACCATGATAAATAAATAAATAAATAAATAAATAGACAAATAAATAAATAAATAAATAAATAGATAAATAAATAAATAAATAAATAAATAAATAAATAAATAAATAAATAAATAAATAAATAAATAGACAAATAAATAAATAAATAAATAAATAAATAAACAGACAAATAAATAAATAAATAGATAAATAAATAAATAAATAGATAAATAAATAAATAGATAGATAGATAGATAGATAGATAGATAGATAGATAAATCAATAGATAGATAAATAAATCCATCCATCCATCCATCCATCCATCCATCCATCCATCCATCCATCCATCCATCCATCCATCTTATATATATATATATATATATATATATATATATTGGGCGCGACTATGTGCCCCCCCCATTGGCTGGCACTCAGGCAGGTCCCATTGTAATGTCTATTTATATATATAAGATTTAGTTTGTTATTGAAAAACAGTCAAAACGGTACACAATAGTACATCAATTTTAGCACCACCTTAATCACCATTGTCCTGGCGAGTGTTCAACAAAGTTTCATTCAAATTGGCACTACATTGTTAAAGTTAGAGACAATTTAAAGTTTAAAAATGACCTTATAAAACCGATTTTTTGCCATCTACAGCGTGTGACATTACAATGGGATCCGTTCGAGTGCCGGCCAATGATGGAGGGGGGACAGGGAGTTGCGGCCAATGAGGGGGGGGGTTGCTGACTTTAACAAATGCACTCCACACCTCCCCCCCAGGGAGGACCAGCGTGAGGACCGCCGCCCGTCGTGGCATGCCTCGTGCCTGTCCTTCCTCCCGTGGTGCAGTGCCCCGCCTCTCGCCGCCGATCAGCACTGCACGTACGGGACACAGGTAAGCGGCTTTCGCCGCCAATGGGTCCACAGATCGGTAGGGTTGCTGCACTCGGCACGGCCCCGGGGGACACTCCAAGGGAGTGGGAGAGGGGAGGGGAGACCAATGCAGGAGAGGTTTTGGGGAGTTTTAAGGGGGGTTGAGGGGGGAATGGTGTGGGTGAGTGGGGGATGAGGGAGGATGAGGGGGAATGGAGTGGATGAGGAGGGGGGAGGAGGGCAGATAAGGCGGGATTGAATGGGTGAGTGGATGGGAGGGAAGAGTGCTAGACCAATGCAAGAGAGGCTTTGGGCCCACGGCTCACTTTGGCGGCACGGTGTCGAGGTGTGTGGCACCCTCTCCCCTTCCCTGTCTCCCCTCGCCCGCCCATGGCCCTTCCCTGTCCCTCCCCCCCCCCCCCCCCGCCCGTCCATATTTTTAAAGTTACAGAGATTTTAACGTTTAAACATTATCTTATTAAACTGATTGCTTGCCATGTTCAGCGTATGATGTCACAATGGGACCCGAATGGGGGAGGAGGGGGCCCAGGGAGTTGCGGTCAATGGGGGGGGGGGAATAACTTTAACAAATGCATTCACCCCCCACCCCCCCCCCCCCCGGGTGGACCAACGGGTTTTCCGTCGCCCGTCCCAGCGTGCCTCGCGCCTGACCTTCCTCCCGTGGTGCAGCGCAGCACCAGAGGCCGAGGGTCCAACAAGATGGCTGTCGCCGCCGTTCCCCGCTGCTCGCCGCCGATCAGCGCTGCACACAAGGGGCACAGGTAAGTGGCTTTTCCATGTCCCCCCTCGCCTGCCCACGGACCTGGGGAACACTCTTCGCCCGGCAACGGGTCCACGGGCTGCCGGGCCCACAAGCTCGTCAGTTGTGGGAGGTTTCCCGGCCCACAGGAGAGGCCCACAGGAGAAATGGGGGCGAGGTCAATGGCTTCTCCCTGTCCCCCCTCGCCCGCCCACGGCCCCGGGGGACGCTCCCCGCCCAGCAATGGGTGCACGGATCAATAGACAATAGACAATAGACTATAGACAATAGGTGCAGGAGTAGGCCATTCAGCCCTTCGAGCCAGCACCGCCATTCAATGCGATCATGGCTGATCACTCTCAATCAGTACCCCGTTCCTGCCTTCTCCCCATACCCCCTCACTCCGCTATCCTTAAGAGCTCTATCCAGCTCTCTCTTGAAAGCATCCAACGAACTGGCCTCCACTGCCTTCTGAGGCAGAGAATTCCACACCTTCACCACCCTCTGACTGAAAAAGTTCTTCCTCATCTCCGTTCTAAATGGCCTACCCCTTATTCTTAAACTGTGGCCCCTTGTTCTGGACTCCCCCAACATTGGGAACATGTTATCTGCCTCTAATGTGTCCAATCCCCTAATTATCTTATATCGGTAGGGTTGCTGAGCCTGGCACGGCCCCAGGGGAAATACCCTGCCCGACACCAGTTCCCGCCCACGGCCCCGGGGGACGCTCCCCGCCCGGCAATGGGTGCACGGATCGGTAGGGTTGCTGGGCCCAAAGGAGAGCTTTCCACCCAATGGTTCTGGTCCCAAACCCCTCCTGCATTGGTCCAGCACCCTATCCAGAACCCTTCCCCTCCTCCCCACTCCCCCCCTTCCCCTGCCCCTCCCCCTCCCTCTCCCCCGCCCTCTCCCCTCCCTCTCCCCCTTCCCCTCCCCCCTACTCCCCCACTTCATCCCCCCTCAACCCTCCTTATCCCCCCTCCTCCCCCACTCACACACTCGATCCCCCCTGAACCTCCCTTATCCCTCCCCCCCCCCCCACACTCATCCACTCCACCCCCCTCTTAGAGGGACTGTTCATCAGTGAAACTCATATTGACATTTGTTTTAGTGAATGTTGTGGTTTTCAATAACCTTCAGCGCTGCAAGGTCACCACGCTGATTGTTCACCAACAATGGTCACATCTTTTCTTTGCCCATCCCATTCGATACTGAACAGTGGTCTTGAAATGAAGCAATAAAAAACTGCCTTTGATTTATCTAACAATAGAGTCTATATCCTTGCCGAACACACTCCACACTCCAAAATATTAGGCATGGGAGGTCCTAGAGTCATAAAGTATGGAAACAGGCCCTTCGGCCCAACTTTTCGTTAGTTTCGTTTAGAAATATAGCACAGAAACAGCGCCTTAGGCCCACTGAGTCCGCGCCGACCAGCAATCCCCATACATTAGGGACGCTTTGCAATTTTTACCAAAGCCAATTAACCTACAAACCTGTACGTCTTTGGGAGGAAACCATAGCACCTGGGTAAAACACACGAGGTCACAGGGAGAACATACAAACTCCGTACAGACAGCACCTGTAGTCGGGATCGAACTCGGGTGTAAGCTACCCAAGCGAAATATGAGGTGCTGTTCCTCCAATTTGCGCTGGGCCTCACTCTGACAATGGTGGAGGCCCAGGACAGAAATGTCAGATTGGAAATGGGAGGGGGGAGCTAAAGTGCTGAGCCACCGGGAGATCAGGTGGGTTAAGGTGGACTGAGCGGAGGTGTTCTGGCATCTGAAAGGAAAGTGATGATTGGAACCAGATACATATGGGAATGTGGGCAGAGGGGAGTGGGAATGGGGGACTCAATGGGTTGAGTGTGTGGTTGAAAGGGAGATAGAAACTGGTGAGGAACAGGATATGTGTTCCCCCAGCACCCAATTAAGTCCATTTTACAGCACTTGCAGACAACACACATGACACACAGTGAACTCAAAACAAGGCGTGTCCATTCTGCCTTACAGCATCAGAGACCCAGGTTTGATCCTGATTACGGGTGTTGTCTGAAGGGAGTTTGTACATTCTCCCTGTGACCACGTGGGTTTTCTCCGGGTTCTCCAGTTTTCTCACACTCTCCAAAGACATACAGGTTTGCAGGTTAATTCGCCACAATAAAATTGTAAGTTGTCCCCAGTAGTTAAGGTAGTGACGGTGTCTGGTCTGATCGCTGGTCGGCGCGGACTCGGTGGGCCGAAGGGGCTGTTTCCGCACTGTACCTCTAAAGTCTCTTTTCGAGAATTGCCTCTCCGGAACGTTTTACAAACATTATTGCAGCCCAGCCACCAATTAGTTAGACAGGTAACAACCTGAATGAGTTAGCTTTTATAGAGTCATAGAGTCATACAGCGTGAAAACAGGCCCTTCGACCTAACCTGCCCACACCTACATTAGTCCCACCTGCCTGCATTTGGGCTACATCCCTCTAAACCTGTTCAATCCATGTACCTGTCTAAACATTTCTTAATGAATGAATGAATGAATGAATAAGTTTATTGGCCAAGTATGTGCATATACAAGGAATGTGCCTTGGTGCTCCGCTCACAAATGACAACACAAACATACCGTTAACAATTAAGAATAAAGCATAAACACATCAAAACAATAAGGATACAACACTACGGTCTAAACATGTGGGTGAAAATAAACCAGAGCAAAAAAGAGACTACAGACTTAGGGTATTGAGTAGAACTATCACTCGTGGGAAAAAGCTGTTTTTATGTCTGGCTGTGGCTGCTTTGACAGTCCGGAGTTGCCTACCAGAGGGAAGTGCTTCAAAGAGTTTGTGGCCAGGGTGAGAGGGGTCAAAGATGCTCTTGCCCGCTCGCTTCCTGGCCCTTGCAGTGTACAGTTTGTCAATGGGGGGAAGGTTGCAGCCAACAACCTTCTCAGCTGTGCGAACGATCCATTGCAGCCTCCGGATGTCATAATTGGTGGCTGAGCCGTGGTGACGGACTCAATGATAGCAGTATAGAATTGGACCATGATTGCCTGTGGCAGATTGTGTTTCTTCAGTTGCCGCAGGAAGTACATCCTCTGTTGGGCCTTTTTTACTGTGGAGTCAATGGTGGCCCCTCATTTAAGGTCCCTGGAGATGATGGTTCCAAGGAACTTAAATTACTCCACAGATGTGACTATGGTGTTGTTGATGGTGAGTGGGGGGAGGGGAGGGGGATCTCTTCAAAAGTCTACATTAGTTCCACTGTCTTGAGAGCATTGAGCTCCAAGTTGTTGCGATGGCACCAGGACGCCTGCTGTGTCACTTCCCATCTGTAGGCAGATTCCTCCCCATCCTGGATCAGTCAAATCAGGGTTGTGTCATCCGCAAACGTGAGGAGCTTGACAGAGGAGTCTGTGGAGGTGCAGTCGTTGGTGTAGAGAGAGTAAAGGGGAGAGTACGCAGCCTTGCGGTGCTCCTGTGCTGAGGGTCTGCGGGTCCGAGATGTGCTTTCCCAAACTCACATGCTGCTTCCTGTCCGTCAGGAAGTTGGTGATCCACTGACAGAGGGGTTCAGGCACAGTCAGCTGGGAGAGTTTGTAGTGTAGAAGCTCTGGCACAATGTTAAACGGGCAAGTTGGGCCGAGGGGCCTGTTTCCACGCTGTATGGCTCTAATTTAATAAAAAGTTACAATTATTGTTTACAACCAGTTATTTATTATTACAACAATTAATAATAATAATATGCCATAATAATATGCCATAATAATATGCCATAATAATAATAATAATAATAATAATAATAATAATAATAATAATAATAATAATAATAATAATAATAATAATAATAATAATAATAATAATAATAATAATAATAATAATAATAATAATAATAATAATAATAATAATAATAATAATGATAATAATAATAATCTAAATTAACACTAAACTTCTGAATATTTTACTGGAATAATTATACTCATCTTGAATGATGTTCGACACACACATCAACCATTATCTACATGAAAAGAAAACAAATTATTGTCACAGTAAGAAACCTTTAATTTAGACAATATTCCAAGCTGCTTGTAACACAAGTTATCACATAAAAGTTCAATCCCAAGTTACCGAAGAGACTGTTGGCAGAGGTGTATGGAAGTTTGGTCATCGTGATAAGCCTTATTCATCAACTCAAAGACGGAAAGAGATAGAGAGGCAGGGAGCTTAGAATCTTGGCAGCTGAGGAGAAGGTTTCCAGGGGCAGTGAGGCAAATGGGGATCAAGAAGTGGTAGGTTTCTCACACAGAGGGTGGTGGGTGTATGGATCGAGCTGCCAGAGGAGGTAGTTGAGACAGGTGCAATGAAAGCATTTAAAATACACTTGGACAGGTACATGGAGAGAAAAAATGTAAAGAGATATGGGCCAAACGTGGGCAAATGGGACCAGCTTACATGGGGCATCTTTGTCAGCATTGACAAGAAGGGCCTGTTTCTGTGCTGTATTACTCTAATTGGAGGAGTGGCCTGATATCAGAGGGTTGCAAGGTTGGTGAAAGTTACAGAGAAGGAATAAGACGCCGTGACTTTATTCAAACCAAACCTGCAGAGGTGTTTACAACGTGTGACTAGTATTCTCAAGTTTAATGAAAATCAAAAGAATACTGCAGATGCTAAAAATCTGAAACAAAGACAGAAAATGGTGGAAACACTCAGTGGGTCAGGCAGCAACTGTGGAAAGTGAAACAAAGCATCAACTACGGTACTCTGAAGCACCAACTGCCACTTTTGATTGTTGTACTTGCCATACGAAAGAAAGAAAGAAGACAATGATACTCAATGACTCGGTAATCCCTTACATGGTTATAGCAGACAATTGCCAATAACAGACACCATTCCCCCGTCTCTGGTCCGTTATAACGAGGATTTGCTGCAAATAAATCAAGAATTAATTTTATAAAAGCCACTCAGAGATACTGATCATGAAACCACAAAATTGTAATTAATAAAACATTTTCACTCATACTCTCAGCGAAGGAAACCTGCTGTCCATACATGATGCGGTCGAGATGTGACTAAACACCCACTTACTAAATTACTATTGAAACACAAAGTACTTGTGCTATAACACCAGGATAAGCTCTCAACCAAGAAAACCAAGCCCAATGCCAAAGTATTATCTAAACTGCCTAAATACACTGCTATAGGACAATAACTAACTCCATATTCAATAATAAGCTTGCTACATCTTAACAAGCATGTAAAAACTGGGCGTGAAGGTGCCAGTATATCATTGGGGTTACCAAGTGGTAGTGTTGCCAACTTCCTCACTCCCAAATACGGGACAAGGTGACGTCACCGCCCTGCGCCCCACATGACCTCACCCAGCCAGCGGCCACGTGCTCCTGTTGCACCAATGGAGGCTGCCCAGGCCGGGAGGCAGGTTGCTACGCAACCTCCGTCAGGTGGCACCCGGGCCTACACTGTCCGGGACTACAGTGGCCCACGGGCCTACAGTGTCCAGGCATATAGTGTCCGGGCCTACAGTGTCCGGGCCTACAGTGTCCGGGCCTACATCGCCGCCCGGGCCTAATACAGGACATCTTAGCTGCCCCCACAGTTTAGAAATGTACAATATATGCAGACAATATAATATATTGGTATAGGTTCATTATTGGTATTGGTTTATCATAGTCATGTACTGAGGTACAATGAAAAATATTGTTTGTGTGCTATCTCGGCAAATCTTACCTTATCTAAATACACAGGACACAGAACAGGGTACTGTACATAGAATGGAGAGACAAGAAACTGCAGATGCTAGTTTACAAAAGGATACAAAGTGGGCCGGCATGGTGGCGCAGCGGTAGATTTGCTGCCTTGAAGCTCCAGAGACCTGGGTTCGGTCCTGACAACAGGTGCTATCTGTACAAAGTTTGTACGTTCTCCCCGTGACCTGCGTGGGTTTTCTCCAGGAGCTCCGGTTTCACCCCACGCTCCAAAGACTTACAGGTTTACAGACTAATTGGCTTAGTAAAATTGTAAATTTTTACACAAATTTTAAACAAGGAATGTATAGGATAGTGTAATGTACGGGCTTGCTGGTCGACATGGACTTAGTGAGCCGAACGGACTGTTTCCGTGCTGTATCTCTAAACTAAATTAAACAAAGCGCTGGAGTAACTCAGCAGGTCAGCCAGCATCTCTGGAGAACATGGATGGGTGATGTTTCGGCCAAGACCCTTCTCCAGACCATAGAAAAGTACAGCACGGGAATAGTTTAGTTTAATTTAGTTTATTTTCTTGTGTAGCGAGGTACAGTGAAAAGCTTTCTGTTGCATTCTATCCAGTCAGAGGAAAGACTATACATGATTACAATCAAGCCATCCACAGAGCCCGGGCCCTTCGGCCCACAATCTCCACGCTGAACATAATGCCTAGATCAACTCTTATCTGCCTGCATATAATCCTTATCCCTCTATTCCCTGCATATCCATGTGCCCATCCAAAAACCTCTGAAATGCCACTATTGTATCTACTCACTGGGCTTTAGCCTGTTTCCATACTGTCTCTCTAAATTAAACAAGGAAATGGTTTACAAAAAAAGACACAGAGTGCTGGAGTATTGAGGCAAATGTGATAGTGACATTTAAGAGACTTTTGGACAGGCACATGGATATGCTATGCTGGTGATGGAGGGATATGGATTGTATGCAGGCAGATAAACATTTTGCTTGGCATCATGTTCGGCACAGACATTGTGGGTCGAAGGGCCTGTGCTTACGTTGTACTATTTTATGTTCTATATTCTAAGTTCTAACTCAGTGGGTCGGACAGCACCTCTGGAGAACATGGATAGACAACGTTTCGGTTCAAGACCTGCTGAAGAAGAGCCCTGACCAAAAAAACATCACCTATCCGCGCTCTCCAGAAATGCTGCCTGACCCGCTGAGTTAGAACTTAGAACATAGAACATAAAATAGCACAACACAAGCACAGCCCCTTTGGCCCACAATGTCTGTGCTGCATTTTGTGTCTTATGTGTAGGAAAATAACTGCAGATGTTGGTTCAAATTGAAGGTAGACACAAAATGCTGGAGTAACTCAGCGGGTCAGGCAGCATCTCAGGAGAGAAGGAATGGGTGACGCTTCGGGTCGAGACCCTTCATCTGCAGTTCCTTGTTTCTGTGTGAATTTTTGAAGCAATGTTTACAGATATATTTACCTATTCTGGTGATAACATAACAGTGTGAAGAAGGGTTCTGACCCGAAATGTCACCTCTTCGTGATACTCCAGACGTGCTGCCTGACCCGCTGAGTTACTCCAGCATTTTGTGTCCTTTTTTAATTGCCAGTCAAAGTGAGTTTGACTGTGAGGCAGCGACATCACTGTAACTTTGAAACTCTGCAAAAAGGCAGGAATTCTAAATGAAGGATAAGGATGAAAAGGAAACTCGAGGGTTGACAGAACCAGACTTGCGATAGGAAATGGGGGAGAATCGTTTACAGATAAAACATTTGTTGGCTTGGTTAAAAGCTGGGAACTGTGGTCCCTTTGGAAAATGACATCTTGAAAATACGAAGTAAATCAACGTGACATTTCGTTCCACTTTGAAGCCGGACCACTGCGAGGAATACATATTTATAATTTCCTTTCTGCCTCTCTCTCTCTCTCTCTGCGGCTCCCCACATACAATAAAAGAGCCAGTAGTTTTGCAATCGCACTCAATCACCGCTTGTGAATTAAATACTCCGGCGCAAAGATAGGGTTGATACTGTCAAATTAAAGGCCGTTAATAACTTTGATCAATGACTTTGTTTAATTAAATGCCGCTCCCTGACTTAGCAGGCTTTTCATTGCCCTTCTCTCTCTCTCTCTTTGAACTGTTCCAACATTTGGACTTTTTTCCCCGGCATGGGCACGTGTGGAGCCCAATCCCCAGATCCGCTTTCCACTGTGACTGTCGTCTCTCCCCAGACGCTGGTTACCCCACAGTGGGGGGATAAAGTGCAGCCCACCCGCAG
Source organism: Rhinoraja longicauda (assembly GCF_053455715.1). Lineage (NCBI taxonomy): Eukaryota > Metazoa > Chordata > Chondrichthyes > Rajiformes > Arhynchobatidae > Rhinoraja > Rhinoraja longicauda. The sequence goes on from NC_135953.1 coordinate 97,519,552, forward strand.
AGGGCAGGGGGAGTGAGGAGAGCTGATAAGGCGGCTTGCATTCACCGCTGCCACAGATCACAAGCAGGCCGATTAGAAGCTGCCCGGCTGAACGCGGAGGGAGAATTGGGGCAATTATCGGACGATGGGAGGGGGTAAGAGCAGATGACAGGATTTAGAGTGAAAAAATAGAAATGGTTTCCAAACTCTCTCTGAGGATTATCCGTTCCTCAAGCTACAAAAGGCTTTGAATTAATAATAGTTGCTTAAACTCTGGCAAAGTATTCCAGCGTCGGCTGATGTGTCCATCCATCCATTAACCCTTTGCAGTAAACTGGGGAGCTTTGAGGGATGAACAGAGATGTTTTTAGTTTAGTTTAGAGATACAACGCGGAATCAGGCCCTTCGGCCCACTGAGTCCATCCACGCTGACCAGCCATGTGGTCTGATCAAATTCCTAGAGCTGTATCATGACTCTAATACTCAAAGGTCCTGACCAAAGAATGCAAGCATATTACTGGCCTTCTTTACCACTCGCTCTACTGTGTGGGTGCTTTCAGGGAGTTTGTCAGAGTAAGCACCATTCCCTGGGATTGTATTTCCTCTCAGATGGATACAGAAACTCCAGAATGTACATTTCACACAGGTGGGACGGCACACATGATGCAGCGGTAGAGTTACTGCCTCACAGCTCCAGAGTGCCGGACTTAATCCTGACTATGGGCGCTGTGCTGTCTGTGTGGAGTTTGCACGTTTCCCCCCGTGAATCCGTAGGTTTCCACCGGCTGTTTGATTTCCTCCCGTCTTTCAAACACGTGCAGGTTTGTAGATTAATTGGTTTCTATAAACTGTCCCCAGTGCATAGGATAGAACACGTGTATGGTTGATCGATGGTCGGTGCAGACCTGGTGGGCCGATGGGCTTGTCTAAAGGGCCTGCCTTACAACGTCAGGAACCCAGGTTCGTTCCTGACTACGGGCACTGTCTGTACATTTTCCCTGTGACCGCGTGGGTTTTCTCTGGGTGCTCTGATTTCCTCCCACACTCCATAAGGGTACAGGTTTATTGGTTAATTGGGGTTGGTAAAATTGTAAATAATCTCCAGTGTGGAGGATAGCGCTAATATATGGGGTGATCGCTGGTCGTCTCGGTGGGCTGAAGGGCCTGTTTCCGCGCTGTATCTCTAAAGTCTAAATTACAGAATACATACCCTTCCACCAACATGGTTATCTCCTTGTATCGCGCTGTATGTAACCACACTTTCCATTCATTCATTGGCCCTAATATTCTGATGCTGTGCAAGTTGCTAGATAAATATGTCTCGCTTTATGTCAGGTGAACTGTGAGCATTTTATTCCACGATAATGTGTGTGTCTGCAAAGGTGAGTCGCTCCCTCTAAGTTTCCTATTTTGGACACTAATTGGCTGCTTGCACTTGCGATGCCTCCGGGGCTGGTTTTGATATCTAGGCTCCAGGCAAGGTCTCGCCCATTGGGACAACGGAACAGGTAATTACCTGCTCAGTCGGCACTAAGTCCTGCCATGGTTTCTGCTATGTGCACCTACATGCCTTTGGGGCCTCACAGTAATGCAGCGATATAGTTGCTAACTTTCAGATGCTGACTACGGGTATTGTCTGTAAAGAGTTTGCACATTCTCCCCGTGACTGTGTGGGGTTTTCTCCGAGTGCTCTAATGTCCTCCCGCACTCCAAAGTTGTGCAGGTTTGTAGGTAAACTGCCTTCGGTAAAGATTGTAAATTGACCCTAGTATGCAGGATAGTGCTGGTGTACGGAGATCGCTGGTCAGCTCGGACTCGGTGAGCCTTTTTCCGCACTGTATCTCTAAACTAAACACTTTGTTGACAATGCGGAGGGAAGTCTCATGCAGCAGACTGATATTGATGTGTTGGTGAAATGGCCTGAGTAACAGCAGACGGAGTTTAACCCTGGTATGTGTGAGGTAATGCACATTGGCAGTAGTAATGAGGTGAGGACATAGGGTCATTGAGTGATGGCGTTCTTTTGCTCATTTATTCCTTGGAACGCAGGAGGGTGAGAGGTGATCTTACAGAGGTGTACAAAATCATGAGAGAAATAGATCGAGTAAATGCACAGAGTCTCTTGCCCAGAGTAGAGGGATGGAGAACCAGAGGCTGAAGTGAATTTTTTACGCTGAGGGTAGTGGATATATTGTAACAAGCTGCCAGAGGAGGTAGTTGAGGCAGGTACTATTACAATGTTTAATAAACATTTGGACAGGTATATGGATAAGATAGGTTTAGAGCGATATGGGCCAAATGTGGGCAAGTGGGACGAGTGTGTGGATGGGACATGTTGGTTGGTGTGGGCATGTTGGGCCGAAGGGCCTGTTTCCATATTGTATCACTATGTAACTCAATGAGTCATACAGCATAGAAACAGGCCTTTCAGCCCAACTTGCCATGCTGACCAAAATGCCCATCTCTGTGCAGTGCTGACCACCCATCTACTACATTGAAGTCCTTTGAATGATCTTTAATCAGACTTTACCTTGCACACATCGTTATTCCCTTTATCCTGTATCTGCACACTGTGGACGGCTTGATTGTAATCATGTTTTGATTTCTGCTGACTGGATAGCACACAACACAAAAAAGCTTTCCACTGTATCTCAGTACACATGACAGTAAACTAAAGTAGAAATTCAATAGGGAATATACAGGAAGGTCCTGCCATTCAAGATTCAAGAGTGTTTTATTGCCATGTGTCCCAGACAGAACAATGAAATTCTTAAATTATATATATATATATATATGCCCTCATTTGGAAGTTGTAGTGTTTAATAGCCTGATGGCTGTAGGGAAGAAGCTGATCCTGAACCTGGACATTATCGTTGTCAGGCTCCTATACCTTCTTCCCGATGGCAGGGGTATAATGAGCATTTTCAAGGACAATTGAAGGCATACTGCCAAGGAGAAAGTTTGTGGTTACTCCAGGTTCCTTGGTGAGCAATAACAAATCTCAGCTCCAGGGGGACCTAATTCATAAGTTCATGTCCATAAGTCATAGGAGCAGAAGTAGGCCATTCGGACCATCAAGCCAAACTAACCATGGTGTGAAGAAATTGCCCCTCAGGTCCCTCTTCAATCTCTCCACACTCACCTTTAGCCTATGCCCTCTGGTTTTAGAATCCTCCACTACTGGAAAAAGATTGTGAGTTTTCACTTTATCCATGCCCCTCAAGATCTTGTACACCTCAATAAGGTCACCCCTCAGCCTCCAACACTCCAAAGATAAAAGGTCCCAGCCTATCCAACCTCTCCCATACCTCATGTTCATAAGTTATAAGAGCAGCATTAGGCCATTTGGCCCATCAAGTCTACTTCGCCATTCAATCATGGCTGATCTATCTTTCCCTCTCAACCCCACTCTCTTGTCTTCTCCCCGTAACCCTTGACAACCTTACTAATCAAAAACCTATCAATCTCTGCTTTTAAAATATCGCATTGACTTGGCCTCCACAGCCGTCTGCGGCAATGAATTCCACAGATTCACCTCCCTCCGACTAACCGTGCAGTGTGAGACAAGACTGAATCCTCGGTACACCGGGTTAATGATTGGAGCGGGAGGTGGGGGCAGCCAGAGTGTGGCATCTGCCCTGGAGTGAGGGGTGCTCTGAAGACGTGTGCAGATTGGGCCGTAAGTGCGGCCGGTCCTGTTATTTTCTCCACGGTGTCCATCTTTTAGGAAATGCCAAGTGATATAATTGTTGCATCTGTGCGGAGGAGGTGCAGCTGCTCTATGACAAGTGAGGTCTCTCTCTCACTGTGTGGGGCAGGAGTTAATGAACGACCCAGAGCCTGCTTGCACAAGGGCTCTGTCTTTAAACACTGACTGGTGTGCCTTGAGTGCTTAAAACATCGGGAGGTTTCCCTTCACTTCCTAATCCTGGGGCTTTCACCATTATCCGACCTTGGATGAAGTCTCAATAGGCAGCGAGATGAATGACAATATACTGACGGCTCCCTTGAATAAAATGCCCTTTCTTTTCTGAGTTAAAATGGCACTGTCTTCCACTAGTTTTCCAGTAAGGATGAAGTAACCACGTACTGTGCAAACTCAAGACCAGCATTCTGAAACAATTTCCTGTATTAGTTTAGGAAGGAACTGCAGATGCTGGTTTATACCAACATGCTGGAGTAACTCAGCGGGTCAGGCAGCACCTCTGGAGAAACAGGATGGGTGACGTTTCTGGTCTGAAGAAGGGTTCCGACCTGAAACATCACACATCTTGTTTCTCAAGAGATTTTGCTTGACCCCGCTGAGTTACACCTGCAATTTGTGTCTATCTCTTGTATTAGTGTAGTTTAGAGAGATACAGCATGGAAACAGGCTCACAGAGTCCATGCCGTTATGCACTAGTTGATCCATTGATCACCCGTTCACACTAGTTCTGTTTTTCCCACTTTCTCACCCACTCCCTACACACCAGGGACAATTTACAGAGGGCCAATTAACCTACAAAGTCCCAGCCTATCCAACCTCTCCCTGTAATGCATACCTGTAGGCCCATGTAATATCCTGGTGAATCTCTTCTCATGCAACTGATGATACAACATCATCAAAGACTTGCCCTACCCCGGTCATTCCTTCTCTCTGCTCCCATCTAGCAGAAGGTACAGAAGCTTGAAAGCACACACCACCAGAATCGGGAACGGCTTCTTCCCCTCTGTTATCAGGCTTCTGAATGGTTCTTCCATAAGCTAGGGTACTGAACTATTCACCTCTATCCTAATGAGGACATTGGACTTTGCCTTTGGAACTGGTGTGCTACAATGCTGAGAACTATATTCTGCACTATATATCTTTCCCCTTGCTCTACCTGTTGTACTTGAGTTTGGTTTGATTGTACTGTATTTCTGCATTGTATTATCTGATCTGATTGAATAGCATGCAAAACAAAGTTTTTCACTACACCTTGGTACACATGACAATAAAACATTTTTGGGGCGGCACGGTGGCGCAGTGATAGAGCTGCTGCCTTACAGTGCGAGAGACCCCAGTTCGATCCTGACTATGGGTGCTGTCTGTATGGAGTTTGTACGTTCTCCCTTTGACTGCCTGGTTTTCTCCGGGTGCTCCGGTTTCCTCCCACACTCCAAAGATGTACAGGTTTAATTAGCTGCGGTAAAATTGTCCCTAGTGTGTAGGATAATGCTATTGTACGGGGTCTGAAGAAGGGTCTCGTCCCGAAATGTCACCCATTCCTTCTCTCCTGAGATGCTGCCTGACCTGCTGAGTTACTCCAGCATTTTGTGAATAAATACCTTTGATTTGTACCAGCATCTGCAGTTATTTTCTTACACTATTGTACGGGGTGATCGCTGGTTGTCGTGGACTCGGTGGGCCGAAGTGCCTGTTTCCGTGCTATATCCTTAAAGTCTAAAGTTTAAATAAAACTAAACCTAAACCTAATGGGGATTGAAAAAACGTTATTAACCTTTTAATCATTCTCATGAACACACTTATGATGATGACTCCTTTGAAGTCCTTTTGTGGTGTTTTGCTACATGAAAATGGTTCACACATGCACAGGAGGGATTAAAAGGTTAATAGAAATGACTCTTATTCTAAACTGTGGGTTAGGCCTAAAAAAAAGAGGCACTGTCTCAGTAATGAGATTTTGCACCATTGCAAAGCATTTAAAGGTCCACTGTGACTGAACTGGCTGGCTATTTTGGCCAGGTTATACCATCTTCACTGTGCCTTCTTTCAGAGTGCATTGCCCTTTGATGACACTGATGAGCATTTTAATTACAGAACGTCCTTCAATGGGTAGTTGGCTACTCATACTCATTAGGGCCAAGTGCTAACAGGGTGTCTCTGATAAACTATTGCAGGTTGAAAGGAAGATGGTGCCATTTTAACTTTGCCAAGAAAGGACATTTTATTCAAGGGAGCCATCAGAACATTTCCATTCATCTCTCTGACTCCTGTGACTTCATCCAGCTTTTACACTCCTGATTAGCTCATTACCGGGGTTAATCATCTACATTAGCTGATAGAATTACTATTCAAGTATCAAATGGTGCTATCCTGTTCCCTCTGAGCTAAAGTGCAGTTCACATGAATTTGCTCTAGGTCTGTGCATTAATGTCTGTGATTTCTGCTAATGGCTAAAGACTGCACAATATGTTTGGCCATTAGTTCCACAAATTGTCATGCAGTGTTACTCACACAATTTGGCAAGCACAACACCAGCCAGCTTTAACCCCTTGTGAGCAGCCACCATAGTCTTCATACAAAGTCATGGAGTCACACAATGTGGAAGCAGGCTCTTCAGCCCAACTTGCCCACACTGACCAACATGCCCCAACTACACTGGCCCCACCTGCCTGTGCCAGGCCCATATGGGGAGGGGGTATGGGGAGAAGGCAGGAACGGGGTACTGATTAAGAATGATCAGCCATGATCACATTGAATGGCGGTGCTGGCTCGAAGGGCCGAATGGCCTCCTCCTGCACCTATTGTCTATTGTCTATTGTCATATCCCTCTAAACCTATCCTATCCATGTACTTGTCTAAATGTTTCTTAAACTTTGCGATAGGATCTACCTCAACTACCTCCTCCGGCAGCTCATTCCATACACCCACCACCCTTTGTGTAAAAAAAAGTTACCCCACAGGTTCCTGTTAAATCTTTCCCCCCTCATCTTAAACTGATGTCCTCTGGTTCTCGATTCCCCAACTCTGGGCAAAAAGATTCTGTGCGTTTCCCCGATCACACCTCTATAAGATCACCCCTCATCCTCCTGTGCTCCAAGGAGTCTGAGCCTGCTCAATCTCTCCCTATAGCTCAGGTCCTTGAATCCTGGCAGCATCCTCATAAATCTCCTCTGCGCCCTATCCAGCTTGACAACATTTTTACTATAACATGGTGACTGAAGCTGAACACCATACTCTAAATGCGACATCACCAACGTCTTATATAACAGCAACATGTTCTCCCAACTTCTATACTCATTGTATGCTGACATTAAAGAGGTTCTCCTTGTCCGGTCTCCATGGATGCTGCCAGACCCACAAAGTTACTCCAGCACTTTGTGTCTTTTTTATAAATCAGAATCTGCAGTTCCTTGTTTCTGATCACATGATCTGAATTCACACCAATATCTCCCCTTCCCCTCCTGCCGTCCCTTCAACCTGTATTCCTTCCTCTGGCTTCACAATTTACACCTCTTCTATCTTCATCCCACACTTTTTGTCTTTTTATCACTGGCCTTTGTCCAACCATCTGCAAATCAAAGACCCCCCTCACATGTATCCCCCCTATCATTCTCCAGGCTTTGTCCTGCCCCCTCCTCTCTTCCAGCTCATCATGCTATATCACTAGACTAGACTAGACTAGACTAACCTAGACTAACCTAGACTGGACCAAACTAAGCAGTCAGGAATATAGCTCTAAATTGATAAATGGTGCTTATGGTCCTTTTTACAATGAAAATCAAAATTAAAATGTTGTAAAGTATGTTTTGGCCCGAGGCTTTAAGACTCTGGGGCAAAAGAACGATTAGCAGGGTGAGCTTTTGTTCCATCTGTGAACACTGGAATTTGGACTTTTTCAAATGTACACGGTGAAAAACCAATCAAGGATGTAATGGCAGGATTAACAAGCATCAATGAATAGTCATCCGAAGAACACAGGGCAGCACAGTGGCACAGCAGTAGGGTTGCTGCCGTACAGTGCCAGAGACCCGGATTTGATCCTGTCCAGGGGTGCTGTTCTCCCTGTGAACTGTGTGGGTTTTCTCCGGGTGCTCTGGTTTCTTCTCACACTCCAAAGATGTGCAAACGCAGGTTAATTGAGTTAGGACAAAATTGTAAATTGACCCCAGTGTGTGTCTGAAGAAGGGTCTCGACCCGAACCGTCACCCATTCCTTCTCTCCTGAGATGCTGCCTGACCTGCTGAGTTACTCCAGCATTTTGTGAAATAAATACCTTCGATTTGTACCAGCATCTGCAGTTATTTTCTTACACAAGTATGCATGGTGATTGCTAGTCGGTGTGGACCTCGTGGGCTGAAGGACCTGCTTCTGTGCTGTAGCTCTAAAGTCTAAAGTCCAAAGGACAGACCATCTCACCAGAAAATCACATTTAAAAAAAAATCTGGAATGAAAACAGAAAATGCTGGAAATATTCAGCAGGTCAAGCAGCATCTGTGGAGGGAGGGAAAGAGTTAATGGTTCAGGTTGGACATTCTTGTCAACTTATTTCCTCGTCCCATGCTAAGTAGGGCAAACACAAAGACTTCCTCCTGACCTGATCAAGCATAGCTAGTCCACACTTTGTATCTCTAAAGTCTAAATTCTAAAATCTAAAGTCAGACACTGAGTGGTGTGATTCAGTGAGTAATATTCTGAGGAGATTTTTGGTTTAGTTTAGTTTAGCTGAGAGATACAGCATAGAAGCGGGTCATTCAGCCCACCGAGTCCACACTGACCAGTGATCGCTCATATTCTATCCTACACACGGGGGACAATTTACTAAAGCCAATTAACCTATAAACCTGCACACCTTTGGAACTGAAGGAAACTGTGACACTGGGAGAAAACCCGCAGCAATCGCAGGGAGAACGTACAAACTCCGCACAGACAACACCCAACGTCAGGATTGAACCCTGGTTTCGGGAGCTGTGAGGCAGCAACTCTATCACTGCACTACTGTGCTGGCCTGGTTTAGGTTAATTAACTACTTAATCGACCCCATACCGCCATGTCACTGGACCTTTAAAGTCAGAAATATAAGGACCTGCGCACCTCCTTGATCCAAGATCGGACCTTTCAGAGTCTTGGAGGATGCAAAATGGTGCCAGACCATGGTGACTCTCTGTCTTCATTGACGGGACGCTGGTGGAAAGACTCACCAACTTCAAGTTCCCGGGTAGACACAAAATGCTGGAGTAACTCAGCGGGTCAGGCAGCATCTCTGGAGAGAAGGAATGGGTGACGTTTCTTCAGACTGATTCAAGTTCCTGAGCCCGTGTATCTCTGAAGATCTGTCCTGGATCCTGCACATCGATGCAATCATAAAGAAAGCCCATCAACGCCTCTACATCCTTAGAAGATTGAGAAGATTCGGTATTTCAACGAATACTCTGAAAACTTCTGCAGGTGTACGGTAGAGAGCATATTGACTGGTTGCATCACGGCCTGGTTTGGCAACTTGAATGCCCAGAAACGAAGGAGATGACCGTGAGTGGTGAACATTGCTCGGTCCATTGTTGTAGGAAGGAACTGCAGATGCTGGTTTAAATCAAAGATAGGCACAGAATGCTGGAATAACTCAACAAGACAGGCAGTATCTTTGGAGAGAAGGAATGGGTGACATTTTGGGTTGAGTCTTCGGGTCTGAAGAAGGGTCTCGACCTGAAACGTCACCCATTCCTTCTATCCAAAGATGCTGCCTGTCCCTCTGAGTTGCTCCAGCATTTTGTGTCTATTGACCGGTCCATCACGGGTACTGACCTCCCCACCATCGATGGGATCTATAGGAAGTGCTGCCTCAAAAAGGCAGCCAGCATCATCAGAGACCCACACCACCGTGGCCACGCTCTCATTTCACTCCTGCCACTGGGAAGAAGGTATAGAGTCTGAAAACTGTAACATCCAGGTTCAGGAACAGCTTCTTCCCTACAACTATCGGGTGGTTGAACACTACAATCCCCAACTAAACTCCGAGCTTTGAACTGCTTTGGTTGCACTAAGGACTTTGGGATTTGGGCTGGCTGGTTTTACTATTGATTTTTCTTTGTTTTCATATATTGCACTATTTTTGATGTTTTTCTATGGTGCCTACTAAGTACCATGTTAACATATCTGTTGTGCTGCTGCAAGAATAGATCTCATTGTTCCATTTTGGGATGGATGCTTTGTTTTGCATGCTATCCAAGCAGATCAGATGTGCCATACATAAATCAAGTCAAACTCAAGTACATTAGATGGAGCAAAGGGGAAGATATGGAGTGCAGAATATAGTACTCAGCATTATAGCATTCTGTGGTTTATTGTGGTGTTACTGAGTACCACGTTTACAAATCTGTTGTGCTGCAGCAGGTAAGAATTTTATCGTTCTGTTTCGGTGCATATGACAATAAAACGCACTTGGCATTTGCATATCAGAAGTATATAGTGACATGAACACTACACGCGTGTGTGTGGGTGATAATTATGGTCTACTAATGAAGCAAAATTGGGCATTATCTGTAGTTAAATTACAATTTCTCATTCTAATGGTTAGCCATTGTTCAACAGTATATTCAATAACACCAATAATGCTCTAGGGTATATTCAGCATCTCCATGCTATAAACGAGTCTCTTTAAGTGAGATAAATTAAGGTATTTAAAACATTCAGAATATTCTGTTAATGTAATTGAATGTGAGGATTTCGTACCTTAATAATTGCGCTAAACTGTTTCCAGTCGGTTGTTATTGGCAAAGTGTGTGGAGATGTTCATCGGTTGCCGAAGATACATAGAGTCAGAGACATCCAGCATGGAAACAGGCCCTTCGGCCCAACTTGCCCACGTTAACCAATATGTCCCATCTATACTAGTCCCATCTATACTAGTCACACCTGCCTGCGTTTGGCCCATAACCCTCTAAACCTGTCCTAAGCATGTACCTGTCTCCTTAAACGTTGCAATAGCACCTGCCTTAAATACATCCTCCGTACACCCACCACCCTTTGTGCAAAAAAAGTGACCCCTCAGGATACCATCAAATCTTACTCCCCTCACCTTTAACTTATGTCCTCTGGTTCTCGAATCCTCGATTCTGGGCAAAAGACTCTGTGTTTACACAACCTATTATTCTTCTCATGATTTTGTACACCTTGATAAATCACCCCTTATCCTCCTGCGCTCCAAGGCATAAAGCTCTAACCTGCTCAACCTCTCCCTGTAGCTCAGACCCTCGAGTCCTGGCAACATCATATTATTTATAAATGTTTTTTTTAGTAGGAGTTGGCTGTATTGTAGCTTCAGTGTGTCATAGATTCATACAGCTGTACAGCAGGGAAACAGGCCCTTCTGTTCACCATGTCCATGCCAACCAAGTTGGCATCCTGGGCGAATCCCATTTGCCTGCATTTGACCCATTGTCCTCTAAACCCTTCCTTTCCTTACATCTGTCCAAGTGGGACAGTGGTAGACTTACTGCCTCACAGCGCCAGAGACCTGGGTTCGATTCAGAGTATGGGTGCTGTCTGTACGGAGTTTGTACGTTCTCCCCGTGACCTGCGTGGGTTTTCTCAGGGTGCTCCGGTTGCTTCCCACATTCCAAAAACATGCAGGCGGATTTAATACTAAAAAAAAGACATAATGTGCTGGAATAACTCAACGGATCAGGTAGCGTCTCTGGAGAATGGTTCAATGGTTTATTTATTGTCATCTATACACAGCATGTTGGAATTCTTTCAGCATAGCTTACACATGCACAAATTGCCATAGTTTGGAGCTAATTACACAAAGAAAAAGTTCAGTCCAGGTGCTTGATGTACTGGAGCGGCTCCCGATCCAGGCAAGCCCCAGGCTGCTGCAGGGCCTCCTTCGTCGCCCTCGGCCAACTCGGTCCACAAACCAATGTCCCTCTCCTTGTCTGACCGTCTCTATGTCCTGGGGATGCCTCCTGCAGCCGACCATGAAGGTGCTGGAGACAATACCCCAGTCCCTCTCCTACCGGTCCACTCCTCACATCCGTTATTGCCAGCGCCTCCCTCCTCCTCGACTCTCCGGTCTTCGAGACCGAGCTTGGCGGTTTCTGAGCTTTCCCATACAGGCAGCGGCCTGCCGGGTCCTTGTTCACGGTGGCAAAATGGACATGGAGAACATGGATGGCGACGTTTTGTGTGAGGACCCTTCTTCACGTGGAGGTTTTGGACCAGGTGCAGAGGTCCTGAATGATGCCTGGATTAGGGAGTATGAGCTACAGGGAGAGGTTGGACAGACTTGGATTGTTTGCTCTGGAATGCCAGAGGTTGCGGGGAGACTTGATAGAAGTATGGAAAGTTTGATAGGTCAATAGACAATAGGTGCAGGAGTAGGCCATTCAGCCCTTCGAGCCAGCACCGCCATTCAATGCGATCATGGCTGATCACTCTCAATCAGTACCCCCGTTCCTGCCTTCTCCCCATACCCCCTCACTCCGCTATCCTTAAGAGCTCTATCCAGCTCTCTCTTGAAAGCATCCAACGAACTGGCCTCCACTGCCTTCTGAGGCAGAGAATTCCACACCTTCACCACTCTCTGACTGAAAAGGTTCTTCCTCATCTCCGTTCTAAATGGCCTACCCCTTATTCTTAAACTGTGGCCCCTTGTTCTGGACTCCCCCAACATTGGGAACATGTTTCCTGCCTCTAATGTGTCCAATCCCCTAATTATCTTATATGTTTCAATAAGATCCCCCCTCATCCTTCTAAATTCCAGTGTATACAAGCCTAATTGCTCCAGCCTTTCAACATACGACAGTCCCGCCATTCCGGGAATTAACCTAGTGAACCTACGCTGCACGCCCTCAATAGCAAGGTCGAGATACGACCGTTAGTCAGAACCTTATTCTCAAGATGGCAAAATCAAATACTAGAGGGCATAGTTTTAAATTGAGAGGAGGTAAGTTGAAAGGAGATATGCGGGGCATGTTGTGTAGTCAGAGGATGGTGAGTGCCTGGAATGCACTGCTGGGGTTGGTGGTTGAGGCAGATACGATAGTGGCATTTAAGAGTCTTATGAAGAGGCACATGGATGTGCAGAGAATGGAGGGATGGCACCAGAAATGGCCTCCTCGCCAACAGTCTACCTGGCCCTTCCTTCTTTGTTGCTTTTTTTAGTATGTGTTAAATGTATGTTATAGTGTTCTTTAGTTTGTTTTATGTGGGGGTTAGGGAATCTTTCATTAATCTCTTAACTCGACGGAGATGTGATTTATTTCCGTATCGTATCTCCGTCCACACCACGGTCTAACATCGAGAAGTTGGTGGCCTTTGCTGGAGACCGATTTCGGGATCTCCAACCGTGGGTGGCTGCGGACTTAACATCGTGGAGCTTGCAATCCCTGTCGGGGATTGACCTCGGAGCTCCAACCTCAGGAGCCTGCGGACTTTAACATCGTAGAGCATGCGGTCCCTGGTCAGAGACCGACTTCGGGAGTTCCAAGCTGCAGGAGCTTCGATCGCCCCGATGCTGGGGCTTCGATCGCCGGTTGCGGGAGCTTCGATCACCCCGACAGATGGTTCGACTGCCCCGACCACGGGAGAATAAAGAGGGAAGAAGATTGGACTTTATTGCCTTCCATCAGTGAGGAATGTGGGGAATCCGCTGTGATGGATGTTTATGTTAACTTTTATGTAGCTGTGAGTCTTGTTGCTTTTATTTGGTATGGCACATGGTAATTCGAGTTTCACTGTACCTTAATTGGTACATGTGACAATAAACTGACCTTTGAACCATTTGAACCTTTGATATGGGTCATGTGCAGGCAGAAACGAGTTGCTCTTGGCATCATGTTCGGCACAGACATTGTGGGGCAAAGAGCCTGGCCCTGTGTTGCACTGTCATATGTTTTATGTTTAGATTGGTTGTGGTGGAGGGGAGAAGGCTGGAATAGAGGAAGGGCAGGACGAAGTATGGCGAGTGATAGGTGGATACAAGCAGGGCCGTTTTTACAGCATTATGGCCCACCGGGCAAAGCAGTGTACTGGGGCCCCCACCGTTACTCTCCCCCACCCCCCTTTCCCTACCAGCCCCCCCCCTGTCGTGCCGGTGAAAAGCACTTACCGAAAAGCACTTAGCGATGGACTTAGGGTGCTACATTGTTGCAAAAAGCACTTACAGATCGCTGTGAGAAGCACTGAAAATGTTGCGAAAAAAGCACTTATTGAACCTACATTTTTAAAGTAGTATTTATTTATTGCAAGTTACTTAACATACACAGATCAGCATGGGGCCCCCGGGCAAGTGCCCATCAGGCCCATGCGTTAAGATGGCCCTGGATACAAGTGAGAGGGGTAGTTTGACAGGCAGATGGTTGGACAAAGGACAGAGAAGTAAAGCCAGAAAGTCAGATAATGAAAGAAGAGGCATGAATTGTGAAGCCAGATTATGGAATATAGATGGAAGGGGAGGGGTAAGGGGACAAATGGGTGCAGTTTGAGAAAATGTTTTAAGAAAATATGCTACCATATTGATTATGTGATTCTATAAATCCATTTGAAGGTTTCCGCTGTGAACTTTGATGATTTTACACTTACCAAGCAATACAGAGAGCTGGCAGAACTACTGCCTCACAGTGCCAGAGACCCCGGGTTGAATCCTGACTACAGGTGCTGTCTGTGTGTGGGGTTTGCATGTTCTCCCTGTGACTGCCTAGCTCTCCTCCGGGTGCTCAGCAAACTTGCCCCGAGTGTGTAGGGAATGGCTGAGAATGTGGGGTAACATAGAGCGCGCGTGTGAACGGGCGATCGATGGTCGGCGCTTACTCGGTAGGCCGAGGGGCCTCTTTTCCTGCTGTATCTTTAGACTTTAGACATTAGACTTTAGAAATACAGCGCAGAAACAGGTCCTTCGACCCACCAAGTCCGCGCCAAACAGCGATCACCTGTTCACATTCTAGCTCTACGTACACTAGCACGACCCAACACACTAGGGACAATTTACAATTTACAAAAGCCAATTAACCTACAACCCCGTACGTCTTTTTAGAGCGAGAGGAAACCGGAGCACCTGGAGAAAACACACACGGTCACAGGGAGAACGTCAAATTCCGTACAGACAGCACCCGTAGTTAAGATCAAACCTGGGTGTCTGGCGTTGTAAGGCAGCAACTCTACAGCTGTGCCACTGTATCTCTAAACTAAGCTAAACTAAACTAGTGTGAATGGGTGATCGATGGTTGGCGTGGACTCAGTGGGCTGAAGGGCCTGTTTCCATGGTGTATCTCTAAACTAAAAGAACTAAAGCATTTGGCACATACGATGTGTGCCGAAGGGCCTGTCTTTGTGCTGCACTTTTCTATGTTCGACGTTTTAAGTTTTAAAAACAGTTCCATCAAGGTTGCATAAGGCCATATCCCACAGAAATATCTCTGCTTATTCTGTTCTGTCAGGAGCAGAATGCTTCACAGTCTTGAGCTGACTGCAGCTACCGTTTGATGGACTGTTTACACATCGATCCATTTCCAGCACTGTCAGGTTTTCTCTTGTGAGATTGATCCTCCACCACTGATACCTTATGTTGACATTGAGGAAAGAGTAATGGAGAGACAATGTACAGGCTGGGTGCTGAGTTCCCTCTTTCTTACTTGAAAAACTGAAGTTATTACATTAATCCACCAGAACTGTGTTAACGCAGAGCTTTCTCCACCATTTATTTCAACATATAATTTTAGGCCGAAGATGGATACGAAATTCTGAATTAACTCAACGGGACAGGCAGCATCTCTGGGCAGAGGAAATGGGTGACATTTCGGGTCAAGATCCTTCTTCAGACTGAGGGTCCAGGGAGAGGGAAAGTAGAGATATGGAAGGGTGCAAAGAGCATGTAAGGTGTGAAACGGTCAGATCAAAGCAGACAATGGTCAAGGATGATGAGCTGGAGAGCAGGTGGAATCACAGAGGGGGAGCAGTGAGAGGGGGTGCTGCAGAATCCTACAAACCTACAAACCCGTATGTCTTTGGAGTGTGGGAGGAAACCGGAGCACCCAGGAATATCCCATGCAGGTTATGGGAGAACGTGCAAAATCCATACAGATAATACCCTTAGTCAGGATCGAGCAAAGTGCTGGAGTAACTCTGCGGGTCAGGCAGCATTTCTGGTGAAAATCGGTGGATGACTTTTCAGGTCAGGGCCCTTCTTCAGTCTGAAAGTAGGGGGTGGGGGAAGGGGGGGGGGGGGGGGGGGAGGTGAAGAGCTGGAGGTGAGAAAAGACCGGCATCAATCAGGGCCAGCCTTAAATGACCTCAGGCAGGATGGTGCCCTGGTAGGTGCATTGTTGGTGCCCTGGTAGGTGCATTATTGGCTAGGGAAGGTGTGATCTCGAGAGAAACAATGTGGACAACTCTGAAAGTGGTAAAACGACGGGTTGGGGAAGGGGGCAGTGGAGGGCGGGGGGGGGGGGGGTAAGTAAAAGTTACTTAAAATTAGGGAATTCATTGTTCATACCCCTGGGTTGTAAGCTACCCAAGCCGAATATAAAGTGCTTTTCCTCCAATTTGTGTGCCCGGTCACTCTGGTGAGAGTGGGAAGAATGGGAAGGGGAGTAGAAATGTTTAGCAAAGCAATTGGGAGATCCAGAAGGCCTCGGCGGGCCAAGTGTTAGTGTTCTCGTTTGGTCTCGCCGATGTACAGGAGCCCGCATCAGGAACATCGGATGCAGAAGTTGAGGTTAGAGGACTAACTTCTCGGGCTAGGTGCTTTCTTCATGTTTTACAATAGCTTCTCAATCACTCCCAAACACCGAGGCATTTGATGCGACAAAGAAAGCAGCCCTCAGATCCCTGCGGCTAAATCCCGTAGGGAATGAGGTCTGAGGAGATCATTAGGAGAATCACTCGCTTGCGACAGACACTGGTATAAGCAACTGGTGTTCGTTAACGAAGAAAATCTATGATAAGAAGTGCACTGCATTTTACTTATGCTGTATGTGCTGTACTGGCATAATGCTGTACCGGTAGTAACACAACTTGTGCTAAGGATACCAGAAGATCATAAGATCATAAGATTGTGATAGGAGCAGAATTAGGCCATTCAGCCCATCAAGTCTACTCCGCCATTCAATCATGGCTGATCCACCTCTCCCTGCTAACTCCATTCTCCCCCCCCCCCCCCCCCCCACCCCATAAGGAGATAAAGGGAGGCATGATCAGGCAAGGTGGATTATTGTAGTGTCACAATAATTAAAGTTTTCTCCTTGTCGGATACAGAATGGAGGAATCCCTGTTTGGAAAGTACAATTATAGGGCTTTATATGTAATTTAATTCAGTTGTATTAAGTAGTTGCCTTTCAGTGAGTTGTGTGTGTTTTAATAATCTATTCTTTCCCCCAAAAAATGTGAATCCTTTTTAATATTATATATATTTTTTTAAGTCAGCAGTATCTAGAATGTGAAACATATTTGCAAACATTGAACAACAGTGACAACTGGAAGGTGGGGACTCAACAAGAGTTTAGTTTAGTTTGGAGATACAGCATGGAAACAGGCTCTTCGGCCCACTGAGCCTGTGACGACCATTGATCATTCATTCACAGAGGTTCTATGTTATTCCATTATCGCATCCACTCCCTGCACACCAGAGCCCGATTAAGGTCAAATTCAAAGTTGAGGTTCGTGCTGTGTAATGTTCAAAAGCCTGATGGTTGTTGGGAAGAAGCTGTTCTTGTACTCATGTTTCCAGACCCCTGTACCTTCTTCCCGATGGTAGGAGTGAAATGAGAATGTGCCTATATCCTTCCATTCCTTCATATTCATGTCTCTATCTAAGAGCCTCTTAAATATCCTATATGCTTCCACCACCAGTCCTGTAGAATTTTCCACAGAATCAGCGCCCTCTGTATAAAATACTTGCTCCTCCGTTTCTCTTTAAATTATTCTCCTCTCACCTTAAACCTATGCCCTCTAGTTTTAGACTTCCCTAACCCGAGGAAAGGGGAGTATAAAACTCCCTTTTAGAAGTTATTGGCCAGACTACCCTGAGAATGATGAGGGGGGACCTCATTGAAAATTGCAGAACAGTGAAAGGCGATGTAGAGAGATATTTCTGTTAGTGGGCGAATCTGGGACCAGACTACAGAAAGGCGATGAGGGGGAATTTCTTTAGTCAGAGGGTGGTGAATTCATTGCCACAGGCGGTTGTGGAAGCCAAGTCATTGGGGTATTTTTAAGGTGGAGATTGATAGATTCTTGATTGGTACGGGTGTCAAGAGTTATGGGAAGAAGGTAGGAGAATGGAGTTGAGAGGAAAAGGCTGATCAGCCATGATTGAATGGCAGAGTAGACTCGATGGGCCAAAAGTCCTACTGCTCCGATGACATGTATGAAGAGACTGCGACTGTTCCCATTATCCTGCCCCTCGTGACGTTATACCCCTCTACAAGGTCACCTGTCAACCTCCCATGCAGTCAGTGATGTTTCCTTCCTGCATTCTCCGAAGCTTAATTGACCTAAACTGAGAATTCATCCGCAATGAAATTACTTTCTATTAATCAGAAGAGCATAAAGAGGGAAGTTATCCAATTTACCTTCGGGCAATATCCCTTGTACCATACAAGTACCTGCAGACACAATAATTAGGCTGACGTTTAGTGACAGAAGTGGTTCGGGGGCTTGATTGAAGCTGAATGCTTGAAAACGTAATTATTCCGGTCTTGCTCTTATGAAGTGCTGAACGTTTCAGAGTTTTGCCAACAACTCTGGAGATTAGAATGTCCACCCAGCACCAACTTTCAAGGATGAAGGTCGTCAGCAGCTTTCCGAGGGTGATTCATGCGTGGACAATGCAGCCAAGATCTTGTTAGTGATGGCCAAAGTTCCAAGTGTGCTGTTAAACAGGGAGGTAGTAATTCAGACCAATTCACAAAACTTGGCTGAAGTGCAAATAAAGACGTAAATCCTCATTATAACGGACCGTAACGAGGGGGAAATGGTGTCTGTTATTGCCAATTGTCCACTTTAACCGAGTGTATTATATGAAATTTCATGTGCAGAGTCCCAACATAAACAGGCTGAGCAAGAACAGCACGACATAGAAACATAGAAAATAGGTGCAGGAGTAGGCCATTCGGCCCGTCGAGCCTGCACCGCCATTCAATATGATCATGGCTGATCATCCAGCTCAGTAACCTGTACCTGCCTTCTCTCCATACCCCCTGATCCCTTTAGCCACAAGGGCCACATCTAACTCCCTCTTAAATATAGCCAATGGACTGGCCTCAACTACCTTCTGTGGCAGAGAATTCCACAGATTCACCACTCTCTGTGTGAAGAAATGTTTTCTCATCTCGCAGCAGTAGTGTTGCTGCCTTACAGCGCTTACAGTGCCAGAGACCCGGGTTCGATCCAAACTACGGGTGCTGTCTGTATGGAGTTTGTACGTTCTCCCCGTGACCGCGCGGGTTTTCTCCGAGAACTTCGGTTTCCTCCCACACTGCAAAGATGTACAGGTTTGTAGGTGAATTGGCTTGGTATAAATGTAAAAATTGTCCCTAGAGTAGGATAGTGTGTTAATGTGCGGGGAGCACTGGTCGGTGCGGACTCGGTGGGCTGAAGGGCCTGTTTCCTCTAGACTGTATCTCTAGACTAAACTAAACTGCACTGTCAGAGGTGCCTTTTTTACTTGTCTACTTTACTTGCCCTTTTCTCTATTTCCAGCATCTCCTTCAACTCGTCCCTCAACATTAGGTAGAGCAGAGTAGAGATCATGTTACGGGATAGTTTAGTTCAGTTTAGTTTATTGTCTCGTGTACTGAGATACAGTGAAAATCTTTTTTATTGCGTGCTATCCAGTCAACGGAAAGACTATATGTGTTTACAATCAAGCCATCCGCAACGGACAGATACAGGATAAAGGGAATAACGTTTAGTGCAAGATGAAGTACAGTAAATTCCGATTAAAGAGAGTCCGAGGGTGTCCAATGAGGTAAATGGTTGTTCAGCACCGCTCTCAGGTTGGTGATAGGATTAAGGGTGCTGTGCTTCCGGAGCTCATCGGAGCACCATTCCAGCACCTCTGTAAAGCAAAGCCAAAATAATCAGCGGGGAATTTTAATCAGCGGGGATTTTAACAGTGGCCGCTCCAGCACCAGTGACAGCTCCGGCACCTAAACAATTAGCACTGCCACACTGGGTAGGATGAATGTCTACCTACTGCACTTGAGTTTGGCATGACTGTATTCATGTACAGTACTGTCTGATTTGATTGGACAGCATTCAAAACAAACATTTCTCACACTACCTCAGTACACTTTGCAATAATAAACCTAAACCTACTGGAATCAAAGATCAGAGCTGGTAATTTGAAGACAGAAGTTCAAATCACACCATCACATCTGGGAAATAGCAAAGGAAGTAATTAAACCTCGACTAAAATGTTAATGTCAGGAAGCTACCAGATTGATGCAAACAAAAACCCATCTGCTTCACGTGTGACCTTTAGACAAATAACTCTGGTGTTTTTACCTGGCTTGGCCCAGGCGTAACTCCACACTTGCCAATACTCTAATCCCTCTCTTCAGTTCTGAGGCAATGATCTCTGAACAGTGAACACTGTGAATGCCAGCAGTACTCATGGTCTGTGAATGAAAGTACCTTTGCTTATTCCACACTGCCATCTTTGTTCCTTGCAATCAGAATTTTTTTTTCTTGCCAATGTGGTGCAGCGGTAGAGTTGCTGCCTTAAAGCGCTAGAGACCTGGGTTTGATCCTGACTACAGGTGCTGTCTTCACGGAGTTTGTACGTTCTCCAAGTGACCTGCGTGGGTTTTCTCCGGGTGTTCTGGTTTCCTCCCACACTCCAAAGATGTGCAGGTTTATAGGTTAATACATTCAAGAGTGAGTTAGATATAGCTCTTAGGGCTAATGGAATCAAGGGATATGGGGAGAAAGCAGGAATGGGCTACTGATTTTGGACGACTGCATTTAAAGACTGTATAGATGAAGTCCAAAAATTGTTCATCCCTGTCTGGCGAAAAAATAAAATGGGGAAGGTGGCTCAAACGTGGCTAATGAGGGAAATCAAGGACAGTGTTAAATCCAAGGAAAAGGCACATAAATTGGCCAGAGGAAGCAGCCAACCAGAGGACTAGGAGAAATTCAGAACTCAACAGAGGAAGACAAAGGGTTAATTAGGAGTGGGGGAAAAAGAGCAGGAAAGAAAGCTTGCAGAGAATATAAAGATTGACTCTAAAAACTTCTTAAGATATGTAAAAAGGAAAAGATTATTAAACACAAATGTAGGTCCCTTACAATCAGAGACAGGTGAATTTATAATGGGAAACAAGGAAATGGCTATAATGGGAAACAAGGAACAGTTAACTGAGTACTTTGGTTCTGTCTTCACTAAGGAAGACACAAACAATCTCCCGGAAATACTAGGGGACCAAGGATCTAGTGGGAGGAACGAATTGAAGGGAATCCACATTAGTCAGGAAATGGTGTTAGGTAAACTGTTTTGACTGAAGGCAGATAAATCCCCAGGGCCTAATGGTCTGCATCCCAGAGTACTCAAGGAGGTGGCCCTAGAAATCGTGGATGCATTGGTGATCATTTTCCAATGTTCTTTCGACTCTGGATCGGTTCCTGTGGACTGGAGGGTAGCCAATGTTACCCCACTTTTTACGAAAGGAGGGAGAGAGAAAATAGGGAATTACAGACCAGTTAGCCTTACATTGGTACTTGGGAAGATGCTTGAGTCGATTGTTAAAGATGTTATAGCAGCGAATTTGGAAAGCAGTGATGGGATCGGTCAAAGTCAGCATGGATTTATGATGGGGAAATCATGCTTGACTAATCTTCTGGAATTTTCTGAAGATGTAACAAGTAGAATGGATAAGGGAGAGCCAGTGGGTGTCGTGTATCTGGACTTTCAAAAAGCCTTGGACAAGGTCCCACACAAGAGATTATTGTGCAAAGTTAGAGCACATGGTATTGGAGGTAGGGTATTGACATGGATAGAGAACTGGTTGGCTGACAGGAAGCAAAGAGTAGGAATTAACGGGTTCTTTTCAGAATGGCAGGCAGTGTCTAGTAGGGTGCTGTAAGGCTCGGTGTTGGGACCCCAGTTATTTACAATATATATTAACAATTTAGGCGAGGGAATTAAATGTGGCATCTCCAAGTTTGCGGATGACACAAAGCTGGGTGGCAGTGTGAGCTGCAATGACGATGCTATGAGGCAGCAGGGTGACTTGGATAGGTTGGGTGAGTGGGCAGATGCAGTATAATGTGGATAAATGTGAGGTTATCCACTTTGGTGGCAAGAACAGGAAGGCAGATTATTATCTGAATGATGTCAGATTAGGAGAAGGGGAGGTGCAATGAGACCAGGGTGTGCTCGTACATCAGTCACTGAAAGTAAGCATGCAGGTACAGCAGGCAGTGTAGAAAGCTAATGGCATGTTGGCCTTCATTGTGAGAGGATTTGAGTTTAGAAGCAAGGAGGTCCTACTGCAGTTGTACAGGGCCCTGGTGAGACAGCACCTGGATTATTGTGTGCAATTTTGGTCTCCTAATTTGAGGAAGGACATTATTGCTCTTGAGGGAGTACAGCGTAGGTTCACCAGGTTAATTCCCGGGATGGCAGGACTGACATATGATGAAAGAATAGGTCGACTGGGCTTGTATTCACTGGAATTTTGAAGGATGAGAGGGAATCTTATAGAAACATAAAATTCTTAAAGGATGGGACAGGCGAGATGCAGGAAAAATGTTCCCGATGTTGCAGGAGTCCAGAACCAGGGGTCACAGTTTAAGAATAAGGGATAGACCATTTAGGACTGAGATGAGGAAAAACATCTTCACCCTGAAAGTTGTGAATCTGTGCAATTCTCTGCCACAGAAGGCAGTGGAGGCCAATTCACTGGATGTTTTCAAGAGGGAGTTAGATTTAGCTCTTTGGGCTAAAGGAATTATGGGATATGGAGAAAAAGCAGGAACGATGTACTGATTGTAGATGATCAGCCATGATCATATTGAATGGCAGCGCTGGCTCGAAGAGCCGAATGGCCTACTCCTGCATCTGTTTTTATGTTTCTATGTTAATTGGCTACAGTAAAAATTGTAAATTATCTCTAGTGTGTGGGATAGTGCTTGTGTACGTGGATTGCTGGTTGGTGCAGACTCGGTGGGTCGAAGAACCTTTTTCCACACTGCTTCTCCAAACTATACTCGTCTCTTCAGTTAAGAGGCAATTATCTATGAACAGTAAAGACTGGGATTGCCAGCGATTCTTACCTCCTGTGAGTTAAAGTGACTTCACTTGTTTCAGCCTTACTATCAGAACTTTTTTTTCTCTTACCTTGTCATAAGTTTCAATGGTTCTCTAGCTTTTTTCGAGTCACCAGATTTGGTGCCATTTCCAAACTCCAGCCAATGCACGCAGTCTTATCGAGTGGCGCTCGATCCAGGCGAACCCCAGATTGTTCAATATACTGACGTTCCTCTCCTCGCCCAGCCACCTGGGGACCCTTCCCACAGCCAACCTTGAGGGCACAGGAAGTCACACCCTTTCCTCCCGGCCTTGCTCCCGTAACCGTGGTCGCTGGCTCCCTCCTCTTCGCTTCTCTGGTCACCGGGGGCTGTGCTTGGTGGCTCCCTCTATCTGCATTTGGCCCATATCCCTCTGCACCTGTCCTATTCCTGTACCTGTCCAAAAGTTTCTTAAACATTACGACCATGTGCCTGTCCAAATGTTTCTTAAATGTTGTGGTACTACCTGCCTCAACTGCCTCCTCTGGCTGCCTGTTCCAAATTAATTTTTTTAGTTTTAGAGATACAGTGTGGAAACAGGAGATCTTATCGAAACGTATAAGATTATTAAGGGGTTGGACACGTTAGAGGCAGGAAACATGTTCCCAATGTTGGGGGAGTCCAAAACAAGGGCCCACAGTTTAAGAATAAGGGGTAGGCCATTTAGAACTGAGATGAGGAAAAACTTTTTCAGTCAGAGAGTTGTGAATCTGTGGAATTCTCTGCCTCAGAAGGCAGTGGAGGCCAATTCTCTGAATGCATTCAAGAGAGAGCTGGATAGAGCTCTTAAGGATAGCGGAGTCAGGGGGTATGGGGAGAAAGCAGGAACGGGGTACTGATTGAGAATGATCAGCCATGATCACATTGAATGGCGGTGCTGGCTTGAAGGGCCGAATGGCCTCCTCCTGCACCTATTGTCTATTGTCTATAACAGGCTCTTCAGGTCTCACCGAGTCTGTGCCGACAAGCGATCATTCATGCATTAGTTCTATCCCACACACTAAGCACAATTTAGAGGCCAATTAATCAACAAACCTGCACAACTTTGGAATGTGGGAGGAAACTGGAGCACTCGGAGAAGGTGTGTAGGACAGTGCTAATGTACGGGGTGCTCGGCATGGATTGGTGTGCTGAAAGGCCTGATTACGTACTGTGTCTCTAAAGTCTAATTCCACTCACTGATATATTTTTTACAAACATGAGGAAGGTTTGTGTCCTATTCCTGCAATATCATTCTGCAGCTCAAGGCAAGAACCAAAGCAGTGCTGCATTTGTAAACTAGTCTATATGCTACATTTTGATGGGTTTCTGCAATGCAGAAACAGAACGAAAGGCATGTCAACCTTTCCATCATCTTCACGTCTCCTGTCTCCTGGAGATGCCATTCCGCTTTCGCATGTTCTGGTGATTTTTTTCCCCCTTCTGATATTCAGGCATGACGCTTAAACAAATGGAACTTGAACGCATGCAGGGTGTGACTAAATCACACAATAGACAAAGTAAGAAAGAATCAAAAAGGGAGAGAGGTAATTATTTGCTAATTTGCTCGGGGTTGCAGCAATCAGTTTACTGGTTTACAAAAAGAAACACCAAGTGCAGGACTAACTCAGTGGAGATAGACACAAAGTGCTGGGCTGACTTAGCGGGTCAGGCAGCATCTATGGAGAAAAGGAATAGGTGACGTCTCGTGTAGAGACCCTTCTTCAGACTGAGAGGCGGGGAAAAGGAAACAAGAAGTACGAAAGGGTACAGAATAAATCATAGCTGGCACTGACGACTCAAGAAAGCCGGAGCCCACAATGGTCCATTGTTGGCTGTGGAAGAGATGGTAACAAAGGGATATTTTCAAGAAAGGTGGAATCCAAAATGGTCTCATCATGTCAGGAGGCATCTTTTCAATTTACTTTAGAGATACCACAGAAACAGGACCTTTAGCCCATTGAGCCCGCTCCTGCCGGTGATTCCCATACACTAGCACTATCCTACACACTAGAGACAATTTACTATTCTTACCGAAGCCAATTGATCTACAAATCTGTATGTCTTTGGAATGTGGGAGGAAACCAGAGCACCTGGAAAAAACCCACACAGTCACAGGGAGAACGTGCAAGCTCTGTAGAGAGCACTCGTAGTTATGATCAAACCCGGATCTCTGGCGCTGAAAAGCAGCAACTCACGCTGCACCACCATGCCACACTAGAAAGATGGATAATATGCATTGGCCATGTTTCGGGTTGGGACCCTTTTTAGGACAGATTATGTGGTGGTGGAGTGATGGATTGGGGGGGGGGGGGGGGGGGGAGGGTGAGGCAGGACAAAGACCAGCAAGTAATAGGTGGATACAGATATGGGGGGATCAAACTTGGGTCTCAGAGCGCCAGAGACTCAGGTTCGATCCTGACTATGGGTGTTGTCTGTAGGGAGTTTGTATGTTCTCCCTGTGGTCATGTGGGTTTTCTCCAGGTGGTCGTTTCCTCCCACATTTCAAAGACGTGCAGGTTTGTAGATTAACTAGCTTCTGTAAATTGTCCCTGGTGTGTAGAATGCTGAAGTGGGAAAGCATAGAACTGGTGTTCCAGTGGTATAATAAAATTAGTTGTCAATGGTCGGCATGGAATCGGTGAGCTGAAGCATCTGTTTCCTCGCTGTACCTCTAAACTAAACTAAGGCGGGGATGTTAGATAGGGAGAGGTGGTGCGATGGGAAGATGGTTGGACAAAGGCCAGAGATGAAAACACAAAAGGGGTGAGATAAAGATTGAAGTATGAATTGTGGAGCCAGAGGAAGACGAGATCCATAATCCTCTAAACTTTTCTTCAGCATGAATCTGCCCAAAAAGTCTTTTAAATGGGGTGTTGAGAATAAAAGTTATGAAGTCACATTGTAGCTTTATAAAGCTTCACTTTGGCTGCATTATGAGTGCGGTGTGCAGTTCCGGTCGCTTCATTACAGGATGGATGTGAAGCCTTTGGGGAGAATGTCGAGGAGTTTTCCCAGCAGGCTTGTGTAGGAAGGAACTGCAGATGCTGGTTCATTCGGCAGATAGACACAAAGTGCTGGAATAACTCGGGACACTGAGGTAACGCCGACCAATAATCACCTGTACACTAGTTTTATCCTATACACTGGGGACAATTGATAGAAACCAATTAACCTACAAACCTGCATGCATTTGGAGTGTGGGAGGAAACCAGAGCACCCAGAGAAAACCCACGTGGTCACAGGGAGAAGGTACAAACTCCATACAGACAGCACCCGAGGTCAGGATCGAACCTGGGTCTCTGGCGCTGTGAGGCAGTCCCTCTACCGCTGCACCACAGGTGACTACACCGGGCGATGACTATGAGAGGATGGAAATATTTGGGTGTACTCTCAGTTCAGAACAATCATCGTACTGGAATTGCTTTAATGATCTATAAAATGGCAAATTATGAAAAGAATAGGATGAAAATACGTTCCCAAGCCTCTTCAGAAAGCTGTTATTCCACTTTCTCTGGATGAACAGTCTCACTATGCTGCAATTTATGTACGCGTTAATTCTCTCCTCTTGACGACCACTGAATTTAATCACTCCCTGAGCAGCTGTCAGGATCTGAGGCTGTACAATTCCCTTCCCAAACCTCTCTATCTCTCTCCCTTCTGTCCTAAGATACTCCTTAAACCCTAATTATTTATCTGGGTTAATATTGTCCCGCATGGCCTGTAGTTTGTGTTTAGTATAATACTCTTGTGATTTGCTTTGTAATATTTTGCTGTGCTGAAGGTCCATAGTGTACAGATACAGGATAATGGGTGTACTGTTTGGTGCAAGTCTGATAAAGTCAGATTAAATATGGTTTGAAGGTCTCCAATGAGGTAGATGATAGGTCACAACTGCACTAGTTGGTGAAGGATGGTTCAGTTGCCTGATAATAGCTGGGAAGAAACTGTTCCTGAATCTGAAGGTGTGCGTTTTCACAATTCTGCTTCTCTTGCCTGGTGGGAGAGCGGAGAAGAGGGGGTGACCATGGTGAAACTTGTCCTTCATTATGCTGGTGGCCTTGCCGTGACAGCGTGAAGTGTAGATGGAGTCAATGGAAGGGAAGTTGGTCTGTGTGATGGTCTGGGCTATTTATAATTTGATCTCCAGTTGCACAGGTATTATTTCTTCATCACTTGGTACACTGTTTCCACTGCATCTCTGTACATGCGACAATAAATACACTCTCTGCACCAACGACTGCACCTCCACAGACTCCTCTGTCAAGCTTCTCAAGTTTGAGGATGACATAACCCTGAAAGGACTGATCCAGGATGGGGAGGAATCTGCCTACAGACAGGAAGTGACACAGCTGGCATCCTGGTGCCATCACAACAACCTGTAGCTCAATGCTCTTAAGACAGTGGAACTAATTGTATACTTTCGAAGAGCTCCCCCTTCCCTCCCCCCACTCACCGTCAACAACACCATAGTCACATCTGTGGAGTCATTTAGGTTCCTTGGAACCATCATCTCCAAGGACCTTAAATGGGGCGGCCACCATCGACTCCACAGTCAATAAGGCCCAACCGAGGATGTACTTCCTGCGGCAACTGAGAAAACACAATCTGCCACAGGCAATGATGGTCCAGTTTTATACTGCCCTTGTAGAGTCCGTCCTCACCTTCTCCATCATGGTCTGGTTTGGCTCAGCCACCAAGCACGACATCTGGTGGCTGCTGCGCATCGTTCGATGAGCAGAGAAGGTTGTTGGCTGCAACCTTCCCCCCATTGACGAACTGTACACTGCAAGGGCCAGGAAGCGAGCGGGCAAGATCATCTCTGACCCCTCTCACCCTGGCCACAAACTCTTTGAAGCACTTCCCTCTGGAAGGCAACTCCGGACTGTCAAAGCAGCCACAGCCAGACATAAAAACAGCTTTTTTCCATGAGCAGTAGCTCTACTCAACAGTCAAAAGTCTGTAGCCTCCTTTTGCTCTGGTATTTTATTTCATTCTTCACATGTTTAAATTGTGTTTTAATTTTTAATTGTCTACTGTATACCATGTTGTTACTTGTGAGCAAAGCACCGAGGCAAATTCCTTGTATGTATACCTATATGACTAATAAAATTTATTCAATTCAATAAAACTAACTAGCTAACTGAATTAGAACAAAATATAGAACAGTACAGCACTGATACAGGCCCTTCGGCCCACAATATCTGTGCTGAACATGAAGCCAAGCTAAACTAATCTGATCTGCCTGCACGTGATCCATATCCCTCCATTTCCGTGTGTCTATCTAAAAGTTTCTTAAATAGCACTATTGTATCTGCTCCACCACCACCCCTGGCATCGCGTTTCAGGTACTCACCACCCTTCGCATGCGCATCTCCGTTAAACTTTGCTCCTCTCACCTTAAACTATGCCTTCTAGTCACTAACATTTCCACCTTGGGAAAAGGGTCCTGATTGTCCACCCTATTTATGCCTCTCATCATTTTATATACTTCCATCAGGTCATCCCCTCATCCTCTGATACTCCTGTGAAAACATTAAATGAAATCCATCATAACTATAACAATATTTAAAAGATATTTGGACAAATAGATGGATGTACTAGAACATAGAACAGTACAGCAGAGGACAGGCCCTTCAGCCCACAATGTTTGTGCCGAACATGATGCCGAGCTGAGTTGATCTCATTTCCCTGCACATGATCCATATCTAGCTATTGCTTGCACATCCATGTACCTATCTAAAAGCCTCTTAAATGCCATTATCATATCTGCCTCCACCACCACCCCTGGCAGCATGTTCCAGGCACCCACTGCCCTCTCTATAAAACATGTCCTGCACATCTCCTTTAAACTTTCATCCTCTCCCCTAAAAGCTATGTCCTCTAAGTTCTATGTAAAGACCAAGCTTAAGTGCCATATTGCCCCTGTATATTGCAACAATGCTCCTTGTAATATCAAACCCTGAAGGCTAATATTCGTGTAATCTTTAGTATGATGAAGGTATTATGGTGGCACAGTAGTGCAGCGATAGAGTTGCTGCCTTACAGCGCCTGTCTGTAAGGAGTTTGTACGTTCTCCCTGTGACCGTATGGGTCTTCCTCAGGTGCTCCGGTTTCCTCTCACACTCCAAACAGGTGCAGATTTGTAGGTTAATTGGCTTCTGTAAATTGTCCTTGGTGTGTAGGATCGAACTAGTGGAATGAATTATGGCTGGTTAGTGGGCCGATGGGCCTGTTTCCACGTTCTCTAAACTAGGCCAGAGAAGAACTTCTTTCCAATGCATTTCACAGTGTTGAAGAGCAGCTTCAGCCTCGTGCCTAATAACTGCAGTAAGGGAGATAGGTTAAAGACACTGTGCAAATGGCAATGAGAATAGTAATTGATCAGTTTCTGGATGATTGCTTCCCCTGTCTCGCCATCCTAACCCAGCGTAGGCATTCAGCAAATCAAAACACAAAAATGTAACAATATTGGAGTTAATTGGAATTCTTTGCATGACAAAATCAGTTTAACATCTGACACGTTTCTGATGACCTAGGGGAATGTACTTGACAATGGAAGATTAAAACATCGCTGGGCGATTGATGAGCTCTAAATTAGACCCTGGAAGATAATGTTGAACACTACCCAAAGGATCCCACACAGACACACAGTCACACCGGATACTTGCTACAATGGAATACTATGCTTGATCTGTACGAAGGAACTGCAGATGCTGGTTTAAATTGAAGATAGACACAAAAAGCTGGAGTAACTCAATGGTCAGACAGCATCTCTAGAGAAAAGGAATATGTGATGTTTCAGGTCGAGACCTTTCCTCAGACTTCTTCCTTTTCCTCAGACTTTTCCTTTTCTCCTGTCTGACCCGCTGAGTTACTCCAGCTTTTCGTGACTATGCTTTATCTGCTTAATTTAGTTTAGTTTAGAGACACAGCGTAGAAACAGGCACTTCTGCCCACCGAGTCCATGCCGACCATCGATCACCTGTTCACACTAGTTCTACCCAACACGCTAGGGACAGTTTACAGAAGCCAATTGTAAACATTCTACCTCCCTGTGTAATATTCATTGTGCTCACATCAAAGTGAATTTTCCCTTTGTTTGATCGCCATAAGTTATTAATGTCATCTGCTCTGCATGACTGCTCTCTGTTGGTGTTGTCTGTACGTTTGACAAGTGCAACCCATGTGAGTTAAACTAAATGGTAGGTTGTATTTATAATGGAGACACAAGGAAGTGCAGATGCTGGTTTACAAAAAAAAGACACAAAATGCAGGAGTAACAATATTAGATAGAGCTCTTAATGATAGCAGAGTCAGGGGGTATGGGGAGAGTGTAGGAACGGGGTACTGATTGTGGATGCTCAGCCATGATCACATTGAATGGCGGTGCTGGCTTGAAGGGCCGAATGGCCTACTCCTATTGTCTATTGTCTATAACAGCGAGTCCGGCAGCATCTCAGGAGAACATGGACAGGTGACATTTTGGGTCGGGACCTTTCTTCAGGCTGATTGTAGGGGATGGGGGAAGAAAGCTAGAAGAGAGGATGGGCAGGACAAAGCCTAGCAAGTGATAGGTGGATACAGGTTTTATGACTGGGAGATGGTTTATCCCGGCCCCACCTCTTTTCCTGCTCCCCCACCTAACCCCCTACGATCAGCGTGGTAGAGTTGCTAACTCACAGCTCCAGAGACTTGGGTTCGATCCTGACCATGGATGCTGTCCGTGTGGAGTTTGTACGTTCTCCTTGTGACCCCATGGGTTTTCCTGGAGTGCTCCAGTTTCCTCTCACAAGAAACTGCTTAGTGTTGTGGACGCAGCCCAGACTATCACGCAAACCAACCTACCTTCTATTTACTCCAACTACACTTCACGCTGCCTCGGCAAAGCATAATCAAGGTAGAGTCACACTCTCTTTTCACCCCTCTCCCATTGGGCAAGAGGTACAAAGATTCAAAACACAGACCTCCATATTCAGAGAAAGTTTCTTCCCAGCTGTCATCAGGCAACTGAGCCATCCTAACAACCAGAGAGGGGCCCTGAGCCACTATCTACCTCATGGAAGACCCTTACACAATCTTTAATCGGGCTCTACTGCACTTTATCTTGGACTACACCTTATTGCCATTATCCTGTATCTGTACACTGTGGACGGCTCAATTGTAATCATGTATAGTCTTTTCGCTGACTAAATTGCTCGCAACAAAAAGCTTTTAACTGTATCTCAATACAAATGACAATAATAAACTAAATTAAACATTCAAAAGATGTGCAGGTTTGTAGGTTAATTGACTTCTGTAAATTGTCCCCAGTGTAGAATAGAACTAGTATACGGGTGATCGATTGTTGGTGTGGACCTTGGTTGGCTGAAGGGCCTGTTTCCACGTTGCATCTCTAAAATTAAAAGGTAAAACCTCAATACTAAATGGGGTACCACTTCCCCTGGGACTGTGGCCCCACCGTCTTTGGACTGTGGGAGTGTTGAGTTTGGGCGGCACGGTGGTGCAGCAGTAGAGTTGCTGCCTTACAGCGCTTGCAACACCAGAGACCCGCATTTGATCCCGACTATGGGTGCTGTCTGAACGGAGTTTGTATGTTCTCCCTGTGACCGTGTGGTTTTTCTCCAAGATCGTCGGTTTCCTCCCACACTCCAATATGTGCAGGTTTGTGAGTTATTTGGCTTGGAATGAGTGTAAATTTTCCCGAGTGTGTGCAGGATAGTGTTAATATGCGGGGATCGTTGGTTGGCACGGACTCGGTTGGCCGAAGGGCCTGTTTCCACGGTGTATCTCTAAACTAAACTAAACTAAACTAAACCGAAGTTTGAGTTTCGTTTCAAATTAAATAAAGAACAAATTCAAGCAAAAAGAACAAAAGCATTGTTCTGTTCTTTTGAATTGTTCCAAAAGCATTTTGGTTTTTCAGATCCCTTGTGTGGGACGTTGATTAGGCGGGGGTAGTGCAGAAGAAAATGACACCTCATTGCCGTGGACTAGCTGTGAGAGTTCATTTGCTTGAGCTATTTTATAAAATTCGTTATGTTGCCATAATGAATTTTATTGCAAAAAATGCACTGTTCAGAAGATATTGTTTTGATGACCACACAGGACGAAGCAGAGGAATGAAAAAAACATTAGGAGCAAATCAAGGTTTAACTTAAATCATGCACGGCTGGCTTAGGCAGATAATGTACCACTGACAATTTATTTAACGATGCTTTGTGCTTGTACCAGGAGTCTCAAAGGAAGCTGAGTTTCCTTGTACCGACATCTCATGTGTCAAAAGAAGTAAAACACCAGTGTGTTATCTTCTCCCTGAAGAATTGCTGGCTGGGTCTTTCATTCCACTCATATTTACTCTCTCTTCTTTTCTGAATTGACTACCTTGATAGTATAATGTCCTAAACTTGATATTATAATGTTCTCTCCAACCAGAGAGTGGTCCTGAGCTACCATCTACCTAATCGGAGACCCTCAGACTATCTTTTAAAGTGCTGGAGTAACTCAGCAGGTCAGGCAGCATCTCTGGGGAAAAAAGGAATAGGTGACGTTTCGGGTCAGGACCCTTCTTCAGACTGAAGGGTTTCGACCCGAAACATCACCTATTCCTTTTCTCCATCGATGCTGTCAGGCCCGTTGATTTAGTTCAATATTTAGTTTAGTTTTGTTTAGTTTATTGTCATGTGTGCAGTGAGAAGATTTGTTGCATGTTAACCAGTCAGTGCAAAGACAAAGATGATTACAGCCGAGCCATCCACAGAAACATGATAAAGAGAATAATGTGAATAATGTGTCTACCTTCGGTTTAACCCAGCATCTGGCGTTCCTTCCTACATATCTTCAATTGGACTTTATCTTGCACTAAACATTATTCCCTTTATCATACATCTATGGATGGCTTGATTGTAATTGTGTATAGTCTTTCCGTTGACTGGTGAGCACACAACAAAAGCTTTTTCACTGTATATTTGTACATGTGACAATAAACTAAACTAAACAAAACAGGTCCCTGGAGCATCAAAACTCAAATGGTTGCTGACCCTATGGAAGATCTTATTAACCTTTTTGTGGGTTTAAACTATATAAAGCTACGTCTAACATATCTGAGCTGTCATTAGATTTAGTTCATTTGAAGCTATAAAGTGGAAATTACTTCTTTGTCATTATTGTTTATGACAATCTAATGGACAATGTCAACCTTTAGACCTCACTCTAGACTTTAGAGATACAGCGTGGAAACGGGCCCTTCGGCCCACCGAGTCTACGCTGACCAGCGATCACCCCGTACACGAGGTCTATCCTACACATTAGTGACGATTTACAATTTTCAAAGGCCACTTAACATACAAACCTGCACGTTTTTCGAGTGTGGGAGGAAATCGGAGCATGTGGACAAAACCAACACGGTCACAGGGAGAACGTACAAACTCCATACAGACAGCACCGATAGTCAGGTCTCTGGCGCTGTAAGATAGCAACTCTACCGCCACGCCACTGTGCCGCCATTGCATAAACCACTTACAAGAGCATTGCACTCATCCAAAGCAATTGTTAATGTCTTTCCTTCTGGATTCACTTGAGTTACTTTTTGATGACTGACGCTGCAAAATATTACTTCCTGGAATCGACAAATGCATTTTTTGTTCAAAAACACAGTTTTAGGTACCTGAGGGGCAACCTTTTCAGAGCGGTGCCATGTGGCACAGTGGCGCAGCAGTAGAGTTGCTGCTTTATAGCGCCGGAGACCCGGGTTCGATCCCGACTACAGGTGCTGTCTGTGCGGAGTACGTACGTTCTCCCCGTGACTGCGTGGGCTTTCTCCGAGATCTTCCCTTTCCTCCACCACTATGAAGACCTACAGGTGTGTAGGTTAATTGGCTTGGTAATTGGCTTGATTCCACAGAAGACCATGGAGGCAAATTCACTGGATGTTTTCAAGAGAGCGTTAGATTTAGCTCCGGGCTAACGGAATCAAGGGATATGGGGAAAAAGCAGGAACGGGGTACTGATTTTGGATGATCAGCCACGATCATATTGAATGGCGGTGCTGGCTCGAAGGGCCGAATGGCCTACTCCTGTACCTATTTTCTATGTTTCTATGTTTCTATATATGTAAATTGTCCCTCGTGTGTGTAGGATAACGTAATGTGCCAGGATCACTGGTCGGTGTGGACTCGGAGGGGCCCGAAGAGCCTGTTTCCGCGCTGTATCTCTAAACTATAAACTAAAAGGAGGTAGTTGAGGCTTTTGAAAGACATTTGGACAGTTACATGGGTAGGAACGGTTTATAAGTTCACAAATCATTGGAGCAGAATTAGATCTTTTGGCCCATTGAGTCTATGCCACCATTCACTCAGAATTTCTTTAGTCAGATGGTGATGAATCTGTGGACTTCAATGTCACAGACGGCTGTGGAGGCCAAGTCAATGGATATTTGTAAGGGGGAGATTGATAGGTTCTTGATTGGTTATGGGGAGAATGAAGTTGAGAGGGAAAGATAGATCAACCATGATTGAATGGTGGAGTAGACTTGATGGCCCAAATGGCCCCCATTTCAATCACCCGTTTGAGTTAGTTCTATGTTACAACAGGCCCTTCGGCCCACCGAACTCATACGACCATCAATCACCCATTCACACTAGTCCTATGTTATCCTAGTTTCGCATCCTACACACTAAGGACACTTTACATTTATAATAGTTTAAAGCCACATTGTAGAAACTGGTCCTTCAGCACTCTGAGTCCACGCTGATCAACGATCAGCTGTACACGTACTAACTTACACAGCAGGGACAATTTACAGAAGCCAATTAACCTACAAATCAGCACGCCTTTGGAATGTGAGTGGAAACCAGTGCAGGCAGAGGAAACCCACGTGGTCACAGGGAGAGTGTGCGAACTGCACAGACAGCACCCGAAGTCAGGATCAAACCTGGGTCACGGCTGGTGTGAGGCAGCAGCTTTCACAGTGCCGTCTGATCAGTTCACAGTGAGCTACACCTGGAACCGCTGACAAAGCAAGGCTTAGTTTTATTGAATTTAGTTTAGAATAAAGATACAGCATGAAAACAGGCTCTTTGGCCCTCTGTCCAAGACGACCAGCGAGCCCTGTACACTAGCACTATCTTACACACTAGGGACAATTTTTTTTCTTTCCCCAAAGCCAATTAACCTACAAACCTGTGTAGGAAGGAACTGCAGATGCTGGTTTTGCGGTCTGAAGAAGGGCCTCGACCCGAAACATCACCCATTCCTTTTCTCCAGAGATGCTGCCTGACCTGCTGAGTTACTCCAGCTTTTTGTGTCTGTCTTCACCCTACAAACCTGTACGTCTTTGGAATGTGGGAGGAATCCGGAGCACCCGGAGAAAACCCACCCGATCATGGGGAGAAGATGCAAGCTCCTTACAGACAGCACCCGTAGTCAGGATCGAACCGGGGTCTCTGGCGCTGAAAGGCAGCAGCTCTACCGCTACACCACCGTGCTGCCCCTACTGAAGGAAGGGTTTTATAGACCACAAACAAACTGGTGCCACAGAGTGAGAAGGAGAAACGACTCAGACAGCCAACGGCACTGACTGTCAGGGAGACAGACATCTCAGGGAAAGCTCCATCAGAATACCAGAGAAATGAATCCTCTGGGCCTACAGCAACTGTGACAAGACAGTGCTGCAGGGTGTCGGGTGAATATCAGCGGACTTGCTCATTAATTAGCAAGTAGGGAACTTGGTGCATAAATATACAATCTTGGCAGAATTTAATGTCTCTGTTTACCTGTTAGTCACTGATACATAATGAAATGCCGCTGAGGAAACGCTTGTGGTCGGTATATACTGCACCAGGCGACTCAGACAGGACAATGGCAAGGAAAAGCACAAGGAGCAACTCACTGCTTTGCTTAGAACATAGAACAGTACAGCACAGGAACGGGCCCTTCGGCCCACAATGTCTATGCCGAACATGATGCCAAGTTACACTAATCTCCTCGTGCTATCCAGTCAGCGGAAAGACTCTACACGGTTACAGCCGTCCACTGTGTACAGATACAGGATAAAGAGAATGGCGTTTAGTGCAAGATAAGAGTTGGTCTTGGCATTTTATTCCATACAGACATTGTGGGCCGAAGGTCCTGTTTCTATGCTGTACTGTTCTTACAGCAACAGTCTGGATTTTTTATGACAACTCGTGGTTACAGTTAATGATACCCTCTTTACTCCCCCAGTTTTATTCAGGTAAGCACAAACCCCCCCAACTGCTGGGCTGGGGTTTAAACTGGTGTCACCGATCAAGGGGCGCAATGGTTGAGTTGCTGCCTTGCAGCGCCGGAGACCCGGGTTCAATCCTGACTAAGGGGGCTGTCTGAACGGTGTTTGTACGTTCTCCCCATGACCACATGGGGTTTCTCCAAGATCTTCGGTTTCCTCCCACACTCCAAAGTTGCGAGGTATGTAGATTAATTGGCTTGGTGTTTGTGTAAATTATCCCTAGTGTGTGCAGGATAGTGTTAATTTGCAGGGATCACTGGTCGGTGCGGACTTGGTGGGGCGAAGGGCCTGTTTCTGTGCTGCATCTCTAAACTAAACCAAACTAAATCAGACTGACTCTGGTTCACTACCACAGTAACTTGTTTGCTGAATTGTTCTATCCCCTGAGGGTGCACACCGTGTCATTGAATTCTGTGAAAAATCCACAGTGGAAAATAAGAGCTAGGGCTTGGGCTCGAAGGGTTTGTTCCTTAGTCATAGAGTTATAGAGTCTTACACTACATAAACAGGCCCTTTAGCCCTCAGATTGGCACAGTGGCACAGCGCCAGCGACCCATGTTTGATCCTCACGTGGGATGTTGTCTGTGCGGAGTTTGTACACTCTCCCTGTGACCCCTAAGATTTCTCCGGGTGCTCCGGTTTCCTCCCATACTCCAAAGACGTGCAGCTTTGTAGGTTAATTGACTTCTGTAAATGGTAAATTGTCCCCAGTGTGTAGGTTAGTGTTAGTGTACGGAATGATTGCTGGTCAGCACAGACCTCAATGGGCTAAAGAGCCAGTTTCCACACTGTATTTCTAATGTCTGAAAGACTAAAGTAAAATATAAAGTGAAGGCCAACTTGTCCGTCTACATTAGTCCCACCTGCACATTTGGCCCATATCCCTCTAAGCATTTCCTATCCATGTACCTGTCCATGACCTTTAAATGATGAAATGAGGAACTGCAGATGCCGGATTACCAACAAAATGACACAAAGCGCTGGAGTAACACAGCAGGGCAGGCAGCATCTCTGGAGAACATGAATAGGTGATGTTTCGGATCAGGACCTTTCTTCAGACTGATTGTATTGGGGGGCATTTTAAAAATTTTAATTTTCTTTTTGAAATGTTTTATAATACCTGCCCTAACTACCTCCTCTGGCAGCTTGTTCCCTACATCCACTAACCTATGTGTAAAAAAGTTACCTTTCAGTAGGGCGGCACAGTGGAGCAGTGGAGGGCACCAGAGACCCGGGTTCAATGCTGACCTTGGGTACTGTCTGTACGTGGAGTTTGCACGCTCTCCCAGTGACCGCGTGGGTTTCCTCCGGGTGCTCCGGGTTCTCCCACAAAGACATGTTGGTTTGTAGGTTAATTGGCCTCTGTAATTCGCCCCTAGTGTGTAGGATGAAAAACTGGGATAATGTAGAACTGGTGTGAACAGGTGATCAATGGTCGGCGTAGATTCGATGGGCCGAAGGGCCTATATCTATGGTGTTTCTCTAAAGGCGCTAAAACTTTCCATTCAGTCGACTCATAAAAATAGCTCCAAGTGTTTCGGGAGTAAATGCCAAAGTGGGATTACACAGAACTAGTGTTGATGGTTGGCGTGGATTCGATGTTTCCATGCTGTATCTCTAAACTAAACTAGTATTCAGCAAAAAGCGGACTCGCTTACCTTTAATGGGAAATTGTATGCAGTTGGGATCAGTTAAACAGGCAGCAGAAGAATTGACCAGCAGGTCAACCGATCCAAACTGATTTAAATTACTTCTCTGTTAACACTCACCTCTGCCCCTAAGCGTCATGTTTGCCTGACAATATCCGATAATCTGGCGCTCGGGCAAAGCGTGGCCAAAGTTCAACCTTAATTGTACATTCACAGCCGTTTGTGAAAGGCAACTGCAGGGCGGTGATGTTTGTCAATCACACCGTCAGTCATGAAGGCTTGAACCAATTGCACAGCGTGCTATGAATTAAATCCGATGTAAGATTATGATTAACACTGTGTTTACTGTGCCAGCGAGAGCTTTGCAGTAAGTTTTAACCAGGCCAGAGGTTACGCTCTCTCATCAAAGTGCACGTTGAACAGTAGAGCAAAATACTGCTGTGGCACGGTGGGACAGTGGTAGAGTTGCTGCCTTACAGTGCCAGAGACCTGGGTTTGATTCTGCCCACGGGTGCTGTCTGTGCAGAGTTTATACGGTCTCCCCGTGACCCGCAAGGCTTTCCGCCGGGATCTCCAGTTTCCTTCCATACTCCAAAGACGCACAGGTTTGTACGTTAATTGGCTTAGTATAATTGTAAATTGTCCCTAGTGTGTGTGGGATAGTGTTAGTGTACAGGGATCAAAGTCAAGTCAAGTCAAGTTTATTTGTCACATACACATAAATGTGCAGTGAAATGAAAGATTACTCACAGTCCAACAATAAGAGCAATAAAAATAAGCAATAACACACACAATCAAACAAAAAGAAACATCCATCACAGTGAGTCTCCTCCAGTCACCTCCTCACTGTGATGGAAGGCCAGAATGTCTTTTCTCTTCCCCTGCCGTCTTCTCCCGCGGTCAGGCTGTTGTAGTTGCCACGTTCCTGGCCGCGCTGGACGGACTGCATTGGACGGTGCAGACTCGGTGGGCTGAAGGGCCTGTTTCCGCGCTGTATCTCTAAAATAAAATAAACTAAACTAAAAACTCTAAATGTAAAAGTGATTATACTTACCTTCACCTACACACAGGTATAGCGGCCTTTAAATGGGGATAAACAGTGGTATATAAGCTGTAGACAGACACAAAATGCTGGAGTGACTCAGTGGGCAGGCAGCATCCTGGAAAAAAAGGAATAGTAGACGTTTCGGGTCGAGACCCTTCTTCAGACAAAGTCAGGGGAGAGGGAAACAAGAGACATTGACTCTGATATAGAGAGATATAGAACAAATGAATGATTGATTTGCAAAAAGTTACGATGATCAAGGAAAGGTGGAGTCCACAATGGTCCATTGTTGGCTGTGGGGCCGGTCATAACGAGCAATACCGACCGTGAAACTCAGCAGGATGACAGTGAAAGTAGTATGATGACTAGAGTGGGGGAGAGATGGAGAGAGAGAGAGAGGATGCAAGGGTTACTTGAAGTTAAAGAAATCAATAGGTTGGGCCAAAGGCCTGTAAGCTGTCCAAGCGAAATATGAGGTGCTGTTCCTCCAATGTGCGTGCGGTCTCACTCTGACAATGGAATAATGAGGTCAGTGTGGGAATGGGAAGGTGAGTTAAAATGTTTGGCAACCAGGAGATCACGTAGGCCAAGGCGGACTGAGGGTAAATGTTCACCGAAACGATCACCCAGTCTGCGCTTGGTCTCGCCGATATTGTTTATTTTGCTGCTCCTCAAATATGCTGTATTTGATCTCTGCTCCACAGCATAACAGAGTTGGAGAAGAGCATGAGAGGCTGGCATTTGTATGCCAGATGACTTTGAGAAGGACTTGGCAAGTTGCTTTCTATATCACAGTAATCCATGCACTGAAAATCAGACCTTGAAAAAGGCATCACAAGTGGATAAGTTGGTCAAAAAGGCTTTTGGCACATTGGCCATCAGTCAGATTATTGAGTATAGAAAGATAGACACAAAGTGCTGGATTAACTCAGCGGGCCTGGTAGCATCTCAGGAGATAAAGAATGGGTGCCATTTCGAGTCATGACCCTTCTTCGGATTCAAAGAAGGTCCCAATCCGAAAAACCGCCCCTCCTTTTTCTCCAGAGATGCTGCCAGACCCGCTGAGTTACTCCAACACTTTGTGCCCATCTTTGGTATAAACCTGCATCTGCATTTCTTTGTTTCTATATATTGAGTATAGAAGTTGGGAGGTCATGTTACAGTTGTATAACACATTGGTGGGGCCAC
This sequence comes from Rhinoraja longicauda, assembly GCF_053455715.1. NCBI lineage: Eukaryota > Metazoa > Chordata > Chondrichthyes > Rajiformes > Arhynchobatidae > Rhinoraja > Rhinoraja longicauda. The sequence goes on from NC_135953.1 coordinate 97,559,649, forward strand.
TTTGAGAGTATTGTATTCAGTTTCGGTCACCAAATCATAGGAATGATGTTGTCAAGCTGGAAAGGGTGCAAAAAAGATTTACGAGGATGTTGCCAGGACTTGAGGGGTGTATGGAATGAGCTGCCAGTGGAGGTAGTTGAGGCAGGTACTATTATAACATTTGAGACATTAGGACAGGTTTAGTGTGTGATGGGTCAAGCGCGGGCAGGTGAGACTAGTGTAGATGGGGCAGGTTGGGCCAAAGGGCCTGTTTCCACTCTGTATGATTCTATGACGATACAGCTCTATATAGTGCACAGAAATTGGGTTTAGGTTTATTATGTCAAGTGTACTGAGGTACAGGGATAAGCTTTGTTTTGCATGCTGTCCAATCAACTCCATTAATACTCTACATACAGTGCATTCAGAAAGTATTCAGATCCCTTCACCTTTTCCACATTTTGTTACGTTACAGCCTTATTTTAAAATGGATTAAATTATTATTTTTTTATCATCTGTCTACAAACAATACCCTAGAATGAAGAAGCGAAAACAGGTGTTTAGACATTTTTGCAAAGTAATTAAAAATATATAACTGAAATATCATATTTACATAAGTATTCAGACCCTATGCTATGACACTCAAAATTGAGCTTGGGTTCATCTTGTTTCCATTGATTATCCTTGAGATGTTTCTACAACTTGATTGGAGTCCACCAGTGGTAAATTAAATTGATTGGACATGATTTGGAAAGGCACACACCTGTCCATATAAGGTCCCACAGTTGACAGTGCATGTCAAAGCAAAAACTAAGCCATGAAGACAAAGGAATTGCCCAGAGAAATCCAAGACAGGATTGTGTCGAGACACAGATCTGGGGAAGGGTAGAAAACAATTTCTGCAGCATTGCAGGTCCCGAAGAGCAGAGTGGCCTCCGTCATTCTTAAATGGAAGAACTTTGGAACCATCAGGACTCTTCATAGAGCTGGCCGCCCGGCCAAACTGAGCAATTGGGGGAGAAGGGCCATGGTCAGGGAGGTGACCAAGAACCCGATGGTCACTCTGACAGAGCTCCAGAGTTCCTCTGTGAAGATGGGAGAACCTTCCAGAAGGACAACTATATCTGCAGCACTCCACCAATCAGGCCTTTATGGTAGAGTGGCCAGACGGAAGCCATTCCTCTGTAAAAGGCACATGACAGCCCGCTTGGAGTTTGTCAAAAGGCACCTAAAGGACTCTCAGACCATGAGAAACAAGATTCTCTGGTCTGATGAAACCAAGATTGAATTCTTTGGCCTGAATGTCAAGCGTCATGTCTGGAGGAAACCAGGCACCACTCATCACTTGGCCAATATCATACCTACGGTGAAGCAAGGTGGTGGCAGCATCATGTTGTGGGGATGTTTTTCAGTGGCAGGAACTTGGAGACTAGTCAAGATCGAGGGAAAGATGAATGAAGCAAAGTACAGAGAGGATCCTTGATGAAAACCTGCTCCAGAGCGTTCTGGACCTCAAACTGGGATGGAGGTTCACCTTCCAACAGGACAATGACCCTAAGGACACAGCCAAGACAACCCAGCAGTGGCTTTGTGACAAGTCTGTGAATACCCTTGAGTGGCCCAGCCAGAGCCCAGACTTGAACCCGATCGAACATCTCTGGAGGGACCTGAAAATAGCTGTGCATCGACGCTCAAAATCCAACCTGACAGAGCTTGAGAGGATCTGCAGAGAAGAATGGGAGAAATTACCAAAATACAGGTGTGCCAGGCTTGTAGCATCATACCCAAGAAGACTTGAGGCTGTAATCGCTGCCAAATGTGCCTCAACAAAGTACTGAGTAAAGGGTCTGAATACTTGCGTAAATGTCATATTTCAGTTATTACTTTTTAATTACTTTGCAAAAATTTCTAAACACCTGTTTTTGCTTTTGTATTATGGGGTATTGTGTGTAGATTGATGATTAAAAAAAAAAAGAATTTAATCCATTTTAAAATAAAGCTGTAACGTGACAAAATGTGGAAAAAGTGAAGGGATCTGAATACTTTCTGAATGCACTGTAAATACAATCAAGTCAAATACAATCAATACAATCCAGAGGCACTCTAGGGGTTCTGAGATCGGCTGCGGGAGGCATGGAGCCATGCCCCAGGGCATGGAGGCTGAGCGCTGGCCGTGGGCGGTGAGGGGACGGCACGTCCGCGGATCAATGTGTTGGGTTCGAGGCATCAGTGCAGTGTGCCGCTGGAGGCCGGGCAGCAGCCTGGGGCTCGACTGGATTGTGAGCCGCCCTAAGAGGTCGAGCCCGCGGATCAGACATGGCCTGCAGCGGCACGGAGTGGCAGAGCAGCGGTGGAGGATATCAACAGTATCATCTGGCCAGGCCGACCCCTGGTGATCGCTGGTTGGCACAGATTTGGTCAGCCGAAGGGCTTGTTTCTAAAGTAAAGTTTAAAGTCGAAAGGCATAGGTTATGGTAAGTAGGTTAATGTTAAGCCTAAAATGGTGCCAGAAATGTGGTGACTATTTTGTATTGCCTTTGTGTAATCTATTGTTCCCACACTCTTGTACTGAAGTATGATTGTGCCTATGTATAGTAAGATTTTTATTGAACTGTATTCAAAAAAAGTAATTTCACTGTCCCTAGGTACATGTGACAATGAAGTACCATTGAACCATTGAAGGATATTCTTGCTATGGAGGGCGTGCAGCGTAGGTTCACTAGGTTAATTCCCGGAATGGCGGGACTGTCGTATGTTGAAAGGCTGGAGCGATTGGGCTTGTATACACTGGAATTTAGAAGGATGAGGGGGGATCTTATTGAAACATATAAGATAATTAGGGGATTGGACACATTAGAGGCAGATAACATGTTCCCAATGTTGGGGGAGTCCAGAACAAGGGGCCACAGTTTGAGAATAAGGGGTAGGCCATTTAGAACGGAGATGAGGAAGAACTTTTTCAGTCAGAGGGTGGTGAAGGTGTGGAATTCTCTGCCTCAGAAGGCAGTGGAGGCCAGTTCGTTGGATGCTTTCAAGAGAGAGCTGGATAGAGCTCTTAAGGATAGCGGAGTGAGGGGGTATGGGGAGAAGGCAGGAACGGGGTACTGATTGAGAGTGATCAGCCATGATCGCATTGAATGGCGGTGCTGGCTCGAAGGGCTGAATGGCCTACTCCTGCACCTATTGTCTATTGTCTATTGTCTATTGAACCGTTGAGCCAAACCCTGCTCAAAATAAAACTTTTATGCTGATAATATTTTGGAAACTTCACCTGTTTGAAATGGTGAAGACAATGATATTGAATTTCTCTCATCACCTTTCCGTACACAGTGTCGAGCTGATCACCATGGCAACAGCTCAGGCTGTTTGGAAGCTGATAACATAATCACACGATCCTCCCCACAGGATCTCATGGCCCTTTTACCGTCGGATTTTGGAAGAGCAGAGTTAATAATCCAGCGCTGGAGGTTGACAAGCATGAGACAAGCTTTCCCCGATAAGTCGAACACGACTAGCATTTCTGGGGAGTCTTTACTGACAGCTCACAGCCAGTGCAGTCAGCTTGAAGGAGCAGTCACCAGACTGAGAACGGATGTCACTTTTTTGCACTGCAGGATCCCACACTCAACGCGATAAATCGAGAAGCAAATGTTATATGTTCGAGTCATACAGCACGGAAACAGCCCCTTCGACTCGACACATCCATGCAGATCAAGATGCCCCATCTAAGCTAGTTCCATCATTTGACCCATATCCGTTCAGATTCAGGAAAAGTTTCTCCCTGGCTGTTATCAAGCAACTGAACCTTCCTACCGACAACTAGAGAGCAGTTCTGAGCTGCTCTCTACCTCATTGGAGACCCTCAGACTATCTTTAATCGGACTTTACTGGACACTGTACACTGTGGAAGGCTTGATTGTAATAATGTATGGTCTTTATAGCTAAGCTCCAGGCTCCTGCAGGGCCTCCCTCTGTCGCCTTCAACCAGCTCGGCCCGTGAACCGACATCCCTTTCCTCGCCTCACCCCGCCACCTTTATGTCCTGGGGGCGCCTCCTGCAGCCGACCTTGAAGGTCGGTTCACCTTCCTACTTGCCCTTCACGTCCGACATCTCCAGCAGTCCCTCCTGATCGGTTCTCCGGTCTTAGTGGGGTCGAGCAGGGTCCGGGACTGGCGGCTTCCCTCGAAGGCCGCAGCCCGCCGAGGCTTCCGCTTCCCAGTTCTGTGGCTGCGGCATCTCGGGAAGGCTTCAGTCTGATTACCAGTGATGGGATAGTGGAAATCAGGGATGAGCGGGAAAATTAAATCTTAGGTGATTTCCTGAGGAAACAATGGATTTAAGGCAAAGGTTTGAAAGTCAGTAAACCTACTTCCAATCACTAACATTTGTTCGTGCAAGTGCATTAATGAAAATGACTAAACATCCAAGTTGCTCCTGTACCAATTGCAAGTGTGGAGTGTTTTAATTTGTGTTATTTGTGGTTTGAAATATTAATAAGGGACTTGGCATAATCAAATTCAGCTCCTCATGGCAAATCAGCCTTCAACTGCTTGAAACATTTATACAATTTAAAAATGAATAAGGCTTAAATTGAATGACTGGAAGAGCAAAATGAAAACAAAATTGCATGTCGAGTTTCTTCTCCGATGCTGATGTTGACTTTCACCAAAGGCAGGAGGATGAGGGGTGATCTTATAGAGGTGTATAAAATCATGAGAGGAATAGATCGGGTAGATGCACAGAATCTCTTGCGTCAGAATCGAGGGCCAGAGGACATAGGTTTAAAGTGAAGGGGAAAAGATTTAATCGAAATCTGAGGGGTAACGATTTCACCCAAAGGGTGGTGGGTGAATGGAATGAGCTGCCAGAGGCGATAGTTGAGGCTGGGACTATCCCAACGATTAAGAAACAGTTACACAGGCTCTGTACATTTACCCTATCTATATTCCTCATGATCTTATGCACCTCTATATGATAACCGTCATCCTCCCGCACGCCCATGAATAAACTCCTACTTCTAAAAAACCTTCAATGGATTGTCTTTAGTCGCACTAAGGAATTTGGGGTTTTATTTGCACAATATACAGAGGCCAATTAATCTGCAAACTCGCACGTCATTGGAAAGTGGGAGGAAACCGGAGCACCTCAGTTTACTTTAGTCTATTGTCACGCGTATCGAGGTGCAATAAAAGCTTTTGTTGCGTGCTATCCAGTCAGCGGAAAGACAATACATGATTACAATCCAGCCATTTACAGTGTATAGATACATGATAAGGGAATACCGTTTAGTGCAAAGATAGTCCAAGGGTCACCAATGAGGTAGGTAGTAGGTCAGGACTGCTCTCTGTTTGTGATAGGCTGATCTAGTTGCCTGATAACAACTGGGAAGAAACTGTCCCTGAATCTGGAGGTAGGTGTGCGTGTTCACGCTTCTATACCTTTTGCCTGATGGGAGAGGGGAGAGGAGGGAGTGGCCAGGGTGCGGCTTGTCCTTGGTTATGCTGCTGGCCTTGCCGAGGGAGCGCGAGGTATCAATGAAGTAAATAGAAGGGAGGTTGGTTTGTGTGATGGCCTGGGCTGCGGCCACAATGTGCTGCAATTTCGTGTGGTCTTGGATGGAACCGTTCCCGAACCAAGCTGTGATGCATCTTGATAAAAAACCATGCCATCACAGTGAGAACGTGCAAGTTCCACACAGAAAGCACCCGAGGTCACGTTCACATTTGGATGCCAAGCATCTCTGAGATCAATTAAGCAGAAGCATCACTGCTGGCTTGGACATGTCCAAGGGATGCAAAATAAACGCATCCCGAAAGATGTGCTGTACAGGGAGGTCGCAAATGCGAGGGAGGCCAAGAGGAAGACCAAAGCATGGCTACAAAGATACAATTAAAGAGATTGCACATTTTAACATTGGCACTGACAACAGGGAAGTAGCTGCTGAGGACTGGGGGAGGTAGAGAAAGGACCTCTGGGCGGGCATGAAGCACCACTGCAACATATGGTTCAAGACCCTGGAGGCCAGGCATCAATGCCACAAAATAATCAATGGCAAAAGTGGGTGGTATTGTAGATAGTGAAGATGCCGCAAGGCTCAGCTCTGGGCCAGTTATTTACAATATGTATTAATGATTTAGACAAAGGAATTAAATGTGACATCTCCAGGTTTGCGGATGGCACAAAGCTGGGTGGCAGTGTGGGCTGCGAGGAGGAAGCTATGAGGCTGCAGGGTGACTTGGATAGGTTGGGTGAGTGGGCAGATGCAGTATAATGTGGATAAATGTGAGGTTATTCACTTTGGTGGCGAGAACAAGAAGGCAGATTATTATCTGAATGGTGTCAGATTAGGAAAAGGGAAGGTGCAACGAGACCTGGGTGTCCTTGTACATCAGTCACTGAAAGTAAGCATGCAGGTACAGCAGGCAGTGAAGAAAGCTAATGGCATGTTGGCCTTCATTGCAAGAGGATTTGAGTATACGAGCAAGAGGTCCTACTGCAGTTGTACAGGGCCCTGGTGAGACCGCACCTGGAATATTGTGTGCAGTTTTGGTCTCCTAGTTTGATGAAGGACATTCTTGCTATTGAGGGAGTGCAGTGTAGGTTCACCAGGTTAATTCCTGGGAAGGTGGGACTGACATATGATGAAAGAATGGATCGACTGGGTTTATATTCACTGGAATTTAGAAGGATGAGAGAGGATTTTATAGAAACATATAAAATTCTTAAGGGATTGGACAGGCTAGATGCAGGAAAAATGTTCCTGATATTGGGAGAGTCCAGAACCAGGGGTCACAGTTTAAGGATAAGGGGTAAGCCATTTAGGACTGAGATGATGAAAAACGTTTTCACCCAGAAAGTTGTGAATCTGTAGAATTCTCTGCCACATAAGGTAGTGAAGGCCAATTCACTGGATGTATTCAAGATAGGATTGGATATAGCTCTTAGAGCTAACAGAATCAAGGGATATGGGGAAAAAGCAGGAACGGGGTACTGATTCTGGATGATCAGCCATGATCATATTAAATGGCCCACTCTTGCACCTATTTCTATGTTTCTATATTTCTAAGATGGTTGTCAAATATTGCAGCAGGATCTTGATCAGTTTGCCAAGTGGGCTGAGGAATGGTTAATGGCATTTAACACAGAAAAGTTTTGAGGTGCTGCATTTTGGGCAGTCTAATATGGGCAGGAACTGCACTGTGAATGGTTGGGCTCTGGGGAGTGTTGTAGAGCAGAGGGATCTAGGAATGCATCACATAGTTCCTGAAAGTGGAGTCGCAGGTAGATAGGGTGGTCAAAAAGCCTTATGGCATATTGGCCTTCATCAGTCATAGTATTGACTATAGAAGTCGGGAGGTCATGTTGCAGTTATTTAAGACGTTGGTGAGGCCACATTTAGAGTATTGTGTTCAGTTCTGGACACCATGTTACAGGAAAGATGTTGTCAACCTGGAAAGGGTACAGTGAAGATTTACTAGGATGTTGCCAGCACTCGAAGGCCTGAGCTGTAGGGAAAAGTTGAGCAGGTTAGGACTCTATTCCTTGGAGCGCAGGAGGATGAGGGGTGATCTCTTAGAGGTGTATAAAATCATGAGAGGGATAGATCGGGTAGACGCACACAGTCTCTTACCCATAGTAGAGGAATCAAGAACCGGAGGAAATCGATTTATGGTGAGGGGGAAAAGGTTGAATAGGAACCTGAGGGGTAACTTTTTCACTAAAGGGTGGTGGGTGTATGGAACGAGCTGCTGGAGGAGGTGGTTGAGACAGGTACTATTGTAACTTAAGGAAAAATTTTAAGAAAAATTTAGACAGGCAACATGGATAGGACATGTTTTGAGTGATATGGGTCAAATACGGGCAGGAAGGTCATATGCTCATACCTGATAGGAGTAGAATTAGGCCATTCGGCCCATTAAATCTACTGCACCATTCAATCATGGCTGATCTATCTCTTCCTCCTAACACCATTCTCCTGCCTTCTCCCCATAACCTCTGACACCTGTACTAATCAAGAATCTATCTATCTCTGCCTGAAAAATATCCACTCACTTGGCCTCCACAGCCATCTGTGGCAGAGAATTCCACAGATTCACCAACCTCTGACTAAAGAAATTTCTTCTCATCTCCTTCCTAAAAGAACATCCTTTAATTCTGAGGCTATCGCCTCTAGTCCTAGACTCTCCCATTAGTGGAAACATCCTTTCCACACTCACTCTACCCAAGCCTTTCACTATTTTGGATGTTTCAATGAGGTCCCCCTTCATTCTTCTAAACTCCAGCAAGTATAAGCCCAGTGCCAACAAAGCCCATCATAGATTAACCAATACATTCCTAGGATCATTCATGTAAACCTCCTCTGGACCCTCTCCAGAGCCAGCACATCCATCCTCAGATATGGTGGCCAAAATTGTTTACAATATTCCAAATATGGCTATACCAGTGCCTTAAAGAGCCTCAGCATTACATCCCTGTTTTTGTATACAAATAAATGCTAGCATTGAATTTGCTTTCTTTACCACCAATTCGACTTGCAGATTAACTTTTTGGGAATCTTGCACCAGTACTCCCAAATTCCTTTGCACCACCGATTGCTGAATTCTCTCCCCATTTAAAAAATGGGGTATGGGGAGAGGGCAGAAACGGGGTACTGATTGTGGATGATCAGCCATGATCACATTGAATGGCGGTGCTGGCTCGAAGGGCCGAATGGCCTACTCCTGCACCTATTGTCTATTGTCTATTGAATCAGACTATGGGTACTGTCTGTACAGAGTTTGTACGATCTCCCTGTCACCTCATGGGTTTTCTCCAGGTGGGTTTCCTCCCACAGTCCAAAGACGTACAGGTTTGTAGGTTAATTAGTTTCAGTATAATTGTAAATTGTGTCTTGCGTGTAGGATTGTGCTAGTGTAGAGGGTGATCGCTGGTTGGCGTGGACTTGGTGGACTGAAGGGCCTGTTTCCGCGTGATATCTCTAAAGTCTAAAGTCTACTGATGCTACTGGACCCGCTGAGTTATTCCAGCATTTTGTATCTCTGATTATGTCGGCTGCTTTTCTGAGGCGGCATGAAGTGTAGATGCAGTCAATGGTGGGAGGTGTGGTCGGTGTGTATATGTGTGGTCATAAATACCATGACGTGCCTGGACAGAACACAATCAAGGCTTTCCGCTGTTTCTCAGTGCATGCGAGAATAATAATCTCAGACCAATAACAGTAGCGGGCACAAAGGAGCTTGCTGAACTGGTTGAATATGTTGAGGCAAACATTTAAGGGTGTGTCAGATGGTCTTTTCAATTTGTGAAGGATTTGGGGAGGATTTGCTCAAGACTTAAGATAGACTCCATCATTGCATCTTTGACATTCTCAGGGCACCCTGCAGGTAATGAAACACTTGAAATGTAATCACTTGTACAAATGAAAAGTCTTGTTCCACATCAAGAGCTTTACTGCTCATTTTCCATACAAGCCCTTGTTGCAGAAAGAAAAATCAAAGGAGGAAAAACTCACAGTATTCAAAACAATGGTTCTGACTAAAGATAGACACAAAGTGCTGGAGTAACTCAACAGGTCAGGCAACATCTCTGGAGAAAAAGGATGGGTGATGTTTTGGGTCGGAATTCTTCTTCAGACGGAAAGTAAAGGGTGGGAGGGATGAAGAGCTTGTCAAAGACAATTGCTCATTTAAGAAGGTACATATTGCTCGAGTTTCTCAGCAGGTCAGGCAGCACGTAGAAACAAAAGAACTGCAGATGCAGGGTAGTGGTAGAGCTACTGCCTTACAGTGCCAGAGACCTGGGTTCAATCCTGGATGCTGTCTGTACGGAGTTTGTATGTTCTCCCGATGACCTGTGTGGGTTTTCTCCATGATCTTTGGTTTCCTCTCATACTCCAAAGATGTACAGGTTTGTTGATTAATTGACTTGGTATAAATGTAAAATTGTCCCTAGTGTGTAGGGAACTGTTAATGCGCGGGGATCGCTGGTCGGTGCTGACCCAATGGGCCGAAGGGCCTATTTCTACGCTATATCCCTAAAAAAAAAACCAAAAATGGACTGGTGACATTTCGGTTTGGGACCCTTCTTCAGATTGAATGTAAGGGGTGGGGGGGGGGGCGGCTACATTCTGATGCTGCCTGTCCCGTTGAGTTACTCCAGCATTTTGTGTCTATCTTTGGTGTATTGTTAAACGACTGCGATGGAGGAAGGGGGCAGAGGGGGGGGGGGGGGGGGGAGTAGGAAGAAAGGGGAGAGGAATGAAGGTAGAAGGTGGAACTTCTAGAAGGTAGAAGTTACTGTCTGTCCTATCTACGCCTCTCATAATTTTGTAAATTTCTATCAGGAGTTCAGACTGAATATTTAATTACCAATTAGAGTCATGGATTCATACAGCGTAGAAACAGGGTCTTCGGTCCAAATTGTTCATGCTGACCAAGATGACCCATCCACGCTTGTCCCATCTTCCCGTTTTTGGCCCACATCCCTCCAAACCTTTCCGACCCATAGACCTGTCCGAATGTCTTTTAAATGTTGTTGTAGTACCTGCCTTACCTACCTCTTTTGGCAGCTTGGACACAAAGTGCTAGAGTAACTCAACGGGTTGGGCAGCATCTCTGGAGAAAATGGTTAGGTGACGTTTCGGAAAGAGATCTTGCTTCAGACTGATTGCATGGTGAGGTGGGGGTGGGGGGTGGGGGGGGGGGAGGGGGGTGGTGGCTGAGAAGAAAGCTGGAAAAAGGTTCTTCTGGCAGCTCATTCTATATACCCACCATCCTCTAAATGAAAACATTGCCTGCAGTTTCCTATTAAATCTTTCCCCTCTCCCCTTCAACCTGTGACCTCGGATTCTTGATTTCCCTACCCTGGATAAAAGACTCTGTGCACTCTATCTGTTACCCTCATGATTTTGTACACCTCTATAAGATCACCCCTCATCCTCCTGCGGTTCAAGGAGTAAAGTCCCAGCCTGCCCAACCTCTCCCTAGCGTTCAGGCCCTCGAGTCCTGGCAACATCCTCACATTACTGTTTTGAAAACACCGACCCAAAAAGAAAGTATATATATATGGATTGCAATTTACTAATTGAAAAATAAATTAATCTAAAACCCAAGGTAGACAAAAAATGCTGGGGTAACTCAGCGGGTCAGGCAGCATCTCTGGAGAGAAGGAATGGGTGGCAAATTAACTTTGAGATAATTCTGACTTTACCTTCATTAGATGGGGAAGTAGAGAACTGCACAGAACTGTGCCCCATCTCGACTCCTATCTATTTCTCCCTTCCGCCCACCCCCTCCCCCTCTCGCCACCTTTCTCCCTCTGGCTTCACAGTGGCACAGCAGTAAAGTTGCTGCCTCACAGCGCCAGAGCCTCGGGTTCTATCCTGACTACAGATGCTGTCTGTGCGGTGTTTGCACGTTCACCCTGTGACCACATGGATTTTCCCCAGGTGCTCCGGTTTCCTCCCCCACTCCAAACACGTGCAGGTTTGTAGGTTAGTCGTCCCTAGTGTTTAGGATAGAACTGGTGTACGGGGAAGTATTGGTTGGTGCGGACTCGGTGGGCTGAAGGGCCTGTATCCACACAGTATCTCTGAACTGAACTAAACTACCGAGAGTCATCAAGTCATACAACATCCGAACAGGCCCTTCGGCCCAACTCATCCATGCCGACCAAGATGTACAGCGAAGCTGGTCTCATTTGCCCATGCTAGGCCCATACACAGGGCAGCACGGTGGCCCAGCGGTAGAGTTGCTGCCTTACAGCGAATGCAGCGCTGGAGACCCTGGTTCGATCCCGACTGTGGGTGCTGTCTGTATGGTGTTTGTACGTTCACGCCTTGACCTGCGTGGGTTTTCTCTGAGATCTTTTGTTTCCTCCCACACTCCAAAGACATACAGGTTTGTAGGTTAAATGGCTTGGTAAAATGTAAAAATGTTGTTATAGTACTTGCCTCTATTACCTCCTCTGGCAGCTCGTTCCATATACCCCTCACCCTCTGAGTGAAAGGGTTGCCTCTCAGATTCCTTTTAAATCTTGCCCCTACTTCATCAAAAGTAGAAGTTGGAAATGGAACAGCTTTGCACAGCCAAGCAATATTGAGCAAGAGTGAATAAATGTGATAGAGAGGCAGGCAGAAGAGATTTAATAATAATAAGGGAAGATGGTGCAAAGTCTGTTCCTGTGATACGACCAAGGGCAATATTCCTCACCACCTTGCACCTATCTCATCTTTCTTGATTTTTTCACCATCCTAAAAATATATCTATCTCAATCTTGAAAGATTAAGCATACAATCCTTATCGAGTACAACATTCTAAAGATTTTCAGCCTTGTGAAGAAATGTCTTCTTATCTCTGCCCTAAATTGCCCTCCCCTTATCCTGATTTGTTAGCTCATAGTTCAGGCTTACACCATTGTGTGAAATAGTCTTTCAATATCTACCCTGTCAAACAACATGCACATCCTTCAGGCCTTCCCGAAGTGCCGTGGCCAAAGAGCCGGGAACCCGCCCGGAGGACCTGAAGCCTCGGTGGGCCATGGCCTGTCGAGGGAAGCCGCCGGGCCCGGACTCTACTCGACCCCCGAAGACCGGAGAACCGATCAGGAGGCAGCCGCTGGAGATGTTGGACGTGAAGGCCTAAGGCCGGTAGGAGGGTGAACTGGGGTAATGCCTTGGCGCCTTCAAGGTCGGCTGCAGGAGGCGCCACCGGGACACAAAGATGGCCGGGCGAGGAGAGGGACGTTGGTTCGTGGCCCGATCCGGTTGAAGGCGACGGAGGGAGGCCTTGCAGTGACTTTCCTGGATCAGGAGCCGCTCCAGTAGACCGAGCACGCAGGTGAACCAGAGTTTGGCCTTTGGAAATGGCAGCGAAATATAGCGGTGCCCACATGTATAAATATGCAAAAATAATTTCACTGTGCAGTTGCACATGTGACAAAACACCATTGAACCATACGATAAAAGAATCTCAGAATAAAAGGACGTACCTTTATAAAGAAGATGAGGAGGAATTTCTTCAGTCTGAGGGTGGTGAATCTGTGGAATTCAGCCACAGACGGCTGTGAAGGCCAAGTCAATGGATATTCTTAAGGTGCAGATTGACAGATTCTTGATTTGTAAAACTGTCAAGGGTTATCGGGAGAAGGCAGGAGAATGGAGTTGATAGGGAAAGGTAGATCAGCCATGATTGAATGGCAGAGTCGACTTGATGGACTGAATGGCCTAATTCTGCTTCTACAACCTATGAATTTGATGAACTTATATAATAGTCTCATCGAGCCAAAGAGTTGTGCAGCACAGAAGCAGGTCCTCCCGCTCACCTTGTCCATGCCAACCAAGTTGGCATATTGGGCTAATCCCAATTGCCTGCATTTAGCCCATAGCCTTCTAAACACTTCCTATCCATGTCTCTGCCCAAATGTCATTTCAAAGTCATAATTGTATTCACTTCTACAGGTTCCTCTGGCAGCTCATGCCAGATACAGACTACCCTCTGAGTAAAAAAGATTGCCCCTGAGGTCCCTCTTCAATCTTTCCCATCTCACATTAAGCCTATGCCCTCTAGTTTTAGAATCCTCTTGTTGGGAAAGTTACTGTGAGCGTTCACTTTATCCATTTCTTCATGATCTTGAACACCTCAAGAAAGTCACCCCTCAGCATTCCACAGTGCAAAGAAAAAAGTCCGAACATATCCAACCTCTCCCTATAGCTCAAGCCCACAAGTCCAATTAGCAAAGAGTCATTGTCTTGCAGTGTGGAAACAGGCCCTTCAGCCCAACTAGCCCACACCCACCAACATGTCCTATCTACACTGGCCCCACCTGCCTGCGTTTGGCCATATTCCCCTAAACCTATCCTATCCATGTGGCTGTCTCAATGTTTCTTAGATGTTGGGATAGTATCTGCCTCAACTACCTCCTCCAGCAGGTCATTGCACACCTTGGTGGATCTCTTCTGCACCCTTTGCAACTAAGATTGGGCTTGTTTTCTCTGGCAGAGAGCCGTCCTGATGGAGGTATATACCATCACAAGAGGCATGGATCAGGTAGATAGAATCTTTCTACCATGGTTGAGGCATCAAAAACAAGGGAGCATGGAGTGAGGGAGCACTGTGGGCCACAGCATTGCAGCTGTTAAAGCTGCTGCCTCACAGCACCAGAGACTGATGCTGATCTCCGGTGCTGCTTGTGTGGAGTTTGCATGTTCTCCCTGTGGCCGCGTGGGTTTTCTCAGGATGCTCCAGTTTCCTCCCACCTCCCAAAGACATGCGGGTTTGTAGGTTAATTGGCCCTCTGCAAGTCGCCCCTAGTGTGTAGTGGGATAGAGTGTTAACGGGTAACCGATGGTCGGTGTGGACTCGGTGGGCCGAAAGGTTGGTTTCCATGCTGCATCTCTAAACTAAACTGAACTAAACTAAAGTAGGAAGGAGATTGCAGTGGTATTTGAAGAGGAAACCTTTCACACAGAATGATTGATATCTGGAACACCCAGTCAGAGGAGATGGTGGAACAAGATGCAATTATTGCGTTTAAAATACATTTTGATGGTACTGGTGGCATTTAAGATTCTATTAGATAGACAAATGGATATGCAGAAAATACACTCTAGTTGGGGTAGGATGGTTCAATTGCCTGACAACAGCTAGGAGGAAACCTTCCCTGAATCTGGTGATGTGCGTTTTCACACTTCTGTACCTCTTGCCTGATGGGAGAGGGGAGGAGGGTGTGACCGGAGTGAGACTGGTCCTTGATTATGCTGGTGGCCTTGCCGAGGCAGCGTGAAGTGTAGATGGAGTCGATGGAAGGGAGGTTGGTTTGCATGATGGTCCGGGCTGCATCCACAATTCTCTGCAATTTCTTGTGGTCTTTTCCAGTCCCTGTGGTTGTGATAGTTTGCAGCAACACTCTCCGCCACCTCCTCCCTTGTGTTCCACAAGAGAGACCGTGGAGCAATGGGCCGTCACTCATGCACAATGCAATCCTCCCCTTCCTGACTTCCTTGCAGGAGGGCTCCCAGCACCTGGCCGGCAAACCTGACTTCCTGCACTCCGTCTCTCGAGTATCCTGCGCGGATTCTAGCAGCCCCGGCCCGCTAAATGCCATTCCAGCTGATGTAATTGCTGTTCGCAACTGATTATGAAGATTACTACATCTTCTGCTTGACTGGCTGGCTGACGGTTTGGGGATTGAAGTGCTTGTTCTAACGCACCCCTTGAAAGCAGTGAAACGCAGAGTTGAACAGCTTCCTTTGTTACCCTCAAAAGCCCACGTGACCCTCAGATAACCCCTTAAACTGCCCATGAGTAAGAATTTCTAGCCTTGCATTCAACCAAATTCAAATCTTCATCTTGGTTGAAAATGCGGTGGAGTATTATGCGTGAAAGGGTACTCTAGTGATTTTTGTGAAAATTCTAATTGCAGATATTTTTGCTTCGCACAGTAATGTGCTTCTTGTAGCACTCCCACAACATTTAATTACAAGAACACCACACTGCAAGCAAACTAGTTTCCTCAGCATTTAATTGTTCCCCTTGTAGCAGCGATGTGCATTTGCATTTGATGATTGCAATATTTTCACCCCAGTGAAGATACATAAAAGTTAATACGGGATGGAAAAAAAAAGATTTTTTTTACTTGCAGTGTGAGACAGCAAGAGATGAAGATTAAAGATTTGTAGAGGCAATATATCATTTTGGTACAATAATCAAAAAATAATGAGCTGCAAGAGTGCTAGGTTATTATAACTAGAAAAGATCACGACAGAGGCTGAGGGAAGTAGAAAGGTTAGAGGCAATATTGCAGCAACAGGGATAAAAATATTATTTTATTGCAAAAGGGTGATTGAAACGGATAATATGTTTAGTTTAGAGATACAGCGTGGAAATAGGCCTTCAACCCACCGAGTCCACACTGACCAGTTATCGCCCTGCACCCTAATGCTATCCTGCACACTAGGGACAATTTACAGAAGCCAATTAACTGTAAACCTGCACGTCTTTGGAATGTGGGAGCAAACCGGAGCACCTGGAGAAAAAATGTAGTCACGGGAAGTACGTACAAACTCCATCCAGACAGCATCATTGTCAGCATCAAACCTGGGTGTCTGGCACTGTAAGACAGCAACTCTACCGCTGCACCAATGTGCCATCCTGTGTGAACGAGATTGGGAAATTTTGCCCATAATTGTGTGAGCTAATGTGGTCTGTGATGCCTTGCTATGAGGGGTTAGAATTTAGGTTAAGTTATTTTCATGCTTTAGATTTAATAAAATCAAAACTTTGAAACTAGATCAATGAAGCTCGGGCAGAAAATTGAATGAGTGAATAAATAAATCAGTCTGAAGGGCTAAAGGGCATTCAGTTACTTTGCTTCTGAGTGATGGACTTTTTGAAGCCAGATCCCGATCTGAGACGTCACCTTTCCTTTTTTTGCCAGAGATGCTGCCTGAGCCGTTGAGTTAATCCAGCACTTTGTATCTATCTTTGGTATAAACCAACATCTGCAGTTCCTTCCTATCACATGTTGAATGTTCCACTGCAAAATCTCCTCAAGGTGTGCCTACTTTGAAGAGGTATCCTTTAGACCTTGTTCTTTAGAGATACAGCATGGAGACAGGTCCTTCAGCCCATCGAGTCCGCACTGACCAGTCATCACCCGTACACTAGTTCTATCCTACACACTAGTTACTCCAGCACTTTGTGTCTATCTTTGGTATAAACCAGCATCTGCAGTTCTGTTCTATTACATTTCTGGCAGCACTGGCTTTTGGACATATTGGAATTACAGCCTAAAGGGTCTGTCCCACTTAGGCGATGTTAAGGCGACTGCCGGTGACTAGGCTGTCGCTGACAGTTCGCCGGGTGTCGCGGGCATGATCGTGAGGAGTCTTCCAAGAGTTGTAGTGGATCTCAGCGCGTCGCTGTGAAATCATCCGGAGTGAAATTTCTTGGCGACAGCTGGCTTGTCGCCAGGTATCGTTGCTTATTGCGGGCGCTGTCGCCTGCTGTCCCCAGGTTTGCTAGTTTCTATTAGATGCATTTAGAAGCACATAATATTAAAATAAGTAAAGTCATTTCAAGATACCATAAAATACTTGTGTTTAACCAATTTAGTTACCGTCAGGACATTTGACAGGTAGATTGGAGGCGACAGTTTGACGGTCAGGTAAGCGTGGGAATTTTCACGATGTTTATGGCCATCAGCGATCACATTTAATGTAGGCTCCCAACCCAGATATGCAACCCAGAAACCAGATATGCATCTCCCGTACATTTTCAAAGAATGCCCACACACTTTTCACAAAAATCCATTTAACCACTTTTTAAATTCAATTTCTTAATACTGCCATTAGTAAACTGGAAGTCAATCAAGTTTATGCATTGTTACCGTGAAGCTTGGTTTTTAAGTAACCCATACAAGTCGTTATAGTTCAAAACTCTCAAGTACTTACCGACTTGTCAGTGATTTCAGCGAAAATTAGGACGCCGGAAAAGCATTGACAGCGTGGGAATTTCGCGATATTTCTGAAGACGGTGTAATCTCGACCTGACTCGGCATTGTTGTGGTCATTGTCGTCGGGTAAAAGAAAATTTCAGCGATCTGCTACGACCTTGACAGTTGCGGCAGTCGCCTAAAAAATCGCCTAAGTGGGACAGGCCCTTAAGTCTTTACAGTGCTTTTTTTTAATGGTGCAGTATGCAGTATAATGCAGTATAATGCAGTATAATCAAGGACAAGTCTCACCTAGTCACTCTATCTTCTCCCCTTTCCCATCAGTAAAGAGGTACAGAAGAGTGAAAATGAACACCTCCAGATTCAGGGATAATTTCTTTCCAGCTGTTATCAGGCAACTGAACCATCCTATCACCAACTAGAGAGCAGTCCTGTACTATCTACCTCATTGGAGACCCTTGGACGATATTTAGTTGGACTTTACCTTGCACTAAACATTATTCCTTTTACCATGTATATGTACACTATAGACAACTCGATTGTAATCATGCACGGTCATTTTCGCTGACTGGTTACTATGCAACAAATAGCGTTTCTCTGTACCTCGGCACATGACCACAAACTAAACTAAACTAAACTAAACTAAACTAAATTAAACTAAGCTAAACTAAACTACCTGCTCCTCTGAAAACATATCAATCAGCCTGATGTACATAACCCAATAGCAACACATGCAATATATTGGCATACCTGCATCTTTTTGTTTACAGAGAACTCACTTGGTTTTTGTGTTCAAGAATCTGGAGAGGGATGTAAACCCATTGCTTGCAGGTGAGACTCTTACCACAGCGACATCACTAACATTTAGTGAACAATGCAATAATAGGGCTAAAAGCTGCCCTCAGATTAGAGTCTTAGAGTCATACTGCATGGAAAAAGGCCCTTCAGCCCAACTTGGCTGATCAAGATGCCCTATCTAAGAGAGTCCCCTTTCACCTTAAACTTGTGTCCTGGCAGTTCTGGTATGGTTAGAAGTGTTTGATGCTGAGGGGAGACCTGGTAGAAGTTTATAAAATTACTAGGACAGGGTGGACCCGTTGGGCCCAAAGCTCTCCTGCATTGGTCAAGCACCCTCCCTTCCCCCACATCCCCCTTCCCCTCCCCCCTCTCATCCACTCACCCGCTCACCCAGTACATCCCACCTCAACCCGGGCATCAGTCAGACCCCCCACATTCCCCTTCCTTGCAAGAGATTAATATATATTAATAGACGACGGACACGAGGAGCAAGGGCCAGTGGGAGAGTCTTACCTTCCGCGCTCTCAAGGTCGGCTGCGGGAGGTCCCTGGAAACAAAAGCTGAAGGTGGCCGGGCGAGGAGAGGGACGACGGTTCACTGGATGACGGCTGGAGGCCCTGCAGGTTTGACTGGATCGGGCCTGGGGCTTGCCTAGATCGGGCGCCGCTCCAGGAGACCTTAGCGCGTGGACTGGACTTTGGAAACAGAGCCGAAACCTGGCAACGTTTGCACGCGGTCGCACTGGTCTATCTCTATGCTCTTTGTACTAATTGGGGTCGAGTTAGGTGTGGCAATACTTTACTGAACTCTATGCAAAGAATGAATCTCACTGTACGTCTCTGTGCATGTGATAATAAAAAACCACTGAAGCATTGATTCTCCGCCTGTGCCCTGAGTGACGTTTTGGCTCCTGTCTATTGGAGGGTACATCTACATTCCTTGGGCACCCAGGATATTTTCCATCAGCATCAGATCATTATCAGACATTGACTGATTCAATGGGCTTCAAGGCAGGCATGCAATAGGAAACTCACACCGATGGTCTCTTAAGTCAGCTATCAGATCGATAGGATCAGCCTTTGGCCTGGCACTGTTGCAGGGATGATTGGCACCAGTTTATTGCCCCAGAATCTCCTTTCAACTTGATTTGTCTGTTGACATCTTTCATCTCTTTGTTACTTTGGATTCAGGAGCCTGCAGGCAATTGATGCGCCCAATACATTCTCCACTCTCAACCAGACGTCTCGTGGAAGATTACAAATGTTTACCATCGAGCTGGCATCCCGTCAGTTCCCACCAACCTACATTGACTTTGTTTTCTTCCTCCCACACACTAATCTAAAATCCCCAAAGTGTCTAAAACGTACCATTGATCCGACCAGAGTACCTTGTGTTCTGAGTTCACTGGTAGATGAACACTGTCAGAATACTTCAAATAGTCCCCACTCTACACCTCTGCTGGGACTCAGATCCATTACTTTCAGATGCATTACCTTCCTCTTGCAATGATTCCATGTCAAAGACTGATATTGAACATATGTAAATACCAGAAGTCCCTGCTGAACATCAGTTGTGATATATATACAGTCTATTAAAGCATTCAATGGGCTTAAAGATCCCATGAAGCCTTTGACAGCTAGAGAGAGCCTACCAGTGGTTTTCCAATAGGTCTTGCTCAAACAATGTCAAGTTAACTGGCCGTTAATCCCACTGACTACAAAAGAAACATATCCCGATTGAGTGAATCTTCATCTACACAGCAAAAATGCCTTCTTTCTTAAAGTAATTCCATGGCTGATGTTTTCCGGCTTTTTTTGAGGGTGTGAGTTAGAAAGAGAGGTTGGACAGACTTGGATTGTTTCCTCGGGAATGTCGGGGATTGAGGGGAGAAAGATATGAAATTACGAGAGGCCAAAATAGGATAGACGGTCAGAAGCTTTTTCCCAGGGTAAAAATGGCAAAGACTAGAGGACACAGCTTTAAGGTGAGAGGGGCCAAGTTTAAAGGAGTGGGGCTTTTTTTTAATACAGTGGGTGGTGAGTGCCTGGAACATGTTGCCAATAGTGGTGTTTAATTCAATTTAATTTAGTTTAGTTTAATTTGGAGCTACTGCGTGGAAATAGGCCCTTCGGCCCACTGAGTCCACTTCAACCAGCGATCACCCAGACCCTAGTTCCATCCTACACACTAGGGACAATTTTTACTGAACATCTGTGTGACGTGGGAGGAAACCGGAGTGACCAGAGGGAATCCATGCAAACTCCACATAGACAGCACCCGTAGTCAGGATACAACCCGGATCTCTGGTGCTGTGAGGCAGCAACTCTACCACTGCGCCATCGTGCCAAAGGTCAAGTGAAGCTTTGTTGTATTACGAAGATGTGGAATTGGTGGAGGGCATCTAGACAGAACATAGAACAAATAAAGACTTATTTAGTGTTTCAATTACTCTAAAGCGCATTGGAAAAATCTAAGGTGGTTAAAGACAATTTATAAATACAACCAAAGACACAAAGTGCTGAAGTAACTCAGTGTGTCAGGCAGCATCTTTGGAGGACATGAATAGGTGACATTTCGGGTTGGGATCTTATTCAGACTGATTGTGGTGAGGGAGAGTGTGGGGGAAAAAGCCAAAAGTGAGAAGGGCCTGGCCAAGCCGAACCTGTGATACTGCACGTGGATGCAAATGTACAGTTGGGGGAGGGAGGGTATTAATGAAATGCTTGGACAGAGGTCAGAAATGAAAAGACACAAGGTGTGAGATAAGGATAGAAGAGTTGCGGATTGTGAAGCCAGAGGAAGGAGAGGGGAAGGGGAGAAATAGGTGGTAGTCAGGGGTTAGGGGGGAGAGTTGGGGGGGGGTGGGTGGTTGGTTAGTTATCTAAATGTGGAGAATTCACTGTTCGTACTGTTGGGTTGTAAGATACCCAAGCATTAAACAGTATAGCGCAGGAACTGACCCCTTCAGTTCACAACATCAGTGCCGAACATGATGCCAAGTAGATGAATTTCTGCCTCCATGTGATCCATATCCCTCTATTCCATGCGTATCCATGTGCAAATCTAAAAGCCAGTTTTCGTATCTGCCTCCACCACTACCCCTGGCAGCAGAATCCAGGAACGCTGGGAACCTGGAGATAAATCTCCGTTCGGTGGCTGCACGGTGGCGCAGCGGTAGAGTTGCTGCCTTACAGCGAATGCAGCGCCGGAGACTCGGGTTCGATCCTGACTACGAGCGCCGTCTGTACGGAGTTTGTATGTTCTCCCCGTGACCTGCGTGGGTTTTCTCCGAGATCTTCGGTTTCCTCCCACACTCCAAAGACGTACAGGTATGTAGGTTAATTGACCGGTTAAATGTAAAAATTGTCCCTAGTGTGTGTAGGATAGTGTTAATGTGCGGGGATCGCTGGGCGGCGCGGACTCGGTGGGCCGAAGGGCCTGTTTCCGCGCTGTATCTCTAAATCTAAATCTAAAATCTCTTTTTTTTTAAATTGTCTTCCCAACTTTATGTTAACCAATACCTTCCTTGTTGTTTTTTGCTGATATCTTAATTTAAGAAAATATTTAGGACTGGCAACATTTCCTGTCAACTTTCACTATCATAAGTCATAGAGTCATATAGTGTGGAAACAGGCTCTTTGGCCAAACTTGCCCACACCGACCAACATGCCCCATCTGCACTAGTCCCACGTCCCTGTGTTTGGCCATATCCCTCTAAACCTGTGTACCTGTGTACCTGTCAAAATGTTTCTTAAACTGCTATAGTACCTGCTTCAACTATCTCCTCCAACAGTTTGTTCCCTACAACTACCATCCTTTGTGTGAAAAAATTACCCATCAGGTTCCTATTAAATCTTTCCCCCTCAGGAAACATGTTCCCAATGTTGGGGGAGTCCAGAACAAGGGGCCACAGTTTAAGAATAAGGGGTAGGCCATTTACAACTGAGATGAGGAAAAACTTTTTCAGTCAGAGAGTTGTGAATCTGTGGAATGCTCTGCCTCAGAAGGCAGTGGGGGCCAATTCTCTGAATGCATTCAAGAGAGAGCTGGATAGAGCTCTGAAGGATAGCAGAGTCAGGAGGTATGGGGAGAAGGCAGGAACGGGGTACTGATTGAGAATGATCAGCCATGATCACATTGAATGGCGGTGCTGGCTCGAAGGGCCAAATGGCCTCCTCCTGAACCTATTGTCTATTGTCTATTGTCACCTTATACCTCTGTCCTCTGGTTCCTTGCTCAGTTGTTTTGGTGTGAACGTCACCATATTTAAACTCTCCACAGAGAGAGAGATAGTATGTGAGTTCAGGCTTTCATTTACATATCTAGTGATCCGAAGATAGGACTTTGCTAAATATATTCCAACTTACTAAGTTTCCTCATTAATCAATGACATAATTAGGTCTTTTTTACATGGATCCACCTCAACAGAGGAACATTTTAAAATCTATCCATCTGCACCGATCAGCCAAAACATTATGACCACTGCCAGGTAAAGTGAATAACATTGGTTTTCTTGTTACAATGGCACCTGTCAAGGGGTGGGATATATTAGGCAGCAAGAGAACAGTCAGTTCTTGAAGTTGATGTGTTGGATGCAGGAGAAATGGGCAGGAGTAAAGACCTGAGCGACTTTGACAAGGGCCAAATTGTTATGGCTAGGCGACTGGGTCAGAGCATCACTGAAAGGGCAAGGCTTGTGGGGTGCACCCAGTCAGCAGTGGTGAGTACCTACCGACAGTGGTCCGAGGAGGGACAAACCACAAACTGGCGACAGGGTGTTGGGCGCCCAAGGCTCATTGATGCGCAAGGGCAATGAAGGCTATCCCGTCTGGTCCGAACCAACTTTGGGAAGACGACAAGCCGGTGGAGGGAGTGTGATCTCTGGGCAATGTTCTGCTGGGAAACCCTGGGTCCAGCCATTCATGTGGACATCAATTTGACACGTGTCACCTGCCTAAACATCGTTGTAGACCAGGTACACCCCTCCATGGCAATGGTATTCCCTGATGGCAGTGGCCTCTTTCAGCAGGATAATGTGCCCTGCCACACTGCACACATTGTTCGGGAGTGGTTTGAGGAACATGAAGTGTTCATGGTGTTGCCCTGGCCTCCCAATTCTCCAGACCTCAATCCGATTGAGCATCTGTGAGATGTGCTGGATCGACAAGTCCGATCCATGGGGGCTCCACCTCGCAACTTACAGGACTTGAAGGAGCTGCTGCTAATGTTTTGGTGCCAAATACCACAGGACACCTTCAGGGGTCTTGTAGAGTCCATGCCTCGGTGGGTCGGCGCTGTTTTGGCGGCACACGGTGGACCAACAGCATATTAGGTAAGTGGCCATAATGTTTTGGCTGATCGGTGTATGTAATTTAGTTTAGAGATACAGTATGGAAACAGTTCCTTCGGCCCACCGAGTCCTCGCCAACCAACGATCACCTGTACACTGGTTCTATCCTACACAATAGAGACAATTTACTGAAGCCAATTGACCTACAAACCCGCATGACTTTGGAATGTGGAAGTGAACCGGAGCACCCAGAGAAAACCCACGTGGTCACAGGGAGCAACTCTACCAGAACACCGTAACTACTGTAACACCCTGCCGCCCTAAATGAAATGAATAATGTGCAGTCAATGTTCCATAAATGAATTGCCAGCTTTCTCAATCTATTTCTGTTCTCTCTTTCCTTTCCTTTCTTTCTTTTTCTCCATCCCCTCCTTTCTCTCTACCCTTCTTTCTTCCCCACCCTTCTATCTCTCCTTTTCTCTCTCTTTTTTTCTTTTTTTCTTTTTTTCTCTCTTTCTCGCTTTCTCTCTCTCTCTCTCCCTTTTCTCTCTCTCTCTCTCTCTCTCTCTCTCTCTCTCTCTCTCTCTCTCTCTCTCTCTCTCTCTCTCTCTCTCTCTCTCTCTCTCTCTCTCTCTCACTTTTCTCTCTCTCTCTCACTTTTCTCTCTCTCTCCTTTTTCTCTATCTCTCCCTTTTCTCTCTCTCTCACTTTTCTCTCTCTCTCCCTTTTCTCTCTCTCTCTCTCTCTCTCCCTTTTCTTTCCCTCCCTTTCTCTCTCTCTCTCCCATTCTCTCTCTCTCCCATTCTCTCTCTCTTTCTCTCTCTCTTTCTCTCTCTCTCCCTCCCTTTCTCTCTCTCTCCCATTCTCTCTCTCTTTCTCTCCACACTGCAGTGCTGTCAGCCTCAATTTAAGTCAAGTTCCACGGTGAAGTCAGAGCAGTATCCAGAACAAGCTGAAGTAATGCTAGTAATTTACCGACAAGCTTGCAGAAATAACTCTACATTTATTGTCATTGCATTAATCAACAATGAATGGGCCACCGTTTATCTTTCTGATCAGCTTGATTAAAAATCCATCTGTTTAAAATAACCACTGATTCGCATAAATATCCAGTGTTCTGGTTCATTGGGATTTGGATTGATACAGACACCTGCATACGATGATATCCCTTAGTAATAAATAAACCAAATGTAAACATGAATGGTGCCACCGTGCCAGTTCAAAATATCCATTGTGATTAGGTCTTTGTGCTGGACTGGGATCTGGACCAGGTTCATGGTCCATTCATGCTTGTATTTTAATCATTTCTGGGAGTTTTGAGTTGATGTCAGCCTGTCACTTTAGTTAATAGCAGTATGCGTGAGTAGAGCAACAACGTATCTCTCTGCATAAATTTCCCTCTCACATTGCAGCGCAGTGCGAGAGTTTAGCAGCTGTGACCAAATGGATGAGTGGCTTCTTAAAAAAAAAGGTGATTACTTGCACTAATTGAGGATGGAAGTCCAACCCTTGACTAAAGATACATACAAAGTGCTGGAGTAACTCAGCGAGTTAGGCAGCATCTCCGGAGAAACCCTTTTTGGGTCGGTACCCTCGTTCAGTCTGTCCGGACCCAAAATGTCACCTATCCATGTTCTCCAGAGATGCTGCCTGACCCGCTAAATTATTCCAGCTTTTTATGTTTTCTTTTGTAAACCAGCATCTGCGATTCTTTGTTTCTACATTTTGCTGGAGTAACACAGCAGGTCAGGAAAAATTGTACAACATGATAGTAAGGCCACACTTGGAGTAAGGCCACACCTGCTGTAGGACGGATGCCATTATGCTGGGAAAAAATGCAGATTTAAGAGGACTAATCTATGGGGCCTGAGCTACAGGGAAAAGTTGGGCAGGCTAGAACTTTATTCCTTGGAGCGCAGGAGGTTGAGGAGCGATCCTATTGAGGTGTATAAAATCAAGAGAAGAATTAATAGGGTGAATGCAAAGAGTCTTTTACCCAGAGTTGGAGAATCAAGAACCAGAGTACATAGGTTTAAGGTGAGAGGAGAAAGGTTTAATAGTAACCTGAGGGGTAACTTTTTCCACACAGGCTATCTGGAACATGCTGCCAGAGAAGGGAGCTGAGGTAAGTGCTCTAACTACATTTAGAAGACATTTAGACAGGTACATGGAGAGGAAAGGTTTAGAGGGATATGTACCAAATGTGAGCATGAAGGACCAGCATTGATGGGATTGTTTGTTGGCATGGGCGAGTTGGGCCAAAGGGCCTGTTTCCATGCTGTATGACTCTATGACTAACCCAGAAGTTCAAGAAACACCAGTGGAGCACTTGGATAGGCGTCGTTTTTGGTTGGGATCCCTCTTCAGTCAATTTAGTCCTACTTACTAAATAAAAAGAAATGTGGTCGTTCATTCATTGCAAATGATATTGAATACAAAAGTAGGAATATTTTGCTTATCCTTATGGCGCATTGTGAGATCTCATATGGACTACTGTGCTTGGCATCAAAACATGGCGGTTCTTGTGTGTGTCTCAGTGATGCTATTCCTATGCACTTGTACTTAACTGTCATTGTGCTTATGTATAGTGATTCTTTTACTAGACTGTACGCAAAAAAAGGAATTTCACTGTACCTCGGTAAATGTGACAATAAAATATCAATGACCCATTGAACCATTGTGTATAGCTTTGGCTTTATTTATGGAAGAATGCTAATGTGCTGGAAGCGATATAGAGAAGGTTTACTAAACTGAGATCTGGAATAGGTGAGTAATGTTATGTGAAAGGTTTGGGTAGGTTAAGCTTGTATCCACAGGCATTTAAAGGAACTAGGGGATTTGATTGAAACTGAAGATTCTCTAGAATCTTGACAGGGCAGGTAGTGTGAGCATGTTTTGTCTCTTTGGAGAATGTAGAATTACGGATCACTAGTTAAATTAAAAATAAGGGAGATGGAGATGAGGTGAAACTTTTTCTCTCACGATCACGACATTTGAGAAGCCTCTTTTTCAAAGGATGGTGGAGTTAATATCCTGGTAATGTCCTTGTGGAGTCCCTCAGAGAAAGAGAACTTCATAAGTTCATATGCTCATAAGCTGTAGGAGCAGAATTATGCTATTCTGCCCATCTAGTCTACTCTGCCATTCAATCATGGCTGATCTATCTTTCCCTCTCAACCCTATTCTCCTGCCTTCCCCCCGCAATCTTTGACGCCCTTAGTAATCAAGAACCTGTTAATCTCCGTTTTAAAAATACCCATTGACTTGGCTCCCACAGCGGTCTGTGGCAATTAGTTCCAGATTCACCGCCCTCTGACTAAGGAAATTCCTCCTCATCTCCATTCTAAAGGTACGTCCTTTTATTCTGAGGCTGTGCCCTCTGGTCTTACGCTCTCCCATTAGAGGGAACATCTTCTCCACATCCACTCTATCCAGGCCTTTCATTGTAAGTTTCAATGAGGTTCCCCCTCATCCTTCTAAACTCTAGCGAGTACAGGCTCATAGCCGTCAAATCCTGATCATATGTTAACCCAATCATCCTCAGGATCTTGATTGACAAGGGGATGAAAGGTTATAGAGGGTAGGCATGATCTCATTAAGTAGCCCAACTTGCCCACACTGACCAACATGCCCAATCTACACTAGTCCCACATGACTGCAGTTAGCCCATATCCCTCTAAACCTGTCCTATCCATGTACCTGTATAAATGTTTCTTAAACATTGTGATAGTACCTGTCTCAACTACCTTAGGTTCTTATTAAATCTGCCCCCCTTCCCCCCTCCCCACCCCACCTTAAACCTATGTCCTCTGGTTCTCAATTTCCCTACTCTGGGCAAGAGACTCTGTGTCCACCCGATCTATTCCTCTCATGATTTTGTACATGGTGCCCAGAACTGAAGACGATACTAAATGTGGCCTCACCAATGTCTTTTATAACTGTATCATGACCTCCCAACTTCTATACTCAATACTCTGACTGATGAAGACCAATGTACCAAAAGCCTTTTTGACCGCCCTATCTACCTGCAACTCTACCTGTGACTCCACCTTCAAGGAACCATGTACCTGCACTCCTAGATCCCTCTGCTCTGCAACACTCCTCAGAGCCTCATTCACTGTGTAGGTTTTTCCGAAATGCACCACCTCACATTTCTCTGTATTAAATTCCATCTACCATTCCTCAGCCCATCTGCCCAACCGATCAAGATTCTGCTGCTAATGTTGAAAACCACCTTCACTATCTGCAAAACCACCCACTTTTGCTTCATCTGCAAACTTGCTAGTTATGCCATGTATGTTCTCATCCAAATCATTGAAATAGATGACAAACAGAAATGGGCCCAGCACCAAACCCTGAGGCACACCACTGGACACAGGCCTCCAGTCTGAAAAGCAATCTCACCCTCTGCTTCATTCCAGGAAGCCAATTTTCTATCCATTCAGTTATCTCTCCTTGGATCCCATTGGATCCAGAGCAGCCTACCATGCGGAACCTTGTCGGAATGCCTTGCTGTTCTTTTAACTAAGGTGTTTAAAATTTATCTGCTGAGATTCTGAGATTGGTGTTGAGATTAGTCAAGAAGACACCAAGCATTCATGCTGGTTGGTGTTATTGAATGATGCTTCCTGAAACATTAATTTAAAAGAGATCTAAGGAGTAAGTTGATTTACGAGGATGTTGCCAGGACTCGCGGGCCTGAGCTATAGGGAAAGGTTGAGCAAGCTAGGACTCTATAACTGATTAACACCAAATATAGACACAAAATGCCGGAGTAACTCAACAGGTCAGGCAGCATCGCTGGAGAAAGGGATGCTGGAGAAAAGGATATTTTCTCCAGAGATGCTGCCTGACCTGCTCAGTTACTCCAGCATTTTGTGTTTATTTTAGCTTAGTTTAGTTTAGTTTTTATCATCATGTGTACCGAGGTACAGTGAAAAGCTTTTGTTGCGTGCTATCCAGTCAGTGAAAAGACTATACACGATTCTAATCAAGCCATCCACAATGCTCTAGTTGGTGAGAGGATGGTTCAGTTGCCTGATGGGAGCTGGGAAGAAACTGCTCCTGAATCTGAAGGTATGCTTTTTTTTTACACTTCTGCACCTCTTGCCTGATGGGAGAGGGGAGAAGAGAGGGTGACCGGAGAGAGACTGGTCCTTGATTATGTTGGTGGCCTTGCCGAGGCAATGAGAAGTGTAGTTGGAGTCAATGGAAGGAGCTTGGTATGCGTGATGGCCTGGGCTGACTTCACAGTCCGGAGGTATGCATTTTCTTACACTGTGGTTTCTGCAAGGCTGAGAGATTAATTGCCTGTCTTATCGAACAGTTTGTTGAAGAGAGTCAGCATCCTCTCTACAAAGGAAGTGAAAAGAATTGAAGAGAATTGGAGTTTCACACCAGTTTTATCTACATCTAAAAATGTTGCATTTAGATGGAAAGCTGAAAGAACCATAGCGAAAAACAGGAAGGCCTGAAAACATGCAATATCCTCAGAAAGTCAATTCCTGTGCCAGTGAATCACACTCTTCCCAGGTGGGAACAGCTTGCTTAAAATATGCACAGAAGTCAAAAACACCATTGGTAGAAAGAGAGTTTGGTATATTACAAACAGCGACTTTATTTTTTTAGTTTAATTTAGAGATACAGTGTGGAAACAGACCTTTCGGCCAACCGAGGACAGGTTGACCATCGATCACCCGTGCACTCTAGCTCTATGTTATCCCACTTTGTCATCCACTCCCGACACACTAGCGGGAATTTACAGAGGCCAATTTACCTACAAACCCGTACGTCTTTGGGATGTGGGAGGAAACTGGAGCACCCATGGGAAACCCACGCAGCCGCAAGGAGAACGTGCAAACTCCACAAAGACAGCACCTGAGGTCAGGAGTGAACCTGGTGCTGCGAGGCAGTGGTTCTACCAGCTGCACCACTGTGCCAACTGTCTTTCCCTTCCCAGAGGAATGTATCGTGATTTTTCTTCAAAAATAGACACACAGTGCTGGAGTAACTTAGCGGGTCAGCCAGCATCTCTGGAATTCATGGATAGGTGACGTTTCAGTTTGGGATCCTCCTTCAGACTGATTGTGGTGGGGGGGGAGCTCGAAGAGAGGAGAACAAAGCATTGCAAATATGTAGGCATAAGGAACTGCTGATGCTTTAGACTTGTGGACATTAGAGTTATTTTCCTACACTATCCTACACACTCGGGACAATTTCCATTTTACAGAAACCTACAAACCTGCACGTCGTTGGAATGTGGGAGAAAATCAACATATCCGGAGTAAACCCACGCAGTCACAGGGAGAACATGCAGACTCCATACAGTCAGCACCCGTAGATCGACACAAAAAGCTGGAGTAACTCAGTGGGACATGCAGCATCTCTGGAGAAGAAATGGGTGACGTTTTGGGTCAAGACCCTTCTTCAAATGCAAATTGGAGTCACAGCATCTCATATGTCGCTTGGGCAGCTTATAGCCCAGGGCTATCAATGATTATTGATTTCTCACACTTCAGGTAGCCCCGGCATCCCCCACCCAAGTCGCACTAGATTCTCATTTCCACGCTACAAACAGCTTACAATGGCCTGCTTCCTTTAACATCATTACTTTTTTGCATATCTTTCATTCATTGTTCATTGTCTCTCCACATCACCGTCTATATCTCTTGTTTCCCTTACCCCTAACCAGTCTGAAGAAGGGTCTCGACCTGAAACGTTACCCATTCCTTCTCTCCAGAGATGCTGCCTGTCCCACTGAGTTACTCCAGCTTTTTGTGTCTATCTTCGGTTTAAACCAGCATCTGCACACAGTCAGCACCCGTAGTCAGGATCAAATCCGGGTCCCTGACACTGTAAAGCAGCAACTCTACCTACCGCTGTGCCACTCTGCTGCTCACAGAGGGTGGGGAGTGCCTAGACCGTGTTGCCAGGGGTGGGGGTGGAGGCAGATATGATAATAGTGTTTAAGACACTTTTAGACAGGCACATGGATACATAGGGAATGGAAGGGTATGGATCATGTGCAGACAGAGGAGATTAGCTTATCTCGGCATTATGTTCGGTACAGACATTGTGGGCCAAAGGGCCTGTTGCCATGCTGTACTGTATGTGTTCTGTGAAAAGGAAAGAAGTACCTGAGGAGAAGTAATCTAAAGTAGAAGGAGCAAAGAGAAAACTCTTCACTTCATTTCTAAATAATATAGGTCTTCATTCCTTGGAGCGCAGTAGGGTGAGGGGTTACCTTACAATGGTGTATAAGATCATGAGAGGAATAGAGGGGGTAAATGCAGGGTTACCTTACAATGGTGTATAAGATCATGAGAGGAATAGAGGGGGTAAATGCATAGTCTTTTACCCAGAGTGGAGGAATCAAGAAGAAGAGGACATAGGTTTCAGTGGCAGGGGAAAGATTTAATAGGAACATGAGGGGCAACATTTTCACAATATCTTCAAATCTCCGTCGCCTCCGACTCCGTTCCTTTTTCTATGGGAAGGAGTCCTCACCACCCAGTGATGACCACTTCTGGGTATATGGAATGAGCTGCCATAGGAGATATTATTGCAATGTTTTTAAAAGTATCTGGACAGGTACATGGATGGTACAGGTTTAGAGGGATATGAGCTAAATGCAGGCAGGTGGGACTAGCGAAGATGGGGCATATTGGTCAGGGTGGGTGTTGGGCTGAAGAGCCTGTTTCCACGCTGATTGACTCTACGACTCTCCATGGCTCTATTTTAACATAACTTCATGAAGCTGGCTCTATTAGAATTCAACTTTGATTCATTCAAGTAAAAAATTAGATGAGGAATACACTTGTGCGGCACTTTGCTGGGAGGTGTGTACGCGCTTTGATTTCTGCCCTTGTTCACTTAATCAGCCACGAGTTTTACAATTAACTGATTCTGTATCTTAATAACTTTTTCCGTCAACTCGAATGCTAACATCATTAGAATTTAACACCTGACTTCAAATCAAAGGCTGAATAATGAACTAAATTGGCTGTTGCATTCGATAAGTCAGGTTTCTTCCACTTAAACACGGGGAAAAAGGCAGCCACGGTTCACCAACAATTGTATTCCCTGAGCAAAGCACTGGGTGGTGGAGGAACTCAGCGGGTCAAGCAGCACCTGGGGATTGAATGGACAGGTGACGTTTCTGGTCCGGACCCTTCTTCAGGCTGATCGTAGTAGTGTGGGAGAGGGGGGGGGGGGGCTGGACAAGAGAGCTGGGGGGTTAAAGTCTAACATGGATACAGGGGAGGGGGGGGGGGGACAGATTGGCAAATGGGTGGAGGAAGTGACAAAGGTTACAGGTGAAAAGGTGACAAAAGGGTTCTCAGATAAGAAGAGGAGGAGGAACAAAATGAAAAGCTAGCGGGAGGGGGGATATGGGTGGAAGGGGACACAGGAGGGGAAAAAGGGGTGGATAAAAGGGGATTATGAAACTCAGGATGTGGCTGGTACAGAGTGCTGGAGTAACTCAGCATGCAGGCAGTTTCTCTGGAGAAAAGGAATAGATAACGTTTCAGGTTGAGACCCCTCTTCAGACTGAGAGCCATGGGAGAGGGAAACTAGAGGTTTAGTTTAGTTTAGTTTAGAGATACAGCACGAAAACAGGTCCTTTTGGCCCACTGAGTCCGTGCCGATCCCCGCACATTAACACTATCCTATACCCGCTAGGAACAGTATTTCCATTTACCAAGCGAATTAACCTACATATGAAAAGGTTCAGAACAATTCAGAACCGGCACCGTTGGCCAA
Source organism: Rhinoraja longicauda (assembly GCF_053455715.1). Taxonomy (NCBI): domain Eukaryota; kingdom Metazoa; phylum Chordata; class Chondrichthyes; order Rajiformes; family Arhynchobatidae; genus Rhinoraja; species Rhinoraja longicauda. The sequence goes on from NC_135953.1 coordinate 97,591,931, forward strand.
GGAAAGGGTAGAGCCCACAATAGCCCAGTGTTGGCTGTGGAAGAGGTGATAACGAAGGGATGCGAACAGTGGAACTAGCAGGATCATTAGGGTGGGGGAGGGACGGAAAGTGAGGGGATGCCAGAGAGAGTGTTCTGGGCTGGGGTCTCTGTCATCTTTCAATAGTTTGTCCCATCTGGGACATCAGCGAGCGTATTGTTGGCTTGCATCACAGCCTGGTTCGGCCCCATAGCAGAAGCGTCCACATCGCGGGGCTGGAAACTGGAAGTTTCCTGAGCTAATTCTGCTACCACCATCATCTATTGCAACAAGTGATGGCTCCCACTGATTGTCGCTGGAAGCTTGCGCCCTTTTCAGGACGGGCAATGACAGCGATGTCAACATTTGAAACATGGACGATGGACACGAAAGAAGAAGACAGCCTGGTTTGGGAAAGGCTCTGCCCAAGACTGCAAGAAATTGCAGATTTGTAGATGTAGCCCAGTCCATCGCACAGACTAGTCTCCCCACCATTGACTCCATCTACGTTTCACGTTGCCTCGGGAAACCAGCTAACATAATTAAAGATCTTTCCCACCCCAGTCATTCCTCTTTCTCCCTGCTCCCATTAGGCAGAGGTATAGAAGTTTGAAAGAACGCACCACCAGACTCAGAAACAGCTTCTTCCCCAGTGATATCAGGCATCTGAACGGTCCTTCCAGGAGTTAGGGTACTGTCCGATTCACCTCTACCCTATTGAGGACATTGGACTTTGTCTTTGTAGAACTGATGCGCTACAATGTTGAGAACTATATTCTGCAATTTGTATCTTCACCTTTGCTCTACCTGTAGTTGAGTTTAGAGATACAGCACAGAACGGGCCCTACGGCCCACTGAGTCCTTGCCGACCCCCACACACTAACACTATCCTACACACACTAGAGACAATTTGCAATTTTACCGAAGCCAATTAACCTACAAACCTGTACGTCTTTGGAGTGTGGGTGGAAACAGGAGCACCCGGAGAAAACCCACGTGGTCACAGGCAGAACGTACAAACTCCTAGTCAGGATTAAACCCGGGTCTCCGGTGCTGTAAGGCAGCAACTCTACCACTGCACCACCATGTCGCCCAATATCTATTGTATCTATTGTACTTGAGTTTGACTTGATTATATTTATGTATGGTATTATCTGATCTGATAGCATGCAAAACAAAGCTCTATATTGTACCTATAAAACTAATAAATCTAAATCTTAACCAAAAAACTGAATGGCACAAATGGCGAGTCAGGCAGCATCTCTGGAGGGGTTCATAAGTTTGTAAACCGTAATTGCAGAATTAGGCAATTTGGCCCATTGAGTCTACTCCACCATTCAATCATGGCTGATCTGTCTTTCTCTCTCAACCCCACTCTCCTGCCTTCTCCCCATAACTCTTGACATTTCTTGTAGACAGAACATAGATAGGTGACGTTTCGAGTCGGGACCTTTCTTCAGACTCCGAAACATCACCTCTCCGCGTTCTCCAGAGATGCTGAGTTACTTCAGCATTTTGTGTCCTTTTGTGTCAACCAACATCTGTGGTTTCTTGCTTGTACCTAAAAAGCGAACGCTAGGCGAAGAAAGGGTTACAGGGACCTCTTAAATCGACTGGCTTCAGGTAGCTAGAAATAATTTTGCTGGAGCTCTCATTCACTGAACATATTGATTCTCAATCTAGTAAGGAATTTTATTATTAATGGAGATAAATTATTCACCAAGGTTTTGGGTGTGGAGCATAGCCTGCTGTTGGTGTCATTTACATTCATAACATCAGTGCCCTCACTGTCCTAACTTTGCTACATTATTTACAGACCAGGGGACAAAACGCCAGAGATTCTCACTTTAGGGAGGGGTGTTTCCTGGTAAAACAACCCAGCAGCGGCAAGCAATTCCCAGAATATCCCAGGAAAGACATGGATAACCTTTGCTCTTGGTGATTTTCCAAGTGACTTGGATTAAGTTACTTCACACGCAGAACGTTGATATCTTTCCATCAGTTTATTGATTGGTTCCATGTTGATTTCACTGCAATATTGTTCTTTGCTACCAAAAGTAATATTATATTCCGGAGGGACTTCTTAGAACTCAATACAAGGGGGAAATAAATTGTCATCATATGGCAATGTTGACTTCGTTAAAATCCCAGGCATGCTCAAAACCACCGTGGCAAACCACCATTTTGATTTAGCTATTCAATATTGTCACTGTTAGTTTCCGTAAACTACATAATCTCCTGTGTGGTCAGGAACAACTTCATAAAACAAAGGGCATAGATAGGGTAAACTGTCAGAACTTTTTGTCCCATAGTCTGTAGAATAGAACTAGTGTACGGGCGATCGATGGTCAGCATAGACTCAATGGGCTGAAGGACCTGACTCAATGCTGTATCTCTAAACTGAACTAAACTAATACCTCTCACCATGTCCACACTTAACCCAAGGTCCACACATCGTATAAGTCCTGTTTGATGACCAAAAGGGCCCCAGTCCAGAATACCTGTTTTTAAATTCTCATTCTTTGCAAATCTTTCCATGCCTCGCAACTTGGTTTTGCAACAACTCTGTCCAATACTGCAAGACATTGTTGATTATTGTAGATGTCGCTCAGTCCACCACAATGAGCAGCCTCTCTCCATGGACTCCATCTACACTTTGCACTTCCTTGGGTCACAGCCAACATAATCAACCACTCAGGTTAAGGTTAAGGCCCCCCTCGGTCATGGCTGACCATGGGTGAAGCATCCTGGTTGTTGCCTGCTTGCTCCAAACCTCGGCTAGAGCAGTGTCGATGTGTTGTCGGATGCAAGCCTGGGCGATGTCATATGAAGGACGGGCTGTTGCCCCATGCAGCATGTCCCCCCTCTCCACATCGCTGATCAATCCAAAGGAACAGCAGAGCCGTTACAGTTTGTCACCAGTGCCGTCGCAGGAGCTGCCAGTACGAGGTTGTAGACAACGACAACTGCCTTAGGGACTCCGACTCCGGATTTTTCTTGAGGTTTACTCCTGGAGCCTTTTCCATGACTGGATATGGCCACAAGGCAGTGGAGGTTTTAGATCAGAGTTTTCCCTCTCCTAGATGGACTGCCTTCCCAGGCTGACGAGCCTCATCTGCCCGAGACTCGTGGAGGCTGGAGCGTCTACCTTCCCATCTGTAGCACCTGCCCACTGCAGCCTTCATCCGCCTTCCCAGCCGTTGGGATGCTCCACTAAAGTCAGCCATCATCCTTCGCCTGTTTCACCGTTGAGGTCTTGGTTGGATTGCTCTTTGTCAGGGACCTCCCCCTCGACCTTACCGCCATGGGTGACCCTACCAGGAGCATAGCTCCAGACAGCATCGCTCTCAGGATCTCAGGACCACACAAGCTTCTCCACCACGACAAGGTGACAATCCACGGAGAAGGAAGGAGTGGATCAAGCAATCACACCCGCCCATTCCCTCTGGATACAGCGTGGAAACGGGCCCTTTGGCCCACCACATGCCCACGGACCAGCGATTACCCCATACTCTAACGCTATTCTACGCACTTGGGACAATTTGTGATTTTTACTGAAGCCAATTAAGTTTAGTTTAAAGATACAGCACAGAAACAGGCTCTGCGACCCACCGAGTCCATGCTGACAATCGATCCCCACACACTAGCAATATCCTACACACACAAGGGACAATTCACAATTTTACTGAAGCCAATTAACCTACAACAACCTGGATGCCTTTGGAATGTGGGAGAAAACCTAAGCACCCGGAGAAAACCGCAGCGGTCCCAGGGAGAATGTATAAACTCCGTACAGACCGCACCTGTAGTCAGGAGTGAACCCGGGTCTCTTGCACTGTAAGGCAGCAACTCTACCACTGTGCCACTGTGCCGCCCTGATACGGATCACATGCAGGCAGAGGAGATGTGTTTAACTCAGTATCATGTGTAGGAAAATAACTGCAAATGCTGGTACAAATCAAAGATATCACAAAATGCTGGAGTAACTCAGCGGGTCAGGCAGCATCTCCGGAGAGAAGGAATGGGTGACATTTCGGGTCGAGACCCTTCTTCAGACTGATGTCAGGGGAGAGGGCGGGGCAAAGATAGGATGTAGTGGGAGACAGGAAGACAGTGGGAGAACTGGGAAGGGGGAGGGGAAAGAGAGGAACAGAGGAATGATCTGAAGTTAGAGAAGTCAATGTTCATACCGCTGGGGTGTAAGCTGCCCAAGTGAAATCTGAGACGCTGTTTCTCCAATTTGTGGTGGGCCTCACTATGACAATGGAGGAGGCCCATGACAGAAAGGTCAGACTAGGAATGGGAGGCGGAGTTGAAGTACTGAACCACCGGGAGATCAGTTTGCTTAAGGCGGACTGAGCAAAGGTGTTGAGCGAAACGATCGCCGAGCCTGCGTTTGGTCACGCCGATGTAGAGAAGTTGACATCTGGAACAGCGGATACAATAGATGAGGTTGGAGGAGGTGCAGGTGAACCTCTGCCTCACCTGGAAAGACAATTTGGGTCCTTGGATGGAGTCGAGGGGGAGGTAAAGGGACAGGTGTTGCATCTCCTGCGGTTTCTGGGGAAAGTACCTGGGGAGGGGGTGGTTTGGGTGGGAAGGGACGAGTGGACCAGGGACTTACGGAGGGAACGGTCTCTGCGGAAAGCAGAAAGGGGAGGAGATGGGAAGATGTGACCAGTAGTGGGATCCCGTTGGAGGTGACGGGAATGTTGGAGGATAATTTGTTGTATACGCTGGCTGATGAGGTGGAAGGTGAGGACAATGGGGACTCTATCCTTGTTACGAATGGGGAGCAAGAGCGGAGCTGCAGGATATAGAGGAGGCCCTAGTGAGAGCCTCATCTATAATGGAAGAGGGGAAGCCCCGTTTCCTAAAGAATGAGGACATCTCTGATGGCCTAGTATGAAACACCTCATCCTGGGCGCAGATGCGACGTAGACAGAGGAATTGGGAGTAGGGGACAGACTTTTCACAGGAGACAGGGTGAGAAGAAGTGTAGTCAAGATAGCTGTGGGAGTCAGTAGGTTTGTAGTAGATGACGGTCACTAGTCTATCTCCTGTGATGGAGATGGTGAGATCCAGAAATGGTAGGGAGATGTTGGAGATGGTCCAAGTATATTTAAGAGCAGGATGGAAATTAGTGCCAGCTGAGAATTGAAATTGATGAAGTCAGATGGAAATTAGTTGTGAAATTTATGAAGTCAGATGGAAATTAGTGGTGAAATTTATGAAGTCAGATGGAAATTAGTGGTGATGTTCAGCATGGATATTGTGGGCCGAAGGACCTATTCCCGTGCTGTGCTGTTCTATGTTTTGTGTTCTGTAAGGGCCATTAGGGATGACAGCAATTCTCAGCTGGCAAAACTTGAATAAAACTTTGCAACTAACCGTTCCAATCCTTGATGACAACAGAACACATTGCTCTTCCAATCATCAATGTTAACGTCAACAAACGTTCATGACTTCGATGCCAAAGTATCATTATTAGTTTAGTCACCTGTCCATGTTCTCCATGGATGCTGCCTGACCCACTGAGTACTTTGTGTCTCCCTTTTAACCATAGAATAATCGTTTCTTTCAGAGTTGTTTTTGGATCCGACCTTACAATATTACTGTTCGTATAAAGAGCTCAGTAGATCCCAAGGTGGTAGAGCTGTATACTATAGATCAAGGCTGGAGATTAGACTGCGATTAGCCTCCTTGTTTCCTAATGCAGTCCATTGATTTCCTGTTCCTGCACCTCACGCTGTTCTCTTTGTTTCTCACTGCACTCCCCGCCCTGACATTGGTCATCTGTCATGAGCGGAGCTGGGTGATGAATGGCTCCCTGCCCATTACCACGCTCAAACGCACACTCCCTTATTGCCTCTTCGCAAAGGACAGCAGTCAATACCCTTGTACAGAGGAGGCCCCAAGACAGGTCATTTAAGCTGCTACACTTTTTATTCCATCAAGGCTGTGATAATCAACCTGCTATATATCGAGCATAGAACACAGAACATACAACATACAACACAAAGCACAGAACATGCAACATAGAACATAGAACATTCAACTTAGAACACTTAGCATAGAACATAGAATATAGAACACTTAACAAATAACATAGAACAGAGAACACTTAAATACCACATAGAACATGAAACATACAACACACTACTTAGAACACAGAACATCAAACATAGAACAGTACAGTCTGAAGAATGGTCCCAACCTGAAACGTCACCTATCCACATTCTCCAGATCTGTTGCCTGTCCCACTGAGTTACTCCAGCACTTTTTTGTAAATCAGCATCTGCAGTTCATTGTGACTCCAGCGAAGAGTACAGTACAGGAACAGGCCCTTGACCCACAGTGTCTGTGGTGAACATGATGCCAAGAACAACTCTTACCTGCATGTGATCACTATCCCTCCGTTCCCTGCATATCCAAGTGCCTGTCCAAAACCTATCTCATGTGCCTACCTCTCACTATCATATCTGCCTCCAACACCACCCCCGTAGCGTGTTCCAGGCACTCACCACCCTCTGTGTAAAAAAACTTGTCCCGCACGTCTCCTTTAAACTTTACTCTCCCCCATAATATTATGCTGTCCAGTATTTGATACTTGCATCCTAGGGAAAAGGTTCTGACTGCCTACCATATCTATGCCTTTCATAATTTTATATACTTCAATCAGATTTCTATGCAACCCTTGGTGTTCCAGAGAAAACAATCCAAGTCTGTCCAACTTTTTTGTGTAGCTAATACCCCTTAATCCAGGCATCATTCTGGTAAACCTCCTCTGCACCCTCTCCAAAGCCTCCACATCCTTTGTGTAGTGGGCCAACCAGAACTGCATGCAATTCTCCAAATGCTCCAGGCACATATAGTATATGGTATGGCACTAGTTAATATGAGGTAGCCAGTGAAGATATTCAACTGGGGAATATTATACAAAGCAAGGAAGACCTTCTCTACGGTGACAATTACCAAGTTGTGGAAGCGTGCAAATATGAAGGCATCAAAGAACACAGAGCTTTTAAGCATATTTTTAACAGATCACCAGATGTTTTGTAAAGGTCACTGACTTTCTTATTTCCCAGTACTCCGGTTTCCTACCACATCCCAAAGGTGTCCGGGTTCATGGGTAAATTGGCCCTCTGTAAATTTCCCCCAGTGTGTAGGATACAAAAGTTGGATAACATAGAGCTAGTATGAATAGGTGACCGATGATTGGCGTGGAATCGATGGGCCAAAGGGCCTGTTTCCATTGTGCGTCTGTCTGTCTGTCTGTCTGTCTGTCTGTCTGTCTGTCTGTCTGTCTGTCTGTCTGTCTGTCTGTCTGTCTGTCTTATCTGAAAGGATATCTGAGCAGCTTACAGCCTAGCGGTATAAACGTTAATTTCTCTAATTTCAAGTAACTCTTGCATTCCGTTCCCTCCCCTCTCCCCCTCCCACCCTTGCCCACCCTAGTCATCCTACCAGTTCTAGTTCACATCCTTGTATCCCTCTAGTTATCACACCTTCCCCAGCTAACAATGGATCATTATGGGATCCACCCTCCCTGAAGTCATCTGCTGCCGGCCCTGATTTGGTCTGGCCTTTTCTCACCTCAAGTTTATTTTCCCTCCACCCCACCTCTACTTCCAGTCTGCAAAAGGCTTCTGACCCGAAAGGTCACCTATCCCATTGAGGTACTCCAATGTTTTGTGTCTATCTTCAATATCTGAAGGCATGGTAATCAGGTCTTTTGAACTGCATATCCGGACCTACAACAATATCTTAGAGTTGACTTTTGTTTTTATCCTTGCTTTGACTTCATCCATGTGGTCTAGTCTTTCCCTAACTGTGAAGCCTGTTGCAGCCTTGAAACTAACTACCCAAGAATTCCACACAGCTCCAAATCTGGCCTTCTGAGTATAATCCTCAGCTATCTTGGGGGTTGCGTTCATCAGCAGCCTGTGTGAGTGGAGCAGACCAGCAAACAGCGCAGCACGTCATTTTAGACTGCGCTGTCCTCCGCCCCCCTGGTGGAGGAGTAGACCTCACGGCCCTCGACAACAGCGCATTGAACTGGCTACAGCGCCTGGAGGGCGTTACATAACTTCTGCTGCCTCAAACGCAAGAAGAAGAAGCTATCTTCAACTATCCGGTCCCCAAGCTCTGTGATACCCATCTAAAAAAAATCATCTGACTTTAACATTGAACATAGAACAGTACAGCACAGAATAGACCCTTCAGCCCTCAATGGTTGTGCCGAATATGATGTCAAGTTAAACTAGTCTCCTCTGCCTGTGATCTATATACCTCCATTCCCAGCATATCCATGTGCCTATCTAAAAGCCCCTTAAACACCACTATCGTCTGTGGAAAAAACTTGCCCTGCACATGTCCTTTAAACTTTGCCCCTCTCACTTTACGCCCTCGAGAATTTGTCATTTCCATCCTGGTAAAAAGGTGAATCTGGAGGTTTGTGTTTTCACACTTCGGTACCTCTTGGCTGATGAGAGAGAGAGATGGGAGAAGATAGAGTGATCGGGGTGAGACGCACCCTTGATTATGCTGGTGGCCTTGCCAAGGCGGTTGTGTCCCGACCACAAGGTGTTACCCCTTTATGTTCCCCTTTGTTGACCATATCCCTGGCCATCTATGCTATTATCATCCCAAATGGCTGGAGTTACATCTTGTTTGATAACTGACTCTTTAACAAAACATGTGATATTTAGTGGCGCAGCGGTAGAGTTGCTGCCTTACAGCACCAGGGACCCGAGTTCAACACTGACTACGGACAGCTGTCTGTATGGAGTTTGTACCTTCTCCTCCTGATCTGTGGTGGGTTGTCTCCCACATACCAAAGACGTATAGGTTTGTATCTGTATTAAATTGTCCCTTGTGTGTGTAGGATATTGTTCGTGTGTGGGGACCGCTGGTCAGCGCGGACGGTGGGCCGAAGGGCCTGTTTCCGCACTGTAAATCTAAACTAAACGAAACTAAACTAAAGGAAAGTAAGTAATGTTTGCCGTTGTTACTCTGTTGTCTACAGGACTTTGTTATTCACCACTAATCTTGGACGGTATAGATGACAGGCCTTGCTGTTTTAAATCCGAATGACATTGCTACTCATTAATATCTTCCTGCTGGATTGATCCAAATCTCTACTCTATGACACTAACTTGATTTCTGCCGAGTACAATCCGTCTCTCACTGCTCCCTCCCGTCATCTCTGAGAATTCGGTAATCTTGACTGACACTGATAGTTCTGATGCATTTCAAGACCGGATAGCAGCCTCCATTGATGCTACTTTGTGGCATTGAGCAATTCACTGCTTATAAATAGACTGTTGGAGCATCATTTTTATATAATTTAAATGAGGACAAAATAATCGCACTAATTTTCATAACACCAAATATAATTTTGTTAACGCTTTCAATTTCAACCCATCAATGGAATGAGAAAATCACAAGTGGAGCCGTAAACTCATTAAATGAAATTACTGTCACTCACTTGGTGATCAGTGAAGTCTTCCCTACATGAAATGGGTTTAATCATTAGGTTGCAACAAAGAATGAGTTTAACACCAAATTATACCTTTAAAAAAAAAAAAATTAATTGCTTCAGCGTTTTTCCTAGCAATTATTTCTCCATCCTACTTTTTAATGTTTGCTTCGGTTTTCCGCTGTTGTTTTGCTGTCTGATTACAGGCTAAACATGTCAGTTCAAATTATTGTGCGTTCCAAATTGGGTTCATTGACTGAACAGGCTGTTCGTTTGCATGTTTGCGGTATCAGTAAGATGGTGATTAGTTTAACACGGGAGGAATAGATCGGGTGCACGCACAGAGTCTCTTGCTCTGAGTAGGGGAATCGCGAACCAGAGGACACTGGTGGTGGTGGTGGTGGTGGGGGGGGGAGGGTGGGGGGGGGGGAGGGTGGGGGGGTTGATGTGAGAAGCAGTGGATAGGACTGTTTGGTACTTTTCTAACTTAGTCGGCACCAACACATGGCGATACTTGTGTTCTGCCCAGGTTTTACGCAAAACAATGCATTTCACTGTACCTAGGAGCCCATGGTACATGTGACAATGAAGTATCATTTATTCATTCATTGGTTGAAGGTGAAGGGAGAAAAATGTAACAGGAATCTGTGGGGTAACATTTTCACCCAAAGGGTGGTGGGTGTATGGAAGAAGCTGCCAGAGAAGCTAGTTGAGGCAGGGACTATCGTAATGTATAAGAAGCAATTAGACAGGTACATGGATAGCACAGGTTTAGAGGGGCATGGGCCAAATGCAGGCAGGTGGGACTAGCGTAGATGGAGCATGTTGGTCAGTGTGGGCAAGTTGGGCCAAAGGGCCTGTTTCCACCTTGTATGACTCTATGACTCTAAATTTCATGTAAAACTGAGCTATGAGATCGGATCTTTGGGGAACGTGATGTAACTGCGTTGCCATGTGGGTGTGTGCGTCCAAGTTGAAAGGTTTATTGGTGGCTTACTGGAACGTGGTGGGTGCCTCAATGCAAAGAGCTCCACACATAATTGCTTCCAGACCAGATAATGATATGGCAAAGTACAGAAGGCCATTTGGCCCATTGCGCATTGTGCTTGCTCCTTGAGAAAACTGTTCAATTAACTTTGTTTTCACCAGAGCCAGAGAGTGATACAGTGTGGAAACAGGCCCTTTGGCCCACCTTGCCCGGCCAACATGCCAAAGCTACACTAGTCACACTTGCCAGCATTTGGTCCATATCCCTCCAAACTTGTCCCATCCATGTACCTGTCTAACTGTTTCTTAAATATTGGGATAGTCTCTGCCTCAACTACCTCCTCCGGCAGCTTGTTCCGTACATCCACCACCCTTTGTGTGAAGAAGTTACCCCTCAGATTCCTATTAAATCTTTCCCCTTCACGTTAAACCTATGACCTCTTGTCCTCGATTCCCCAACTCCTGGCAAAAGACAGTGCATCTACTCTCATGATCTTATACACCTCTACAAGATCAACCCTCATCCTCCTGTACTCCAAGGAATAGTCCCAGCCTACTCAACCTCTGCCCATAGCTCAGACCCTCTGGTCCTCACAACATTCTCGTAAATCTTCTCTGTACCCTTTGCAGCTTGACAACATCTTTCCTATAAACGGTGCCCAGAACTGAACGCAATACTCTAAATGTGGCCTCACAAACATCTTATACAACTGCAGCATGATCTCCCAACTTCTTTATTCTTTATTCTGGCTGATGAAGACCAATGTGCCTATAGCCTTTTGGACCACCTAATCCACCTGTGACTCCACCTTCAGGGAACTATGCACCTGCACTCCTAGATCCCTCTGCTTTTACAACACTACCCAGAGCCCTACCCATCACTGTGTAGGTCCTGCCCATGTTATACTTCCCAAAATGCAACACCTCACACTTATCTGTATTAAATTCCATCAACCAATCCACAGCCCACCTGGCTAATTGATCAAGATCCTGCTGCAATTTATCACAACCATCATTCACTGGTCTGCAAAACCACCCACTTGTGTATCATCTGCAAACTTGCTAACCTTACCGTGTATGTTCTCATCCAAATCATTGATATAGATGACAAACAGTAACAGGCCCAGCACTAACCCTGAAGGCACACCACTAGTCACAGGCCTCCAGTCTGAGAAGCAACCTATCACCCTCTGCTTCCTTCCATGGAGCCAATTTTCTATCCATTCAACTATCTCTCCTTGGACCCCACGCGATCTAACCTTCCAGAACAGCCTACCATGAGGAACCTTGTCGAATGCTTTAATGAATTATACAACATCTATAGCTCTGCCTTCGTCGACCTTTTTGATCACGTCTTCAAAAAACTCAATCAGATTTGTGAGACACAACCTCCCACATAGAAAACCATGCTGACTATCCCGAATCAGCCCTTGTCTGTCTAAATGCCTGTAAATCCTACTCTCTAGTAACTTTCCAACTACAGATGTTAAGCTCACTGGCCTAACGTTACCCACATTTTCCCTGCAGCCCTTCTTGAATAAAGGCACAACATTTGCCGCCCTCCAGTCTTCTAGCACCTCTCCTGTATTTAAAGATGACTCGTAAATTTCAACCAGGGCTCCTGCAATTTCCTCTCTGGTTTTCCACAATATCTTTGGATATATATAATCAGGCCCTGGAAACTTGTCCACCTTCATACACGATAGTACCTTCAGTACCTCTTCGACGGTAACCCTGACTACTCTCAAGACACTTCCATTGACTGCCCCAAGTTCCTCTATCCTCCCGTCTTTCTCCTCTGTAAATACAGAAGATAAATACTCATTGAGGACCTTGCCCATCTCCTGTGGCTCCGCACAGAGTTGACCACTTTGATTCCTGAGGGGTCCCACTCTCTTTCTAGTTACCCTTTTCCCCCCTTTTATAAAATCTCCTTAAACTTCTGGTTTCCTACCAATTTCTTCCCCTTAGGTTTACATGATAAAGGGAATAATGTGAATAACATGTAGTGCGAGATAAAGTCTAGTAAAGTCCGATCAAAGTTCATCCGAGAGTCTCCAATGAGGTAGATAGTAGCACAGGACTGATCTTTAGATGTTGGCATCACAAAAAGCTGGAGTAACTCAGCGGGTCAGGCAGCATCTCAGGAGAGAAGGAATGGGTGACGTTTCAGGTCGAGACCCTTCTTCAGACTGATGTCAGGGGAGGGGGGTGGGACAAATAAAGGATGTAGTTGGAGACAGGAAGACAGTGGGGGAACTGGGAAGGGGGAGGGGAAGAGAGGGATAGAGGAGCTATCTAAAGTTAGAGAAGTCAATGTTCATACCGCTGGGGTGTAAGCTGCCCAAGCGAAATATGAGGTTGGGTGAGGTTGTTGGTAAGTTGGTTCATTAGGCTGATAAACCGATCCTGACAACGGGTGCTGTATCTCTAAAGTCTAAAGTCAAAGTCTAAAATACGATACATGATTACAGTCGAGCTGTCCACAATATACAGATGAGAAATTCTGCTGTTGGAGTCGAGGTTTAAAAGAGTGGGGCAATTGTAATGAGTCTCGGCTGGCTTGGGCCACCAAGTGTGCATCCAATTCCTTCCTTAACAGAGTCACAGTGTCATACAGTGCGAAAACAAGGCCAATCGGCCCAACTCATCCATGCCAACCAAGATGTCCCATCTAAGCCATGTTTGGCCTATCTATATACTAAAACTCTCGTTTGTTTCTTTGTTTGTGACTGAACATCAGTCAAAACTGTACAACATAGCGCGACATTTTTAGGCCCAGCTTATTCACCGTCGTCGCTTTAATGGTAAAAATGGTAGTTTTATTGAAATTGGTGTTATATTTTTAAAGTTATTCAAAGTTTTTAATAACTTAGTTGGGGCTGGTCCTCACATAAGATGGCCGCCAGAGCAGCGCCTACACTTAAGTGAGATGGCCGCCGGGTGATGGGTGATGGGTGATCCCTCCCTAGGAGGTAGATTTAAACTTTAAAATGTGAATAACTTAAAGAAATATAACACTTATTTCAATGAAACTTCTTCAATAAGACCACGAGATGACGGTAAGGTGGACCTAAAATTGTCGCGCTATCGTGTACCGTTTTGGCTGTAGTTCAGGAACAAACAAACAAACAAGAGTTTTTGTATAAAATTTTTATTTGCTGCTGAGCTGCTAAAGATAACCCCCCTTAAAAACTCCCCCAAACCTCCCCTGCATTAACTGAAATTGACCTCCGAACCCATCCAAATTTGGCAGAAAGCTTCCGCCTTCTTATTTCATTTCAGCCATTCCGATTTCGCTTCACATTTTTCCGGAAAACACATGCCTTGACACTTGCCCCACCGCTCGCCCCCACCCTGCCTCGCCCCGCCTCTTGCCTGGCCTCGAAGCTCGCCCGGCGTCGCCAGTCCAGGCCGGGCCTCGACGTTCACCGAGCCTCGACGTTCACCGGGCCTCTCCTCGCCGCTACGCTCGATGGGCCGGACTTCGAAGCTGGCCGGGCCTTGACTCACCATGCCGCTCACCGGGCCTCGACTCACCTCGCCGTTCGCTGGGCCTTGCCTTGCCGCTCGCTGGGCCTTGCCTTGCCGCCCGCCGGGCCTCACCATCCGCCGTGCCTCGCCTCGTCCCGCCGCTCGCCGGGACATGCCTCGCCGCTCGTCCGGCCTCTGCCTCACCTCACCTCGCCGATCCCCAGGCCTCGCCTCGCCAGGCCGTTGTGATTTGCTGTTGAAGACCACTGGAGCAAGTATGTCTTCAATGAAATTAGGTATGTGCAGTTTTAACTGAAACTCTTTCTTCATAACTTAGTCATACATTTTATGATCATTGTTCTTTTATTCAATATCAAGAGAATTGGGATGTGTACGGAAAAAACAAAATAGAAAAAACAAAACAAAACAATTTTTTCTTGGTTGTAAAAAGTATTTCTGTTCAATAACCGTTCTATAAATACCAGAATATACTCATGATAGGTCTGACATTGTACATGTAGTCCAAGAACTACAGACTGTTGGAAATAATAGTTATTTTACACACATGAATGTAGCGCAAAGCGTATGCGCATTTGGCGTGCATACTTTTTTTTGCTGAAAAGTTGCATTATGTGTCATATTATGAATTTGATATAAAATTCTGAATTTTGGGAATCAAAATTATGATTTTGTAAAACCAAATGTTGGGAGGTCTGTTCATGAACCATACTGCGACCACACCACTCCTTGTTGGACGAATGGAAGATGCAGAAAGAGATTCCCAAAGCCGTTTATCGAAAGCACAAGGTGTGGAGATGAGTCACATCCTCTGTCCAGGAGACCATCTCCGGATATGGGAGGATTTCAGGGACATCAAGAATGACTCCGGGATCAACCTATTACTTCTGAATGGGTGGTGCCCTGTAATGCTCAACTCTTGAAGTTGTTCAAATGTCACATCAACGTTGAGATATGCTCCACTGTAAAGTCGGTCAAATACGTGTTCAAGTACACCTTGAAGGGGAGTGATCAAGCAGTTTTTGGAGTTAACAGGGATGACAAAATTGCACAGTACTTTACTGGCAGATACATTGGTCCGTCAGAAGCAGTGGGATTAAAATTCTTGGATTTTCAACTCATGAGAGACGCCCCGCTGTCATTCGACTCCAGGTACATCTATCACAAGAACAACAAGTCGTCATCAGAGTCGATGCTGATCGGCTGGTGAGAAATGAGGATATCACGAGAACAACTTTAACTGAATTCATGGAATTTTGTTCTCAAGATCAATTTGCAAGAACACTGTACTACGCATGACGGACATATTCTTCCTTCCTTCAAAGATGTCTGCAGAGAAAGAGGTTTGTTGCAAACTGACGACCATTGGCAACAGACGATGGAAGATGCTGAGCGGACAAGACTCCCCGAAGCAATGAGAGATTTGTTTGTTTTGCTGACGATTGCTGAGATCAACTCTTCTTGACAATTATGGGATCGCTTCAAGAATTCAATGTCTGAAGATTACCTTGAAAGAGAATGGAGAACAATTGATGATCCAAATATGATGATTGATGAGAGGCATCGTGATCAGGCTCTGTTGTATATTCAAGACAAGCTTGTGAATGACAACAAGACACTGGGATACTTTCATGTGCCACTACCAAGACATGGAAGGATGAACCTTGATGGTGACAATCCAGAATTGCTGAGTGAACTGCAGTACAATAGATCTGAACAACAGTGATTTGTTGAAGAGAAGGAGCCTCTGCTGAATGCTGAGCAAAGAACAGTGTATGACCATGTGTGCAGCTGCTTGGAAAGGAATGTTCCTTCAATGTTTTTCATTGATACACCAGCAGGAATGGGCCAAACAATTCTCACCAATTTGATCCTCTCCAAAGTTCGAGGTCAAGTTGATGTTGCTTTTGCTGTAGCATCCTCTGGTATAGCAGCTACATTGATTCCTGGTGGAAGAACTGCACATTCTCGATTCAAGTTACCCCTCGAAGTGACCGATAATACAATGTGCAACATTGAGAAGAACTCCAACATGGTTCATTTGATCAGAAATGCGAGTTTTATTGTTTGGGATGAGTGCCCGATGATTAGGAGGGAGAGCTTTGAAGCGGTGGACAGAACTCTTCGAGATCTATGCAAAAAGAAAGATGAGCCTTTTGGTGGCATTCTTACCTATTGTTGTGGTGATTTTCGCCAACTCCTTCCTGTTGTGAAAAAGGGAAATGATGCTAACGTTGAAAATTCCTGCATCAAGAAACCCTTTTAACGTTCAAAAAGTTATATTTTGTTATTCACATTTTAAACTTGAATAAATCCCTTTTCCACTTGCTGTGTCCGTCAGCCGCCCATGCGCAGTAATACCTCCATGTTCCACGTAACCATGGAAACCCGACGGGCGGGAATGTCGGTCCTGCCAGAGAGCCCCTAAGAATGGAGGGAGGAGATAAGGGGGAATGGAGTGGGTGACTGGGGGGTGGGAGGGGAATGGGGGAGTGGGTGGGGAAGAAGAGGGGTTGAGGGGATGGAGTGAGGGGAAGGGAGGGTGCTAGACCAATGCAGAAAAAAACAAAATTTTAAAGAAAAATGGCGATTTTCATTGAGATTTATTATTATTATTTTTTAAAGCCATTTATTTTAAAGAAAAAAGTGCAATTTTTTTTCCCACATCACAATGGCAGCCCAAGGACTTACCTTTAGGAAGGAAATGAGGTGGAATTTCTTTAGTCGGATCGTGGTGAATCTGTGGAATTCATTGCCCACAGAAGGCTGTAGAGGCCAGGTCAACGGATATTTTTAAGGCAAACACAGATAGATTCTTGATTAGTATGGGTGTCAGGGGTTATGGGAAGAAGGCTGGGGAATGGGGTTCAGAGGGCAGTGGAGGGCAATTCACTGGATGAATTTCAAAGAGAGTTAGGTAGAGCTCTAGGGGCTAGTGGAATCAAAGGATATGGGGAGAAGGCAGGCACAGATTACTGATTGTGGATGATCAGTCATGATCACAATGAATGGCGGTGCTGGCTCGCAGGGCCAAATGGCCTCCTCCTGCACCTATTTTCAATGTTTCTATGTTTCTATGGTCCCAACCCAAAATGACACCTGCCCATTCCCTCTACTGATGCTGGCTGACCTGCTGAGTTCGTCCAGCAATTTACATTTAGCTCCAGATTTCAGTATTTGCTGTTTCTTGTAAGTCTGAAGATTTTACTTCAGTTGTTCCTCTGTTTTGTATCTATTGGATGGGTGAACCCCAAGGATAAAGCAGCGGTAGATTTGCTGCCTTAAGGGCCTGTCCCACTTAGGCAATTTTTTTGGCGACTGCCGGCGACTGTCAAAGTCGTAGCAGATCGCCAAAATTTTATTTTACCCGATGACAATGACCACGACAATGCCGAGTCAGGTCGAGATTACACCGTCGTCCGAAACATCGCAAAATTCCCACGCTGTCAATGCTTCTCCGGCGTCTTAATTTTTGCTGAAATCACTGACAAGTTGGTAAGTACTTGAGAGTTTTGAACTATAACATCTTGTATGGGTTACTTAAAAAACAAGCTTCACTGTAACAAGGCATAAACTGGATTTACTTCCAGTTTACTAAAAGCTGTATTAAAAAAAATCATTTAAAAAGTGGTTAAGTGGATTTTTGTGAAAAGTGTGTGGGCATTCTTTGAAAATGTACGGGAGATGCATATCTGGTTTCTGGGTTGCATATCTTGGTTGGGAGCCCACTTTAAATGTAATGGCTGATGGCCATAAACATCGCGAAAATTCCTACGCTTACCTGACCGTCAAACTGTCGCCTCCAATCTACCTGTCAAATGTCCTGACGGTAAATAAATCGGTTTATTTACACAAGCATTTTATGGTATTTTGAAATGACTTTACTTATTTTAATATTATGTGCTTCAAAATGCATCTAAGACAACCTAGCGAACCTGGGGACAGCATGCGACAGCGCCCGCAATAAGCAACGATACCTGGCGACAAGCCAGCTGTTGCCGAGAAATTTCACTCCGGATGATTTCTCAGCGACGCGCTGAGATCCACTACGATTTTTGGAAGACTCCTCACGATCATGCACGCGACACCCCGGCGATCCGTCGGCCACAGCCTAGTCGCTGGCAGTCGCCTTAAATTCGCCTAAGTGGGACAGGCCCTTTACAGCGCCAGAGACCCGGTTTTGATCCTGACTATGGGTGCAGTCTATATGGAGTTTGGACCTTCTCCCCGTGACCATGTGGGGTTTGATCCTGACTATGGGTGCTGTCTATATGGAGTTTGGACCTTCTCCCCGTGACCATGTGGGGTTTCTCTCTGCTCCGGTTTCCTCCCACATTCCAAAAACATACAGTTTTGTAGGTTAATTGGCTTTGTTAAAAATTGTAGATTTTCCCTAGTATGTAGGATAGTGCTTGTGCACAGGATAATCACTGGCCGGCATGGTCTCGGTGGGCTGAAGAGCCTGTTTCCACGCTGTATCTCTGAAGTAAAAGTAACGTATGTATGGAATTTAGACACAAAGTGCTGGAGTAACTCAATGGGTCAGGCAGCATCTCTGGAGAAAATGGACATGTGACATTTTGGGTCAGGACCCTTCTTCAGAGGGAAAGTATGCACGTGTAGGAAGGAACTGCAGATGCTGGTTTAAACCAAAGATGCATGGTTTGATTTGCCTGGATAGCTTGCGAAACAAAGTTTTTCACTGTATTTCAGTACACGTGACAATAATAAACATAGAACACAGGGCACTGGAACAAGCCCTTCAGTCCACAATATCAGTGTTGATCATAATGCCAAGATAAACTAATCTCCTCTGCCTGCACATGATCCTTATCCCTCCATTCTCTGCATATCTGTGCCTATCTCTCCTGAGATACTGCCTCCCTACCACCCCAGCAATGTACTGTTCCAGCTGCTACGGTCAGGCAAACGCCTCCGCTGTCACGCTGTGAAAACGGAGAGGATGAGACGGAGTTTCTTCCCACAGGCCATCAGGACTGTTAACTTTTATAACTCCAGGGACTAAATTTTGTCTTCTCTATATTAACTTTATTAACTTTATTTATATGCTGTAACTGTAACTCTTTTTTGTGCACAATCCGCAGGCATTGCCACTTTCATTTCACTGCACATTGTGTATGTGTATGTGACAAATAAACTTGACTTGACTTGACTTGAACCCGTGGAGTTACTCCAGCTTTTTGTGAAACCAGAGAGATAGGAAGTGCTGGAGTAACTCTGTGCTAATGGAATCAAGGGATATGGGGAGAAAGCAGGAACGTGGTACTGATCTTGGATGATCAGCCATGATCATATTGAATGGAGGTGCTGGTTTGAGTGGCTGAATGGCCTACTCCTGCATCTATTTTCTATGTTGCTAAGTCTATGTAACTCAGCGGGTCAGACAGCATCAATGGAAAAAAAGGATGGGCGACGTTTCAGGTCGGGACCCTTCTTCTGTGTATCTTTGGTATGAACCAGTAACTGCAATTCCTTTCTACACATCCCATAAAGCTGCATCATGATTTCCTGACCCTCATACTCAATACCTTGACAAGTGAAGGCAAGCATACCGTACTCTTTCTTCACCACTCAGTAAAGAACGGGTCTGATCTTTTTTTATCTGCTGTCTTTACGAAAAAGGGAATATAATGGAGAAGGAAGTCTTGCTGTTGAAGAGAGAGAATGATAAATTCCCATGCATCAAGCTCACTGTCTCACGCACCCCTTCCTATGGTTCTGCTCCTGAGACAAGCAGGCAGGTCTCTCCTTTCAAGGCGTGTACGTGCTGCTTCTCACAAAATAAGGGCAGCACTTAACAATTAAAGGAAATTAAACTTTCATTACACAGCTCTCAGTAATCAGTAGGTGTCTTGTGAATCTTTCCACAATTGCTTGTGCAGTTAAGGAGTACTTTAAATAACTTCCTTAGAGGGTGATGTGAAAAAAATATGTCTTTCAGGATAGCTTTGGAGATGACATCTGAAGGTAACTTTTTTGCTGACAGTCTTATGGATGAGACATCAAGCTGATATCATCTTAGTCTTATGTAGGAAGGAACTGTAGATGCTGCTTTATACCGAAGATAGACACAAAATGCTGGAGTAACTCAGTGGGTCAGGCAGCATCACAGGGGAAAAAGGACAGGTGTCATTTCGGGTCAAGACCCTTCTTCAGACAGAAGGAGTCATCATTGGTTTGTTGTGTGGCCACAGAAAATCCTGTGGATTAGTTTAGTTTAGTTTAATTTAGTTTAGTTTAGTTTAGTTTAGAGATACAGCGTGGAAACAGGCCTTTCGGCCCACCGAATCCGCGTTCTTACTGCTCACCCTCTGTGATACCTGAAATGTCCCCTACCTGGTTTTCTCCGGGTGCTCCGGGTTCCAATGATGAGAAGGTGTGTAGGTTAATTGATCTCTGTAAGGCATGTAGGGAGTGGATGAGATAGTGGAATCACATAGAATTAATGTGAATAAGTGATCGAAGGTCAGCGTGGACAGTGGGCAAATGGTTTGTTTCACATGGTATCTCGAAATTAAATAAAATAAAGTACAGGTCCACCACATATTTTCCGGCACTCTTGGTTTCAGAACCTTTCTGGATTATCCATTTTGCCGACCAACAGAGGTCACAGCCCCCAAGTGCAGTCCAACGATACCAGAACAGTCTGCAAAGATGGCCTCGGTAGTCGGTTATGGGTCAGAGTTCCAGAGCCCTGGGCGCAGTGGGCAAATTCGACTCGCCGATCCGCCTCGGAAGTCCCGATGAGGTCAAGATCAGCCGCCTCACCCGACCTCCCCTGCCGTATTCCTGCACTCCAAGGAATACAGTCCTAGCCTGATCAACTTCTCCCTATAGCTCAGATCAGACCCTCGAGTCCAGAAACCTGACTGTGTTAAATCCCTTCAGCCATTCCCATGCCATCTACCTCACAACGTTACCCTGGTAAAACAATATGGAGTTTAGTAAAGTTTCGGAAAACACTCAGCAGGTGAGGCGGTGGGTTTGGAGCAGAAAACTGAGTAACAGTTTTGGGTCAGTGATTCTTCATTGGAACCAGTGGGGAAGAGATGGAGCAACATCAACAAATTCTCAGCATCTGTGGAGAGAACAACAGTGTTAAAACACATCTGCCAACAGAAAAGCAGCCAACATAATCAAAGACATCCCACCCCAGTCATTCTTTATTCCTTATTTTCTCTGCTCCCGTCTGGTAGCAGGTACAGAAGCTTGAAAGTGCGCACCACCAGACGCAGGAACAGTTTCCTTATATCAGGCTTCTGAACGGTCCTTCCATAGACCAACGGAGGCTCGGCGATTGTTATTTCAATCAGCACCTCATATTTTTTTTGGGCAGCTTACACCCCAACGGTATGAACATTGACTTCTCTAACCAAGTAACCCTTGCTTTCCCTCTCTCGCCATCTCTCCCCCTTCCCAGTTCTCCAACCAGTCTTACTGTCTCCGAATTTTATCTCCGTTTGCTTTGTAGGAAAATAACTGCAGATGCTGGTACAAATCGAAGGTATCACAAAATGCTGGAGTAACTCAGCGGGTCAGGCAGCATCTCAGGAGAGAAGGAATGGGTGACGTTTCGGATCGAGACCGTTCTTCAGACTGAAGAAGGGTCTCGACCCGAAACATCACCCATTCATCTCTCCTGAGATGCTGCCTGACCTGCAGAGTTACCCCAGCATTTTGTGATACCTCCGTTTGCTTTATTGTTACTTTCTCCCAGCTACTAATGATCTCATCATCATCATATACATACAGCCGGAAACAGGCCTTTTCGGCCCTCCAAGTCCGTGCCGCCCAGTGATCCCCGTACATTAACACTACACCCACTAGGGACAATTTTTACATTTACCCAGCCAATTAACCTACATACCTGTACGTCTTTGGAGTGTGGGAGGAAACCGAAGATCTCGGAGTAAACCCACGCAGGTCACGGGGAGAACGTACAAACTCCTTACAGTGCAGCACCCGTAGTCAGGATCGAACCTGAGTCTCCGGCGCTGCATTCGCTGTAAAGCAGCAACTCTACCGCTGCGCTACCGTGCCGCCCAATTCTATTCTACATTTTCCTTGATTCCCATTCCCTTTGCTTTATTTTCACACCTTACACTTCCTTATCTATGTATCTTCCCCTCCCTTGACATCAGTCTGAAGAAGGGCGTCGCCCATTCCTTCTCTCCAGAGATGTTGCCTGTTCCGCTGAGTTATTCCATAAAATGGATTGAATGTCTATCTTCGGTCTAAACCGAAGCAGTTCATTTCTACACATCTTATAAATTGTATAAAGTAGGATAGAAATAGTATATGGTAATTGATGTTCGGCACTCTATCTGTAAAGTAAAGTAAACTAAAGCTGGCAGAACTGCTGCCTCACAATGGCAGAGACCTGGGTTCGATCCTGACAGTTTTACATTCTCCTTGTGAGCGTATGGGTTTTCTCTGGGTGCTCCGGTTTCCTCTCACACAAGTTTGTAGGGTAATTGGGTTCTGTAAAAAAATGTTCATTGTTCGTAGCATGTAGGCAAATCCCTAGTGTACGGGGTGATCGCTGGTCGGCGTGGGTGGGCCAAAGGTCCTGTTTCCGCGCTGCATCTCTAAAGGCTAAAGTCTACTTTTTGAGCAGCATGAAGGCCCTAATTCCATGCTGTAGATCGCTCTTTGGCTCTCTCTGATGAGAGGCTGTCAACCTCAAATATTAACCATGTTTTCCTCTGCTCCGATACCACTTCAAACACCACAAAAAACAGCCATTCGGCCCACAATGCCGAGTTAATCTCCACTGCCTGCACTTGATCCACATCGCTCCATTCCCTGCATTACCATGTGCCTATAACCAAGCCTCCTCAAATCTGCCTCCACCACCCCCCCTGGCAGCGCATTCCAGGCACCCACCACCCTCTGTATAAAAAAACTTGCTCCACTCATCTCCTTTAAAGTTTGTCACTCTCATCTTAAAGCTGTGCCCTCATAGTCTTTGGAACCGCTTCTGCGTCTACTTGTCACTGTGGCTGACACCTGGCTGAGGCCTCACAGCACCAGAGACCCAGGTTCAATCCTGACTACAGGTAGACTCAAAATGCTGAAGTAATTCAGCGGGACAGGCCGCATCTATGGATGGAAGGAATGGGTGACGTTTTGGGTCGAGACCTTCCTTTAGCCTGACTACGGGTGCTGTCTGTATGGATTTTGAACGTTCTCCCTGTGACCGCGAGGGTTTTCTCCGGGTGCTCCAGTTTCCTCCCACATTCCGAAGACGCGCAGGTTTGTAGGTTTGCTGACCTTGGTAGGGATCGTGAATTGTCCCTAGTGTGCGGGACAGTGCTAGTGTACGGAGCGATCTCTGGTCGATGCAGACTCGGTGGGCCGAAGGGGCTGTTTGCACGCTGTATCTCTCAACTAAACTAAACTAAACTTGGGATAATATTGACTGTTCCAAGCTATTAATCAGAGATTAGCTTTGTGTTAAAAACTTTTGATAGCCTCCTTCTATGGACCAATGGATTAGGTCCAAGAACACAGTCAATCAAATTGCTTTCTTTCTTTTTTTTTGGACAGGGATGGTGCCAGAATTCATCTATTTCTTTAAAGAAACAACTGCCAATTATCTGTTCTTGGCTGTTTTTGTTCCAGAGAATCAGATGACAGCTCTGGTGTGCCGACAAGATTTTGGCCTGTCAGACACAGCGTCCAGACACCTCCACTGCCAACAGCAAAGAGATATTATCCACAGGAGACTCTTCAGCATCTGTCAGCAAAATCTAACCAATTCGATCCCGACTTAATATTGATATCAATTAATAAGCCCCAATGTCTACCTGACCATCAAACTGAGTGTCTGCGTCTTTTGTTAAGCAGTTCCGTCTAACACTAGACTTTAGACGAGAAATACAGTGTGGAAGCAGGCTCGTCGGCCCACCCAGTCCACGCTGATCATCCATCAGCCCATACACTGCCACTATCCTACACGCGCTAGGGACAATTTACAATTTTAACAAAGCCAATTAACCTGCAAACCTGAGATAGACACAAAGTGCTGGAGTAACTCAGCGGGTCAGGCAGCATCTCTGGAGAAAAAGGATGGGTGACCTGTCAGGAAGAGGATGTCTGAAGAAGGGTCGTGACCCGAAAAGTCACCCATCCTTTTTTGTCAGAGATGCTGCCTGACCCGCTGAGCTACTCCAGCACTTTGTGTCTATCTTTGGTATAAAGCAGCATCTGCAGTTCCTTTCTACACAACCTACAAACCGGTATGTCTTTGCAGTGTAGGAGGGAATTGGAGGACCCGGAGAAAATCCACACGGTCACAGGGAGAATATACAAACTCCGTACAGCCGACGTTTTGGGTTGAGATCCTTCTTCAGACTAAAAGTCCCCTGACTCCCCCCTGACTCCCCTGACTCTTAGTTTCTCCATTGCTTGTCAAAAAATATTTTTTGCTCCATTGCTTATTCCCCCTCTATCCCACATCCCTCTATCCCACATTCCCTCTATCCCACATCTCTCTATCCCACATCCCTCTATTCCACATTCCCTCTATTCCACATTCCCTCTATCCCACATCTCACTATTCCGCATTCACCTTATCCCACATTCCCTCTATTCCACATTCCCCTACCCCACATTCCCTCTATCCCACCTTCCCTCTATCCTACATCTCTCTATCTGACATTAACCTTATCCCACATTCCTCTATTCCAGATCCCTCCTCTATCCCACATCCCTCTCCCCTACATCCCTCTATTCCACATTCCCTCTATCCCTCATTCCCTCTAAGCCACATTCACCTTATCCCACATTCCCTCTATTCCACATTCCCTTTATCCACATCCCTCTCCCTACATCCCTCTATTCCATATTCCCTCTATCCCTCATTCCCTCTTTCCCTCATCCCTTTAGCCCACATTCCCGCTTTGTCCCAATCCTCATTATGTCCTCTGTGCGTCAAAAATATCTTGGTCTTCTTTGTGGGCCTGGTGAGGCTAAATGGATGGGCATCTTGGTCAGTCTGGACATGTTAGGCTGAAGGGTCTGTTCTATACCATAGGACACTATTAATTGGTTTTCTCTCTATCTGTTCTGCCTAACCTACTGAGTATTTCCAACATTTTCTCTCTTTATTTCAAACTTCCCCCCGCTACAGTAATTTGCTTCTGCATTAATAAAATGCATTCTTTTTATTTACTTGTCCATCTACAAAGGCATTAAAACATTTATTATTCCATTGGAATCCATTGGAGAGAGTAACAACTCTCTGACATAGAAATGCACAGCTATTTCTGTGAAAATATTATTTCTAGGCATAAAACTCTAGGCACAATTGTTGTTGGCACAATTTCATCATGTCAATATTAACTTGTGCCGAGTAGCCTATCAAGGCTAAATTCACACATGCAATATTCCAATGCTGCGAAATTACTTTAAAAATCTATAGCACATTTTTTACACTGATGTTTTATTGTATTCTTTAGTCACCATTACAGTCTCTGCTTTCTTAATGATTAAATATTAATAGGAACATATATTTTTATTAATAATATCCCATGTTTGTTAAACGGATCCAATACATGTTTTCGATATTGAACTAAAAGTAATTTCATTGAAATCACGGGTGTGTGTGTGTGTGTCTGTGAAGCTTGTCTCTTAATTTTGAATGTAGGTGACTTGAATTAGGATACTTTGTTGAATGATGGTGCAAGCACTTTAATCAATCATCTTGTCTTCCTGCTTCTTCGGTGACTATGAACTGGCATCTATTTTAGCAATCTAGCACAAACACTTAATCCCTGATGTATGAACCCATGAACGTTTAAGTTTAAGATACAGCATGGAAACAGGCCCTTCACCCTACCGAGCCAACGGCGGCCATCTTAGGTTAGAGTGTTGTTTAATTTAGAGATGCAGCATGGAAACAGGCTCTTCGGCCCACTGAGTCCACAGTGACCATCCTAGACTTTAGTTTGGTTTAGTTTAGAGATACAGCAAGGAAACAGGCCCTTCGGCCCACTGAGTCCACGGTGCCCATCCTAGATTTTAGTTTGGTTTAGTTTAGAGATACAGCATGGAAACAGGCCCTTTGGCCCACTGAGTCCATGGTGACCGTCATAGTTTTTTGTTTGGTTTCGTCCGTGCTAGCCAGCGATCATCCGTACACTAGTTCTATCTTACACAGTAGAAAACATTTATAGGAGCCAACTTACAAACCCGCACGTCTTTGGGATGTGGGAGGAAATTACAGCACCCGGAGAAAACCCACATGGTCACAGGGAGAAAGTACAAACTCTGCATAGACAGCACCCATGGTCAGGATCGAACCCGGGTCTCTGACGCTGTGCTGCCTTATCGATCATCCATTCACAATGTTGTCCTGCTTTCTCAACCACAGCGGCAATTTAAGGAGGCCAATAACTAATCAATAATGATTTCTCTAACTTCAAGTAACCCTTGCTCTCTCTCTCTCTCCGTCCCACCCCCACCCCAGTTCTTCTACTAGTTTCACTGTCCTCCTGAATAATTTTACAGTTTATATGCCTTGTTGTCACTTTCCCCTGATCCCACAATGAATCATTGTACATTTCCTTGATTATTGTCTGTATTGATCTGTTCTTTTCACACCTTACATGTTCTTTGTACCCTTCCATATCTCGTTTCCCTCTCCCCTTACTCTCAGTCTGAAGAAGGGTCTCAACCCAAAATGTCACTCATTCCTTCTCTCCAGATATCCTGCTGAGTTACTCCAGCATTTTGTGTCTATCTTCGGTGTAATCCAGCATCTGCAGTTCCTGCCTACTTAGAACAGTACAGCACAGGAACAGGATCTTCAGCCCACAAAGTCTGCACTAGCCATGAAGCTAAGACTAATTCTTATCTGCCTGCATGTGATCCATATCCCTCCATTCCTTGCTTATCCATGTGCTTATCCAAAAGTCTCTTAAACACCACTCTCATATCCACCTCCACCACCACCCCGGCAGCACGTTCCAGGCACTCACTACCCTCTGTGTAAACAATTTTACTCCTTTAAACTTTGCCCCTCAAACCTTAAAGCAATGCCCTCTAGTATTTGATATTTCCACGATAGGGAAATGAATGAATGAATGATTGATTGATTGATACTTTATTATCACATGTGACGTCACAGTGAAATTCTTTGTTTTGCATACAATACACAAAGTTTGCAAAGAGCCGCCGACAAAGTTACAAAGTGTTCCATGTGGCCCCAACGGTCCCTCTTTGTTCTCGGCGGCCCCCCACGCCGGGTCCCTCTTTGTTCTTTCAGTGGTGCATCCTCGACCGACCTCTGGCACCCACCACGGGCCCATCCTTGGCCGCCCGCCGCCTTAAGTTCAGCTTTCAATACCATAGTCCCCACCAGACTTGCTGAGAAGCTGCTGGAACTGGGGCTTAACACTCCTCTGTGTGCCTGCGTCCTGGACTTTCTCACCGCCAGGTCCCAAGTGGTCAGGATGGGGGAACACACATCTAGACCCTTCACCCTGAACACAGGATCCCCCCAGGGTTGCGTCCTTAGCCCCCAACTGTACTCCCTGTACACACATGACTGTGTGGCCAGGTTCAGCTCAAACTCCATCATCAAGTTTGCTGATGACACTGTGGTGGTGGGCCGGATCTCCGACAACGATGAGAAGGCCTACCGGGAGGAGGTGGCTGATCTGGCACTCTGGTGTCAGGACAATAATCTCCTCTTGAATGTCAAAAAAACTAAGGAGCTGATTGTGGACTTTAGAAGGGCTCAACATCCAAGGACGTACACGCCACTGGAGATAAATGGGTCTGCTGTGGATAGGGTGAGCAGCTTTAAATACCTGGGAGTCCACATCAGAGGATCTGACATGGGCAACGCACATTGCCGCACTGGTGGGTAAGGCAAAACAGCGCCTTTACCACCTCAGACACCTGAGGAAATTCAGAGTGTCTCTGAGGATCCTTCAATGCTTCTACTCTGGGGCTGTAGAGAGCATCCTGTCCGGCAACATCACAGTCTGGTTTGGGAATAGCTCTGCCCAGGACAAGAAGGCCCTGCAGAGAGTAGTGCGTTCGGCAGAACGCACCATGGGAACTACACTCGCCCCCCTGCAGGACCTATACATCAGGAGGTGTAGATCAAGAGCAAACAAGATTATGAGGGACCCCTACCACCCCAGTAACGGACTGTTCCAGCAGCTACTGTCAGGCAAACGCCTCCGCTGTCACGCTGTGAAAACGCAGAGGATGAGACGGAGTTTCTTCCCACAGGCCAGCAGGACTGTTAACTTTTATAACTCCAGGGTCTAAATTTTCTTTTCTGTATTAATTTTAATTTATATGCTGTAATTGTAACTTTTTTTTGCACAATCCGCAGGCATCGCCACTTTCATTTCACTGCACATCGTGTATGTGTATGTGACAAATAGACTTGACTTGGACGGTTCAAAGAGCCTGACCTGCTCTACAGAGAATAGAAAGGTTCTGACTGTCTACCCTATTGAAGTCTCCAGAATTTTCAGTTTTAATTTTCAATAGCTAGTGTCCAGTAAGCATGTTGCCTGTTATCAAAGGCTGCAATTGATTTGTCCTGAACCCAGTTTAGAAGATTCACTCCTGCTTCCTTTCTGAGTTAATGGGAGGAAGTTTCTTCATTACCTTCCCCTGGGTGCCTACCAATGTTCTTAATGACTCACAATCAATAATTGTTCGCATAACGCCAAGGTGACCCTGTGAACAAAGATGGCTCTCAGCGTGCAGTTATCCTCCATCTCTCTGGAGAGTTCAGCTCGTAACGCAAACATTTCAGAGGCCTTCCAAGTAAGACTTGTAATTTTAGCTCACAGGTAATAGGAGTTAATTAGTTAATTCAAATGATTTGGACTTTACTTTCGACTTTAGAGATACAATGTGGAAACGGGCCCTTTGGCCCACTGAGTCTGCGCCGGCCAGCGATCACTAGGCACACTAGCACTTTATTACACATCAGGGACAATTTATAATTTACAGAAGCTAAATAACCTACAAACCTGTACGTCTCTGGAGTGTGGGAGGAAACTGGAACACCCGGAAAAAACCCAAGCGGTCACAGGGAAATGGTACAAACTCCTTACAGATAGCATCCGTGGTCGGAATCGAACTCGGGTCTCTGGTGCTACGAGGCAGCAACTCAACTGCTTCATCACTGTACCGCCCTACAATTTTCTGTGTGTGTGTATGTGCGTGTGCGCACGTGTGTGTTGACTCACTAACTCTGTTCCTTTGTCTGTGTGAGAGAGAGATTGTGTGTCTGTAAGTGAGTATGTGGGACTGTGCACATGTGCGTAAGCATGTATGTATGTTTCTGTGTTGATTCACTCACCCTGCGCACATATGTTACTGTGTAAGAGAGAAATTGTGTGGCTGTGTGCCATGTGTGCACACATGTTTCTGTCTGTGTGTGTGCGTGTAACTATGTATAACAAGCATTTGCAAACTGAATTGTGATGTTTAGGTTAGTTTAGTGCAATTTTAGAGCAACTGCTTGGAAACAGGCCTTTCGGCCCACCAAATTCGCACCGACTAGCAATCACCCGGTACACTAGTCCTACCTTACATACAAGGGACAATTTACAGAGGGCCAATGAACCTACAAACCCGCAGGTCTTTGGAATGTGGGAGGAAACTGGAGCACCTGGAGAAAACCCATGCGGTCACAGGGAGCACGTACACACTCCACACAGATAGCACCCGGAGTCAGGATCAAATCTGTGTCTCTAGCACTGTGAGGCAGCAACTCTACCACTACGCCACTGTGCCATCCAAAGAAGTCTATCAAAGACGTCCAAATTAGGAACAACAGACTGTGAGCATTCGTGGAGTTTTGGGATCGGGCCCAGACTTTCTACACCTGGCAGAACTTGGCCTAATTTTCTCAATATCATTCTGTAGGTTATAAGCTGCTGATTCTTGATGCAGCCACACTGAATGGCAGCATTGCAGCGGGGAATTGAAGGCAAATTGCAGAAAATTAGATTTGTCAGCACAAATTTAGGGGACTCTTGACACATCGAAAATCACACATGGATAACCAGGATAAATTAAATGGGAAGGGTGCAACCAAATCATAGAATTTTGCTTTATGAAAGACCCTATAAAATCTTATAGAGGTGTATAAAATAATTTGAGGAATAGATCGGGTGGATGCAGAGAGTCTCTTGCCCAGAGTGGGGGAATCGGGAACCAGAAGGCATAGGTTTAAGGTGAAAGGGGAAAGATTATATAAGAATCTGAGGGGTAAGTATTTTAAGCAAAGGGTGGTGGGCGTATGGAATGGGCTGCCAGAGGAGGTAATTGAGGTAGGGATTATCACAACGTTTAAGAAATATTTGGGAAGGTACATGGATAGAATAGGTTTAGAGGGATATGGGCCAAATGCAGGTAGGTGAGACAAGTGTAGATGGGACATGTTGGTCGGTGTGGGCAAGTTGGGCTGAAGGGTTTTTTTCACGCTGTTTGACTCCATGACTCTAAAAACACAAATTGCTGAAGTCTTGACCCATAATATCACCCATCCATGTTCTCCTGAGATACTGTCTGACCGACTGAGTTACCACAGCACTTTGTGTCTTTTTTTGTGAACCACCATCTGCAGTTTCTTTTTTTTTAACATTCTGCGAGAGTAAATCAGCGAGAGTAAAACATGGATAGTTGACTTTTTAGGGCTTGACCCTTCTTCAATCTGGTCTTTCTGAGCCAGAGGAAGGTTCTAAAGAAGGGTCCCGACATGAAACGTTGCCTATCCATATCCTCCAGAGATGGTGCCTGATGCAATGAGTTACTCCACCACATTGCCTTTTTTTTGCTAGATTTGTCTTAGATGTTCACACAAATAAATACATAGGAGGAGACACGTTGACACAAATATCACTGTAGATAGTGTGTGAAGAGTCAAGAGTGTTTAATTGCCAATGTACCATCAGTCAGTCAGTCAGTCAGAACCATTTTAAACCCATCACTTTAGTCAGTCAGAGCAGTGGATCATACGGGAAAGATTTAATAGGAACCTGAGGGGTAACTTTCTACGCAAAGGGTTGTATGGAACGAACTGCTGGAGGAGGTTTATAAGGCAAGTACTATTGCAATGTTTAAGAAACATTTAGACAGGTACATTGATAGGACAGGTTTAGAGGGATATGGGCCAAATGTGGGCAGGTAGGACTAGTGTAGATGCTGGTTAGTTAGTGGTTACCATAGGCAAGTCATGCCAAAGAGCCTGTTTCCACGCTGTATGACTCTATGACTCTATGACACTTGCCAGGTTCTGTCCAGCCCCCACCTCTCCCCCCCCCCCCCCCCCCCACAACAGTCATTCTGAAGACCCGAAACGTCACCTATCTGTGTTCACCAGTGATGCTGCCTGACTTACTGAGTTACTCCAGCACTTTGTGTCTTTTATTAGTAAGGCCACGTGTATGTACAGTTCTGGCCATCGTGTTATAGGAAGAATGTCATTAAACTGGAAAGGATGTAAAACAGATCCACAAGAATGTGGCTGGGTCAGTAACACATCTCCTCAGATCTCCTATAATAACCCAATTTAGCACCAATTCCATTCACACTCTTGTTCCTGGGAATGCATGCTGAGATAGCAATGTTATTGTGAGTTCGTTTTTCAACAATTTGAAAACTTTGTTTCAAGTGGAAGCAAACTTATTTTTCATCTCATTTACTGATGTTGCAAAACATTTTAAAACCCTGTGTCCCGTGGCACTTTTAAATAATCCTTTTAATTTCTCTACTTCCTCTCCAAAAGCACCTGTTACTTACATTATTATGAGGCATAGATATAGCATATTGTTTCCCATGGTGGATTTGAAATTCAGGAGTGAAGTGTCTCAAAATGCTTCCCTCTGAATCCCGGCACATCTACAGAGCAATACAAAAAAGCTCGACAACAACTTTCCACGAACATGTTGCCCCAAACTGGACACAATACTCCAAAGTGTGGCCTCACCAATGTCTTATGTAACTGTAACATGCCTCCACAACTGGGTAGGAAAGAACTGTAGATGCTGGTTTAAATCGAAGGTAGACATAAAATGCTGGAATAACTCAGCGGACAGGCAGCATCTCTGGAGAGAAGCAATGGGTGACGTTTCAGTTCGAGACTTTCACACTGGAGTGGGTGGGACAGAGAGAATGCCTTCCCAACTTCTGTACTCAATACACTGACTGATGAAGGCCAATATGCCAAAAGGCTTTTTGACCACCCTATCTCCTGTGATGCCACCTTCATGGAACTATGTACCTGCACTTCTCAATCCCTTTGCACTACAACACTTCGCAGAGCCCTGTGATTCACTGTGTACCATGCCGACCAAGTTGGATATTGGACTAGTCCCATTTGCCTGCATTTTGCCCACAGGCCTCTAAATCCTTCCTATCCACATATCAATCCAAATGTGTCTGTTAATTGTATCCGCTTCTATAGTCTCCTCTGTTCTATGTAATTACTATCTGTCATTTACATATTGATGGCTCAGAGGGAGCTCCATGCCAGACCGTCAGAAACGGATGAAGATATCATTAAAACAGAGGCACAGAGGCCAAGGGGGCTGTAAAATAAATAATCCCATCTCTTTGATGGGCCAGTGTGTAATTAGCCAGACCAAACCAGGGCTCTAAACTTTGAAAGGTCATTAAATGATCAATGAAATGGACAGATGGAGAAAGGAAATAGTGGCCCATGTGTGGTCCATTGGGAGAGGTAATGTCCACCCTCATCCTGTCCACAGACAGCCATCAGGACATTTGAGGCAATTGTCTCAACTTCACACTGTTGTCCATAATCTACGCAAACAACATGATCTAGGGGGCGCTCCAGTGGCACCTCTCCACCCCACGTTCCACCTTTAAGATGTTCTTTAAAATCCATTTGTCCCACCGAGCATTAGCTAACTTCATAGAAGTTCTCCTGATGTACTTGTTTTCACCTTGCATCCAAAGTGTTTTCTGGGATAAATTTAGTACAGACACAAAATGCTGGAGTAACTCAGTGTGTCAGGCAGCATCTCTGGAGAAAAGGAATACGTGACGTTTTGGGTCGGAACTTTTCTTCAGACTGAAGAAGGGTCTCGACCTGAAACGTCACCTATTCCTTTTCTCCAAAGATGCTGCCTGACCCGCTGAGTTACTCCAGCATTTTGTGGCTATCTTCGGTGTAAACCAGCATTTACAGTTCCTTCCTACACATTAGTTTGGTTTAGTTTAGCTTAGAGATATAGCGTGGAAACAGGCCCTTCAGCCCACCGAGTCCATGCCAAGCAGCGATCACCTATACATTAGTTCTATCCAACACACTCGAGACAATTTACAGAAGCCAATTAACCTGCAAATCTTTGGAATGTGGGCGGAAACTGGAATACCCGGAGAAAACCGATGCAGTCACAGAAAGAATGTACAAACTCTGTACAGACAGCACCCATAGTCAGAAATGAACCCAGGTCTCTAGTGCTATGAGACAGCAACTCTACCCCTGTGCCACTGTGCTGACCCAGTTTCATCTATTGAAATGGGTGTTGCTGTGGTAAGTAATATCATGCAGAAACGTCACCTGTTCTTCTCCAAACAAGCAATGGATGTTGGTAAAACTGAGCTCTCCGACTGCACAGTCCATAAAAGCATTGGAAGCAACAACACTGCAACTCCTAAAGTGATGCTTAATGGTCGTGCCAATGCCTCAGGATCTGCTGACATTAAGAGGATGAACGATTTACTTAATGGAAGCCATATTGATGAAATGCCTTCATAGTCATAGCTGGTAATTGGCTCTTTAGCAAATTATTGGAAGCAAGAATAATAAATCAAGCCTTTGGTCTCACATGTATGATTCTTATTGTCATTGCTCTTCTCTCAAGGTAGTGAATCTGTAAGGCCCCAAGTGACTTTATACACTTTATGGCACCGGGCTTTTACAACTGCAGGTTGATTCTAGATAATGCTTGGGTTCAAAAACTCAATACAACCTCATAGATTTAGTGTCACAAAGCACTCTATGGCCATAACTTGTCTTTTCAATACCGCTCGGTAACATTGCACTTGAAAAACCCAAGGTAAGCCGAGGATTCATATGACTAGGTACTCTTGTTCTTTTGAACATTACTGAACATTACAGGTTGCATCAATCCTGGCATTGTCCCACTAGACAGCACCAGTCGTGTGCTGGAGGTCAGACGGGGCCGTGGTGAGTGACGGAGGTCGGTCGAGGACATACCGTCAAGAACAAAGAGAGACCCAGTGTGGGAGAGGGGAGGAGCCGAGAGAACAAAGGGGGACCCAGCCTGGGGGAGGGTTAGATACCGAGAGAACAAAGAGAGACCCAGCGTGGGGGAGGGGAGATACCGAGAGAACAAAGGGGGACTCAGCCTGGGGGAGGGGAGGAGCCGAGAGAACAAAGAGGGACACAGCCTGGGGGAGGGGAGGAGCCGAGAGAACAAAGAGGGACACAGCCTGGGGGAGGGGAGGAGCCGAGAGAACAAAGGGGGACCCAGCGTGGGGGAGGGGAGGAGCCGAGAGAACAAAGAGAGACCCAGTGTGGGAGAGGGGAGGAGCCGAGAGAACAAAGGGGGACCCAGCGTGGGGGAGGGGAGATACCGAGAGAACAAAGGGGGACCCAGCCTGGGGGAGGGGAGGTGCCGAGAGAACAAAGGGGGACCCAGTGTGGGGGAGCAGTCAAGAGCAATGAGGGACCCAGGTTGGGGGCGGGGGAGGTGGGGGGGAGGTTATGGGAGATGCTGAGGAAATAAAGAGGGACTATTGTAGGCCACATTGAACACTGTAACTGATCAACGCCCTATACGTGGTGACTCTTTGCATACTTTGTGCATGGTATGCAAAACAAAGTATCAATAGGCCTCATGTAGGGCGGCACAGTGGGGCAGCTGGTAGAGTGGCTGCCTCACTACGCCAGAGATCCGGGTTCGACCCTGACCTCTTTTTTTTTTTTTTTTTTTTTTTTTTTTTTTTTTTTTTAAATATATAAAAGTTTTATTCCAAAGAAAAACATACAAACATACTAAGCAAAATGTGATCAAACAAAAGCCGCCTGTATCGGCAGTTTACAAATTAAACAATTATCACATTAAATTCCCGCCATCTCTGTCAACAATACATTCAACCCCCCGCGGCGACCAGCGTTCCCGGAAGGCCTCCAGAGTCCCCGTGGACACCGCGTGTTCCCTCTCCAGGGACACGCGGGCACGGACGTAAGCCCGGAACAGGGGTAGGCAGCCAACTTCTGTGAGGCCGTCGACTGCCCGCTGCCTGGACCCGCGGATGGCCATCTTGGCCAGGCCCAGGAGCAGACCGACAGGGAGACCCCCTCCTCCCTCCTGACCCTCCCCCCTCTGTACCGGGTGCCCAAAAATTAAAAGCGTAGGGCTAAAATGGAGCCAGAACTTGAGGAGCAGCCCCTTCAGATACTGGAACAGGGGCTGTAACCTCACGCACTCTGTATACAAATGGTACACGGTCTCCTCCTCGCCGCAGAAGCGACAGGCGGCAGACGAGACCGTGAACCGGCTCAAGTACCTGTTACAGGCTATAGCCTTATGCAACACTCTCCACCCCAGGTCCCCGATGTAAAGCGGGAGGACCCCCTTATAGAGAGACCTCCACTGGGGACCGCTCCCGCCGTCAGGTGGTAACACGGACCGCCAGGGCGTGTCCGGACGGAAGACGAGAGCGAGGAAGTGGAGAGTGTGCAGGAGCAGCCTGTACAAAACGCGCCTCTCCGCGTCACGGAACGGCACGCTGGGCATCTGGGAAAGGCGGCTCATATTGTGTGGGGCCGGCTCTCGGGAAGGGACCCGTGCCGTGGGCCCAATGAGCAATTCCGACGGAGCGGGGGTAAGCCCAGTCGGAATCGCTCCACGCACACGCCTCTCCTCGACACCCACCGTGACAGGGTGAGGACCGGCCCCCCTCACAACCACAGCACCCCCCTCCCCCTGAGGAGCAGCGCCCTGGCTGAAGGTGACCAAATTCCTGGCTCTCAGGAGATCACGGTAAAAACCAGGCAACTCCCGCCTAGCGCGCTGACTCATGCCCGCTACCGGGAGCCGTGATCCCTCCTGGAGGCAGCGCCCCTGGCAGAAAAAGTACGTGGCCAGCGAGTGCCATCTGGGAGGGCACTCGGAGTACACGTACCTCCGCAAGGTCCTGAGTCGGAGGGCTGCCACCTGAGTGCGGACGCAGACCAGCGCCTGACCGCCCTCCTCCAACGGGAGACTCAGAACCCCAGCAGAGACCCAGTGGTTCCTCTCACCCCAGAAGAAGTTAACTAACCTCCTCTGTATCATGGCGATGAAACGAGAGGACGGGACCAGAGTGGCCAGCCGGTACCACAGCAGAGAGGCCACCAGCTGGTTTATGACCAAAGCCCTACCCCGATATGATAACACACCAAGGAGGCCTGACCAGCGCCCCACACGGGCGACCACCTTCGCCTCCAACTCCTGCCAATTCGCCTGCCAAGCCCCCTCAGTGGGACTCAGGTAGATCCCCAGATAGAGGAGGTGCGTGGTGCTCCACGCAAAAACTGCCATCTCCTCCGGCAGGGAGTCTACCTGCCACTGACCCACCAAGAGCCCAGCACACTTCCCCCAGTTGATCCTGGCGGAGGATGCGGCTGAGAACACCCGCTGGCACTCACGCATCCTCCGCAGGTCAACCGGGTCGGTGAACATTAGTAACACATCGTCGGCGTAGGCCGAGAGAACCACCTCCACCCCCGGCCCCGGCAAATCTAAACCTGCCAGCCGCCTCCGTAGGAGGCACAGGAATGGCTCCACACAGAGGGAATAAAGCTGGCCGGACATGGGGCATCCCTGACGAACCCCCCTTCCAAAGTGAATGGGAGCCAACAAAGAGCCATTGACCTTGACCAGGCACTCTGCGGCAGCGTATAGGAGCCGGACCCGGGCCACAAAATGGGGTCCGAATCCAAACGCCCGCAGAGTCCCGAGAAGGTAGTCGTGTCCCACCCGGTCAAACGCTTTCTCCTGGTCAAGGGAGAGAAAGGCAACGGACTGACCAGCCCTCTGGCACAGATGGATCAGGTCCCGGACCAGATGGATATTGTCCTGGATGGACCGGCCCGGGACTGTGTAGGACTGGTCAGGGTGGATCACATGGGACAGCATGGGCCCCAGGCGATTGGCCAATGCCCGTGCAAAGACTTTGTAACCCGTACTGAGAAGAGAGACCGGGCGCCAGTTCTTCAAGAGGCGGAGATCGCCCTTCTTGGGTAGCAGGACGACGACTGCCCTGCGCCATGAGAAGGGCATCTCCCCGGTCGCCAGGCTCTCCCCCAACACCTTCACATAGTCGCCCCCCAGGACACCCCAGAAGGCTCGAAGAAACTCCACAGTCAGCCCATCCAGCCCCGGAGACTTGCCCCTACTGAGCTGGTGCAGGGCACCAGTCAACTCCTCCAGAGTTAGGGGATCATCGAGGCGCTCAGCCACCTCCCTGCACACTACGGGTAAGCCCTCCCACAGCACCCCTTGTGCCTCCCCACTAGATGTTTCCTCGGAGAACAGAGTGTCATAGAACGACCAAACTGAGGCACCGATCCTCTCCGGATCCGTGATGGAGGAGCCATCGTCCGCAAGCAACTCGACAAACTGCCTGCGGGCACCTCGGCACTTTTCCAGGGAGAAGAAAAAGGGGGAGGCGCGGTCCAGATCGTGCAACATCTGGACTCGCGACCTCACATACGCGCCCCGGGACCTCCTCAGCTGCAAGTCCCTCAGTGCCCCTTTCTTCTCCTGGTACTCCTCCCACTCACACGATTCCCCCTCCGTCTGACCCAGGCGAGACTCTGAGTCGAGCAACTCTCTCTCAAGCCGTCCGATCTCGGAGTCCCGCCCCTTGGTCGACCCCCTCGTGTAGTCCTGGCAAAACAGACGGACGTAAGCCTTCCCTACATCCCACCACTGCCTTAGGGAAGGGAAACGCCCCTGCCTTTCCCTCCACTCCGCCCAGAACTGCTTGAATGAGTCCCGGAACCGGCGCTCCTCCAGCAGCCGGTTGTTGAAGTGCCAGTACGCGGACCCTGCCCTTGTGCGCGTCGGGATAAAGTCCACTCGCACCAGGCAGTGGTCCGAGCACGGCTCCAACCGCATGGAGGCTGCCGAGACACAGGACACATAAGCCTTAGACACATATACACGGTCAATACGGGAACCACCCCCCTTAAACCTGTATGAGAAGGCGCCGGAGTTGGGATGGAAATTCCTCCAAGCATCTACTAGCTCAAAAGAATCCACCAACTCCCTTAATGTCTTGACCGCTGCCGGATCGCGCTGAATGCCAGAGCGATCTCTCGCCTCAAGGGTACAATTAAAATCACCCCCCAGGAAAACACACTCCCCCCGATCGATGGTGTTCAACAGCGCGGTCACTTCTTGTGTTAACCGCGTCTGCATAGCACCGCTCTTGGGGGCGTACACATTAATAAAATGTAATGGCACGCCATCCAGGCGCACGGCCAGATACAACAACCGGCCTGGTACAATGTCCTGCACCTTGACAATCTCCGGCTGGAAAGATGGGGCCAACAGGAAGGCCACTCCACTCGAAATGGAGGTGAGATGGCTCATGTAGACCCCCCCTTCCCAGTCCAGGAGCCAGGTGGGCTCGTCACTAGCCACAGTGTGTGTTTCCTGCAGGAAGCTCACCGCGTACCTCCCGTCCCTCAGCACCGAGAGATGGTGAAACCTACGGAGAGACTCCCTGGCCCCATTAATATTCAGGCTGGCTATAGTGAGCTTCATTTTGAAAGCGCACTAGAACTTTTACCAGCCCCCCGTGACGGAATGGAGCCTCCCCGAGCTCTCTGCCCTTTCTTTAGGGACTTAAAAAGCTCTTGGAGCTGGCGCCGCTCATTTTTCAATAAACCTGCCATGTTCCCCTCCTCCTGAAGGATGGCATAAATGGACTGCAAGGGTACCGTCAGGTCTGACCAGAGGTCGACAGCCAGATCTGCCTTATTCCTCTTCCCTCTGCTGTCCTTCAGAAACTTCCGGAGTTCCCAGATATCAACAAGCCGAGACACGGGGCTGCGGGTGGGACAGTCCATCAACTCACTGTCGCTGGACTCCACGTCCCCCTCCTCCTCCCACTCAATGTCTGAGCCCGAGTCTGGATAGTTCTGACTCCCAGCCGCCTCGCTCACCCCTCCCTGTGAGGTGGGCGGGTCGGCCACATCACCCGGTCCCTCCTCCGTCACCATCCCACCCCCAGGATCAGTGACGGGGGCAGGTACCGGTACCTCTAACTGCGGCAAGCTGCCTGGTAAACGGCCAGGCTCCTGCACACCCCCACCGCCCTCTGTAACCGGATTGGGGGCAGTGATGTTGGAGGAAGTCTCCGGGGCGGGCAGTGAGAGGGTACGTCTGGAGTCCGACCGAAGGACACGATCCGAAACGACCATGTCCTCCTTCGCACCCAGGGCACCCGGCCCAGCACCGTCACCCAGAGAGTCCCCGTCCCCCACCACCAGGGGAACCACCTCGCTCTGGCCCTCAGGGGGCGATGTTCCCGGAGTCTCCCCTGCTCCCTCAGCCGATGGGGCAGCACACCCCTCAATAGGACTCGTAGCCTCAATGGGGAGCATGGGCTGGGGACCCACCCCCACACTCAAGTCCCCCCCATCAATCTTCCCCTGGTCACCCTCTAAGCCAGCGGACGCAATCCCTGGAGGAACAGCCCCCTCGGGTAGTGTGTCACCACTCTCAGGTGGTCCCTGCACTACAGAGGCATCCTCCTGCCCAGAGGAAGCGTGTACTGGGTACTCTGCCTCAACAGGGGAGAAACACCTCCCTTCAGGTCGCCCCTGACCTTCAGGGCCGTTCTCCGTGTCAGAGGACCCGTGCCTCCTCCTCTTATAACCACTAGCGTGCGGTGGTACAGTCAGCTCCATTGCTGAAGCCTGTTCCTCCGCCCCGCCATCTACCTGCTCATCCTCTCCAGCCCTCAGACCCTCAGGCTCAGAGGCGAGCTCGATAATATCTACTGCCGGGGGACCCTCATTAAGGTGACCTTCTGCCTGGCGTCCCGCTTGAACGTTCTTCTTCTTCCTTTTAGCTTTCTTACTGTTCTGTCTCTCCCAGCGCCCCTCATCCACCCCCCACCCTGCACCGGCATCCCCCGCCACAGGTACGGGACATGGGGGTGGTGGGGGAATGGAGGATGGGGGCAAGGGAACAAAGTCATCACGGGCCACCGTGGTAGAACCAGCAGCCCCAGATGGGCCAGCACTGCCTTTCTGGGCCACCTTGGTGGAGCTGGCAGCCTGGTGCTTGGGACAATTCCTGCGGAAATGCCCCACCTCTTTGCATGCATGGCAGCGTGCTTGGCCCGTGTTCCAAAACACGCGATAGCAGAATCCTTCCCATTCAACCTCAAAACACCCCTCCATATCAATCCCCTGTGCTAGCTGTATGTACACACGGCGATTGAACGTTAATACATGCTGCATTTCGGGATCATCCAACCTATGCAACAGTTTGGTGGGCCCAGACCGCACCTCCCCCAGCTTAGTTACATGTGGGAGCAGGAGCGCGTCCGGAACATAAGGGGGAACGTTGGACAGCATGACCGGCAGCACGGGCCGTCCCCATGGGTCCACCGCCATGTAAATCCCAGCCACCGTGATCCCCCTTTCCAATGCGGTAGCCACCGACTGCTCAGTCTTTAGGATGACAACAGCCTTCCCACTGACCACCGCGCCTGCCATTATGGCCTTCTTGCCAACAGTCTCCCCCAGCGCGGTTAGCACAGCCTTGAAGGTAATGTTGCCCTGCAAGGTCACTTTCACCCCATGTATACGCCCCAACAACTCATGGCCCTTAGTCACGGAGACTGCCGACTGTACGGCAGCTGCATAATTCTTGGGGGCCGCCATCTTTAGGGCGTGGAGCAAAACAAAACGTCTCCGTTTTTTGTAAGTCAAAGCAGTCTTTCTGCTGTTGCTGCACCTCCACGCATTTGCAGCAGTTTAAAGTCGTGAAGGCTTTCCTGGCAAAGCACCAGAAAGCAGTCTCCTCCTGATAAGATAGGGAAAAGTCCGTGCCAATCCTCCCGTCGTAGAAAATGGAGCTTCCGGAGGCTTCTTCCCCAGGTCTCGGTCGCCCTCCCGGCTTCAACGAAAATCCAATGCACTGTTGCCGTACTTACCCGGCACACCTGGACCGGGCAAAGTCGGTGTGGGAGGGAGCTTTCCGATGCTACAGACCACAAACACCGCTCTAGACTCAGCTCCCACCAGTTCAAGTGCAACTTGGCCTTCCGCCAGCCACTGCCGCTCCTACGACTTTCAGAAAACACGAACAAATCCTCCCCAATTAGAGGACTCTTTCAACAAAGAGAGTCTCTGCCTTCCGACAGAAGTCCAAAAAGCAAATTCTGACTGCTTTCGTTTGTCCTCGCCAAACAAATCCTTCGAAAATAATCAAATCCTCACAGCCAGCGCCACACACCCACGTCCGATCCTGACCTCAGGTGCTGTCTGTGTGGAGTTTGCACATTCTCCCTGTGGGTTGCCCCCAGTGATGTGGGGTGGGGTGTCGGTTCCACATGGTTGACCCATTGGAGGCTATGGGGAGGGTGCAGAATGCAGGATATTGGTTACAGGGAGAAGCTGAACAGACTTTTATAGGTTTCTTGGGAACCCCGGGGGTTCTGGGGAGACCTGATAGAAGTATATAAAATCATGAGAGAGGAATGACAACGCCACAACTGCTTCATGGCAAATAGGGATGGGCAATAAATACTAACATTGTTACATGGACCAGAGAACAGCTTGAGTTTGAGTTTAGTTTATTGTGTACTGAGGTACAGTGAAAACCTTTTGTTGTGTACTAACCAGTCAGTGGAAAGACTGCACATGATTACAATCGAGCCATCCACAGTGTACAGATACAGGATAAAAGGAATAACATATAGAGCAAGATAAAGTCCAGTAAAGTCCGATAGCCCGAGAGTCTCCCATGGGGTAGATAGCCACTCAGGACTGCTCTCCAGTTTTTGGTAGGATGTGGGAAGAAACTGTCCCTGAACCTGAACAACACAGGAACAAGCTCTTTCTCTGGCCCACAATATCAATGCTGAACACAAAGCCAAGTTAAATCAATCTCTTCTGCCTGCACGTGGTCCATATCCCTCTATTCCCTGCATATCCATATGTGCCTGTCTACAAGTATCCTAAAGTGACCAAGATGCCCATCTAGTATAGTTTAGAGATGGAAATAGGCCCTTCGGCCCACCGGGTCCACACTGACCAGCGATCCCCGCATATTAACACTATCCTACACACTCAGGATGTTTTTTACATTCACCAAGCCAATTTACCTACAAACCTGTACGTCTTTGGAGTGTAGGAGGAAACTGAAGATCTCGGAGGAGACCCAAGTGGTCACGGGGAGAATGTGCAAACTCTGTAGTCGGGATCGAACATAGGTCTCTGGCGCTGCAAGCGCTGTAAGGCAGCAACTCTACTGCTGCGCCACCATACCGCCCTCTCCACTAGTCCCACCTGCCCATGTTTGACCCTTGTCCCTCTGAACTTTTCCCATCCATATACCTGTTCAAGTGTCTTTTAAATGTTGTTATGGTACCTGCCTCAACTGCCTCCTCCCACAGCTCATTCTATAAACCTCCAGCGGCCTGTAGAGGGCGCTGCTGACCCCAGCCTCTGCTTGTCCCCCGAGGACCAGAGAATCTCAGAGGAGGACGTAGGGAGCCGGCGACGGTGGACACGAGGATCAAGGGCCATTGAGAGAGTCTTATCTTCACGCCCTCAAGATTGGCAGCAGGAGACACTCCCAAGCACAAAGGCTGAAGGTGGCCGGGCGAGGAGAGGGACGACGGTTCGCTGGACGATCCAGACGGAGGCGATGGCTGGAGGCCCTGCAGCAGCCTGGGGCTCGCCTGGATCGGACACCGCTACAGAAGACCGAGCGAACTTTGGACTGGACTTTGCAAATGGAGCCAAAACCTGGCGACACTTGCATGCGGTCTCAGTGGACTA
This sequence comes from Rhinoraja longicauda, assembly GCF_053455715.1. NCBI lineage: Eukaryota > Metazoa > Chordata > Chondrichthyes > Rajiformes > Arhynchobatidae > Rhinoraja > Rhinoraja longicauda. Next base: position 97,634,980 of record NC_135953.1, read on the forward strand.
TTCCTGTACACTTTGCTAACCAGGGTTTGTGCTTAGGTATGGCAATACTTTACTGAACTGTATGCAAAAAAAAGAATTTCACTGTACGTCTGTGATAAATAATAAAGAACAGTTAAACCATTGACCACTTTTTTCCTTGTGTTTTACTCAAGATTCCAGCACCCTGGAACAGACTCTTCAGCTCACCAGCTCCACACTGACCAGCAATCACAGTACACTAGCACTACCCTACACACTGGGGTAATTTTACAATTTTTACCAAACCCAAATTAACCCTACAAATCTGCACATCTTTGGGATAAGGGAGAAAACCGGAGAACCCGGAGAAAACCCACGTGGTCACGTGGAGAATGTACAAACTCCGTACAGATAGCACCCATAGTCAGGATCAAATACGGGTATCTGCCGCTGTAAGGCAGCAACTTCACCGCTGCGCCATCGTGCCGCCCTTGGATTACCTTGTGCCTCTCCTTCTAGTTGATACCATCTTAGCTTGCAAAGGCTGGGGAACATAAAGTGCCCTTCAGAGGTGAGCTGAAACAATGTGTTGTCGGCTACAGATGTGTGTTAATGAAACCTGTACACCCCTAATGATACGTCTGCAATGTCACTACACCAAGAGGGAATCACAAATTCCTTGCCCTCATCATTCAACTAGTCAAGTGAGGAGTGTTGCAGGCAAGTTGAACTCATCGATCAACAAAGGACACGACAAACCCTGCAATCTCGATTTTCTTAGTGTATTTCCTTTCTAAAATAAAATCCCTGCACGCGCTCAAAAGAAAATATTTTCTTGGAATCACACAGATGCTTCAATTCCAGTATTAGATCTCGCACAGAGTAAAATCAGCAGCTTGTAAGGCTTTTGAACGCCTTTTCCCATGTTCCCTGAAACTAGTGGAAATGTTTTCAGTCTGTCAGGAAGGGAGAGAGTAAACGGTATAAAAATAGTTACGAAGCAAGTCAAGGAAAAGCAAACAGAGTGATAAGAAAAGCCTATTCCGGAGATATCTTTCTTATTTCTTGGGACTGAATTTAAGAAAGTAATGAAAGGATGAAACCAGCTGTCAAAACAGCCTACTGTTCATTCAGAAATCTTTACAAACCTCATCCACAGGCAAACACCAACTCCCAGCTCAGACCTCTCCTCAATATCAAATGTTTAATTGCTTAAGAACATTAATATTCCAGTTTTCATTGGATCTCGAAGTTTCCGAGACTTTGGTCCCTTTGAGCTTCAACACAGAGGGGCGGCACAGTGGTGCAGTGGTCAAGCAGGGGAGCATTGAAATCATTAAAACTGCACCATTATGTTGTTGATACCATGTGTATTCAAAGGCAAAGACTCGGAATATTTTTAGTGCTGTAAAAATACCTTTTGACAGGAGAAGTAGAATTTAAAAAAAGATTTACATTTTTAGAACACCAATCACACCCATTTCAGGATATTCTTGTTCCTTGCAGTTATCAGGCTATTCAAAACTTCAACCTCCAAATAAACTCAGAACTACATAAACTTGGGGGCTTTGGTTTTGTCTTTTTGCACTATTATTATTTGTTTGTTTGTTTTCTGTGTGTGTTTGTGTATATATATATATATGCATATATACTGAACATTTTTCATTTATTATGTTATTTACAGAGTACTATGTTTACATATTCTGTTGTGCTGCTGCAAGTAAGGATTTAATTGTTCTATTTGGGACATACTAGACTAAGTGGACCCGTTGGGCCCAAACGTGCATTGGTGTAGCACCCTCTCCCCCCTCCCCCCCTCCCCTCTCCCCCATCCCCCCTCCCCTCCCCCCACTACCTCCCTCCCCTCCCCCCTACCCCCTCGCCCCCTCTCCCCCGCCCCCCCCTCCCCTCCCCCCAACCCCCTCCCTTCCCCCTCCCTCCCTCCTCCCCCTCCCTCCTCCTCTCCCCCTTCCCCCCCCCACTCCATCCCCTCAACCCCCCTTATCCTCCCTCCTCCCCTCCCTCCCCCCTCCACCTTCTCCCTCCCTCCCTCCCTCCCTCCCTCCCTAGGAGATAGATTTAAACTTTAAAATGTGCATAACTTAAAAAATATAATACCAATTTCAATTAAACTTCCATTAGCACCAAAGAGACGACGGTGAGTAAGGTGGCCCTAAAATTGTCGCGCTATCGTGTACCGTTTTGGCTGTAGTTCAGGAACAAACAAACAAACAAGAGTTTTAGTATATAGATGACAATAAAAAAACTCTTGGCTCCTGACTCTTGAATACATTTGTGCATCCCGTTCTGTGTTTGAAGCTCAGTGTACACTTCACAACCTCACACAAACAGCAAGGTGAAAGTGACTAGGAACAAAGGAGACTAGAGAGTGTGGTAGATACTGCCTGGTCCATTGCAGTACTGACCTCCCCACCATCGAAGGGATCTCCAGGCGATGCTGCCTCACAAAGGCAGCCGACATCATCAAAGACCCACACCACCCTGGCCATGCTGTCATCTCACAGCTACCATCGGGAAGAAAGTACAGGCGCCTGAAAACCAAGACCTCCAGGTTCAAGAACAGCTTCTTCCCAGCAACCATCAGGCTCTTCATCACTGCACAACACTAACCACTAACCACTAACTCAGCAACTATAAATTTTATGGACTGAGTCTTTGGTTGCAATACGGACCAGTTTTGTACTATAATTATTACCTGGTTGTGAATTTATTATATTATTGCTTATTATATGTTTATCTGTGTGCTATTGTGTTTATGTGTCTGTGGAGCTGCATCAAATGACAATTTCATTGTTTGGTTGCCGTAACATATGATAATTAAACATTCTTAACTCTTGGCCCAATGACCTGTGGGTTTGGTGACTAATTATTGACCAGGGCACTGGGCAGAATTCCTTTCTGCAGGTTTGCTTAGTTTAGTTTAGATATACAGCAGGGAAACAGGCCCTTCTGCCAAACGAGTCCATGTCGAACATCAAACACCCATTCACACAAGTTCTACATTATCCCACTTTCTCATCCACTCCCGACAAACCTTCTTCTTCTTTCGTGTCCATCATCCACGTTTCAAATGTTACATCACTGTCATTGTCCGTCCTGAAAAGGACGCAAGCTTCCGGCGACAGTCAGTGGGAGCCATCACGTACAATAGGTGATGGTGGTAGCAGAACTAGCTCAGGACATTTCCAGTTTCCAGCCCCACGATGTGGATGCTTCTGCTATGGGGCCCCCACACACCAGGGGCATCTTACATGGGACCAATTAACTGACAAACCCGCACGTCTTTGGGATGTGGGAGAAAACTGGAGCACGTGGAGAAAACCCAAGCATTCACAGGAACGTGCAAACCGCATACAGATAGAACCCAAGTTAGGATCGAACCTGGGTCTCTGGTGCTGTGAGGCAGCAGTTCTACCATGGAAGATAGTGATAAAGAGAAAACACAGTAGTGGGATTCCAATAATGTGTGAGCATTGTTAAAGTAGAGTGCTGACTTGTCAACAAATCCTGCATTTATAAAGCATCTTTAACATAGTGAGGAAGGGGCACAAAGTGCTGGAGTAACTCAGGCACCATCTCTGGAACCCTCTGGGCCATGCGACACTCCTGTGGTACAGCACTGGGGCATAAGCTAAGACCTACTTTGTGTGAATAGACACAAAAAGCTGGAGTAACTCAGCGGGTCAGTCATCATCTCCGGAGAAAAGGAATAGGTGACGTTTCAGGTCAAGACCCTTCTTCAGACCCGACCTGAAATGTCACCTATTCCTTTTCTCCAGAGATGCTATCTGACCCGCTGAGTTACTCCATCATTAGTTTAAACCAGCATCTGCAGTTTCTTCCTAGCTATTTTATGTGTGGGAATTGCCAGGGTTGGAATGAAGCTGTTTCTGTGCAAAGGGAATTTGACAAGACCCTCAGCAGTAGCACTAATGCCTTATTCCCTCACCTGGACTATTAGCTATTGTTCTCAATAACATTAACCATGTTCTGAAGGGAAAATATAGATGAGTTGTCTACTCAATCCGAAGCAAAGCATGTACTTTCAAATTTAACCAAAAAAATTGATATAACTGGTACTCACAGTCGGAATAAAATCACATTATTTTTGTGAGTTGAAGGAGATTAGCTGCCTTGAGGCTGAAATCCATAGAAAGAAATTAGCTTTCTTATTTATCCTCTGAATAGGTTCTTTCTGATGGTTCTCTGTCACACACTGTTGTACACAATGATTGTTTATTAATGTGTTGAATAGACGTGGGTCTCATTTTAGACTCATCAATGGTGAAATGGAATAACGTGTGGAAGTGTGGGACAGTGGCATAGAGAGAAACAGGACAGAGTGGGAAAATTAAAACTATTATGTGTCATCATAAATCCATCTCCTTCTCAATGATAATCAGAGATTTTACCATTCCAAATTCATTTTATCAGCTCATTTGAATAGGGTGAACACTAGTACTTGGATTGCTAAGTGTTTAGAGAGTTAACTGAAGGTCATTTTTGCCTCAGGAAGAGATGCTACAGTGTCGAGAGGCCCAGTGACGTACTCTTCGACTGACGCCTCGCGACCTCGCAGCTCTGGGGATCCCAGTTTGAATCTGACCTCCAGTATTTAGGTTTACTTTAGTTTAGTTTAGAGATACAGTGCGGAAACAGGCCCTTTGGCCCACCAAGTCTATGCTGACCAGTGATTCCCACACACTAACACTATCCGACACACACTAGAGACAATTTACAATGTTACTGAAGACAATTAACCCACAAACCTGTACATTTTTGGAGAGTGGGAGGAAACCAGAGCACCCGGAGAAATCCCACGCGGTCACAGGGAGAACGTACAAACTCAGTACAGACGACGCCCGTAGTCAGGATCAAACCTGGGTCTCTGGCGCTGTAAGGCAGCAACTCTACCACTGCAGCACCGTACTGCCCCAAAGGTTAATATTGTCACATGTACTGAGGTACAGTGAAAGGATTTGTTTTGCATGCTATCAAATCAGATCAGACATACTGTACATAAATCCAATCAAGTCAAACTCAAGTACAATAGGTTGAGCAACCGAGTGCAGAATATAGTTCTCAGCATTGTAGCGCACCATAGACAAAATCCAATGTCTGCAATGGGATAGAGTTGAATCGGACAGTATGTAATAAAAAGGAACTGCCGATGCTGGTTTACACCGACGGTAGACACAAAGTGCTGAAATAATTCAGCGGGTCAGGCAACATCTCAGGAGAAAATGGACCAGTGACATTTCGGGTCAGGATGCTTCTTCTAGACTCGAAACGTCACCTGTCCATTTTCTGCCTGACCCGCTGAGTTACTCCATCACTTTATGTCTATCTTTGAATTGGACAGTACCCTAGCACATGGAAGGTGGACGGGGAGAGTATGAGTCCAGGTGGGCATAGGGAAAAGCGGCAGGGAGCAGGGGGAGGAAAGGTTTGGGGGGGGGGGGGGGGGGTGGGGGGGTGGTTGATTGTAGGTTAGTTACCTAAAGTCGGAAAATCGAGAACAGAAGGACATAAGTTTAAGGTCAGTGGGGAAAGATTTAATAGAAACTTGAGGGGCAAGTTTTTTTACACAAGGGGTGGGATGTATATAGACCAAGCTGCCATAAGAGGTAGTTGAGGCAGGTACTATCAAAACTTTTAAGAAACATTTAGACAGGGACATGGGCAGGATAGGCTGAGAGGGATATGGGCCAAACGCGGGCAGGTAGGACTAGTGTGGATGTGACATGTTGGTCGGGTTGGGCCTATGATATATGATTCTATGACTCTATGACCTAAAATTGGAGACTTTTAGGTGCTTTGCAACATCTGAGTGAATAATTCTAGTATTTGTACTTGAAGAGTCATAAATAGTCATACAATGCGGAAAAGGCCCTTCAGCCCAACTTGCCCACACAGCCCAACATGCCCAATCTACACTAGTCCCACCTGCCTTCGTTTGGCCTATATACCTCTAAATCTGTCCTATGCATGGACCCGTCTAAATGTTTCTTAATCATTGTGATAGCACCTGCATTGTACTTGCATTATTCTGCTAGCAGATTCATGAGTGACACTTAACTCAAGATTTTATTGAACGGTGGAACAAAGTGAAACAACATGAACGTAACTAAACATATACCAGGCAGAAATTAAAATGATGAAAATGCAACGCTCCAAGACAAAATGACACCTGCCACAAATAGCAAGGGAACCACCATTGAGATCTGCGCTCTGTGCAATAACAAGAATATTTACCACAATGATGACTGGATTAGAAGGTATTAGTTACAGTGAGAGGTTAGGATAGCTTAAGGATAGCGGAGTCAGGGGGTATGGGGAGAGGGCAGGAACGGGGTACTGATTGAGAATGATCAGCCATGATCACATTGAATGGCGGTGCTGGCTCGAAGGGCCGAATGGCCTCCTCCTGCACCTATTGTCTATTGTCTATTGTTAGACAGACTTGAATTGTTTTCTCTGGCATGCTGGAGGTGTGAGGGGACCTGATAGAAGCAAATATAAAATTATATTTTATAGGAGGCATAAATAGGGTAGACAGTCAGAACCTTTTTCCCAGGATGGAAAAATCAAATACTAGTGGGCAGAGCTTTAAAGTGCGAGGGGCAGAATTGAAAGGAGATGTGTAGGTCATGTGCTTTTACACAGAGAGTGGTGGGTGCCTGGATTGGTGGTTGAGGCAGACGAGGTGATGAGTCTCACTCCGGTCACTCCCTCTTCTCCCCTCTCCCATCAGAGATGTTGAAGTGTGAAAACGCACCCCTCCAGATTCAGGGACAGTTTCTTCCCAGCTGTTATCAGGCAACTGAACCATTTTACCAACAGCAAGATAGTGGTCCTGACCTACTATCTACCTCATTGGAGACCTTCGGACTGTCTTTAATCAGACTTTACTGGATTTTATCTTGCACTAAACATTATTCCCTTTATCATGTTTCTGTACACTGTGGACTGCTTGATTGTATTCATTTTGTGTAGGGAGGAACTGCAGATGCTGGTTTAAACCGAAGACAGACACAAAAGGCGGGAGTAACTCAGTGGGTCAGGCAGCATCTCTGAAGAAAAGGAATACGTAACATTTCAGGTCGAGACCCTTCTTCAGACTGAGATTCAGGGGAAAGGGGAACGAGAGATATAGACGGTAGGAGAAATAAACGGAAGATATGCAAAAAGCACTGATAATGAAGGAAATGTGGGGAACACAATAGGCCAATGTTGGCTGTGGGATAAGTAAAACGCGTTATACAGATAGATGAACTCAGCAGGACGACAGTACAACTAGTTCAATGACTAGGGTGGGAGAGGGAAGGAGAGACAGGGGATTCAAGTGTTACTTGAAGTTGTAGAAATCAATATTCATGCAGGTGGGTTGTAACCTGCCCAATTGAAATATGAGATGCTGTTCCTCCAATTTACGTTTGGCCTGACAGTGGAGGAGGCCCAGGACAGAAAGGTCAGCATCGAAATGGGAGGGGGAGTTAAAGTGTTTAGCAACCGGGAGATCTCCACCTCAGGCTGAGGTGGACTGAGCGAAGGTGTTCAGCAAAACGATCGGCGAGTCTGTGTTTTGTCTCGCCGATATAAAGGAGTCCACACCTGGAACATCGGACACAGTAGATGAGGTTGGAGGAGGTGAAAGGGAACCCAACAGTCCTTTCAGTGGTGGCAGAGGTTTACTTGCACCTTCTATCAGATCTCCCCTCAGCCTCCGACACTCCAGAGAAAACAATCCATGTTTAGGTACGTTTACGCAAACTTCTCCGTATAGCTAATACTCTCTAACCCAGGCAGCAATCGGTAAATCTCTTCAGCACCCTCCCCAAAGCCTCCACATCGTTCATGTAATGGGGTGACCAGAACTGCACACAATACTCCAAATGTGGCCTGTCCAAAGTCCCATGAAGCTGCATTTTGACTTCTTGACCATTATACTTAATGCCCCGACTAGTAAAGGCGAGCATATCATATTCCTTCTTTACCAGTATTCTGACTGGGCACATTACAGTCTTAAGGACTTTACACTGAATTTGTACAGTTTCAGATAATCAGTAACTTCAGTTTTGCTACTTTCTTAAAATCCTTTAAGAGAGGGCGGCACAGTGGCGCAGCAGTAGAGTTGCACCACCACAGCGCCATAGACCCGGGATCGATCCTGACCTTGAGTGCTATCTGTGGGGAGTTGGTATGTTCTCCCTGTGACCTCGTGGGTTTTCTCCGGATGCACTGGCTTCCTCCCACTTTCCAAAGAAGTGCAGGTTTGTAGGTTAATTGGCTTCTGTAAATTGCCCCTAGTGTGCAGGATGTGAGACTGGGATAACATAGAACCAGTGTACAGGTGACCTTTAGAATTTAGACTTTAGTGATATAGCATTGAAACAGGCTCTTCAGACCACCGAATCCGCAGCAACCAGTGATCACCCCGTACACTTGCACTATGCTACACACGAGGGACAATTCTACAATTTTACTGAAGCCAATTAACCAACAAACGCATACGTCTTTGGAGTGTGGGAGGAAACCAGAGCACCCAGAGGCAGAAACTTCACCACTGTACCACTGTGCCGCCCCAACAGTGGCATATTGGCCGGCATGGGCTCAGTGGGTCGAATGGCTTGTATCTCTAAAAAGAAAGTGAGGAGAGGACTATAGAAGGTGTCTGCTAGATTGGGAGCCAGACAGTGTTATTTAAAGAGACAGGCAGGGAGAGGAATGAGCTATCAGACAGTAACCAATTTTAGAACGGCACTGCCAGACTTCCAATCTATCCAAGTCAAACAAGATGAAAGCCTCTTTTCTGTTACTGCCACTGAAAGTCGTAGCTGACAGAATTTCTGTTATTCTCCATCTGTTACACATCGGACATAACTCACAAACCTGACTCTCCAGAAACTTTTCTTTCGAGAGTGAGAACTGATCTCACCAAGAACAAGCTCATCTCTCCCGGAATCATTTCAACCAATGACAAATGGATCGGAGCCTGTTGTTGTTTTGAGAAGGAAAATTGCATCAAGAGTTGGTCAAAAATTGTTGATGGCTTTTCGGGAAAATAAGTTCACCTGAAGAGTAAGTAAGTTGATCTTTTTATTCAACCAGTGGTCCATCATTAAGGCCAGAAGCACATTACAGAGAGACAGATGCCATCAACATTAATCTACTCGGTGTGCTAAATGACACTGCGCGTCGGAAGAAATGACAAACACGTTCAAAGATTTACGATACCAGTCTGAATAAAAAGCAATCCCGACTATTTTGAAGTTTCACTCCATTTTTTCCCCTCATGAATTTGGTTTCTTATTCCACTGGTATTATGGAAAGCATTCTTTGTTACTGTATTGGACAGGAACACTTAGCAATGAATGCTGTTGCATGATTTACTGAGGCCATTACTGTTCCAGCTCTTTGTCCCATATCCACCGCCAATCGATTAAAATAAATTCATGCTTATACAGAGACACACAAAACTGCAGTTCAAGACGCAAGGAACTGCAGATAGAGTCATAGAGTCTTACAGTGTGGAAACAGGTTCTTTCACCCAACTCGCCCACACCGCCCAATATGTGCCATCCACACTAGTCCCACCTGCCTGTGTTTGGCCCATATCCCTCCAAACCTATCCTATCCAAGTACCTGTAAATTTTTCTTAAACGTTGTGATAGTCCCAGCCTCAACTACCTCTCAGGTTCCTATTAAATCTTCCCCCCTCACCTTAAACCTATATCCTCTAGTTCTTGATTCCCCTACTCTGGGTAAGAGACCAAGCACAATCAAGGACATCTCACTCCCGCTTCTCCCATCTGGCAAGAGGTACAGAAATGTGAAAACGCACACCTCTAGATTCAGGGACAGTTTCTTCCCAGCTGTTATCAGGCAACTGAACCATCCTAACAACAAGTAGAGAACTGTCCTGAGCTACTATCTACCTCAATGGAGACCCTCGGACAATCTTTGATCAGACTTTACTTGACTTTACCTTGCAATAAAAGTCATTCACGTTATTCCATTTTTACTCCATTCCTACACAGTGGATGGTTCATTTGTAATCATGTATTGTCTTTCCGCTGACTGGCTAACATGCAACAAAAGCTTTTCATTGTACCTCGGCACACGTGACAATAAACTAAACTAAACTAAAGTGTTCAGCAGAACGATTAAATTGTCTTGACTCTTGACTCTTGACTGAATGGAATAGGGACATTTGTTCGTGACAAAAGCCGGGCAGATGCGCAGAGGTGGGGAAGTTCTAAGACTGTCTTTGGAGCAACAAACAAGTTACTATTTATTGCCTGTAACTGGCCTCAACAGACTGACATGGAGATATCTTCTGGCTCTCAGTGCATTTCCCACTGAGCTCTCCTACGGCGTGCATAAGGAAGAGTGTCATTTGCATTGAAATTGCCTCCTCCTCCGGTTACCTTCTGCTGCAAACGAGAATCTATTAAATAAATAGACCATTTTCCCTGATGGCATCTACAGCAATTTCTCTTGATTCATTAGCATCCATAAAGTTGTAATTTTTAGATATTAAGACTTCTATAAAATGACATAACTTCCTTAATCCATCAAAAAGGAATTTTACATCTATAGAATCACTCCCTGGGAACCCATATGTAGACTAATACTTTTCATAACTCTGAGTGGCAGGAATAAAACCTGAATATTTATTGTACCTATAGGAGAGGATTGAAATAGTTTCTTTAACGTGGTACCCTGAGCACATTGGGACCTCCTAAATCTCTTTGGAAGCAATTAAATGCCCTTTGAATGCATTCACTGTTTTAACACAGGGAGAGTGGTGCCTCCAATTTTTCCACAGTAAAACTCCCAAGGTGTTTATCATGCCAAGGTTTAAATATTGGCCAGAATATCAGGGCTCCGATTCAAGATGTTGTAGGTTAGTTTAGTTCAGAGATACAGCATTCTTCCCACCGAGTCCGCTCCAACCAACAATTACCCATTCACACTAGTTCTATCCTACTCACTACTGACTATTTACAGAAGTCAATTAACCGACAAACCCGCACGTCTTTGGAGTGTGAGAGGAAACCGGAGCACCCGGAGAAAACCTACGCGGTCACGGGGGAGAACATACACACTCCCCACAGACAGCACCCGAGGCCAAGATCAAACCCGGGTCTCTGGCGCTATAAGGCAGCAACTCTATCGCTGCTTCACTATGTATGGAGAGATGCAGCAAGGAAACAGGTCATTTGTCCTGCTGTGTTCACATTGACCATCGATCACCCGTCCACACTAGTTCTACGTCACCCCACTTTCTATCTACTTGCAATACACTGGGGACAATTTACAGATGGCCAATTAAACTACAAACCTGCACATCTTTGGGATGTGGGAGGAATCCGGAGCACCCGGAGAAAACCCACGCAGACACCAGGAGCACACGCAAGCTCCACACAGACAGTACCTGAGTTCAGGATCGTACCCGGGTCTCTCTGAGGTAGTAGCGCTGCCCATTTCAAAGGTGCCACTCATGGTCATCTGGGTGAGCAGGCAGGCTGCGTCAAGTCATGGAGACTTACAACATGGAAAGAGATCCTTGCAGATTGAATAGTAGTATGTAAATTTATGAGAGGCATAGACAGGGTAGACAGACAGAACTGTTTTCCCAAGGTGGAAATGTCAATGGTTAGAGGGTTTAGATTTAAGGTAAAGATGTGCACGGTTTAAAGACAATGTGACAGGAAAGGGTGGTGGGTGCCTGGAATGCACTGCCAGGGGTGGTGATGGAGACAAAGACGCAAGTGGCGTTTGAGATACCTTTAGATGGGCACATGGATAAGCAGGGAATGGAGAGACATGGATCAAGTGCAGGTAGAGGAGATTAGTTCAATCTGGCATTATGTTCCAGCACAGACACTGTGGGCTGAAGGACCTGTTCCTGTGCTATGAGTTTAGAAGAAGAATGGAAAACCTTCTCACGGGTCTTGCCAGCACAAATGCAGGCAAAATGTTTCCCTGGTCGGAGTGTGCAAAACGAGAGGGTTAGATTGTCAAAGTTAGGGGATTGGCCGATCAAGGGATTTCCTCATCTCGAGGGTGGTGAGCCTTTGGAATTCTGCACCCACGTGAGCTCGGGTGGCTCGGTCTGGGTGTATTCAAGACAGAGAACGACAGATCTTGAGAGGAAATCAATGTCCGTG